>NW_027266276.1:6745000-7412500 GCF_022045235.1 Haliotis cracherodii | reverse complement strand
CGTTTAGCGTGTTGACATTTCGAACCAGCTTACGATTAGCGTGTTGACAGTTCGAATCAGTTTACGTTTAACGTGTTGACAGTTCGAGCCAGCTTACGTTTAGCGTGTTGACAGTTCGAGCCAGCTTACGTTTTGCGTGTTGACAGTTCGAACCAGTTTACGTTAAACGTGTTGACAGTTCGAGCCAGCTTACGTTTAGCGTGTTGACAGTTCGAACCAGTTTACGTTTAGCGTGTTGACAGTTCGAACCAGTTTACGTTTTGCGTGTTGACAGTTCGAGCCAGCTTATGTTTAGCGTGTCGAAAGTAACGAAACCGCATATTTCTTCCATCAAAGTGTGTGTCACAAATAAAATGCTACACTAGTTCTCGTAAGGTATTTTATACTTTTACGAAAAGCGTGAACTTTTTGTGTTATCTTAAGACAACAAGTGCACTCTCATTGTACATTAAACTACGTTTAAAACGAACACACTTATAACGAAATGACGGATATACTCGGAGAACGGCTTCCAACATTAAGCTGATACGCAGTGCTATAACCGATTAACAGCTCAAAGACAAGTTCAACAGTACTCACTCATTCACTCAAAACATACACTTGTTTACGTTAAATTAAAGTTCGCATGAAAGAGACCCTGGTGTTTGATAAGACCTCAGTTATCTTATCTCTTCCGAAATAACGTTAACATAACACTTCAATGTCGTATGTGGTGTTTACTCATTGAGGTGGGAATATTGCATCTGGTGCCGACAAACAGGATCTATTGTGTTGTTTACATTCTTCTAGACGGTATAAATATGACTTGTGAAAGGATCCCTTCAAACTACACTGTAACTCCTTTTCAACTGAACACATCACAAGACAAGGTAAGTTGTGACAATTATCTACTCCAGTGGCTATTTATTTAGATGGTTTGAATCGAAAATTAGCCTCGATACTTTTTTGGTTTGTCAACACCATAAACGACCTCCTGTGTTTCACAAGGAAGCCATAAATCTGAAATTCTGTTCAAAGCACGTTGAACCAAACTCACTCACTCACTCACTCTATTGCTTTGAGATCATATTCAGGTATATATTTCATTTCTCGCCATTTCTAATACGACAGTTAATTTACAACATTGTTTTGCTATGCGGTATTCACGTTCGTTTTTTAACCATAGTAAAGACCTTGACATAGAACTGGAGTGAGTGAGTGAATATAGTTTTACGGAGCCATGAGGAATATTCCAGCAATATCACAAAAAATTGGGGGGGGGGGGGGGGGGGGGGGGCGCACATTCACATGAGGGGGCACGGGTGGCTCAGTCGTCTAAGGCGCCGCGATTCGCTGTGCAGAGTTGCGTCCCTTGGGCACGCCAGAAACCTATGATTGTGAGTTCGAATCCCGGTTCGCCCCGATTATGTTTCTAGGTTTGTCAGCACCATACCCGTGCTCGTGGGTTTCACCGAAGTGGTAAACCTCTTAGACCTGCATCACTTCGGACTTTCCTCCCACATTAAGCTGACACGCCGTGATATAACTGGAATACTGTTAAAAGCGGCGTTAAACCCAACTTACTCACTCACTTTACATGACTTCTACACCTTCAATTGTATATCACGGTTATACCAGTGTCAGCCGACCGCTGTGGTGTGACGACACACTTTTTAACCGATAAGGATGTCTGTAATCTGAGTATTAACATTTTTCAAATACTATTATTTCATAATCTTGAAGATTATATGTTACTTTCATATTGAAATAAAGAAGGGGATAAGTGATTATTCTATTGACTGATTTTTAAATATATGTTGTGCCCCTTTAAAATACAGAAGCTGGCATCTATAAAATGTGGTTCCTGTGCAATCTCATTAAAATCAGATTTTAGTCCCGCTGCCGCAAAACAAATTAAAGATCTGAGGACATCCCATTACGAGTCACGTCAGACCGACCTTGCGGATTAGCCAATCAGAAGGCAGCTTTCTCGTGCTTTACGACACTAATTTCAAATTGGCGACTACGCTTCGAAACATATTTTGACAAATTCTCGATTACAAATTTGAAACCAGAACAAAAGAACATTCTGGAATGGCTAATAGATAATCTAGAGTGTATGGATTCAGTCGTTAAACCCGTATCTATCGTTCGGAATACACCGTGTTAAAGTTTTCGAGGTGGTTGCATAATTAGAAATCACATTCCGACTGTCACTTTCATGATCTGGTAAGCAACGCTGCGATTGTTTGGATGAAAGGTCTTGTCAGTCCTTCCACTGGTCGGTCAAAGTTCGCGCAACGTCGGTCTGACGTGATCCGTAATGGGATGTCCTCTGATCTTTGTTTAGCTGTAGCAGGAACTAAGATCTAATTTGAATGAGATTAGGTTCCTGTGTATACCACATCAACCTGCACTTCAAAGATTTACACCAGTTAGACATGTGTTGCATGTGCAATTCCAAAATATGTGAATGAAGTTGATAAAATATATGATTGCAGTATGTGTAACAAAGTATCTACTGCATCAATACGGTAGTGTGACGCATCAAATAGACACATGATCGACTACCAATATGGGAATAAAAGGTTGATCAAGTTATATTTCTTAAACCAATCGGTATATACATATATATTGTTAGGGGCTGTAGGTCTTGAGATACTTCATTCTAAATCATTATTCGTATGGACCAACACAAACTACACTTATGGTTTAAATATTCAGTGTTCATGCTGCATATGTCTAAATGTGAAAGAACGGTTTCCCTCCTTTGAAGCTAAATTGGTAAAAAATAACTGAACTTTTGACTTTTTATTTACAGAAACATGACCTTGCTGACCCTGATGTACCTCTCAATGATGCTCACGACCTGTTGCTTCACACAGAGCACCGTCAAGCAGATAAAGGAAAACATGAAATCCTATGCCAAGGGCTATGTTATCCAATACTATGTGCCTTATGTTAACATACAACCTGATGAGCATAAAATGAAGCTCTTGAAACACCTAGAGGACAACCTGCTACTAATTACCAGTACGGAGGACAAGGAGGAGATGGATGGGATGGACACACTGGTAAAGAGTGGAATTCAAGTTTCCACAGACGTTGAAGATAATCTTGGTCCTAAAATCAGAAGTTTGTCTTCAAAGGTTGACAGTAACGATGGCTTGCTTGTCTCCAATCCACAGAATTTGATGAAGGCAGTTTCCCGAGATGTGGAGAACAGTTTGGAAAATAAGATCAGAAGTTTGTCTGCAAAGGTTGACAGTAACGATGGCTTGCTTGTCTCCAATCCACAGAATTTGATGAGAGCAGTTTCCCGAGATGTGGAGAACAGTTTGGAAAATAAGATCAGAAGTTTGTCTGCACAGGTTGACAGTAACGATGGCTTGCTTGTCTCCAATCCACATAATTTGATGAGAGCAGTTTCCAGAGATGTAGAGGACAGTTTGGAAAATAAGATCAGAAGTTTGTCTGCAAAGGTTGACAGTAACGATGGCTTGCTTGTCTCCAATCCACAGAATTTGATGAGAGCAGTTTCCAGAGATGTAGAGGACAGTTTGGAAAATAAGATCAGAAGTTTGTCTGCAAAGGTTGACAGTAACGATGGCTTGCTTGTCTCCAATCCACAGAATTTGATGAGAGCAGTTTCCCGAGATGTGGAGAACAGTTTGGAAAATAAGATCAGAAGTTTGTCTGCAAAGGTTGACAGTAACGATGGCTTGCTTGTCTCCAATCCACAGAATTTGATGAGAGCAGTTTCCCGAGATGTGGAGAACAGTTTGGAAAATAAGATCAGAAGTTTGTCTGCAAAGGTTGACAGTAACGATGGCTTGCTTGTCTCCAATCCACAGAATTTGATGAGAGCAGTTTCCCGAGATGTGGAGAACAGTCTGGAAAATAAGATCAGAAGTTTGTCTGCAAAGGTTGACAGTAACGATGGCTTGCTTGTCTCCAATCCACAGAATTTGATGAGGGCAGTTTCCAGAGATGTAGAGAACAGTCTCACAGACGTCATTGAAGCGATCATCGAACAGCTACACAAAAATATGACCGGCGATGCCCAACTGTATAATGTTTTGAAAGAAGCATTGTTGTCATGGTTTCAATATCATGCTGAACACGATGATATGCAACTTCACAACCTTGACTTGGAGAATCTGATTAATTGGCTGACACTTGTGCACAACTCAAGGAGAAACGTCAGCAAAGAAGAGGAATCCTTTTACACACACTGGAACACATCCCTGCCTATCTTGAGAGATACTTTGTTGTTCGCCGATACCGTCAAACCATTGTCAACATACATATCCCTTTCTCTGATGGGCTTGACAGATAGCTTCATGAATATCTACTGGCCTTTCCGTCGTGACATCAACCTCATGAACCAAAAATTAGCTGTCAAGGGT
The DNA here is from genome assembly GCF_022045235.1 of Haliotis cracherodii. Taxonomy (NCBI): domain Eukaryota; kingdom Metazoa; phylum Mollusca; class Gastropoda; order Lepetellida; family Haliotidae; genus Haliotis; species Haliotis cracherodii. The sequence goes on along the minus strand of NW_027266276.1, from coordinate 7,408,112 downwards.
TTCAGGGGCACAGACGTGAGTGAAAGTGATGCTAAGAAAGCGTTCTTTGACGAAATCAGAAAAATTCAGCCGATTCATCTCCCTGTGAAAAAAAATGAAATTGTACTCATCTTTGATGACGAGGACATAGCAGACTGGTTGAACGTCACAGGAGTTATGTCCCTTTCACCATCCTACATGGCTTCTAAGAAACACATATTCACTGGGGAAGAGCAAAGGAGGATATCGACCACTGCACATGCCGCTCTCAGGATGATCAACAACACTCATCCTGAACTCTTTGACGCAATGTCACAGATGATATCCTGCATTGCTTTCTACAAACAAGAACACAAGGTTAACTTAGCTGGAGGAGTTCGCTCTGCCCTTGGTTTGTTCTGGATGGACCCGAGTGTTGGGAGAGAATGGAGCGTTCCCTTCATGGCTGAGCAAATAGTCCACGAGTACACCCACAACGCACTCAACTATGCAGAATTTGTCCATGGAACCTACAACGATAAATCCACGTTGGGAAAGGCTGAGGTGAAATCCGCCATTCGTCTGGTTCCTCGACCCTACGACAAATCCCTGCATGCAGCTTACGTGTCAGCGGGACTGGTAACCTTTCATTCCAGGACTGGCTATCTGGAAAGAGCTGCACAACTGGTGGAAACTCTTCCCCAAGCCGTGCGTGATCTGGCAACTGTGGAGGCAGAGAAGCATGTGCTGGATGGGTCGGGCAGGGCAATAGTCAAGTTCCTCACTGACTACATGTACCTCACAAGACTCTGAATGTTCCATGCTGAATTTATATAAACTTTTTCAATAAACGGTTGCCAACTATAACAGTTTTTACATTTATGTGCTTTTTTGTGCAAGACAATTCAGATGTCAGAAGGTGTTCTCACATCCACACTGAACACGAACACGTTTTACTAAATGTCTGCTGTCCACTAAAAATCTTGTCAATCGATGGCGCTGACTTGATGATACTTGATTCAGTATATCATATCTGTTCATTAATATCCCAGTCAATGATACCCTAACTATTAAGCACTGGTCAGTGACATCACATTAACCCTCAAAAGTAATTAAATACCCACAGGTGGGACAGGAGCATTATTTCATCTTACAATTCAGATCCTTCAAGGGAAGAAAAGCCAGCCAGGTGGCTTCTTCCTCAATTTTGAGCCGGTCAGTGGTTTCACCAGACCAACCAGGTCATGTGCACAGTGCACAATTTTAATGCACATGTCAAGAGAATCAATTGAGCACAGGTATCAGAAGCTATTAAGGATCAGAGTGAATAACACAATATCAAATCAGCCACCCTTGTCAGTTATGACCTTGTGACTCCTCCACTATACCGTGTGAGGTTACATTTCTTCTACACTGTGTAACGTGTCACTTCCAATGTATGCTGTGATTTTACACTTCTTATAAGTATGTAACGTCAATATACCTCTTGATGTTACACTTCTTATAAGTGCGTAATGTGTCACTTCCAAAATACCTCTTGATGTTACACTTCTTTTACACTGTGTAACGTGTCACCTCCAATATACCGTGTGATGTTACACCTCTTCTACACTGTGTAACGTGTCACCTCCGATATATCCTGTGAGGTTACACCTCTTCTACACTGTGTAACGTGTCACCTCCAATACACCGTGTGAGGTTACACCTCTTCTACACTGTGTAAAGTGTCACCTCCAATATACCCTGTGAGGTTACACCTCTTCTACACTGTGTAAAGTGTCACTTCCAATATACCTTGTGATGTTACACTTCTTATAAGTGTGTAACGTGACGCCTTCAAAAAAACTCTGGATGTTACACTTCTTCTACACTGTTTAACGTGTAACCTCCAACATACCGTGTGAGGTTACACCTCTTTTACAGTGTGTAACTTGACACCTCCAATATTCCCTGCGATGTTACACTTCTTATGAATGTGTAACGTGACGCCTCCAATATACCCTGTGATGTTACACCTCTTCTACAGTGTGAAACGTGTCACCTCAAACATACTTTGTGATATTGTTTTTCTTCTAAACTGTGTAGAGTGACGCCTTCAATTATACCTCTTGATGTTACACCTCTTATATACTGTATAACGTGACACATCCAATATACTTTGTGATATTACATTTCTTATAACTGTGTAACGTGACGCCTTCAATATACCTGATGTTGAACATCTAATATACTGGGTAATGTGAAACCTGATATATACCATGTGATGTTGAACAACTAATATACTGGGTAATGTGAAACCTGATTCATACCTTGTGATGTTGAACATCTGATATACTGGGTAATGTGAAATCTCATTCATGCCTTATGATGTTGACCATCTTATATGCTGGGTAATGTGAAACCTGATTTATACCTTGTGATGTTGAACATCCAGTATACTGGGTAATGTGAAATCTGATTTATACCTTGTAATGTTGAACATCCAGTATACTGGGTAATGTGAAACCTGATATATACCTTATGATGTTGACCATCTTATATACTGGGTAATGTGAAACCTGATTCATACCTTGTGATGTTGAACAACCAGTATACTGGGTAATGTGAAACCCGATTTATGCCTTATGATGTTGACCATCTTATATGCTGGGTAATGTGAAACCTGATTAATACCTTGTGATGTTGAACATCTATTATACTGGGTAATGTGAAAACTCATTCATACCTTGTGATGTTGACCATCTTATATGCTGGGTAATGTGAAACCTGATTAATACCTTGTGATGTTGAACATCTAATATACTGGGTAATGTGAAATCTCATTCATACCTTGTGATGTTGACCATCTAATATACTAAGTAATGTGAAACCTGATTTATACCTTGTGACGTTGAACACCTGATATACTGGGTAATGTGAAACGTCATTTATACCTTATGAGTGAGTGAGTGAGTGAGTGAGTGAGTGAGTGGGTGAGTGAGTGAGTGAGTGAGTGAGTGAGTGAGTGAGTTGGGTTTAACTCCGCTGTTAACAGTATTCCAGCTATATCTCGGCGTGTCAGCTTAATGTGGGAGGAAAGCCCGAAGTGATGCATGCAGGTCTCAGACGTTTACCACACGGATACGGTGCTGACAAACCTAGAAACATAATTGGGGCGAACCGGGATTCGAACCTATAATCATAGGTTTCATGCGTATCCAAGTGACGCAACTCTTGCCCCTTATACCTTGTGATGTTGAACATCCAGTATACTTGGTAATGTGAAACCTCATTTATACCTTGTGATGTTGAACATCTAACAAACTGGGTAATGTGAAATATAAAATAGTATCATAAAGACAACAACTCATGATAACTCACTATATTTGTAAATATTGTGTTTCTCTTGATGCACGGTTAGTGTGCCTCGAACCTGTCAGTCGCTATCAGTGACCACGTCATCCGTGTCAGCACAACACGGCCCATATCCTGCACATTGGTCAATCCCGTAACATCCACAACTTTATGTGACCAGACGTCATGCGATTATTCTCACCTGTGCTTCGATAAGGATGTATTTACACGACATTTATAACTTAAAGTTCACAAATCTGAAATATTTGTTTTAACCACTTAGTGTCGGATATATTTGTTTTTATCTCACCCGTCCAACGATAATTTAATGAGATCACATAAAAAACACAAATCATTATTTTCTTATATTATCTCGTCAACGAAAACAAGGTCAAGCAGAAGTCATCTGACTTTCAATTAAATCCATTGCCGAAATATTGCCGATGTTAGTTAACACTTGCAATTCCCTAAATCACTGAAGTATATAGAATGTATTTAAATGAGTATCCCATCAGGATACCAACCTCAATTCACACGACAGATAAAACAAGACATTTTGTGTTCACTAAAAAATAAAATGACTAGAAAATGACGAGGCGGGTAGGTCAGCAATGTTCCACCTATATAGTACGATGCCCTGAATGGACCAGAAACAAAACCAGTGGTTGATAATATGAGTAATGGTCCAGTCTCCAATACGATGACACACATGCACTGAAACCATCCTGCATCTACTGATGTGTTTGGGTACGTCCCAAAGTCGACGTGTACTCTATAGAACCATCAGTATTTACCAAAACAGACCATAGAATTTATAGCAGCCGCTCTCAGCAGGCCACAGTGGCCTATATCGCTGTTCAGAGTTGTATGTCTTAGCCATACCAGGATCCACATATCGTGGGTTGAAATCCATGATTCTCCAGGTGATGATCGTTGGTTTTTCACCACTACTCCCTCAATTGGAACATATATTTTAGAGTCAGGACCTGCTTCTGGTATACACCGTACCCCTAGGCCTGCTTGGGAGTTTACTAAAAGTTGACATGACGTCATATGACAGAAATACTTTTCAACGCGGCGCCAAACCCAACACCCTCCCTCAATCAAGGTGTCCTTGGCGCTACAAGACGCTGTACATCGTTACGTCCTTCAGTTATAACAGGATCCGCTTGTCAAGGATAATAATGCAAGGCCCGCCTCATAAAAATCTGACAGCATTATTGTATTCTATGGGTATATCTAAACAGGAGAAAGCCTTCGTGGTCTAGTGGATAGACCGTCTGCCCGTAGGGCGAAAGGTCGGTGGTTCGAACCCCTGGCATGGTACCAAGTGATGTTACTTGTTGCCTGTCGCTCGGCATTAATGGGATTAAAAAAAAGGACTGGCAGGCTCAGAGTGATCAGTTTAATGTGTCTAAGAGGGTGCCCAAGGCAAACTGTACGTTGATACCATGGTGGGGTAGCACTATGAAACCGGCAAAAGTCCGGAAACACGTAAAAGAAAAGCCACTGTTTGCTGATATGACCTCAATTATCTTATCTGTTCCAAAATACTTTCAATAATGGCGTACATGGTGTTTACTCATTGTGGTGGGAATAATGCATCTGATGCTGACAAACAGGATCTATGTGTTGTTTACATTCTTCTAGACGGTATAAATATGACTTGTGATAGTTGTCTTTCATACCACACTCAAACTCCTATTCAACTAAACACATCACAAGACAAGGTAAGTTGTGACAATTATCCGCTCCGGTGGCTATTTATTTAGATTTGAATCGCAGATGAGCCCCGATAATGTTTTTGGGCTGTCAGCACCAAAAACGAGCTCCTGGGTTTCTCCAAAGTGATAATCATCTTAAAGCAACGTTACTTCGGGATTTCCTCCCACATCACACTGACATGCCTTCATATATCTGGAATACTGGTCAAAGCACGTTAAACCAAACTCACTCACTCACTCACTCACTCACTCACTCACGTATTGGTGTGATAGTCTACAGTTGGATCCTATGATAAAACTTATAATCGCGTTAGTCGTCACCTTCTTAATGTGCCGATGAGTGAGTGAGGGAGTATGGTTTGACGCGGCTTTTAGCAATATTCCAGCAATATCACGGCGAGGGGACACCAGAAACGGACTTCACACATTGTACCCGGTGTCATCGTAAACCACAGCGTAATATAACAGTGTCAGTCAACCGCTGTGATGTGAAGGCACACTCTTTAACCATAAAGGATGTCTGTAATCTGAGTATTAACAGTTTTCAAATATTATTATTATCTCGATGATTATATGTTTGGGATAAAAGAAGGGGATAAGTGGGTATTCTATTGATTGATTTTAAAATATATGTTGTGCCCATTCAAAATACAGAAGCTGGCATCTATAAAATGTGGTTCCTGTGTATACCACATCTACATGCACTTCAAAGATTAACACCAGTTAGACATGAGTTGCATGTGCAATTCCAAAATATGTGAATGAAGTTGATAAAATATATGATTGCAGTATGCGGAACAAAGTATCTACTGCATCAATGCGGTAGTGTGACGCATCAAATAGACACATGATCGACTACCAATATGGGAATAAAAGGTTGATCAAGTTATATTTCTTAAACCAATCGGTATATACATATATATTGTTAGGGGCTGTAGGTCTTGAGATACTTCATTCTAAATCATTATTCGTATGGACAAACATAAACTACACTTATGCTGCATATGTCAAAATGTGCTTCCCTCCTATGAAGTGAGTGAGTGAGTGAGTTGGGTTTAACGCCGCTTTTAAAATTATTCCAGTTATATCACGGCGTGTCAGCTTAATGTGGGAGGAAAGCCCGAAGTGATGCAGGTCTCAGACGTTTACCACTTCGGTGAAACCCACGAGCACGGGTATGGTGCTGACAAACCTACAAACATAATTGGGGCGAACCGAGATTCGAAACCACAATCATAGGTTTCTGGCGTGCCCAAGGGACGCAACTCTGCACAGCGAATCGCGGCGCCTTTGACGACTGGGCCACCCGTGCCCCCTTCCTATGAAGCTAAATTGGTATAAAATAACTGAACGTTTGACATTTTATTTACAGAAACATGACCCTGCTGACCCTGATGTACCTCTCAATGATGCTCACGACCTGTTGTTTCACACAGAGCACCGTCAAGCAGATAAAGGAAAACATGAAATCCTATGCCAAGGGCTATGTTATCCAATACTATGTGCCTTATGTTAACATACAACCTGATGAGCATAAAATGAAGCTCTTGAAACACCTAGAAGACAACCTGCTACTAATTACCAGTACGGAGGACAAGGAGGAGATGGATGGGATGGACACACTGGTAAAGAGTAGAATTCAAGTTTCCACAGACGTTGAAGATAATCTTGGTCCTAAAATCAGAAGTTTGTCTGAAAAGGTTGACAGTAACGATGGCTTGCTTGTCTCCAATCCACAGAATTTGATGAGGGCAGTTTCCCGAGATGTAGAGAACAGTTTGGAACATAAAATCAGAAGTTTGTCTTCAAAGGTTGACAGTAACGATGGCTTGCTTGTCTCCAATCCACAGAATTTGATGAGAGCAGTTTCCAGAGATGTAAAGAACAGTCTCACAGACGTCATGGAAACGCTCATCGATCAGCTACACAAAAATATGACTGGCGATGCCCAACTGTATAATGTTTTGAAAGAAGCATTGTTGTCATGGTTTCAATATCATGCTGAACACGATGATATGCAACTTCACAACCTTGACTTGGAGAATCTGATTAATTGGCTGACACTTGTGCACAACTCAAGGAGAAACGTCAGCAAAGAAGAGGAATCCTTTTACACACACTGGAACACATCCCTGCCTATCTTGAGAGATACTTTGTTGTTCGCCGATACCGTCAAACCATTGTCAACATACATATCCCTTTCTCTGATGGGCTTGACAGATAGCTTCATGAATATCTACTGGCCTTTCCGTCGTGACATCAACCTCATGAACCAAAAATTAGCTGTCAAGGGTTTCAGGGGCACAGACGTGACTGAAAGTGATGCTAAGAAAGCGTTCTTTGACGAAATCAGAAAAATTCAGCCGATTCATCTCCCTGTGAAGAAAAATGAAATTGTACTCATCTTTGATGACGAGGACATAGCAGATTGGTTGAACGTCACAGGAGTTATGTCCCTTTCACCATCCTACATGGCTTCTAAGAAACACATATTCACTGGGGAAGAGCAAAGGAGGATATCGACCACTGCACATGCCGCTCTCAGGATGATCAACAACACTCATCCTGAACTCTTTGACGCAATGACACAGATGATATCCTGCATTGCTTTCTACAAACAAGAACACAAGGTTAACTTAGCTGGAGGAGTTCGCTCTGCCCTTGGTATGTTCTGGATGGACCCTAGTGTTGGGAGAGAATGGAGCGTTCCCTTCATGGCTGAGCAAATAGTCCACGAGTACACCCACAACGCACTCAACTATGCAGAATTTGTCCATGGAACCTACAACGATAAATCCACGTTGGGAAAGGCTGAGGTGAAATCCGCCATTCGTCTGGTTCCTCGACCCTACGACAAATCCCTGCATGCAGCTTACGTGTCAGCGGGACTGGTAACCTTTCATTCCAGGACTGGCTATCTGGAAAGAGCTGCACAACTGGTGGAAACTCTTCCCCAAGCCGTGCGTGATCTGGCAACTGTGGAGGCAGAGAAGCATGTGCTGGATGGGTCGGGCAGGGCAATAGTCAAGTTCCTCACTGACTACATGTACGTCACAAGACTCTGAATGTTCCATGCTGATTTTATATAAACTTTTTCAATAAACGGTTGCCAACTATAATAAGTTTTACATTTATGTGTTTTTTGTGCAAGAAGATTCATATGGTGTTTTGTTCTGACATCCACACTGTAACAAGGAACTGAAAGCAGTTAGCTAAATGTCATCTGTCTAGAAGATATCTTGTCAGTCGATGACAGATGACTAGACGCTCTCTGTATACTAGATGATACAAGACGATACGTGATTCGGTATACCAGTAGTGTTGTTTAGACTTGGCCTGCTCCTGGTTCAAGCAACAGACCTAGGAGTTCACTAAAGTTTTAACTTGGACTGCTCCTGTTTCAAGCAACAGACCTAGGAGTTCACTACAGTTTAAACTTGGCCTGCTCCTGGTTCAAGCAACAGACCTAGGAGTTCACTTAAGTTTAAACTTGGACTGCTCCTGGTTCAAGCAACAGACCTAGGAGTTCACTACAGTTTAGACTTGACCTGCTCCTGGTTCAGGCAATAGACCTAGGAGTTCACTAAAGTTTAAACTTGGCCTGCTCCTGGTTCAGGCAATAGACCTAGGAGTTCACTAAAGTTTTAACTTGGCCTGCTCCTGGTTCAGGCAACAGACTTAGGAGTTTTCTAAAGTTTAGACTTTGTCTGCTCCTGGTTCAGGCAATAGACCTAGGAGTTCACTACAGTTTAAACTTGGACTGCTCCTGGTTCGGGCAACAGACCTAGGAGTTCACTACAGTTTAAACTTGGCCTGCTCCTGGTTCAGGCAACAGACCTAGGAGTTCACTACAGTTTAAACTTGGCCTGCTCCTGGTTCAGGCAATAGACCTAGGAGTTTTCTAAAGTTTAGACTTGGCCTGCTCCTGGTTCAAGCAATAGACCTAGGAGTTCACTAAAGTTTAAACTTGGCCTGCTCCTGGTTCAGGCAATAGACCTAGGAGTTTTCTAAAGTTTAGACTATTAATAGACTCTGTAAAGACTGGACGCTTTGTTATTGAGAAGATTAGTACTAAACTCTACCCTTTTATGCTCGGAGAAAGTCCAAATGAAAGAAAGTTGGCAATGTTTAATTATTATCAAACACTAGAAGATATCGATTTCGATTGAGTGACATTAAAAGGTACCTCCAGGGAGAGTTCTGTACAGTAAACTACGTTTATAACGAACACGCTTATAACGAAATGACGGATATGACGAACTTATTTTTTGTCCCTGATGTATCTTTGCTGTACATATGCTTTTAACGAACTACGGTTATAACGAACTAAAATTAAGTTAGTGGCCTATTTGATTTCGTTATAACCGTAGTTTACTGTATCTCGAAAACAAACGTGAATAATATCAAACTGACGGTTGGGTTCTTACTGCCATGGTATTCAACCCAAAATAAGTCTACCATGGCCATTGAAGGAAAATGTGTGTGTATTGTTGGTTTTCATTTGTCCGGGTCGAAATTCAGAATCGGGTTTGAACATGTGACAAGTGAAGCCGAATTGTTTTGGAATGATGACGTCTGATTGGCCTCTCAGCGCCATGCATCTTATATTTTGATTGAGAATTTAAAATTCACTCGAGCTTTACCTGATTTGTTTGTTTGTTTGTTACTTAAAGCCACACTCAGCAATAATCCAGCTATATGATGGCGGTCTGTAATTAATCGAGTCTCGACCAGACAATCCAGTGATTGACATCATGAGCATCAATCAACGCATTTGGGGGGATACTATGACATTACATCAACCAAGTCAGTCATCCCATTAGTCGCCTCTTACGACAAGCATGACGCCTTTTACGACAAGCATGGGTTGCTGAAGACCTATTCTACCCCGGTTCTTCACGGTTCGCTTTACCCGAGGTGGCCACAAGCTTTTTGTAGGAGTTTGTCAGATCTTGCCACTTACATCAATTCTTTGGCTTGTTACGTTAAGCGGATGCTGCCACCTATTTGGCATATGGTATCTGCTTTGATATATTAACCAAGAATTGTTTGTTTCAGTATGATTTAGTGATTATCCATTGATTTTGTGGGATCATTTACTGATTTCACTATTTAGTTCTATACGTTCTGAATTCTGAGTTAAGCTTTAGATTTCAATTTGGAAATCACCTTGTGACCGCCAGGCCTAAGGTATTCATACTGACCTGAAACCTTATCTGTCTACTCACAAACGGGTACCACCTGCGAAGATGCGTCGACTTGTCAGCCAAATCTAGGGCATACAGACCGATGGGTAAATGAGGTGAGGTGAGGTGAAATTGGGTTTAACGTCGCGTCCAAGGTTATTGCACTTATATAGCGACGTGCATGCACGTGTGTGTGTGTGTGTGTGTGTGTGTGTGTGTGTGTGTGTGTGTGTGTGTGTGTGTGTGTGTGTGTGTGTGTCTGCTTGTAATGGTCCGGACTGATGCCGATTTATAGTGCTAGCCCACTGAGTTTAACATGAATACCCCACTCAGACACAGTATACTGACGTCGCGTCCAAGATTATTGCACTTATATAGCGACGTGCATGCACGTGTATGTATGTGTGTGGCTGCTTGCACCAGTCCGGACTGATGCCGATTTATGGTGCTAGCTCACAGATACCATGCCGCAGTTTAACAAGAATAATCCAATTAAAAAACTAAAAGCCGACCAGTCCTTGTTTTAGCCCCTTAATGCCGAGCGCCAGACAGGGTAACAACAAGTACCATCTTTTAACGTTTTTTTGGTATGACGCTGCCGGGGATCGAACCCCGGACCTTCCGCTCTCCCACAAGACCACGGAGGCGGCCGATGGGTAAATGAAGCCTTCATCATAGATTCGTTATAACTTGGTTATTACTGACAGTGAAATCGAAATGCTCTGGCAAGCAAAGAATTAGAACGCCCCACCCAGAATTCAGAATGTAAAAAAACACCATTCACCATTATATATTTATGACAATATGAAGAATACAAAAATAACTTTATTTATGGAGTGATGTTGAAATTTTGGATTTTACTGAGACGGATGCCATCAGTCTTACCCACTGTTTCGTGTCGATTCCCAAATTGAAACAATATGTTAACCCAGAAATCTATTCGTAAATGAACTGTGAAACCAACAAACAATCAACAAGTGGAATACAATCAACAAATGTATTACAAAATACACTAAGTGTGCAATTAATACAAATTACTACACAGTGGTTACAATGGCAGTAAGCAATAGAGTTGTGGGGCGGTGGGGTAGCCTAGTGGTTAAAGCGTTCGCTCGTCACACCGAAGACCCGGGTTCGATTCCCGACATTAGTACAATGTGTGAAGCCAATTTCTGGTGTCCCCCGCCGTGATATTGCTGGAATATTGCTAAAAGCGGCGTAAAACCATACTCAGTCACTCAATAAAGTGGTAGTACAATATTCAGTGGCCATGTATAATATGGTGGCAGTGGTCAGTATCAACTACAAAAATACATGATAGCAAAAGTCAGTGATAATAATTGTACATTCAACAAGCGGTGACGTCGGTCAAACTTCCGAGATGGACACAGCCAGGGAATTAGGGGAGATGAGTGATCCACACACGAAAGCTGGTCTTGATGTGGTGAAAAGTGTGAGAGTTTCGTATGCACGCTCTTATGAAATAACTTTATATGAAATGCTAACGAGTTGTGTCTCCTATATTATCAAATAAAAGCCACCAAACCCTTTTAATATTCATAACAAATCTCTGCTGAAAGTAAGCTTTCAAGACGTTTTATGGTAGACATGCGGAGGACATTTCCTAATCTGACACATCATTGACAAGAATGAACGATGCAATTCCGTATTTTGACTTGTACCATATATTCCCGTGATTTTTCAGGTTAACAACTGACTTGCCTTTGCATGTGTTTGTGACGGGCGCAACTGGTGGGGCAGGATACGCTTACCTTTTTTGGGAACATCTGGTATCATCACTATTTGACAGTGAATCATAAACACATGCTCATGATATACATGTGTCTAGCGTGTTCGTTATAACCGTAGTTTACTGTAGTTGGAATCGTATAATCGACTCTGCTTTCAGTTGAAATTTCTTTGAAATGTCAAAGATTTTATGAGACCAGCAATGTCGATGGTTTGTTCATTTAATGCACTGAGCATTACGCAATGACGAGTTAATGAATGGAGATCCCTCCCTTGGACAAACCGCTTTGTGATTTAGACTGCCACCTTGGTCTAGCGGTAGAGCGTCCTCCCGGAGAGCGAAAGGCCCGGGTGTTCAATAACCAGCCGCGTCATACCAAAAGACGTCAAAAGATGGTACTTGTTGTTACCCTGTCTGGCTCTCGGCATTAAGGGGCTAAAACAAGGACTGGTCGGCTAGGAGTATAGTGTGTCTGAGTTTGGTGTCCATGTTAAACTGCGGCATGGTATCTCAGTGGGTTTGCAATATAAAATCGGCATCAGTCCGGAACAAGCAGCCACACATACATGTATGTGCACGTACGTCGCTATAATCTTGGACGCGACGTTAAACCCCATTTCACCTTACCTCACCATCGTTCTGCCTCTTTCTTGAGTGGGAGTCTAGGGGTGGCCAATTCGTCAAAGGCGCCCTGTGGTACGCCAGAAACGTTGAACGTCATTTCGAATCCCGGTTAGCCCCGACTATGTTTCAAGGTTTGTCAGCACACTATCCGTGCCCGATACATGCGTACTTCGGACTTTACTCCCACGACATGATTTAACTAAAATACTGTTCAAAGTGGCGTAAAATCCAACTCGACCCATGAAGATCCGGGGTGGAATTATAGGTCTTCAGCAACCCATGCTTGTTGTTAGAGGCGACTTACGGGATCGGGTGGTCAGGCTCACTGATTGGTTGATGCATTGTATACCTATTGCGTGGATCGATGCTCATGATATCAATCACTGGATTGTCTGGTCCAGACTCGATTACTTACAGCTCGCTGTCATATAGCTGGAATATTGCCGCGTTAAACAACAAACAAACAAACAAACAAACAAACTAAATCCAACTCACTCTTCTTTAGGAGCATTGATCAGCTTGGTGCAAAACTAATTTTATTTGTTTGAGTCAACCTCAAATTTGGCCCCTCTTGGTAGTTTTGTTTCTGCAGACGTTTCATGCTGCATAATTGCCCATCATACTTTATGCTTTCATCGTGTTATTCCACATCCAAGACCTGCACAACGCTTTTTGCACACATGAATGTATGAGACATTCGTGAGCAGCTCGTGTTATTCCGGGACAAGCCGAATAGCGACTCGTGCTCCTCTCGTGGCCATTTTTGCAACTGGGTTCCGTCTAAGCGCAAACTGGCATAGCTAAAAGAATTGTCAACTCGTTGTGTAAGGATTAACGTACATTTCCCCATATATCATATATATTCCAGATGCTATTGAAAACACATCGGGACCAACAGTATTATGCAATATGTTTGAACACACTTAACTGTATCTTGGGTGTATTTTTAAATGTAAGACATATGTAAAATATAAAAAAATATCCCTGAGGGATTCTTTGACCGAAGTACTTGAAGTCATACGCGCATTCTGATTGGTTTGTCGTTTTTTCGCACATAACATTCATGGATAGGGGGACGAGTCTTCTTGCGGGTTACGGAAAGGGACGAGTGGTGACGAATGTGTATGAGACAGTATAAGGGAGGCAACTCCTCCCGTTTTAGATGTACCATCACCTACTTTGCGCTCGAAAGTCAAGGTATGGGTTAAGAGTCGAGAAAGGAATACTAGTTTAATCGGATCCAGGTTTCAGAAGACAGGGTGCGTATAAATAACGGGGCCAGCGTGAGTAAGTGAGTGAATCTGTTCGACTTCATCGATGGAAAATGTAACTGCACTTAAAAAATACGTAAATACACACGTATTTATTTTTTAAGTCATAGATTGGACACTAACATTTGGAAATAATGATGGTTCATTATAAATGAACGTTTTATCAGAAAATGGTTGAAATAAATAAATACTGAATACACTTTTATGCAACTGTTAAGACGGTGAGTGGCTATATGCCTCTTTATTAAAAGGTTTCATGGTTGAAATGAGAGCGCCAAGCCCAATAGAATACCGATTCCTATTTCAGTTTGATAGTACAATCGAATTATCGAGATTGTGAAAATACCTATCCTTGCGTGTGACCTTACTGTAACGATTTCCCTCTATCGAATCAACACCACCTCCGTGGTCTAATGGTAGAGCGTCCGCCCGGAGAGCGGAAGATCCGGAGTTCGATCCCCGACTGCGTCATACCAAAAGACGTTAAAAGATGGTACTTGTTGTTACCCTGTCTGGCGCTCGGCATTAAGGGGGCTAAAACAAGGACTGGTCGGCTTGGAGTTTGAGTGGGGTATTCTTGTTAAACTGCGGCATGGTATCTCAGTGTGCTAGCACCATAAATCGGCATCAGTCCGGACTGGTGCAAGCAACCACACACACACACACACGTGCATGCACGTCGCTATATAAGTGCAATAATCTTGGACGCGACGTAAAACCCTATTTCACCTCACCTCACCTCTATCGAATCAAGTCATATAGCCTTATTATTGCTGAGTGCGGCGTTAAACAACAAACAAACAAACATTTTAACATGGTCTATTATGGCACGTAATGATTAAAGTGTGTCACCAACAATACGCTTTAAAAGCCAATCATCGACTAGTACCCGCATCATCTAATCTATGCCTGTCCCTGAGGGTATCAGGATAACTACCCTCCGACCCACCCCACCCTTTCCCCCACCCTCTTTCACTGTAAAACTACTTCTTGGAAAACTGCGCCTGAAAATAATTCAAACAGGGCAAATATACTGAACCGCCAAAGAAACGTCACCCTAAGTAACATTGCATGAAATGTTGTCATTAAAATGTCTGGGTAATTTTTGTCAAAGTTTCTAAAACTTAACATAACCCTATCCGGAAAAAATGAAATGTGGTCTTCCAGAGCATGGTCAAGGCAGAGGCAACGGTGTCACAGCAGCTCGGTACATTGATCAAGTCTTGAGACCATACACCGTACCGGCACGGGTGGCCCAGTCGTGTAAGGCGCCGCAATTCGCTGTGCAGAGTTGCGTCCCTTGAACACGTGAGAAACCTAGTATGCTTGTGGGTTCGAATCCCGGTTCGTCCCGATAATGTTTCCAGGTTTGTCAGCACCATACCCTTGCTCGTAGGTTTCATCAAAGTGGTAAACAAGGACATTATACACTTTGTCATCTCCATTTTATTGATTTCACTTGGACATAATCCATGATGAATTTAGACTTCAACAGACCTGCATCACTTCGGGCTTTCCTCCCACATTAAGCTGACACGCCGTGATATAACTGGAATACTGTTAAAAGCGGCGTTAAACCCAACTCACTCACTCACTCACCCATACCTCATTTGGCACATCGTCGCAACCACGAGTTTCAGCATGATAACGCCCGTGCCCACACTGCGAGAGCAAAAAGAGACTTCCTCCAGCAGAATGGCGTAAGAACCATGCAGTGGCCTGCCCTCAGTCCCGATTTAAATCCCACTGAGCACCTGTGGGACGAGATGCAAAGACGGCTGAATGACGTCCGGCCAACGCCGACAGCTGCAGCTGAACTGCGTCAGGCGTTCCTCAGAGTGTGGGCTCAAGTGTCTATGGCCTTCATCAACCGCCTCACCCATTCCACGTATCGACGTTGCACGGCAGTCATCAATCACATGGCGGACACACGAGACACCGACTTGTGATGCCATTTTCTAAGAGACTAATGTTGTGTTACACTGTAAGAACATTTGACACTTTAATTTCAACCTTAATGATCAGTTTTGCCAAGTTTCGT
This sequence comes from Haliotis cracherodii, assembly GCF_022045235.1. Classification (NCBI taxonomy): domain Eukaryota; kingdom Metazoa; phylum Mollusca; class Gastropoda; order Lepetellida; family Haliotidae; genus Haliotis; species Haliotis cracherodii. The sequence goes on along the minus strand of NW_027266276.1, from coordinate 7,392,225 downwards.
CTTTTTAATATGTCTCAAAGTATGTTTACAGTGTTTGGACAAATACGGTTTCTCATATATCAATCCATAGTGACGTTTCTTTTGTGGTTCAGTATACATATGTATATGTCGAATTTTTCTTTCAACAACACAATTTGAAGTTAACTCTTTTAGTCAATGAAGTTCGACTTCTTCAAGCTACTATATATAGATTACTTAACGAGCTCTCGTTAGAAAGCGTTTTATTAGACTGTGCGTATTTCAAAAACGTATTCAACGAGCGAAAGCTATTTAGGTTTTGAAATACAAGAGTTGTAACAAAAACGGTATTTAACAAGGACTTGCATCTAGGGGACGAGTGTTGTAATTTATTCATTACTTATTCATTACTCATTAAACTTTGCACGTTGTCGTAGATGCTAATTCTAAGTAGAAAACAGTCGCCGTAGGACTTCAAACTTCATGTCCACCACACCATTAAGCATCACCATCGAATACCACGTTCTTGAATACACAATGTCATTTACAAAGTGGTCAAACGTAACATATGTTATATTTGGGATAACACTTTCTTAGTAAAGTACAGATTCTCGTACTTTTTGGGGGTTGAGTCCCGTACGGGATTCGAACCTACATTTGCCAGAGTGAGGCACCTAATCGCCAGCACACAGAGTCAGCGATCTAACCCACTCAGCCAATGAGGCTTCCACAAAAATGAAAGTCTGACAACTGGTAGTCTGGATCACGTACTTTGAGTACCCCTCTGACAAGTGTAAATTGGCACGGCTCCCTTGGCCGAAAGCTATGAATACACAATGCCATTTAGAAAGTGGTCATGTGTAACCGTGCCAATTTACACTTGTCAGAGTGGCACTCAAAGTACGTGATCTAGACTACCAGTTGTCGGACTTTCATTTTTGTGGAAGCCTCGGTGGCTGAGTGGGTTAGATCGCTGATTTTGTGTGCTGCCGATTAGGTGCCTCACTCTGGCAAGTGTGCGTTCGAATCCCAGACGGGACTCAACCCCCAAAAAATACGAGAATCTGTAATTTACTAAGAAAGTGTTATCCCATATATAACATTTGTAACTCATTCTTGTTTCATTATTAGTCACCATCAAACATGCGTGCATACTTTCTTTGGCCCTGCAGTTTGCAGAAATTGTTAAGCAAGAAATGATAAATGCCTACATGATTTTCCGTATTATGTATTTCGGGTGATAAAATGGGTAAAATATTGGCTCTTATTTCCCTGGGGTAAAAAATACCGAGACATTACTTCGTAGCCTTATATTGTTAACCAGGAGATTCGTTAATCGGTATGTTATTGCAATCCAGCCAAGCCACGGCGGAGGGCCCTCCACATCCGTCCAGAGAATTACGAACAAGAATAATCATAAACGGCAAAATGATTACACATATTATAAATCATTGTCATGCATAATGCACACCATTCATCACACGTGAATCTTCCGTTCCACATTCCGGAATTATATAGCCGTTTATTAGTTTGTTCCGTTGCACGTACCAATGTGAATATCGTGAATATTGGTTTGTGTTCCGCACTCCGCTCGGTAGTCTGAACTAAAATCAATCCTATTTTCATTTTCTATTTCCCTAATTCTGACGAGGACAGAACCCTCTAGAGTGGCTTGTGTCCCCTAGGGTATATAAGGCTTTATCTCACACTAAATAGCCAGCCAGAAATGGCAGTGGGCAATCCAATCAACTTGAGTAGCATTCAATGTAACGTTCAACTAGTCGGCGATGGTAACTTTCATTTTAGTATCACATTTTGATCCAATCACGAACTTTAAGCCTTACGTTTGGATTAGTCAGTCTTTGCCATAACCTTGGGCAGATCGTAATGCTCATCTTCAAGAATGTATGTCTCCAAAATGGACTGTGTGAGTAGATTTCTGGACCGATTTCATAAAGGCACCTTAGATCACCATGTTAATGTATTGGAGTTACAATGGTGTTAGCATTAAGATCGGTTTGTGCACGTGGGTCTTTAGCATTGGATGCTCTGTAAACTCACGTTTACGTGAAGCTTTCGTGAAACTGATGGGTTTACATGAAGCTAAACTAAAACACTGACTGACAATGAGTGAAGCAGACAGATGGGTTTACATGAAGCAAAACTAACACACTGTCTGACAGACAGCGGAGTAGACAGATGGGTTTACGTGAAGTTAAACTAATGCACTAACAGACAGACAGTGAAGCAGACAGATGGGTTTACGTGAAGGTGAACTAACACACTGACTGACAGACAGTGAAGCAGACAGATGGGTTTACATGAAGTTAAACTAACACACTACCAGAGAGACAGTGAAGCAGACAGATGGGTTTACATGAAGTTAAACTAACACAGTGACTGACAGACAAACAGTGAAGAGAACAGATGGGTTTATATGAAGTTAAACTAACACACTGACTGACTGACAGACAGACAGTAAAAGAAACTGATGGGTTTACATGAAATTAAAATAACACAGTGACTGACAGGCAGACAGTGAAGAGAACAGATGGGTTTACAAGAAGTTAAACTAACACAGTGACTGACAGACAAACAGTGAAGCAGACAGATGGGTTTACATGAAGTTAAACTAACACAGTGACTGACAATGAGTAAAGCAGACAGATGGGTTTACATGAAGCTAAACTAACACACTGACTGACAGACAGTGAAGCAGACAGATGGGTTTACGTGAAGCTAAACTAACACACTAACGGACTGACAGTGAAGCAGACAGATGGGTTTACATGAAGTTAAACTAACACAGTGACTGACAGACAAACAGTGAAGAGAACAGATGGGTTTACATGAAGTTAAACTAACACACTGACTGACAGACAGACAGTAAAAGAAACTGATAGGTTTACATGAAATTATACTAACACACTGACTGACAGGCAGACAGTGAAGAGAACAGATGGGTTTACAAGAAGTTAAACTAACACAGTGACTGACAGACAAACAGTGAAGAGAACAGATGGGTTTACATGAAGCAAAACTAACACAGTGACTGACAATGAGTAAAGCAGACAGATGGGTTTACATGAAGCTAAACTAACACACTGACTGACAGACAGTGAAGCAGACAGATGGGTTTACGTGAAGCTAAACTAACACACTAACGGACTGACAGTGAAGCAGACAGATGGGTTTACAAGAAGTTAAACTAACACAGTGACTGACAATGAGTAAAGCAGACAGATGGGTTTACATGAAGCTAAACTAACACACTGACTGACAGACAGTGAAGCAGACAGATGGGTTTACATGAAGCTAAACTAACACACTAACGGACTGACAGTGAAGCAGACAGATGGGTTTACATGAAGTTAAACTAACACAGTGATTGACAGGCAAACAGTGAAGAGAACAGATGGGTTTACATGAAGTTAAACTAACACACTGACTGACAGACAGACAGTAAAAGAAACTGATGGGTTTACATGAAATTATACTAACACACTGACTGACAGGCAGACAGTGAAGCAGACAGATGGATATACGTGAAGCTAAACTACATGTTGCCTGACAGACAGGCAAGAAAGCAGATTGATTAATCACGACATTACACTTATGCAAACCGTAAAAAAAACAATAATTAGGATTAGGAATGTAATTCATCTCAGAAAACAATATTTCTTGCGCAGGCTGAACTCCCTCAGATGTAGGGTAAATGACATTCGTGGACCACGGCGCCCAAAGGGATGTCCCAGTTGAACGTCACAAGGGCACGTCATAACGATGCGTTAATACACCTCGCAATGAGGGTCGGGCGCCTGCCTGGGGGTGACGGAGCTCAATGCACGGGTGCTCTTTGTGTTGCAATCCCTTGAAGCCGCGGGCAGATCTGAAGCATGTGATTGAAAACGTCAGTGCTCGAAATAGATATAAAAGACGAATTTAGACGCTTGGTCTTATCGCATGTACTATATAAATCAGTTGGTGAGACATTCGTTAGATTCACAAATATATATGATCCAGATAATGGTTATTTGTATTTTATGTTTTCAGATTGTATTCATATGTTATATGATCATGATTATTAATATTGTTTGTAGTAGTATTAGTACAATCACACTTATTAAACATTTATTTGTCAATTATTACATACATTTTAATAACATTATAAACTAAGTACTATAGTATACATACTTTAATGGTATGTATTTCTAATGTCGGCATAGTATAATAAAGATAATGAGTTAATGAGTTTATTCTAATAGAGGTGACCAACTTCTGCCCTCCATTCAAAATCCGTCCAATCTGAAAATACTAATAGAAGTGACCAACTTCTGCCCTACATTCAACACCCGTCCTATCTGAAAATACTAATAGAAGTGACCAACCTCTGCCCTACATTCAACACCCGTCCAATCTGAAAATACAAATAGAAGTGACCAACTTCTGCCCTACATTCAACACCCGTCCAATCTGAAAATACTAAAAGAAGTGACCAACTTCTGCCCTACATTCAACACCCGTCCTATCTGAAAATACTAATAGAAGTGACCAACTTCTGCCCTACATTCAACACCCGTCCAATCTGAAAATACAAATAGAAGTGACCAACTTCTGCCCTACATTCAATATCCGTCCAATCTGAAAATACTAATAGAAGTGACCAACTTCTGCCCTACATTCAAAATCCGTCCTATCTGAAAATACTAATAGAAGTGACAAACTTCTGCCCTCCATTCAACACCCGTCCAATCTGAAAATACAAATAGAAGTGACCAACTTCTGCCCTACATTCAATATCCGTCCAATCTGAAAATACTAATAGAAGTGACCAACTTCTGCCCTACATTCAAAATCCGTCCTATCTGAAAATACTAATAGAAGTGACCAACTTCTGCCCTACATTCAACACCCGTCCAATCTGAAAATACAAATGGAAGTGACCAACTTCTGCCCTACATTCAAAATCCGTCCAATCTGAAAATACTAATAGAAGTGACCAACTTCTGCCCTACATTCAACACCCGTCCTATCTGAAAATACTAATAGAAGTGACCAACCTCTGCCCTCCATTCAAAATTCGTCCAATCTGAAAATACTAATAGAAGTGACCAACTTCTGCCCTACATTCAAAATCCGTCCAATCTGAAAATACTAATAGAAGTGACCAACTTCTGCCCTACATTCAACGCCCGTCCTATCTGAAAATACTTATAGAACTGACCAACTCATGCCCTAGATTCCACACCCTGTCTGACTGAAGGTACCATTAGTCGTGACCAATGTTTTCCCTACATTCAGCCCACGCCTATGGACAATCGACCAACCAAATATTTGCTGATCATGAGCAGCAGGAAAGCTAATATGTGACGCCGTCCCTACATTCAATTGAACATCTACGACATGGCCACTGAACGTTCATCCAGTTAAAGAAGGTAACTTTAGGGTAGTTGTCCAATGCTCATGGCCAGTCTTCGAATTGTTGAAAGCTCTGGGACTCTCGTTAATCCATACGTACGCCTCACTAATTAGACGAGGAGGCATTGCTTGTGGTGGAAGGAACTTGCATTTACCGTTCTACCGTCTGTTTGAAGGCATCACAATTAGTTGCCTGAAACGGTTTAACTGTCATCCCAGACTGTACTGGTCTAAGTGATATTGCTGGAATAGTGCTAAAAGCGGCGTTAAACAACACTCATCCACTAACTCGTTGTACAGAACTTCTGGCTGGTGATCACAGTAGTTAGTTTGTCATATTCAATGCCCTGACTCTTATACGAAACACTCCTATTTAAAATAAAATAAATCATAAGGTTCATATACAATCAGATTAAAATCAGATACAAGTTCTAGCTACCGCCGAAGACATCCAATTACAGGTCACGTCAAACAACCTTTCGCGAACTATGACCGACCAATGAATGACCAAAAGGAAGTCAACGTTAGCCATTTAGGAAGCATCTTTCTTAAGCTTTGCGGTCCAGTTTCAATCTTGCGACTTACATTCCAGATTATGCTTTTTAAAGTATTTTGAACAAGTCATATAGTTCGTAACAGGTGTTTTGTGATGAGCTTTAGAAGTTGCATGATTAGAAAACATATTCTGCTAAGAATGTAACATAACAATGTGAATAATTCATTTATATGTTTCTATTACGTGTTTGTATCGTTATCTATCGTGAAGATTTTCGATCACGAACGTTAATACTACTTAATTTCGTTTATCTGACATACTCGTTAATCCGACATAATCATATGCAACCAACCATGTCGGATTAACGGGACTTGACAGTACAAAACAAGTTTTAACCCAAAGACGTTTTGGGTTGTACACTTGTTTACAAGAGTGAGTGAGTGAGTGAGTGAGTGAGTGGGTTGGTTGGTGGGTGGGTAGGTGGGTGGGTGGGTGGGCGAGTGAGTGAGTGAGTGAGTGAGTGAGTGAGTGAGTGAGTGAGTGAGTGAGTGAGTTGGGTCTTCGACGTTTACCACTTCGGTGCTGACACACCTAGAAACATAATCGGGGCGAACTGGGATTCAAACCCACAATCATAGGTTTCTGGCGTGCCCAAGGGACGCAACTCTGCACAGCCAATCGCGGCGCCTTGGACGACTGGGCCACCCGTGCGCCCAGTTTACAAGAAGGTAAATCAATACAAACAATGCAAACGAAATGTGAGAGCTGGTTGATTAGCGTGTCACGTGAATGAAGGTGTTGGTTACTCTGTGGCTGGGAATTATACGATGATATAATTGAAATGTTGTAATTCGATCGTGGTAATTATTTCGTACGTAACTGAAAAGGCCCCTCGCTCTGGCACACAGGCGTGAACTGATGCTGCAACCTTTGGGGATTTTATTGGCAGCTCGGTCCAACCACATCTTTGAATTACACCTCTGACAAAAGTGTGTGAGTGAGTGAGTATAGTTTTACGCCGCGTTTAGCAATAGCCCAGCAATATCACGACCGGGGACACCAGAAATGGGTTTTACACATTGAACCCATGTCGGGAATCGAACCCGGGTCTTCGGTGTGAAGAGCGAACGCTTTAACCACTAGTCTACCCGACCGCCCCCTCTGACTAAAGTGTACAAACACAGAACATTATGGGCTTTGAGGAGACCATCATTTATGGTTTACGGATTTTACCAAGCCTAAAATAATGACAAGACGGAAAAATATTTATAAAGGCGTATTTTCTTTTTCCGCCGAATGCAATCAGGGTGAATATAAGTTTATATTCAATATGTAATTGCAACCTGACAATAACCAAGCATGACCAAACCTACATGTAGATACCAACTATATATTGACCAGACACCAACCAGACACCTTTCTGACTCAACCCAGAAACAAATCAGACACAAACCAGGTACAAGCCAAACAACGCAACCCAGACGTAACCCGGACACAAGCCAGACACAGACCAGGCACAGACCAGGCTCAGACAAGGCTCAGACCAGGCTCAGACAAGGCTCAGACCAAGCACAGACCGGACACAAACCAGGCACAGACCAGACACAGACCAGGCACAGACCAGGCACAGACAAGGCTCAGACCAAGCACAGACCTGACACAAACCAGACACAGACCAGGCACGGACCAGGCACAGAACAGAAACAAACCAGACACAAACCAGGCACAGACCAGAAACAAACCAGACACAAACCGGGCACAGACCAGGCACAGACCAGACACAAACCAGGCACAGACCAGGCACAGACCAGGCACAGTCCAGAAACAAACCAGACACAAACCAGGCACAGACCAGGCACAGACCAGAAACAAACCAGACACAAACCAGGCACAGGCCAGGCACAGACCAGAAACAAACCAGACACAAACAAGGCTCAGACCAGGCACAGACCAGGCACAGACCAGGCTCAGACCAGGCTCAGAACAAGCACAGACCTGACACAAACCAGACACAGACCAAGCACAGACCAGGCACATACCAGAAACAGACCTGACACAAACCAGACACAGACCAGAAACAAACCAGGCACAGACCAGAAACAAACCAGACACAAACCAGGCACAGACCAGAAACAAACCAGGCACAAACCAGGCACAGACCAGAAACAAACCAGGCACAGACCAGGCACAGACTAGGCACAGACGAGAAACAAACCAGACACAAACCAGGCTCAGACCAGGCACAGACCAGGCACAGACCAGAAACAAACCAGGCTAAGACCAGGCACATACCAGACACAAACCTGTCACAAACCAGGCACAGACCACGCACAGACCAGGCACAGACCAGAAACCAACCACACACAAACCAGACACAAACCAGGCTCAGACCAGACACAGACCAGGCTCAGACCAGACACAGACCAGACACAAATCAGACACAAACCAGACACAAATCAGACACAAACCAGACACAAACCAGAAACAAACCAGACTCAAACGAGGCACAGACCAAGCACAGACCAGGCACAGACCAGAAACAGACCAGACACAAGCCAGGCACAGACCAGAAACAAACCAGACACAAACCAGAAACAAACCAGAAACAAACCAGGCACAGACCAGGCACAGACCAGGCACAGACCAGGCACAGACCAGACACAGACCAGGCACAGACCAGACACAAACCAGACACAAACCAGGCACAGACCAGACACAAACCAGACACAAACCAGGTTCAGACCAGGCACAGACCAGACACAAACCAGACACAAACCAGGCACAGACCAGGCACAAACCAGACACAAACCAGACACAAACCAGGTTCAGACCAGGCACAGACCAGACACAAACCAGACACAAACCAGACACAAACCAGAAACAAACCAGACACAAACCAGGCACAGACCAGGCACAGACCAGGCACAGACCAGGCACAGACCAGGCACATTCCAGGCACAGACCAGGCACAGACCAAGCACTGACCAACAATAAACCAAACACAAACCAGAAACAAACCAGACACAAACCAGAAACAAACCAGGCAATGACCAGGCACAAACCAGAAACAAACCAGGCACAGACGAGAAACAAACCAGACACAAACCAGACACAAACCAGACGTAAATCAACTGCAACCCAGACACAAACCAGACACAAACCAGACACAAGCCAGGCACAAACCAGACACAAACCAGACACAAACCAGCAACAAACCGGACACAAACCAGAAACAAACCAAGGCTCAGACCAGGCACAGACCAGGCACAGACCAGGCACAGACCGGACACAAACCAGAAACAAACCAGACGTAACTCAGACGCAACCCAGACACAAGCAAGGCACAAACCAGACACAAACTCGGCACAAGCCTAACACCATCCTGACGCAACGAAGACGCAACCAAGACGTAACCCTGACACAAGCCAGACACAAGCCAGACACAGACCAGAAACAAACCAGGCACAAACCAGACGTAACTCAGGCACAAACCAGACACAAGCCAGGCACAAACCAGACACAAACTCGACACAAGCCAAACACCATCCTGACGCAACACAGACGTAACCCGGACACAAGCCAGACACAAACCGACACCGATCAGATACCAGTGGAACACCGAAAAGACACCAACCAGACACCAGACGATGACTTAACGTCAACACGACGCCAGACAGCAGCTAGACACCAACCCTACACCAACCAGACACTAACCAGACACCAACCAGACACCAACCAGACACCAACCAGACGCCGACCAGACACTAACCAGACACCATCCAGCCACCACCGGAACACCGATCAGACACAAATCTGACGCAAATTAGTCAAAGACCAGACACAAGCCAGACACCGACCGGAAAGCTTCTCTGCTATACATTAACTGTACACCAACCAGACACGAGCCAGACACAAACCAGACACAAGCCAGACACCAACCATACATTAATACAATACAAAATCACATTACTCATGTCTATTGATCATGTTCATTACTTTGCAACATAAGACATTAGCCCTAATGAGGTTAATATTTATATTGAAATCGAAGTTCCTCTAGATAATGTCTTGATACGCAATACATATGATTTACAACCAGTTTATCACATCTCATTTCTGTGATATATGGGATTCGGTATTTCAAATTATTGGCTAAATAAACACCAGCGCGTCAGCACCTCGTTGGTACATTGGATCTCTCCGTCTGGGGACTCCCGCGTGTATAGCGTGCTTGTCATTTCAACATGCACATTTCAACAGGCCGTCTGCAAATATAGGCACAGTAGACTAGAAATACAATTGATTAGGAAGACTAACCGACTTAGGAAATTATTTCACTTGAATACTAATTCCAAAAGATTTCATTAATTAACGTAAAATCTCAAAGTATCTCTCTCTCTCTGCAAATGCAATTAAAGCTGTTACCATCTGAATATACAAAAATGTGTATGGGTTTCCCTGAAAGCAAGGATAGTTAAGGCAACGTCCAGACATCGATGGTGGAGTATGCCTCAGTGTAAGACATCCCTTGAAAGTTGTTTTGCGCCGCACTGCCATCACATTGGTCTGGATGTAATCATGTCTGTACCAGGCAACCAAGTGGTTGATGGGGTGAGCAACGAACAAGTTCACAGAACGGTATACATGTACATGTATGTATTAATTTCAAATCGGTGTTGAGAGCTCTAGAGACGGAAACATCGAATGGCCTGGCATCATGGCGGAGTACACAAGGCAGTGGGCAATGTTACATCCCTTCTCGGATTCTCCTCACGATAAATGGCAGTACAGATTATGTTATGAATCTGAAATGCGTTGTTTTCTCAAGCAGGGTGATGTATGATCGAATGGCAACAGGTGTGTGTGTGTGTGTGTTGGGGGGGGGGGGGGACAACATTCAGTGTTTTGGAGTATTTATTTAAAAAATCTATATGAAGACATATATAAAAACCCAAGGTGAAGATAGGTCCCAAACCTTTACCTCCGCTGTATTCCATGTTAAACTGCGGCACGATGGCTCATTGGGCACACACACACACACACACACACACACACACACACACACACACAAACACACACACACACACACACACACACACGCACGCACGCGCGCGCGCGCGCACACACACACACACACACAAAACAACAAACAAACAAACACCAAATACAAACACACTTTATCTTTTGGTAACATGTATGAAATAATAGTGATTGAGTATTGTTTTACGCCGCTTTTAGAAATATTCCAGCAATATCACGGCGGGGGACACCAGAAATGGGCTTCACACATTGTATCCATGTCGGGAATCGAACCCGGGTCTTCGGCGTGACGAGCGAACGCTTTAACCACTAGGCTACCCGACCGCCCCGTACGAAATTATAATAACAACTAGTTTACTGATATTTGACTGACAAATACAAATTGTTTCCCGAACTATCTCCATTGCTTTCTGTGTTTTAAGGTTCGTGTTTTGATGTCTTCCGTGTTGCAGATTGTTCAAATGAAGTCGAAATACTATTATTTCATGAAGATTATGTTTCTTCTGCGAGTAGTGTTCTCTGCCTAAATGTCAATGTTTCTACTGATAATATTACTTGAAACTGTGTCAGATTGTATTATAATGGAAGAATTTATAAAAGATATCTCCATTGAAACACGGGTAACGTGTGCACGAATGGGAATTCATTCTTTCTAAAACGAAATGATACAAATTAGTTCTGTGAACACTCCACCTTCGTGATGTCATTAGTCTCCATCAGGGGGTTATTATTCTGGTAACGCGTTCAACCAAGGTGCCATAGGCATTTTAATGGATATTTAACTGCGACCTTCAAACAATGTTACTAACCTCCATCAACCTTTATCAGGGGTCCAACATTCGCGTGTCCTTAAACCTTTCTTAACGCAAGAATGTAATAAGATCATTCATCACCATGTGGTATAGGCGATGATAAATATGCCAATGAGTCATAAAAGTACATCTCACGTTTTCGATTTGGAAAGATTCCAAGATTAAAACCAAGTAAAGATTGGCACCGCCAAAATTATGACCGGAGTGACCTTCTGAGAGCGAAACATCTTGGTGGGATTTGGGCCATTTCTGTTTGTACAAATAGTAGGTCTTCAACATGAATGACCAAGGCTTTATTGATTCAAACTTAAGAGGGAAAATCATTTCATGGCAGCACATGGACGTTTATTGTTGTTCTCTGGTAGATAACCATCCATCTTGTCGACGTATACACTTAACTTAATCAACGTAAGTCATTTCGTTGGCTGCTGTTGTCGTGAAGGGTTTCCGTTCTACCAAGGCCGATGTCCAATAACCTGTCTGTCAGTTTATTCGGAGAGTGCCACCTCATCATCCGACCAGCATACCAAATGATTCGGTTGGTTGGTTTGTTGTGTAACGCCGCACTCAGCAATATTCCAGCTATATGACGGCGGTCGGTAAATAATCGAGTCTGGACCAGACAATCCAGTGATTGATATCATGAGCATCTATCCACGCAATTGGGATCGATGACATGCATCAACCAAGTCAGCGAGCCTGACCACCCGATCCCGTTAGTCGCTTTTTACGACAAGCATAGTCACCTTTTACGGAAAGCATGGGTTGCTGATGACCTATTCTACCCCGGAATCTTTACGGGTCACATACCTAATGAATATATCCAAGCAACTTTTCCAACCAACATTTCTGAACTGAACTGAACTTTATTTACACCCAAGGCTACACAACAAACATTATGTACAATCATTGATGGGTGAGTGCATTTCATATATAACTTAAATGTCTTAATAATGATTTTACAGAATTATGCAAGTTTCGAAATGAGAACGTTTACACTTTTACATTGAAACATATACATAATTTTATGGACGGAGAGAAATTGGGTTGAGATGTAAGTATAATTATTGACTGGAAAATAAGGACTTGATGAAAAGTTTGGTCAGTCAATAAGTACATATTTCCAGTTGAAGAAAAACTATTTTAATGTGCATAATTCTTTATTGACGGTAATGTGGTAACATTTGGTATGTTAAAAAAGACAATTTGGTACTTCACCTTCAATGGGTCGTACCTGGAAAGACACGGCTCTTGACTTACAAGGGTCAATAACAACAGATAATGGTTTTCTTATTGAATCTCCATGAACATACATAATGGTGTGCTGTTTTCTAACTCATTTTCATACCCCCTAATTTCAGAGCCGAAAGTAAGTATGGGACAAGAAGTGCATTAAACAATTTAAACAGGCATTGTATTGAGAGACTGAAATATATTGATCTGGATAGAGCATAATGCTCTGTTGGCCTTTTCACACAATGATTTCAGAGTTTCAGTAATTGTTCCCTTTCTACTGCTGATAACACCTAGATATTTATAAGTATCGACATTTTCCAATTAGTCCAGGCAATCTAGGCCAATTTTGTCACTCAACTTGGAACAAATTGCAACAGAATTTATTTTACCACAATGCATTTCTACAAGGTCCCAAGGACAACATACTAAAAGTCCCAAGCAATCCTGATTTGGGAAATATGTCTAATTTGCATAATCCACTATGGCCCCCAATTATTAAACAATCTTCCATTTTTCAGATGAGGTTCATCTATTGATGAAAAAAGCCTGCGTTTCATTGCAAAATAGCCATACTATGTTTCTAAAGAGATATTCAGCCATTCATACCCCTGCTAAACGTTTTCAACTAATGACAGATTTTTACAAATTCAAGATGGACGCCAATTTCAAGATGGCCGACAAGATTCCTATAAGTCAGTCCCGACAGTGGCTATGAAGTAAAAGTACATGCTGGTAGTCTCGCTTTATTCCAACAAAAATTTGGATATATTATCTTGAGTTTCCATTCTGCACAATATTTTCCGAAAGCAGTTAATGAAGATTGTAGATCTGTTTTGCTTGCTAATAATGCAATGTCGTCGGCATATATAAGTACAAATAGTTGTATAAGCTATCAATACATGTTGTGATTCGTAATTGAACTGCAGTCCAGTACACTCATGTTTTTTTGTAGAAATTGCTCGTGGTCGTTAAGGTATAGGGCAAATAAAAACGGGAATAACTTTCACCTTGACGTACACCCTTACAACAGAGGAGGTATTGAGCAGTAATTATGTTATTTATGACATATGATTTAATAGACTGATACATATTTGGTATAAGGCACGTTTATTCCATACTCTGATTCTCCAGACGTTATCGGAAGCTTTTTAAAAATCAATGAAAGCAAAACATATTTTTCTTTGCATTGTTATTTTTGGAGTTCTATGAGATTATGTGAGGTAAAGATGTGATCTAATGTTGAACACCCACTTCTAAATCCAGTTTGTGCTTCAGATAGTAAATGAGAGGAATCCAGAAATGTTGTCAGTCGGTTATTCAAAACAGTGTTAAAGGGCGAGTTCACATGGAAATGAACCTTTTTTTCTTGTACTTTTTCCACATCAAAAGTGTTAACCTAGCAGTGTCATAGACAAAATATAAAAATATCACAATAGATTAACATATTTTTTGCATTAAAACAATTTATATTTTTCACATTTACCAAGTGTTCTATTTCCATAACAAAAACACCATGGCTTATGCCCCTTGCAATATGACGTCATTGGTGTCAATTGATAAACATTATGACGTCATCATGCTTTGTTAGAGTCGCTTCACGTGGTGTAGGTACAGGTGTGTGATTCTAGCGTCTCAGATGCCAGCCAGCATAGTGTTATGCTGAGTCACCACAGCGCCGGAGTGTGTCGTAGGCCATGTTGTTTTACCGCAAACTGGTACTTGATATCTTTTGCGTTGAGAATAGACAGGGACCCAGTTGAATTGGCACCAATTACGTCATAATCAAAGGGGGATAACTCAGGCCTGTTTAGCTCGAAAAACGAAGGCCTCATAACGGCATATCATTTTCACACTATTGGGAGCTTCTTACTTTCACTGTGAAAAAAATGAGTTTATATTTTCAAACTCAGATACTAACTAATTCTAAAATTGCGTTTTGTTTAGACAAAGAAAGAAAGTGATTTTTGCGTGTACACTTCCCCTTTAAAGAGTTTTCCCAGCTAGCTTAGTAATGTGATGGTCTATAGTTTTCAGGTTGGTTTCGATGTCTTTTGTCCTTGCAAATTGGCATGAGAACATCTGTCAGCAAGCTTTCAAGAATTATTCCGCATTAATTGTCAGCATTATGTGGATAGTGTTTTGGATATATTCATTGATGATATCATTTTCACCACTGGCTTTGTTGTTCTTCAAATTCCTAACAGCTTTAATAACTTCTTTCTTTGTAATTGGTTTGTTAAGCAGGGTGTCATTAAGTATAATGTTTATGTCATAAGTGTCTCCATTCTCAGCTGTTTTAACAAAACTCTTTGCAAGTGTATTAATCTCAAGGGTTACGAAATGTGTTAACAGTATTAATATTATTACATCGGCTCAAACTGGCTAGTGATAACATTTTTGTTAAGTATGTGCTCATGCAAATTATGAAAGCTGCCACGAATAAAAATATTTTTGTTTTTTTATTGACTTCTCTCGGGCACTTGAGTTTGATTATGGTGTCAACTGTTTAAATTTAGGAGTTAAAGGAAAATCGACGTGATAAAAAGTCCTGCGTGATAATATAAAGTCATGTGTTGTAGAAAATAATACTGTCTCTGATTATTTTCCAAGTTTTAGGGCGTAAGACAAGGTGAAAATATGTCACTATTATTTCTTCATTTTACGAAAACGACTTGGAAACGTATCTGTTAGGGTGCAAATATTGAATGCTCTAAAGATGAAAATGTATCATTATATTAAAAATGTTAATTCTGCTTTATGCAAATGATACAGTTATATTTGGCGATGACCAAAAAGCAGAAGTCGCTGGATGCATTTGAATGCTATTGCTCAAAATGGAAATTATTAGTTAATCTACCAAATACACCAATAGTTATATATGGTGGGAGGTGAGCCAACAACAGCCGATTGACATGTTCCTTTGGTGAAGATAAAATTGAAACTGAATATTTTTACAATTATTTAGTATGAAAAAAACTTAAAGATATGTTTTGCCTTCACCAATGACTGCACTTTTAAGACTTTTGATGTGATGGTACTGTCGAAGCTGCTGTATGGTTGTGAAGTTTGGGGATATGAAAACTTAGAAATAATAGAAAATTTCCAATGAAAGTTTCTAAAGTTAATAACTTGTTTTAGGAACTCTACTCCGAGTTTTCCAGTATAAGGAGAACTGCAAAGAAAACCCATAAGAATTCAAATTTCATAAAGAATAATAAGTTATTGTCATAAAATGTCAACTGAAAATGGATAAAATCAAATCTCTTGTATGATCATGAAGTTGACAATTGTATAACTAAAAACAAAAATTCTTGGTTATGTAACGTAAAGAAAATTCTGATCACTGTGGACTTTGTGAGGTGTTCAAGAATACCAATAACTTCAACCGAAATTGGTGAATATCACAAGTTGAATCTGTACGACATCATTCTATACAATCACGGAAAATAATACGCCCTTAAGTGCCAAGGAATTACTGTATGCATTATTCAAAGATTCTCCTTCTTTCAAAAATGTTATTACTTCCATACAACACATCAGTGCATTTATTGACTTGGTTGATGCCTGTCATCGTATCCCAATTGCGTGGATCGATGCTCATGATGTCAATCACTGTATTGTCTGGTCCAGACTCGATTATTTACAGACCGCCGTTATATAGCTGGAATATTGCTGAGTGCGGCAGAACAGAACCTCGAGTCATAATTTACCGATAGAGGCTGGTAGATTGCGTGGTCTGGACCGTGAGAACAGAACATGAAGTCTATGCAACTCTCCATATTGCAGACGAATTTCACGATCTATTGAAATGTCCTTATTTTAGTTCTCATAGATATAAACATTTACAGGAAAAATATATATACGTGGTGTATTTTAATAAAAACGTGTGTTATTCCCTACAAGACTAAAAGATATCAAGAAACTGTCTAAATTTCTTTTGCTTAATCTCGTTACCGTCAACAAAAATAATGTATATCATGCCAGTATTTATGTGTCTGTCTTTCATCACTTGTAATTATGTCCAAATTGTAAATATTCTGTACAATATACTCTTGCGACCCCGTGAGTGTTTTTTAAAAAACAAAATGACTTGATTCAAATAGAGGAGTTTTCGTCAATATTTTCTTCCTGGTTTGGTTTTTAAGCGTAGTCATTTATAGTTTCAAGTGGTGGTAACGTTTCATCTGTTGTTTAGCAGTTTCGAGTGAGTGAGTGAGTGAGTGAGTGACGCGGGCGGACGTGTGGTTGGGTGGTTGGGGTGGTTTGGGGTGGGGTAGGGGCGTTGGGGTATATAACCATATTTCAATTATTTCACGGCCAGCTTAATGTGTGATGAAAACTCTTTGTAATGACAGGTCCTAAACCTTCACCTGAGTGAGTGAGTTGGGTTTAACGCCGCTTAGAACAGTATTCCAGTTATATCACGGCGTGTCAGCTTAATGTGGGAGGAAAGCCCGACGTGATGCAGGTCTGCGACGCTTTCCACTGAAACCCACGAACACGGGTATGGTGCTGATAAATCTAGAAACATAATAGGGGCGAACCGGGATTCGAACCCACGATCATAAATTCTGCGTGCCCAAGGGACACAACTCTGCACAGCGAACTGCGGCGCCTTAGACGACTGGGCCCCCGTCCCCCAATAGTTTCAAGAAGAATCTGTTGTATCGAGTTAATTATTTTTTTCTTTTAGATTGGTCTTATATTTATTGTTACATTTTCTAAGAGTTTTCCTGTCAGTTCTGTTTGCATCTTGTTGACGCATCTATTTTTAGTTGTTCTTAGTTTGTTAAAGACAGAACACGCAGCATGGTATTTTCCACCACCGCACACTGACGCAAAAAAACATGGTTTGTGTTGCTTGCGCTGACATCCTGTAAGGCACGTGCTTTATATAACAATCCAAATGTGTTTTAGCTGAACGAGGACAGTATTGCTACCCAAGACGGCGTAGCAGGCTGATAGCAGAAATGTTAATTTATAGGTATTCATAGCAGATTACAGAGAATTCGGTTACACTAACAGATGACACAAATTCTTTCTGAAGTGTTCTTATTCCATTTTTCTGATACATTCCGGACCTTCATTATATTACATGTCTTTAGTGTTCTATGTCCTGTCAACAGCTGGTAACGATGAGGAGAGAGATAGGACACAGTGAACATCAGAGTAAGGAGGGTTAACATCACAAATATTGAAATCGGTTATATGTGACATTATGCCAATGAATGCCAAAGCGTAATCCATTATACTAGTTTCTTTACACGTTGTTTTTCCAATATTCATGTCTCTTCCTACTCTACAGGGGCGGTCGGATAGCCTAGTGGTTTAAGCGTTCGCTCGCCACGCCGAAGACCCGGGTTCGATTCCCGACATGGGTACAATGTGTGAAGCCCATTTCTGGTGTCCCCGGCCGTGATATTGCTGGAATATTGCTAAACGCGGCGTAACATCAAACACACTCACTCACTCTTCCTATACTACGATTAAGTATATAAACGTTATTATTTTTACATATATTTAAGAATGTATTACCGTGAATGTTGGTATGTCCATTATCTTGGGAGTTTCTGTTGAGGGGTGTCCCAAGGCAAGACAAGAAGTTACCTCTTCAAACATATCATCTAGTATTTTTGCAATATGATATATGTCGTCCTCATTTATGCTTATATAGTCTTTATCCGTTGACCTAGCGTTCATATCTCCATGTAGAATTAAGTCATTTCTTGCTTTAGGTGAGTTAATTTAGTTTCACAATTTATGAGGTGAGGTAAGGCGAAATGGGGTTTAACGTCGCGTCCAAGATTATTGCACTTATATAGCGACGTGCATGTATGTGTGTGTGTGTGTGTGTGTGACTGCTTGTACTTGTTCGGACTGATGCCGATTTATAGTGCTAGCTCACTGAGATACCATGCCGCAGTTTTTAACATGAATACCCCACTCAGACACAGTATACTGACTCCGAGCCGACCAGTTTTTGTTTAGCCCCTTAATGCCGAGCGCCAGACAGGGTAACAACAAGTACCATTTTTTAACGTCTTTTGGTATGACGCGGCCGGGGATCGAACCCCGGGCCTTCCGCTCTCCAGGCGGACGCTCTACCACTAGACCACGGAGGCGGTCTCACAATTTATGAAGCAGTTCAAGTCATAGTAGGGCGATCCTTTCGTCGGTAGCTCCTGTGACGATGCCCTTAATATTTCATCAATATAGCCTCGTTATTGTTTGACGGTACAACTTCGATATAGTCACAGATATTGGATTTTCTAGCAATAAGTATTCCTCTTGATCAAGAGAGTGCGCTGTATTCTTGGGTGATTATTAACTATATATTTAGGGATTTATATTGCATTAAACTGATCTAGCTCTGTCTCCACAAAACTCATAATTTTAAACATGTTCATCAGGTTACAAAACTTGACTGAAAGAATTTAAGTCGTGTTTTTAATCCACAAACATTCAACAATAAAGCATGAAAAGAAGAATGTTTGATTTAAGTATTGCCGTTTACAGATTCCGTATTGCCAATGTTCTCATAGCTTACGCTTTTGTTAACTCACTTATATCGAGGACCAAGGGGAGTAAAATTGTTTACATTGTTACAGAGAGGTAAGGTTGTTTGTTCTCGTCTGTCATAATAGCGAGGTCTTTCATCTTCTATATATAGACTCTCTCGACGTCAACAAACAGTTCATCTCTCATAAGTATAGCTTTTCTACCTCTTGCTTTGGCTTCTCTGAACACAGGAATCAGTTGTCATCAGCGGTCATTTATCACATGTGGAGGTGGTCGTTCACACCTAATCTAAATTTAGTTCCCTTCAGTTCGTTGTAGGCGGACTCCAGATAGTTTCAAGTTGGCTGATGCTTAAACATCGCGCTACAATAGGGCGGGGATTCGTTGATCTGTGGGGGCTAAGTCAACGAACTCGTTCCAGGACAATTTCTTCTTCAACCTTGACCTTCACGAACTCCTTCACGACTCGTTCGGGGTCGTCTTGTTCATGTATTCATCCGCCATACCAAATTGACACATCCAATCAATATATCCAACCAAATATCACCCGTCCTGCCAAACTAACATATCTGATCAACTAAAAATATATTTCGAACTGACAAATCTGCAACTCCAACTGTTCAACCAGTCATTGCACCCTATCGCCAAACCAAACAGCATATCCACCAAGGAGTAAGTGTGTATGGTTTTACGCCGCTTTTAGCAATATTCCAGCAATGTCACGGCGGGGACACCAGAAATGGGCTTCACACATTGTACCCATGTCGGGAATCGAACCCGGGCCTTCGGCGTGACGAGCGAACGCTTAAACCACTTGGCTACCCGACCACCCAATATCCACCCAGGTAACCCTACCGACATACCGAGCAGGCATATCCATGCAATTCATACCCGTCATATCGTCCCTGTACATCCCTCCAACCTCAGCCATGTTATCAGTCGGACCCGTGAAGATCCGGGGTAGAATAGGTCTTCAGCAATCCATGCTTGTCGTAAAAGGTGACTATGATTGTCTTAAGAGGCGACTAACGGGATTGGGTGGTCAGGCTCGCTGACTTGGTTGATACATGGCATCGTATCCCAACTGCAAAAGATCGATGCTTATGATGCTCGATTATATACCGTCGTATAGCTTTAATATTGCTGAGTGCGGCGTCAAACAACAATCAACATCGTCATCAGTGGAGGCATCAGTCATGGCATTAGTCATGGCATCACAGTGGAGGCATCAGTCATCAAGTCATGTCACCAGTCATCCAGCCGTGAATGTCAGCACCAGGCAGTAAATTGATGATTCCTTTAAACAGCGGTTGACTGTCATTTCATCGCCGTCGATCCGTTCTGCGGCTTCCATCGTGCTATGCGAACATCAAGCCCTTTTTGCACTGACTCGGATCACACACCTCTTGTTACGGATTCAAATAATTTGAATATAGCAGCATAGCGGAATGTATCCAGTCACGCCTCGCACGTCTGTGGTTCCGGAGTCTACAGTATTTCCGCGATTAAGAGCCGGGTTGTTTCAATACAGAACAGGAGTATGGTAATGTTTTCAAATTAGAGACGGGATCGGCTAATGATTTTACGCGTTACATTTAAATACAATAATATTTATTTAAACTTATCCATCCCTTCTCTTGAAATAAGGGTTGGTCCCAAATAAATGCTGCTCTCTAATAAGGCCGAGCCGAGAACTCCGGACTC
Source organism: Haliotis cracherodii (assembly GCF_022045235.1). Classification (NCBI taxonomy): domain Eukaryota; kingdom Metazoa; phylum Mollusca; class Gastropoda; order Lepetellida; family Haliotidae; genus Haliotis; species Haliotis cracherodii. The sequence goes on along the minus strand of NW_027266276.1, from coordinate 7,371,042 downwards.
TTTCAATACCTACTAGGACGACCGATGAGGTTTTGAAATAAGAAACAGGACTGTTCGTCTTCAGCTGATTATTCCCCCATTATAAATTTATTTCAATACAATAATATTAATTTAAACTTACCAGTCCCTAATAATAGATAAGGCATGGTCCCCCAATAAATGCCGGTCCTTGATAAGGTCGAGTCTAATACAGAACCGAAGTTGATAAGCTCCCGGGCTTTACATGGAGGAGATACGGTATATCTCTGGCTGGTCGTCACCCAGTCGTAATGCATCCTCAGGTGTACTGAAATGTACATTATGTGTAAATCGCTAGATCGCAATACAAATCTGTATGAAGACAGAAACGGGTCGTCCTCGTGTATGTTGTGTCTGTTTAATATAGAAACAGCCCCTGGGAAATCAGCGCTGAGATATAAGCTGCTAGATGTCAACCGAGATTGTGAGGGAGAAGAGTCAACAAAAACAGACCCGAACTTTTCACGTTGATTAATCTTAAAACGCAGCTGAGAATACCACAGTGGAATATGCTTCTGGTTGAGGCTTATTGAATCATGGTAGAATAAGGTCTGCGACTCTGGAATAAGGTACCTGCGACTCTGGTATCAATAGACTAATTAGTCTGCAGTTCAATGATTTGTAAGTGAAACCCGATGTGAAGCAAGTTTTCCAATAGGAAGTTGAGCGTGGTCATCCAGTGTGATATTACATTTATAACAGGGCGATCTGAAGTCAATAATATAACATATATATCAGGACGACCTGTAGTCAGTAATATTACATATATATCAGGACGACCTGTAGTCAGTAATATAACATATATATCAGGGCGACCTGTAGTCAGTAATATCACATATATATCAGGGCCACCTGTAGTCAGTAATATAACATATATATCAGGGCGACCTGTAGTCAGTAATATCACATATATATCAGGGCGATCTGTAGTCAGTAATATTACATATATATCAGAACGACCTGTAGTCAGTTATATTACATATATATCAGGACAACCTGTAGTCAGTAATATCACATATATATCAGGACGACCTGTAGTCAGTTAAATTACATATATATCAGGACGACATGTAGTCAGTTATATTACATATATATCAGGACGACTTGTAGTCAGTAATATTACATATGTATCAGGACGACCTGTAGACAGTAATATCACATATATATAAGGTCGACCTGCAGTCAGTAATATAACATATATATCAGGACGACCTATAGTCAGTAATATTACATATATATCAGGACGACATGTAGTCAGTAATATTACATACTAGTATATATCAGGACGACCTGTAGTCAGTAATATTACATATATATCAGGACGACCTGTAATCAGTAATATTACATATATATCAGGACGACATGTAGTCAGTAATATTACATATATATCAGGACGATCTGTAGTCAGTAACATTACATATATATCAGGACGACCTGTAGTCAGTAATATCACATATATATCAGGGCGACCTGTAGTCAGTAATATCACATATATATCAGGGCGACCTGTAGTCAGTAATATCACATATATATCAGGGCGACCTGTAGTCAGTTATATTACAAAATATTTTGGCATATTTGGGAACAAACTATTCATTTTACTTCCTCCAACCATACAAATCAAATGAATGCTCCCTGAGGCTTTTTTAAAAAAATGTTTACCTTTGAAGAGTGCAAATATTTGCACTGAAATAGGCGTTAAAATGAAACCAACTCACTCACTCCCCCAATTCCAGTCATTTCTTCGAATTACATGGCTTTTGATACTTTGGCCACAAATACATACAAGTATCTATTTTGACACAACGGTGTATGAATATGTGGGCCAGGATATGACTACATCTGACACGGGGTTGGATCGCATGGCAGCAGTACCCAAGTCTCCAGCAGCCAATACAACAGTATACCTGGCATTTTAAAGTCTTTAGTTCAAAAGCAACAAAATCAATATCGTCTTTGATTTCCTAGGAAGTGAATCCAGAGCGTTGTGCTCTTTCCCGGGGTTGCATAATTACCATATAGATTATTAATGGTAAGAAATCCGTTCCAGGAACAGTGAAGCTCGCCAGTGCAGGCCCTCGTCAGTCCGGAAACCGGGCTTATCGGGCGATCCTGTAGGGATTCATAGATATAGACCGCGATTAGTCCAAAGGACTTTTGAATGTCTCTCCAGTAAAGCGAAGATTGAGGTATATTGCCCTGATATTGCTGAAACATTACTGACAACAGGCCGCCCTGATATATATGTTATATGAGTAGTCCTGATTTATATTTGATATTACTGACTATAGGTCGTCCTGATGAATATGTAATATTACTGACTACAGGTCGTCCTGATATATATGTAATATAACTGACTACAGGTCGTCCTGATATATATGTAATATTGCTGACTACAGGTCGCCCTGATATATATGTAATATAATGACTACAGGTCGTCCTGATATATATGTTATATTACTGACTACAGGTCGTCCTGATATATATGTAATATTACTGACTACAGGTCGTCCTGATATATATGTAATATTACTGACTACAGGTCACCCTGATATATATGTAATATTACTGACTACAGGTCGTCCTGATATATATGTTATATTACTGACTACAGGTCGTCCTGATATATATGTAATATTACTGACTACAGATCGCCCTGATACATATAAATATATATATCATATTACTGACTACAGGTCGTCCTGATATATATGTAATGTTACTGACTACAGGTCGTCCTGATATATATGTAATATAACTGACTACAGGTCGTCCTGATATATATGTAATATTACTGACTACAGGTCGTCCTGATAATTATGTAATATTACTGACTACAGGTTGCCCTGATATATATGTAATATTACTGACTACAGGTCCTCCTGATATATATGTAATATTACTGACTACAGGTCGTCCTGATATATATGTTATATAACTGACTACAGGTCGTTCTGATATATATGTAATATTACTGACTACAGGTCGTCCTGATATATATGTTATATTACTGACTACAGGTCGTCCTGATATATATGTAATATTACTGACTACAGGTCGTCCTGATATATATGTAATATTACTGACAACAGGTCACCCTGATATATATGTAATATTACTGACTACAGGTCGTCCTGATATATATGTAATATTACTGACTACAGGTCGTCCTGATAATTATGTAATATTACTGACTACAGGTGGCCCTGATATATATGTAGTATTACTGACTACAGGTCGTCCTGATATATATGTAATATTGCTGACTACAGGTCGTCCTGATATATATGTAATATTATTGACTACAGGTCGTCCTGATATATATGTTATATTACTGACTACAGGTCGTCCTGATATATATGTAATATTACTGACTACAGGTCGTCCTGATATATATGTAATATTACTGACAACAGGTCACCCTGATATATATGTAATATTACTGACTACAGGTCGTCCTGATATATATGTTATATTACTGACTACAGGTCGTCCTGATATATATGTAATATTACTGACTACAGATCGCCCTGATACATATAAATATATATATCATATTACTGACTACAGGTCGTCCTGATATATATGTAATGTTACTGACTACAGGTCGTCCTGATATATATGTAATATAACTGACTACAGGTCGTCCTGATATATATGTAATATTACTGACTACAGGTCGTCCTGATAATTATGTAATATTACTGACTACAGGTTGCCCTGATATATATGTAATATTACTGACTACAGGTCCTCCTGATATATATGTAATATTACTGACTACAGGTCGTCCTGATATATATGTTATATAACTGAATACAGGTCGTTCTGATATATATGTAATATTACTGACTACAGGTCGTCCTGATATATATGTTATATTACTGACTACAGGTCACCCTGATATATATGTAATATTACAGACGACAGGTCGTCCTGATATATATGTAATATTACTGACTACAGGTGGCCCTGATATATATGTAGTATTACTGACTACAGGTCGTCCTGATATATATGTAATATTACTGACTACACGTCGTCCTGATATATATGTAATATTACTGACTACAGGTCGTCCTGATATATATGTTATATTATTGACTTCAGATCGCCCTGTTATAAATGTAATATCACACTGAATGACCACGCTCAACTTCCTATTGGAAAACTTGCTTCACATCGGGTTTCACTTACAAATCATTGAACTGCAGACTAATTAGTCTATTGATACCAGAGCCGTAGATATCTAGGAAGACCTTATTCTACCATGATTCAATAAGCCTCAACCAGAAGCATATTCCACTGTGGTATTCTCAGCTGCGTTTTAAGATTAATCAACGTGAAAAGTTCGGGTCTGTTTTTGTTGACTCTTCTCCCTCACAATCTCGGTTGACATCTAGCAGCTTATATCTCAGCGCTGATTTCCCAGGGGCTGTTTCTATATTAAACAGACACAACATACACGAGGACGACCCGTTTCTGTCTTCATACAGATTTGTATTGCGATCTAGCGATTTACACATAATGTACATTTCAGTACACCTGAGGATGCATTACGACTGGGTGACGACCAGCCAGAGATATACCGTATCTCCTCCATGTAAAGCCCGGGAGCTTATCAACTTCGGTTCTGTATTAGACTCGACCTTATCAAGGACCGGCATTTATTGGGGGACCATGCCTTATCTATTATTAGGGACAGGTAAGTTTAAATAAATATTATTGTATTTGAATAAATTTATAATGGGGGAATCATCAGCTGAAGACGAACAGTCCTGTTTCTTATTTCAAAACCTCATCGGTCGTCCTAGTAGGTATTGAAAGAGTCCGGAGTTCTCGGCTCGGCCTTATTAGAGACCAGCATGTATTTGGGACCAACCCTTATTTCAAGAGAAGGGACGGATAAGTTTAAATAAATATTATTGTATTCAAATGTAACGCGTAAAATCATTAGCCGATCCTGTCTCTAATTTGAAAACATTACCATACTCCTGTTCTGTATTGAAACAGTTCGGATCTTTATCGCAGAAATACTGTATAATCCGGAACCACAGACGTGCGAGGCGTGACTTGATACATTCCGCTGGTCCAATTATTTGAATCCGTAACAAGAGGTGTGTGATCTGAGTCGGTGTAAAAAGGGCTTGATGTTCGCATAGCATGATGGAAGCCGCAGAACCGATCGACGGCGATGAAATGACAGTCGGCGGCTGTATATAGAAGTCATGAATTTACTGCCTGGTGCTGACATTCACGGCTGGATGACTGGTGACATGTATGGATGTCTGATGCCTCCACTGTGATGCCATGACTAATGCCATGACTTACGACTTATGACTTAACTGATGACAAGACAGATGACTGATGACATGTATGGATGTCTGATGCCTCCACTGTGATGCCATGACTAATGCCATGAATTACGACTTATGACTTAACTGATGACAAGACAGATGACTGATGACATATATGGATGTCTGATGCCTCCACTGTGATGCCATGACTAATGCCATGAATTACGACTTATGACTTAACTGATGACAAAACTGATGACATGTGACATGAATGGATGTCTGATGCCTCCACTGTGATGCCATGACTAATGCCATGACTTACGACTTATGAATTAACTGATGACAAGACATGATTGATGACTGGTGACATGAATGGATGACTGATGCCTTCACTGTGATGCAATGACTAATGCCATGACTTACGACTTATGACTTAACTGATGACAAGACTGATGACTGATGACATGTATGGATGTCTGATGCCTCCACTGTGATGCCATGACTAATGCCATGACTTACGACTTATGACTCAGCTGATGACAAGACTGATGACATAAATGATGACAATGCTGATATCATGATTGAAGACTGATAACTGCTGACTGATGACACGATATAATGCTGGTGAGGTTTCGTGAGTGGATATACTGTTTGGTTGTCGTTAGGGTGTATCGGGTGGATATACTGTTTGGTTGTCGTTAGGGTGTATCGGGTGGATATACTGTTTGGTTGTCGTTAGGGTGTATTGGGTGGAAAAACTGTTTGGTTTTCGTTACGGTGTATTGGATGGATGTGCTGTTTGGTTGTCGTTAGGGTCTATTGGATGGATATACTGTTTGGCTGTCGTTAGGGTCTATTGGATGGATATACTGTTTGATTCTCGTTAGGGTGTATTGGATGGATATACTGTTTGGTTCTCGTTAGGGTGTATTGGATGGATGTGCTATTTGGTGTGTCGTTAGGGTGTATCGGTTCGATATGCTGTTGGATTGTCGTTAGGGTGTATTGGATGGATATGCTGTTGGTGTGTCGTTAGGGTGTATTAGGTGAATATATTGTATGGTATGTTGGTAGGGTGTTTTGGGTTGATATATTGTTTGGTATGCTGGTAGGGTGTATTGGGTGGATATATTGTATGATATGTTGGTAGGGTGTATTGGTCAGATAAATGATATATTGATTGGATGTGTATATTTGGTATGTCGTCGGATGAATACAAGTATATCTTTTGTACATGTTGGTTGGAAAAGTTGCTTGGATATATTCATTTGGTATGTTGGTTGGATGATGAGGTTGCACTCTCCAAATAAATTGACAGTTATTGGACATCGGCCTTGGTAGAACGGAAACCCTTCACGACAACAGCAGCCAACGAAATGACTTACGTTGATTAAGTTAAGTGTATACGTCGACAAGATGGATGGTTATCTACCAGAGAACAACAATAAACGTCCACGTGCTGCCATGAAATGATTTTATCCCTTACGCTTAGATCAATAAAGCCTTGGTCATTCATGTTAAAGACCTACTATTTGTACAAATAGTAATGGGGGTGAAGTGAAATGGGGTTTAACGTCCCGCCTGAGATTATTGCACTTATAAAGCGGCTTGCATACATACGTGTGTGTGTGTGGCTGCTTGTACTAGTCCAGACTGATGCCGATTTATAGTGCTAGCACACTGAGATACCATGCCGCAGTTTAACATAAATACCCCACTCAGACACAGTATACTGACTCCAAGCCGACCAGTCCTTGTTTTAGACCCAAATGCCGAGAGCCAGGGTAACAACAAGTACCATCTTGTAACGTCTTAAAAGACGCCGCCAGGGATCGAACCCCGGACCGTCCTCTCTCCGGGCGGACGCTCTTCCACCAGACCACAGAGGCGGTCCAAACAGGAATGGCCTAAATAAATGTCACCAAGACGTTCCGATCTCACAAGGCCACCAAGATCATGTTTTGACGGTGCAAATCCGTATTTGGTTTAAACAGAGAACAATCATTTCAAATAGAAAACTTGAGACATACTTTTAAGAATCATTGGCATATTTATCATCGCCTATACCACATGGTGATGAATGATCTTATTACAGTCTTGCGTTAAGAAAGGTTTAAGGACACGCGAATGTTGGACCCCTGATAAAGGTTGATGGAGGTTAGTAACATTGTTTGAAGGTCGCAGTTAAATCTCCATTAAAATGCCTCCCGCACCCTGGTTGAACGCGTTACCAGAATGTAAAAATGAAGTGATATTAACTCCATAAATGTCCATCTGTCATTATTTTGACTTGTCAATGTGGAACTAACTTAAAAAGGACGTCAACAGTTTGTGTGCGAGCTTGACACTTACGATAAAGGGAGACAATTCAAGGAAAGTTAACTCTTGTATGACAATAGTTCTGTTAAAGTGTTATGTGCACAGCAGTGAAATATCAGGTGTTATGTTCACTAAAATGGAAATATCACTTTTCTCAACTTCAGAAAATTCTTTCACACTGAAGAATGTAATAAAAAGAAATGCATTGGACAAAAACATCATAGCAATGCAATGTCATGGAAGGGCAAGACAAATTGTGTTGTTTTTTCATGTATACCTCGAGATAAAAAATAACTGTGTCAAACGTTTGTAAAAGAGAATATAGGTTAGAGGATTTAATTTGTTTTCGTGTCAACAAAATTCCACCTGTCTGACAGCGGTCTGTAAATAATCGAGTCTGGACCAGACAGTTTAGTGATTGACATTGTGAACATCGATCTTTGAATGACGATGACATACGATGACATACGATGACATGCATAAACCAAGACAGCCTGACCTCCCGATACCATTAGTCACCTCTTACGACCAATATATCAGCTTAATTATAGCGTAATGAACATAATCTGGGGCAGACATACCAGTGGTTGATATCATGAGCAAAGTCTTCGTAATCCGGTTACGATGACACGCAATCAACCAAGTAACCGAGCATGACCACCCGATCAACTCGACTCTTACGTCAGCGGAAGGTCCGGGGTTCGATCCCCGGCCGCGTCATACCAAAAGACGTTAAAAGATGGTACTTGTTGTTACCCTGTCTGGCGCTCGGCATAAAGGGGCTAAAACAAGGACTTGTCGGCTCGGAGTCAGTACACTGTGACTGAGTGGGGTATGCATGTTAAACTGCGGCATGGTATCTCAGTGGGCTAGCACTATAAATCGGCATCAGTCCGGACTAGTACAAGCAGCCACACAAACACGTGCATGCACGTCGCTATATAAGTGCAATGATCTTGGACGCGACGTTAAACCCAATTTCACCTCACCTCAAGTCATTATTTCAATTAGGCGTTTAGCGGCAGTATGTCTTATTCCGTTAGATTTCATGATTCAAATTAACGCAATAATGTCTTCTACATGTATAGTTATTGTTAAGGGAGGTAAAAGTACGCTTTCGAACTGGGAAAACACGAAATCAATACATATAACGGTACCTCTACTAAATTAATAGAGCAAGTGTATACACATAAAACCTCCAAAGACTGTGTAACGAAGGGTGTCGAACAATTGCCTTTTGGTTTAAGTGAAGTACACTTTATCTTAACGATCTACCATCGACTGATTTCCCATCTGTGCTGCCATACATTTGTACGGTTTTCCGAATACTGACGCGAGCTCTTCAGTGTGGCAGTGGGTCTAGTTTTCTATTATTGATGAACTTCGTGTTATTGCTCATCGCATGAATAGCCGAGAACTGTCTGGGTAAAATAACGAGTCAGCGAGATTTGAGTCTTCGTTTGATACAACCTACAGAGTAACATTGTATTGCGATAGCGTTACCCCAGATCGATACACTCCGTAATCAAACGCCGATAGTACAAAGGCCCTTCTCCATAAATGTAATAGTTCTATGATTTATATCCTTATATAAATAGTCCGAATAGAAGTTCATTGCATTGAATAGTGTTGAATAACAGTCGATGGACTCCATGAGGTGAACATGTACACAACCACGGCGTAAAGATCAAAGACATTTTCTTTTAGCTAAATACGGGAAGTCTCTGTGAATAATTTCTGTAGCTGATAGCTCGTGCGACTGTCATCGAGAGCGTGGGCAGTGGTTTTACTTTGAGGGCTATACTTGGTAGTCGTGTAGTAGTGTGGTAGATGTAGCCTGGTCGTTGGAGGGGACGTTGTGAGGGCGGCGTGAGGTTAGAGGTTGTACAGAAACACAGCTATCAACAAGAGCACATCGGATAGGAGGTCTCCCTTGGCAGCGGTGCTTGGTTAATCTACCTGGTGGTCCCATCTTGTGGTCCTACCTGGTGGTCCCATCTAGTGGTCCTACCTGGTGGTCCCATCTAGTGGTCCTACCTGGTGGTCCCATCTTGTGGTCCTACCTGGTGGTTCCATCTAGTGGTCCTACCTGGTGGTCCCATCTAGTGGTCCTACCTGGTGGTCCCATCTAGTGTTCCTACCTGGTGGTCCTATCTAGTGGTCTCACCTGGTGGTCACATCTAGTGGTCCTACCTGGTGGTCCTATCTAGTGGTCCTACCTGGTGGTGCCATCTAGTGGTCCTACCTGGTGGTCCCATCTAGTGGTCCTACCTGGTGGTCCCATCTAGTGGTCCTACCTGGTGGTCCTATCTAGTGGTCCTACCTGGTGGTCCTATCAAGTGGTCTCACCTGGTTCTCCTACCTGGTTTCGTACATGATTGTCAAACCTGGTGGTCAGGTGTCCATGTCAGGTGTCCATGTCAGGCGTTATTATCAGGTGTCCATCTCGGGTGTTATTATCAGGTGTCCATCTCAGGTGTTATTATCAGGTGTCCATGTCAGGTGTTATTATCAGGTGTCCATGTCAGGCGTTATTATCAGGTGTCCATGTCAGGTGTTATTATCAGGTGTCCATGTCAGGCGTTATTATCAGGTGTCCAACTCATGTGTTATTATCAGGTGTCCATGTCAGGTGTTATTATCAGGTGTCCATGTCAGGTGTTATTATCAGGTGTCCATGTCAGGTGTCCATGTCAGGTGTTCATATCAGGTGTTCATTGCAAGGTGTTCATGTCAGATGTTCATGTCAGGTGTCCATGTCAGGTGTCCATGTCAGGTGTCCATGTCAGGTATCCATGTCAGGTATCCATGTCAGGTGTCCATCTCAGGTGTCCATGTCAGGTATTCTTGTCAGGTATTTATGTCAGGTGTCCATGTCAGGTGTCCATGTCAGGTGTCCATGTCAGGTGTCCATGTCAGGTGTCCATGTCAGGTATCCATGTCAGGTATTCTTGTCAGGTGTTCATGTCGGGTGTTCATGTCAGGTGTTCATGTCAGGTGTTCATGTCAGGTGTTCATGTCAGGTGTCCATGTCAGGTGTCCATGTCAGGTATCCATGTCAGGTATCCATGTCAGGTGTCCATGTCAGGTATCCATGTCAGGTATCCATGTCAGGTATCCATGTCAGGTATCCATGTCAGGTATCCATGTCAGGTGTCCATGTCAGGTGTCCATGTCAGGTGTCCATGTCAGGTATTCATGTCAGGTATTCTTGTCAGGTATTCATGTCAGGTGTCCATGTCAGGTGTCCATGTCAGGTGTCCATGTCAGGTGTCCATGTCAGGTGTCCATGTCAGGTGTCCATGTCAGGTATCCATGTCAGGTATTCTTGTCAGGTGTTCATGTCGGGTATTCATGTCAGGTGTCCATGTCAGGTGTTCATGTCAGGTGTTCATGTCAGGTGTCCATGTCAGGTATTCTTGTCAGGTGTCCATGTCGGGTGTTCATGTCAGGTGTCCATGTCAGGTGTCCATGTCAGGTGTCCATGTCAGGTGTCCATGTCAGGTATCCATGTCAGGTGTCCATGTCAGGTGTCCATGTCAGGTGTCCATGTCAGGTGTCCATGTCAGGTATCCATGTCAGGTATTCTTGTCAGGTGTTCATGTCGGGTATTCATGTCAGGTGTCCATGTCAGGTATTCATGTCAGGTATTCTTGTCAGGTATTCATGTCAGGTGTCCATGTCAGGTGTCCATGTCAGGTGTCCATGTCAGGTGTCCATGTCAGGTGTCCATGTCAGGTATCCATGTCAGGTATTCTTGTCAGGTGTTCATGTCGGGTATTCATGTCAGGTGTCCATGTCAGGTGTTCATGTCAGGTGTTCATGTCAGGTGTCCATGTCAGGTATTCTTGTCAGGTGTCCATGTCGGGTGTTCATGTCAGGTGTCCATGTCAGGTGTCCATGTCAGGTGTCCATGTCAGGTGTCCATGTCAGGTATCCATGTCAGGTGTCCATGTCAGGTGTCCATGTCAGGTGTCCATGTCAGGTGTCCATGTCAGGTATCCATGTCAGGTGTCCATGTCAGGTGTCCATGTCAGGTATCCATGTCAGGTGTCCATGTCAGGTGTCCATGTCAGGTGTCCATGTCAGGTGTCCATGTCAGGTGTCCATTTCAGGTGTTGATGTCAGGTGTTCATGTCAGGTGTTGATGTCAGGTGTTGATGTCAGGTGTTCATGTCAGGTGTTCATGTCAGGTGTCCATGTCAGGTGTCCATGTCAGGTGTCCATGTCAGGTGTCCATGTCAGGTGTCCATGTCAGGTGTCCATGTCAGGTGTCCATGTCAGGTGTTGATGTCAGGTGTTCATGTCAGCTGTTCATGTCAGGTGTTCATGTCAGGTGTTCATGTCAGGTGTCCATGTCAGGTGTCCATGTCAGGTGTCCATGTCAGGTGTCCATGTCAGGTGTCCATGTCAGGTGTCCATGTCAGGTGTCGATGTCAGGTGTCCATGTCCGGTGTCCATGTCAGGTGTCCATGTCAGGTGTTGATGTCAGGTGTTGATGTCAGGTGTTGATGTCAGGTGTTCATGTCAGGTGTCCATGTCAGGTGTCCATGTCAGGTGTCCATGTCAGGTGTCCATGTCAGGTGTCCATGTCAGGTGTCCATGTCAGGTGTCCATGTCAGGTGTTGATGTCAGGTGTTGATGTCAGGTGTTCATGTCAGGTGTTCATGTCAGGTGTTGATGTCAGGTGTTCATGTCAGGTGTTCATGTCAGGTGTCCATGTCAGGTGTCCATGTCAGGTGTTGATGTCGGGTGTCCATGTCAGGTGTCCATGTCAGGTGTCCATGTCAGGTGTTCATGTCAGGTGTCCATGTCAGGTGTCCATGTCAGGTGTTGATGTCAGGTGTTGATGTCAGGTGTTCATATCAGGTGTTCATGTCAGGTGTCCATGTCAGGTGTCCATGTCAGGTGTCCATGTCAGGTGTCCATGTCAGATATCCATGTCAGGTGTTCATGTCAGATGTTCATGTCAGGTGTCCATGTCAGGTGTCCATGTCAGGTGTCCATGTCAGGTATCCATGTCAGGTATCCATGTCAGGTGTCCATGTCAGGTGTCCATGTCAGGTATTCTTGTCAGGTATTTATGTCAGGTGTCCATGTCAGGTGTCCATGTCAGGTGTCCATGTCAGGTGTCCATGTCAGGTGTCCATGTCAGGTGTCCATGTCAGGTATCCATGTCAGGTATTCTTGTCAGGTGTTCATGTCGGGTGTTCATGTCAGGTGTTCATGTCAGGTGTTCATGTCAGGTGTTCATGTCAGGTGTCCATGTCAGGTGTCCATGTCAGGTATCCATGTCAGGTATCCATGTCAGGTGTCCATGTCAGGTATCCATGTCAGGTATCCATGTCAGGTATCCTTGTCAGGTGTTCATGTCGGGTATTCATGTCAGGTGTCCATGTCAGGTGTTCATGTCAGGTGTTCATGTCAGGTGTCCATGTCAGGTATTCTTGTCAGGTGTCCATGTCGGGTGTTCATGTCAGGTGTCCATGTCAGGTGTCCATGTCAGGTGTCCATGTCAGGTGTCCATGTCAGGTATCCATGTCAGGTGTCCATGTCAGGTGTCCATGTCAGGTGTCCATGTCAGGTGTCCATGTCAGGTATCCATGTCAGGTATTCTTGTCAGGTGTTCATGTCGGGTATTCATGTCAGGTGTCCATGTCAGGTATTCATGTCAGGTATTCTTGTCAGGTATTAATGTCAGGTGTCCATGTCAGGTGTCCATGTCAGGTGTCCATGTCAGGTGTCCATGTCAGGTGTCCATGTCAGGTGTCCATGTCAGGTATCCATGTCAGGTATTCTTGTCAGGTGTTCATGTCGGGTATTCATGTCAGGTGTCCATGTCAGGTGTTCATGTCAGGTGTTCATGTCAGGTGTCCATGTCAGGTATTCTTGTCAGGTGTCCATGTCGGGTGTTCATGTCAGGTGTCCATGTCAGGTGTCCATGTCAGGTGTCCATGTCAGGTGTCCATGTCAGGTATCCATGTCAGGTGTCCATGTCAGGTGTCCATGTCAGGTGTCCATGTCAGGTGTCCATGTCAGGTATCCATGTCAGGTGTCCATGTCAGGTGTCCATGTCAGGTGTCCATGTCAGGTGTCCATGTCAGGTGTCCATGTCAGGTATTCATGTCAGGTATTCTTGTCAGGTATTCATGTCAGGTGTCCATGTCAGGTGTCCATGTCAGGTGTCCATGTCAGGTGTCCATGTCAGGTGTCCATGTCAGGTATCCATGTCAGGTGTCCATGTCAGGTGTCCATGTCAGGTATCCATGTCAGGTGTCCATGTCAGGTATCCATGTCAGGTGTCCATGTCAGGTGTCCATGTCAGGTGTCCATGTCAGGTATTCATGTCAGGTATTCTTGTCAGGTATTCATGTCAGGTGTCCATGTCAGGTGTCCATGTCAGGTGTCCATGTCAGGTGTCCATGTCAGGTGTCCATGTCAGGTGTCCATGTCAGGTGTCCATGTCAGGTATCCATGTCAGGTATTCTTGTCAGGTGTTCATGTCGGGTATTCATGTCAGGTGTCCATGTCAGGTGTTCATGTCAGGTGTTCATGTCAGGTGTCCATGTCAGGTATTCTTGCCAGGTGTCCATGTCGGGTGTTCATGTCAGGTGTCCATGTCAGGTGTCCATGTCAGGTGTCCATGTCAGGTGTCCATGTCAGGTATCCATGTCAGGTGTCCATGTCAGGTGTCCATGTCAGGTGTCCATGTCAGGTGTCCATGTCAGGTATCCATGTCAGGTGTCCATGTCAGGTGTCCATGTCAGGTATCCATGTCAGGTGTCCATGTCAGGTGTCCATGTCAGGTGTCCATGTCAGGTGTTCATGTCAGGTGTTGATGTCAGGTGTTCATGTCAGGTGTTGATGTCAGGTGTTGATGTCAGGTGTTCATGTCAGGTGTTCATGTCAGGTGTCCATGTCAGGTGTCCATGTCAGGTGTACATGTCAGGTGTCCATGTCAGGTGTTGATGTCAGGTGTTGATGTCAGGTGTTCATGTCAGGTGTTCATGTCAGGTGTTCATGTCAGGTGTCCATGTCAGGTGTCCATGTCAGGTGTCCATGTCAGGTGTCCATGTCAGGTGTCCATGTCAGGTGTTCATGTCAGGTGTCCATGTCAGGTGTCCATGTCAGGTGTTGATGTCAGGTGTTCATGTCAGGTGTTCATGTCAGGTGTTCATGTCAGGTGTTCATGTCAGGTGTTCATGCCAGGTGTTCATGTCAGATATCCATGTCAGGTGTCCATGTCAGGTGTCCATATCAGGTGTCCATATCAGGTGTCCATGTCAGGTGTTCATGTCAGGTGTTCATGTCAGGTGTCCATGTCAGGTGTCCATGTCAGGTATTCTTGTCAGGTGTCCATGTCAGGTGTCCATGTCAGGTGTTGATGTCAGGTGTTGATGTCAGGTGTTCATGTCAGGTGTTCATGTCAGGTGTTCATGTCAGGTGTCCATGTCAGGTGTCCATGTCAGGTGTCCATGTCAGGTGTCCATGTCAGGTGTCCATGTCAGGTGTTCATGTCAGGTGTCCATGTCAGGTGTCCATGTCAGGTGTTGATGTCAGGTGTTCATGTCAGGTGTTCATGTCAGGTGTTCATGTCAGGTGTTCATGTCAGGTGTTCATGCCAGGTGTTCATGTCAGATATCCATGTCAGGTGTCCATGTCAGGTGTCCATATCAGGTGTCCATATCAGGTGTCCATGTCAGGTGTTCATGTCAGGTGTTCATGTCAGGTGTCCATGTCAGGTGTCCATGTCAGGTATTCTTGTCAGGTGTCCATGTCAGGTGTCCATGTCAGGTGTCCATGTCAGGTATCCATGTCAGGTATCCATGTCAGGTATTCTTGTCAGGTGTCCATGTCAGGTGTTCATGTCAGGTGTTCATGTCAGGTGTCCATGTCAGGTATCCATGTCAGGTATTCTTGTCAGGTATTCTTGTCAGGTGTCCATGTCAGGTGTCCATGTCAGGTATCCATGTCAGGTATTCATGTCAGGTATCCATGTCAGGTATTCATGTCAGGTGTCCATGTCAGGTATTCATGTCAGGTATTCATGTCAGGTGTCCATGTCAGGTGTTCATGTCAGGTGTTCATGTCAGGTGTCCATGTCAGGTGTCCATGTCAGGTATCCATGTCAGGTATTCTTGTCAGGTGTTCATGTCGGGTGTCCATGTCAGATATCCATGTCAGGTGTCCATGTCAGGTGTCCATGTCAGGTGTCCATGTCAGGTATCCATGTCAGGTATTCATGTCAGGTGTCCATGTCAGGTATTCATGTCAGGTATTCATGTCAGGTGTCCATGTCAGGTGTTCATGTCAGGTGTTCATGTCAGGTGTCCATGTCAGGTATTCTTGTCAGGTATTCTTGTCAGGTGTCCATGTCAGGTGTCCATGTCAGGTATCCATGTCAGGTATTCATGTCAGGTATTCATGTCAGGTGTCCATGTCAGGTATCCATGTCAGGTGTCCATGTCAGGTGTCCATGTCAGGTGTCCATGTCAGGTGTCCATGTCAGGTATCCATGTCAGGTATTCTTGTCAGGTGTTCATGTCGGGTGTCCATGTCAGATATCCATGTCAGGTGTCCATGTCAGGTGTCCATGTCAGGTGTCCATGTCAGGTATCCATGTCAGGTATTCATGTCAGGTGTCCATGTCAGGTATTCATGTCAGGTGTCCATGTCAGGTGTCCATGTCAGGTGTTCATGTCAGGTGTCCATGTCAGGTGTCCATGTCAGGTGTCCATTTCAGGTGTCCATGTCAGGTGTCCATATCAGGTGTTCATATCAGGTGTTCATATCAGATGTTCATGTCAGGTGTCCATGTCAGGTATCCATGTCAGGTGTTCATGTCAGGTGTTCATGTCGGGTGTTCATGTCAGGTGTTCATGTCAGGTGTTCATGTCAGGTGTCCATGTCAGGGGTTCATGTCAGGTGTCCATGTCAGGTATCCATGTCAGGTGTTCATGTCGGGTGTCCATGTCAGGTGTTCATGTCGGGTGTCCATGTCAGATGTTCATGTCAGGTGTTGATGTCAGGTGTTCATATCAGATATCCATGTCAGGTGTTCATGTCAGGTGTTGATGTCAGGTGTTGATGTCAGGTGTTGATGTCAGGTGTTATTACCAGGTGTTGTGTTCATGTCAGGTGTTGATGTCAGGTGTTGATGTCAGGTGTTGATGTCAGGTGTTGATGTCAGGTGTTCATGTCAGGTGTCCATGTCAGGGGTTCATGTCAGGTGTTATTATCAGGTGTTCATGTCAGGTGTTCATGTCAGGTGTCCATGTCAGGTGTTCATGTCGGGTGTCCATGTCAGATGTTCATGTCAGGTGTTGATGTCAGGTGTTCATATCAGATATCCATGTCAGGTGTTCATGTCAGGTGTTGATGTCAGGTGTTGATGTCAGGTGTTGATGTCAGGTGTTATTACCAGGTGTTGTGTTCATGTCAGGTGTTGATGTCAGGTGTTGATGTCAGGTGTTGATGTCAGGGGTTCATGTCAGGTGTTATTATCAGGTGTTCATGTCAGGTGTTCATGTCAGGTGTCCATGTCAGGGGTTCATGTCAGGTGTTATTATCAGGTGTTGTGTTCATGTCAGGTGTTCATGTCAGGTGTCCATGTCAGGTGTTCATGTCGGGTGTCCATGTCAGATGTTCATGTCAGGTGTTGATGTCAGGTGTTCATATCAGATATCCATGTCAGGTGTTCATGTCAGGTGTTGATGTCAGGTGTTGATGTCAGGTGTTGATGTCAGGTGTTATTACCAGGTGTTGTGTTGATGTCAGGTGTTGATGTCAGGTGTTGATGTCAGGTGTTGATGTCAGGTGTTCATGTCAGGTGTCCATGTCAGGTGTCCATGTCAGGTGTTCATGTCAGGTGTTCATGTCAGGTGTCCATGTCAGGTGTTCATGTCAGGTGTCCATGTCAGGTGTTCATGTCAGGTGTTGATGTCAGGTGTCCATGTCAGGTGTTCATGTCAGGTGTCCATGTCAGGTGTTCAAGTCAGGTGTCCATGTTAGGTGTCCATGTCAGGTGTTATTACCAGGTGTTGTGTTCATGTCAGGTGTTCATGTCAGGTGTCCATGTCAGGTGTTCATGTCAGGTGTCCATGTCAGGTGTTATTACCAGGTGTTGTGTTCATGTCAGGTGTTCATGTCAGGTGTCCATGTCAGGTGTTCATGTCAGGTGTCCATGTCAGGTGTCCTTAACGCTTTCCTCCCTCATCAAGCTGGCATATAGTAAAGTTAGTGAAATACTGTCCAATGCGGCGTTAACCTAAACTCACTGACTCACTCACGGTAACCGCATCGATCATAATAGGCTTTGCAGCGGTCGTACCTTCCGAGGAAGCGGCTCAGAGAAGAAGCTTTGTCTGTTCTTTCATATACAACTCATATACGGGGAAATGAATCAATACCTACGAGTCTGGAAAATAAACACTAACTTGATATTGGCATGTTTTGCTTATCGGCATGACATAACCCTGTCTACACGAGGTTCGTGACCATGGTACTCCAAACGTTGCAGACAGGCTCTGAATCTCGAGAGGGAAATGAGTATTGAAAATATACTCTATGCTTAAACAACAATGTCTGCATTTTATGTTTGAATATTGGCATGATCAGTTCTCCTTAAGAATGACGAATGACGAATATCCTGTCAGTGGAAATGGGTTTGTATCATGGCATCTTCATCCTATTACGAGTAAGCGCAGGAGACGTATCCGAACTCGCGTGTAGGTTGTATGAAAATTGTGTAATGGTTGTACAGATAGATAATCAACGGATTTAAATACCGTCACATAGTACAGCGCGAAATAATTCCATCAGGGAATAGACATGGCGGACCAGTGGAGATCCGGGGTAGAATAGGTCTTCAGCAACCCATACTTGCCGTAAAAGGCGACTATGCTTTTCTTTAGAGGCGACTAACGGGATCGGGTGGGCAGGCTCGCTGACTTGGTTTGATGCATGTCATCGATCCCAATTGCTTGGATCGATACTCATGATATCAATCACTGGATTGTCTGGTCCAGACTCGATTATTTACAGACCACCGTCATATAGCTGGAATATTGCTGAGTGCGGCGTGAAACAACAAACAAACAATCAAACAACATGGCGTGGAGAGTCTGTGGGGACCGGTCATATGTCAAGTTAATATTCTCTGGACAGTTTTACGAGTGAGAGAGTGAGTGACGCCGGTGGACGGGTGGTTGGGTGGTTGGGTTGGTTTGGGGTGGGGTAGGTTCGTTGGGGTATATAACCATATTTCAATTATATCACGGCCGGTCAGCTTAATGGGTGATGAAAGCCCTAGGTAATAATGGGTGCTTAACCTTTACCTCCGCTGTATTCCATGTTAAACTGCGGCATAATGTCTCATTGGGCTTGCTCAATAAAACCGGCATAATTCCGGTCTAGTAAAATCACACACACACACACACACACACACACAAACACGCGCGCACGCACGCACGTACACACACACACACAAACATACACACACGCACACGCACGCACACACACACATACACACGCACGCACGCACGCACGCACACACACACAAACACATACACACGCACACGCACGCACACACACACATACACACGCACGCACGCACACACACACACATGCACGCACGTACGTACACACACACACACACACACACACACTATTCTTAAACGTGACCTTAAACCACAATTCACCTCCCATGTTAAAAGTATTTGATGTTTATCTTACATTTGGCATTGACGTGAAATTGGCAAAGAGAGAGACAGAGTGATGTTGAAAGTTCAAAAACAGATAAAAATGGCATGGGCTGATAAACGACTTAAATTCACCATAAATATCGCCATGCTGTTCAATTCCCGTAATCAACATTCCGTGTGATTTGGAAACCGAAGCTTATCCAACTTTGCTAAAACGAAATATTGGTTTCATGTCAGACATAAACTCCCTCCAGTTGCGTTTGTCTGGCACAATAGGCTATTAGTGATCCTCTGTCACGCTATGTCGGGCTCAATAAGATACACGATACCACCCGTCTTTAATAAATTACATAGCCCTGGCATTGACTGAGACATATAGGTGCTAAGCGCAAACGTTGATAAATAATGTTGATTTCTGTATGATTTGATGGGTTAATCGACATCGCTGAAGACGTTTCAGAATTATCTGTCAACTGCCATCACGGAGCTACAGCCTTCCGAGACATGAGCGACCGTATCACGGAGACCGTATGGACATCCTCGATGTGATTGTGACTGAATGTTATTTTACTCCGCTGTATCATGACGGCATGGGGAAGGAAACGAGTGGTCGATATAATGTCCCAGTTTCCCCATGGCTGACAAAATAAAGGTAACATATACGCACCTGTGAGGAAACATGAGCTCGAACAAGCGATGACCCTATAATTTCATTAATCCATCACACATCGCCATTTGTGTTGGGGTATTGGGGCAATCTTATTAAAATCAGATCACATTTCTCGCTATCGCTAAACAAAGATCTAAGGACATCCCATTACGGGTCACGTCAGAACGACCTTTCATCCGACCAATCAAAGCGTCGCTTACCAGATCATGAAAGTGACAGTCGGAATGTGTTTTCTAAACATGCAACCTCGAAAACGTTAAAACGGGGTATTCCGAACGACAATTACGGCCCGTGCGACTGATTCCGTCAAAATTATCGTCTGTCTCTCGCTTCCGTAGGATAAACATTTGAACGGCGGAAGCGTTGCACAGTACGTGGGAAGCATTGCCATACAATTGTAACCATATATTCGACATTCCGGATTGTTCTTTTGTTCAGTTTTCAAAATTTTCAAGCGCAGTCTGAAATGTAAGTCTCCAAGTTGGAACGAGTGCCGTAAAGCTCGAGAAAGCTCCTTTCTCATTGGCTGATATCAACTTCTTGTTATTCGTTTCAGTGATCGGTAAAAGTTCGCGAAAGGTCGTTCTGACGTGACCCGTAATGGGATGTTATCAGATCTTTGTTAAGCGGCAGCGAGAACTTAGATCTGATTTCAATGAGATTGGGTATTGGAATTAGGGACCGCGCCAGGATAGCGGACGGTCGTGGTTCGATCCACGGTGTGTCAAACCAAAAGACGTTAAGATATGGTATTTGTTGTTACCATGTCTGGCGCTCGGATGAGTGCCGTTGTAGAAAGCGATCTTAGCGCTAAGATGATCGTAGCTCCCATACCTTAGCAAAGACTTACGACAGTCGTAGCGCTAAGGTTGTGAGTACAACGACGCCCAGGGACGCTCGGAGTCTGTATAATGTGTCTCAGCAGGTATCTTCAGGGAGCGGTCGGGTAGCCTAGTGGTTAAAGCGTTCGCTCGCCGCGCCGAAGACCCGGATTCGATTCCCGACATGGTTACAATGTGTGAAGTCCATTTCTGGTGTGGGGGCACGGGTAGCCCAGTCGACTAAGACGCCGCGATTCGCTGTGCAGAGTTGCGTCCCTTGGGCACGCCAGAAACCTATGATTGTGGGATTGAATCTCGGTTCGCCCCGATTATGTTTCTAGGTTTGTCAGCACCCTACCCGTGCTCGTGGGTTTCACCGAAGTGGTAAACGTCTGAGACCTGCATCACTTCAGGCTTTCCTCCCACATTAAGCTGACACGCCGCGATATAACTCGAATACTGTTAAAAGCGGCGTTAAGCCCAACTCACTCACTCACTCATTTCTGGTGTGCCCCGCCGTGATATTTCTAGGATATTGCTAAAGACGGCGTAAAACAAAACTCACTTACTCACTCAGGAATCGTAACTGACATCTCAGTAGGCTTACACAATACCACCAGCATTATTCCGGACTTGTACAAGCAGTCTTATCGAAACTTACGAACACAGGTATGGTGCTGATAAACCTTGAAACCTAATCAGGGTGAACCAGGATTCGAACCCACGATCATAGGTGTCTGGAACACCTATGGGACCAACTCTGCAAAGCGTATTCAGGCATCCGGGCCACCAAGCGTTCAAATCCGAACCGCACAACCCGGTGCATTGTATGCGTTGAAACGTCCCATGCAGTTTGAGCAGAATGACACGCTGTCACCCACCCGACCACCCGTTCTCATTTGTCTGCAACCAATGAAGCGCCTAGGACCTATTCAGGATCCCGGGGACACAGACACGTCTTTCAGCCTCTCACAATCACCCCAAGAACCTCATGCATTTCTTTACGAGTTCTTGTCTTTCACGCAAACACTCCCGCCGGGCCAATTTAAAACATATTACGTGAAACAAAAACATTGCGAATTCACACTAACATGAAGGTTTTCCAATTCTCATGATTTTAATGTTTCTTAAAACTTCATTTTCTACAGCCCGGACTCAGTGATCGGTTTATATTCTTAGATCAGGCACAAAATTTCAGCTAATTATTTTAATCAGAACAAGCCCGCTCCATTCATTACTATCACAACTGACACGTCTCCTTTGATGTCCCATTGATCGGGGTTATGCAGAATGAATAACAACCTCCTCTAGACAATCATTACCCCATTCAACGTGTGCAAATAACACCAAGTTTTTCCCCAATAATTCCACTGAAGACTTGGACTGAAAATAACTGAAAGACATTTTTTTGTTTTTCAAGGAAAAAACGATAACCGCAGTTTCTATACCTAAACGCACGTTCAGTGTAATCTATTATCGCAAGGGCATGGCTTGAGGAAGAGATAGCATATTGTTACGGAAAGGAATCGATTGAGATAACACGTTTCAGTATAACAGTGCCGACTACGACTTGTCAAACACCTTACACGTCCAGCCAACGTGGCAATCAATGCGTGACGTCACTCACTTAAATATACGCTTTATATATTCAAACGAGAAACATGAGTGACAATACGGCGATGACTTTACACGGACACTGTGGCTTGCCAGGGTCATTTTTCTTCTGAGTGGCGCTACTGACGATTCCATTACTGTTCGTCACCGTCAGACCGTCGGGGGAGAAATGTATTGTTATGGGGACAATGTGAGGGTTGGTATACGCAGCGTTGCGATATTATTTCTGATAGAAGCATTTATCAAAACGGAAAACAATACTTCGTGTTCGTCATTAGCCAGAAGAAAAACTGCCGAACGATCTTCTGTTTCGCAATTGTCTGCATATCAGTACAACATTTGTAGTATAGTTGTTGTTTATTGTTTTGTTGTTGTTGTTTGTTTTTTTGTTGTTGTTGGGGTTTTTTTGGGGGGGAGGAAGGGGGGGGGAACGAATTAGAGTTAGCGCGGTTTCGCTATACCTGGTTGGGGAGGGTTTGTGTCGAGTTAAAGAATCTTAGTTTACTTATCTCGAAATCATGAACGTTTCACATTTTTTTAAAATGTACTGAGAATTAGTCCGATAGGTAACATATGGCATCAGTCCTGTATGAAACACTAGCATGGGATCCATCACACTTTTGTTTCATTCAACATAAAATAACTTACGTTATTTTGAACGGCGTCCGCCCGGACCGACCCCCGGCCGCTTTATACCAAAAGACGTTAAAGATGGTATTTGTTGTTACCCTGTCTGGCGCTCGTCATTAGGGGCTAAAACAAGGACTGGTCGGCTCGGAGTCAGTATACTGTGTCTGAGTGAGGTATTGATGTTAAACTGCGGCATGGTATCTTAGTGGGCTAGCACTATAAATCGGCATCAGTCCGGACTAGTACAAGCAGCCACACAAACACACACACGTACATGCACGTCGCTATATAAGTGCAATAATCTTGGACGCGACGTTAAACCCCAGTTCACCTCAGCTCGTGTGTGTTGTTTGGGCCAGGAATGAGTGAGTGAGTAAATATGTTTTTTTCGCCTCTCTTAGCAATAAGGAATATCACGGCGGGGGACACAAGAAATGGGCTTCACACATTGTACTCATGTCGAGAATCGAGCCCGGGTCTTCAGCGTGACGAGCGAACGCATTAACCTCAAGGGTATCATGTGATTAGGTGAGGAGAAATTGGGTTTAACGTCGCGTCCAAAATTATTGCACTTATATAGCGACGTGCATGCACGTGTGTGTGTGGCTGCTTGTACTAGTCCGGACTGATGCCGATTTATAGTGCTAGCTCACTCAGATACCATGCCGCAGTTTTAACATACTGACCGACCAGTTCTTGTTTCAGCCCCTTAATGCCGAGCGCTAGACATGGTTACAACAAGTACCATCTTTGAATGTCTTTTGGTATGCCGCGACCGGGGATCGAACAGCGGACCTTCCGCTCTCCGGGCGGACGCTCTACCACTAGACCACGGAGGCGGTCGTAATATGTGATTAAAGTCACAGAAACAATAATAAACTTCAAAGACATCAAGTATCGATGAATTTTACAAAGAAAACAAGGATATTTTTCTCTCACACGACGCGTTAACTCCACTGACCGACCAAGATTTGTCTGCCTGCTGTTTCCTTAATCCGCAAAATGTTATTTACTCTGAATATTTCATTTGACACAGCAAGTTCATCTCGCCTAGATGTCCCCCGCCTGGCATTTCTCAAGAGGAAAGTATATATACTATTGGTACAGTTTGGCTCCAAATTCAATTTGCAAATTATCGATGAGGCAGACGACGTCTAAATGTTGATGAAGGTGGCAAGTTAGGCGTTCTAACGTTCCTTTCTTGACGTCAAACCCTCAAGTAATTGTGTGTTTAACAAGTCAAACGGGGGGTGCCCAAACAAAAGCGTCAGACTCTAATTCTCAAATCCATTACACGGTTCTGCGATGGAACAACCTCACTGAAGAAAGTGTTGATCAGTCGTTTATATGCTCAAATGAAATAGCACAAGAGCTATGGGGATTCGTGCCGGTTGCCACATGTCAGCGTGACCTTGGGAGATGTTTCAAGACGCCCTTGCCATCTATTTCAATATTGTATTTTAATCCACTTCATATTGACGGCCAGTCATTCACGCAGACACAATCAATTACACTATTATGTTGGTGGCATGCCATCTCAAAGCCTACTGAAGGAGTACAAATCTATAGAACGCTCTTCAACGCTCAAGTCAGCGGCCAGCGTGCACCTTAGTACGTCAACACAGTGGCGCCGGTCGTCACAGATGTACCAAAGGCAGGTTTACACTGTCGACGTGTAAAGGAGCATTGTTACATCGATCAGTGATGACTATAATAATAATGGGCGTTAATCAATACATCTTAAGGTCGTCTACGTGTTTGAGATAACTACATGCCGCAGTGTGTAGAGTACAATGCGTCTGCCGAAATGGGATCTCGTGCACGCCGCCATGATAATGACGGGACGGAAATGTTCCTTGTCGTTATATAATCTATACATTTCTCGTATCGACACAGCAACCGGGTAAATGGTTGCCACACAAAGATATGGAGACAGCCCTGCGTGTTTGGAGCCCGACTGGAAGATGGTGATATAAGTAAAAGCGTATATGCATCACATAATTTAACACTGTGAACCGTGGGAAGATTCTATGAATAAATTTAATGTAAAATAGGGTGTACAGTGAAGACACAGACAATGCTGTGTAGATCAACATGGGCTTGCAATACTATGTAGATCACCATGACCTTGCAATACTGTGTAGAACAGCATGACCTTACAATGCTGTGTAGAACGCATGCCCTTTCAATACTGTGTAGAACAGCATGAATATTATGTGAGCTAGTAAGTGAGTATGGTTTTACGCCGCTTATAACAATATTTCAGCAATATCACGGCTGGGGACGCCAAAAATGGGCTTAAACAAATTGTACCCATGTTGGGAATCGAACCCGAAATTTTGGAGTGGCGAGGGCACACTTTACCCACTGGGCTACACCACCACGCCCTACAATAGTATGTAGAACACAATGACCTTACAATACTGAGTAGAACCTAACGATAAAGACATAAATCGCGAACCACTCAGGACATAAATCGCGAACCACTCTTCTGTATCGGACGTCGTGGTCCTGTGGTAGAGCGTCCGCCCGGAGAGCGGAAGGTCCGAGGTTCGATCCCCGGCCGCGTCATACCAAAAGACGTTAAAAGATGGTACTTGTTGTTACCCTGTCGGGCGCTCGGCATTAAGGGGCTAAAACAAGGACTGG
The DNA here is from genome assembly GCF_022045235.1 of Haliotis cracherodii. Taxonomy (NCBI): domain Eukaryota; kingdom Metazoa; phylum Mollusca; class Gastropoda; order Lepetellida; family Haliotidae; genus Haliotis; species Haliotis cracherodii. The sequence continues at coordinate 7,345,322 of NW_027266276.1, read as the reverse complement.
TCGGCTCGGAGTCAGTATACTGTGTCTGAGTGGGGTATTCATGTTAAACTGCGGCATGGTATCTCAGTGAGCTAGCACTATAAATTGGCATCAGTCCGGACTAGTACAAGCAGCAACACAAACACATACTCGTACATGCACGTCGCTATATAAGTGCAATAATCTTGGACGCGACGTTAAACCCAATTTCACCTCACCTCTGTATCGTAGTCTATTCAACACTGATATAATTCTTGTCCCACCCAACGTACTTTGATTAAACAGGTTCCACTATACACGATGCCAGGAAATCCACAGATGAAAAAGGTTACTCCCTTCCAGAAGAAGCAAGCCATCTCCATCAAAGGCGTGGCGACCAGTAACGACTACAGCATGTGTTTCAAATATACTTCGGTTACCTAAATACCCAGGGGGGACGCTACGATCCAAACAGTTTTACTATTCACGCTCGGAATTTAAAACGTTGACGATGAGGCGGCCATACATGTCCTTTACCAATCCCTGAATCCCCATCCTCCGCATCCTTGTGTTGAGGGGCGGTCGGGTAGCCTAGTGGTTAAAGCGTTCGCTCGTCACGCCGAAGACCCGGGTTCGATTCCCGACATGGGTACAATGTGTGAAGCCCATTTCTGGTGTCCCCCGCTGTGATATTGCTGAAATATTGCTAAAAGCGGCGTAAAACCATACTCACTCACTCACTCACTCACTCCTTGTGTTGGTACATCGGGAACTTTTAATTATCTGTTGAGCATTGCAATAATCGTTTATACCACAATAACCAACCATCACGAATCCCTTGCTGTCACTGATACCAGAAGGGTTTCCATAAAATCTATAATTGCTCGTTGTTGTATGTCCTGTTATCCTGTATGACCCTGTATGTCTATTTGCAAATTTGACAGGCAGCAGCATTTGTATGTAGACGAAGAATAAAGTCTGAATTGTATTTCATTGGGAATGTATATTGATTCTAGTTCGGACCGACAAAATATACTAACGAGTCTGCCGGCTCAGATCTGATTTAGTATTACGTGCTTACAGCATTCATCGATTGTAATATATTGTGCCATTCAATATCGTACCGGCGTCGGACAAGTATTGCTTAGACTATCAGCAGAGTCTCACAAGGGTAATGTCTTTGGGAGATACAATTTATTTAATTTTTCTATTATGATGGTAAGGATGGACAGCGTGTTTTAAGTTCAATAACAGTGTAAGAAAATCAGTCATGTTTGAAATGGAAAAAGAGTGAGATGGATCAGTGTTGCTTTAAAGAGTATTTACCGTTATATCCTGAAGCTTGGTGGTGTGGAGCCGCTAATGACGAAGGCCATAGACGATAATAATTATCACTTTGGCGAAATCGACAAGAATCATAATCTGGACGAATCTGGAATTCGAAACCACGATTATCGGATTCTGGACCGACAAAGGGCCTCAACTTTGAAAACATTTCAGCGCCTCAGTAAAATGACTTGGCCACCCGCGTCGAAAAAGAAGCGTCGTGGAAGAGGTGTTGTGGAAGGGTATAGGAGAGGAGCCGTAGTGGTAGTTGATGTTGCAGCTGCATAAGGGTAGCCGGAGTAGTAGTTGATGTTGCAGCTGCATTAATGGAACCGTACTTGTAGTTGATGTTGCAGCTGCGTTAGTTGAGCCGTTGTGGTAGTTGATGTTGCAGCTCCATGAGTGGAGCCGTAGTGGTAGTTGATGTTGCAGCTGCATTAGTTGAGCCGTACTTGTAGTTGATGTTGCAGCTGCATGATTGGAGCCGTAGTGGTAGTTGATGTTGCAGCTGCATGATTGGAGCCGTAGTGGTAGTTGATGTTGCAGCTGCATTAGTGGAGCCGTAGTGGTAGTTGATGTTGCAGCTGCATTAGTGGAGCCGTAGAGGTAGTTGATGTTGCAGCTGCATTAATGGAACCGTACTTGTAGTTGATGTTGCAGCTGCGTTAGTTGAGCCGTTGTGGTAGTTGATGTTGCAGCTGCATTAGTGGAGCCGTAGTGGTAGTTGATGTTGCAGCTGCATTAATGGAACCGTAGTGGTAGTTGATGTTGCAGCTGCGTTAGTTGAGCCGTTGTGGTAGTTGATGTTGCAGCTTTATGAGTGGAGCCGTAGTGGTAGTTGATGTCGCAGCTGCATGAGTGGAGCCGTAGTGGTAGTTGATGTTGCAGCTGCATTAGTGGAGCAGTAGAGGTAGTTGATGTTGCAGCTGCATTAGTGGAACCGTAGTGGTAGTTGATGTTGCAGCTGCGTTAGTTGAGCTGTTGTGGTAGTTGATGTTGCAGCTTCATGTGTGGAGCCGTACTTGTAGTTGATGTTGCAGCTGCATTAGTGGAGCCGTAGTGGTAGTTGATGTTGCAGCTGCATTAGTGGAGCCGTTGTGGTAGTTGATGTCGCAGCTGTATGAGTCGAGCAGTAGTGGTAGATGATGTCGCAGCTGCATTAGTGGAGCCGTAGTGGTAGTTGATGTTGCAGCTGCATTAGTGGAGCCGTAGTGGTAGTTGATGTTGCAGCTGCATTAGTGGAGCCGTAGTGGTAGTTGATGTCGCAGCTGCATAAATGGAGCTGTAGTGGAGACAGTGGCAATAGTCACAGTAGTGGTGAGAGGGGACTAACGGGATCGGGTGGTCGGGCTCGATGACTTGGTTGATGCATGTCATCGTATGCCAATTGCGTGGATCGATGCTAATGATGTCAATCAATAGATTGTCTCGCCCAAACTAGATTACTTACAGACCGCCGTCTTATAGCTGGAATATTGCTGAGTGCAGCGTTAAACAACAAACAAACAGACAAACAAACAAACAAACAAAATCATAAAAGTGGTTGACTTGATGCAGCTGCCCTATTTTTGACACTAACAACAGCAATACAAACACAAACTGTTGAAATGCCTATTGTAGCTTTAACTGTTGAAATAACATTCTAATGATCATCATCATCATCATAATCATCAACAACAACAACAGTAATAATAAACATCAGTTCGACTTCCAATTGTTCTCGGTACCATGGGTTTGGTACCTAAAGACCTCTTAGCGCAGACCTGATCAGGAGAGTGCTCTAGAACAGCCCTTCTGACAATCTGGGTAAAGCAGAAGGCTGCAGTGTTGGGCTGTCTTCACATTCTGCGAAATATTCTTCTTGGTGGGTTCGACTAGGCAGCGCTCCCTGCTATGTCCCAATCTGTCTGGGCTGCGTGTAGAGGTGTGTGTGTGTGTGGGGGGGGGGGGGGGGGGGATGGGGGGGGCTGAGCTGAGGATGAGCCTAAACAGCTCAGCTTCCTTATTATTTAATTCAATCCATAATCTACGTCTGTCTTCATTGATGCTACTGCTTCTAAAACGCCACATCGGCAGCTTTCCTCCTGAGAGTTTCTAGGGCTTCGTTCCTGCCCCACACTGAAGCAGAGGTAGCACATGTGGCGTTTCCTTAGGCATGTGACTGAGTCATAAATGTGGCTCTGTTCATCCAGCAGTGAATGGGTACCCGGTAGTATGAGATGGAAAATAGCTGGTTGTCTTCTAGCGCCACACATACATCTTGGGTTGCATACTCCCCAGGGAGCTGATAATGAAAATTGGGTGCACACTGATCCAATGACCAGTAATAATATAGCGCTTTGAGTACGCTTTTGGTGCGGATTTGGTGCATTATAAATATGCACCTTATTTTAACTATTAAAGACATTGAAGTCCATCCCCCACATTTGATGGACGTGCCGGAACCAGATTTACGGAAAACCGATAAGAGGCCTTGAGATACAAACATAAAATCCTATCCCCGTACTTTGATCTTAACACAGTTGTAACTCTATACCAGCGAAGTAATTTTAAGATACATGATCGTGGCTGCACGGGTCATATTTCAGCAAATATATGTCTCTAAATGTCAGGAAATAGTATGGAACGGTGTATTGAAAACTGCCTTGGAACATCGTTCATGATGTCAAACATCACTACCAAACCCATAAAGTGATTTACAATTATGACCCCGCAGCGTTCCCGTAGATTTGGATTCAGTGTTGGCAAAAGGCACGGTGTAACACTGGTCCAACTGAGATTCCATCTGGTAAAGTGAGACTTGGAACTGTATCCAATCAGAGTGCCAGCAACGGTCTCTCCATGCTAGGCAACGGAGTTTCAGACCTGCAATCAATGCTAGTCATGTTTGAAGATGTAAGCATAGTTCAGGTGTAGCAGCTCTTCGTGGCTGCCATTAGCATAAGCGAGCAGGTAGCTGCATACCGCGTGGCTCTCTCGTTCTGGTAAATGGTGGCAACATCACCCTTGCTTGAGGACTGAAGGCTGTTTACACTCGGTTGCTCAATCCGCTGCGATCGATGAGTAAATCTGATTATCCGTAGGGCAGGGATTACCAGTTCATTTATCGATCGTTAACATGCTTCCCAGCTTTACGACCGCAGATATAATTCCGTCGCTGCCACCCAAAATGTCCTAGTGTTTTGCGTTGGGAAAATGGTCATCTTAAACAGTGGCGACTCTACGCGACAGGTGGAGAATACGCCCACCTTGGATGGAATGGCTTTGGTGCTTTTAATCGTCAGTTTGTCTATGATCGTGGGAAGACGCATTTGTTTATTCGAGCTACAAATCAGCTTGATTTCGCCGATAGACTTGTTGTCTGTCGGAACCAACCGACCATTATGTCGGAGATCGAAGCTCGTTACACAGCGTATTCTTCACTGGCACCAGTTGTTTTGGACCGTGGCAGATTAGTGGACACGGTGCCTACCGGTAGAGACGTCCTGCCTTGTTAGGACTGTAAACTGAGATCATTGTTGTCGAGATAGAGGCACTTAGTTATACACAATAAGGTCAAATGGCGATTTTACAACTAGAAAGCTCAAGAGACATCTAATATCACTTTGTTAATGTAATATCCACGTTGACAATAACGTTGACAATAACGTTGACAATAAAGTTGACAATAACGTTGATTAACGTTATGGGTGAGTCAGAACTGCCTTCAATGCAGCCTCGAAGCTTCAGATTTTAATTCGTCAAGTCAAAAGTTGCATGTATGGTCATTGCCTCTCGTGGTTGCAGCAAACGTAAAGTTGAAAATAACACAATAATAAGCTTTTGTTAACCCAAATTCAATACAAAAGGGGACGAACTGTATAATTTTTCTCGACTGACGGACGATTGTAATGAAAATGAAAGAAAATATATCTATTATGATAGATAAACCGAAAATGTGAAATATTGAAAAACATTACTTGTTGGAATTAAAATAATACCCACACGCACGTATACTTGTACACATCTGACACGCGCAACAAATACTGATAAGAAATCGTACTTAAATACAGAAGCGACAAGAATAATTAAGTGAATTTCGTATCTAGCCACATTGTTTTAAGACTGCATTCGTAGTCTCGGGTTTAGAGCGTCGGCCGGGGAGAGCGACAGACCGATGGTTCCATCGCTCACCGTATCAGAGCAAAAGACGTTAAAAGATAGTACGTGTCGCTATGTAATAATAATCAATAATCTTCAACGCGACGTCAACTCGCATTATTTTGAAGACCTTCGCTCTTGATACAAAGATTGGATACATTTTTCCCCCAGCACTGTCTCCTCTATATCCAAGGCCCCGTAGAAGGCCCCAAGGCCCCGTATTGCAAGGTGTTGCTGATGATATCAACCATTGGTTTGTCTGAATTATTTCTTCACAGGCCGACATGATGGAGCTCAAAAGATGCTGATTGCGGCATAAAACAACAAACACACCAACCAAGGGAACGATGTATAGGATTTCAGCAGTCATCAGTCGCATATATATAGTGTAATAATGTAAAATATTGCGTGTACCAGTTCCATGTAGTGTATGTTAAAATAGGAATCTGTTCACAATGGCTGCCGAGAATGAAAGCTGTTTGCATACATAGAAAGCAACTCATATATGTAGCTGTGACCAAATACACCAGCGTTAAATGAACCCCTAGCAGCTATTACTTAAAATTGATCTTCAGCAACCCATACTTGTCGTAAGAGGCAGCTGACAGGATCGGGTGGGAAGGCTCGCTGACTTGGTTGATGCAAGTCATCGTATTCCTATTGCTTATATCGATGTTCATGATGTCAATCACTGGATTGTCTGGTTCAGACTCGATTATTTACAGGCTGCGTAAGCAGGAATATTGCTGAATGCGGCGTTTAACAACAAACAAAGAAGCAAACATAACCGTGTCAACTTACAGAATGCGCATGAGTGAGTCAGGTAGTCAAAATAAAAAAATAGGGGGTTGTTATTTGAACATTATTTTGGTGAAAACAATTGAAAGATCGTAATTTTCGTGGTTTATGCTGACAGCGTGAAATGTAAATATACGACAGATATATTTTTCCAGAATTTAATTTCCCATAATTAAGGATGCATAAAACACACGTATTATATACGAATAAATAAGTCTTGTGTACATTGAACAATCGGAAGGGGTGCTAATTGGGATCGTTCACTAGCCAATATATTAGCAAATATCGCCGTGGGCGCTTATTACGTCGAATACGGTAGTTGAATGCATGTCAGTCATAGAACACCGACAGCTTGACTTGTTAATATCAACAATGGTTGGTCAGGTCTCGATTAGATTTAAGCACCACCGTTAGAAATAAATAGGACCATTGCTTACAGGGACAAAAACCACAAACAAATAAAAGACAACACGCCACTCTCTTATAGTGATGCTGACTGCCATCTGATCCCCACCTAGCCACGCCAACAACCCTACCCTGACCCCAACCCCCTACTCACGTAAACACCCACTCACACCAAATACGACACAGGTCATCTGGACCACGAGACTATTTTTATCCGCCTCTGATAACACTGTCGGTTTTCCTCCAACCCTCTAACAGATCTACACCATTGAGTAGCTCCGAAAAGGTATAATTACTGTCATTCCGGTTCTCAATAGAACCAACATTAGTCAATCTATACACAATCTCCAGCCACTTAACAGAGATTTGGCACTTACAATAACACCATCAATGGTGTATTAAATAAGGGGGCTGACGAGAGAGCTCATCGTGTCTACCTATGTCAGATAATTCCATAACGCGGGGACATTCCAACCCCGTTACTGACATTTCAAAATGTAATTCTGACATTCAATTGTCAGCGGATGACCAAGAGAGTCTTCATTCAAAGTCATGCCCTCCCTCCGTCTGCTCTGCTATTTCTTCTAGCCTGGTTTTATGCCTACATAATCTGATCAAACACCACAAACTGGAAAGACTGATTCTCTAAAGATCGATAAAGGTTTTGCGAAAAGGAAAAAAAATCGAGTTTCCTCATCAAATTCTATTTGTTGTGAGTATAACTTTGGACCCAGAGGTAGCGAAAGCCAGCAAGCGACGTACGGCTTCTGGAGGTTTCCGACGATCCTTGTTCTCGTTCAACTGGATTAAAGTTTAATCTCGTCACGTGCTGAGACAGATGATGCAAAGTGAAATATAGGAAGAGATCCCAGGTGACAGAGGAAGTTGTGTGAAACATTGATCTGAATGTGTACAGCAAGCCCAATCATGGATCGCAGGAAGCGCTGCTTCATGAACGACGGCAGATTAGCATTTGAGAAGAGATTGCCATTTTAGTCCAGGAATCCTCGAAACAGGAAACATCTCTGCCCTTGTAGCAAGCCTACTACCAATACCAGCCGGGCAATCAATGGTTGAGCGCGTCATCTGACGGGATCTCAAACACAGTTCTGACAGCCACGGCAGGCCGCGCTTTGTACACTAGGTATCTACAACATATACGGTGAGATTGTAACTTGACATACACCGTCAGCACCAGAACCGCGCAGAACACAAACACATGTCACATCCTCCCTTGATTGAGTGACTGGCAGCGGCGAGAGCCCCAAGCAGACTCATATATCGACATCCCTGTGAAACAAGCGCTGTATTGAAATCGGGATATTTATTTCGATACCTAGTGTGTTTTATTTTAGATTCGAAAGAAAACACATACCATGACGATTTAGCAGTATAATGTGGTTCACCTTGCACACGTGTAGACCATCCCTGCGTTCTCAATGCACCTGTGCCGTTTCCAGTGCTGCCGGAATTCACCGTCTGTGTGATATCATTCATAGTCGCTGAAGCAAAGCTTGCCTTTGTTGAACACCACGATGAATTCCCAAAGGTGTGTCTTCAACTACAAAGGAATACATGGATGATTCAGTAACCGTTACCAGCGCAAACAAATAACACGTTTACCATCCTGGCAGTCGTATATAGGTAAGCTATAAACATTCCTGCTTTACCATGCTTTTTAACTAATGTGACCGTCGGAAAATAAGGCTGACCCGTGTCGAAGGAAGACTTTTTTCTACCGTTACACTACGTTGTGAGTCTCGGACCTGGTATTGATCGTGTTGTGTCAACGTGTTTCGGGGCTCCGGTGATCGCCACTATGGATTCCAAACACCGCTGGTTAGATGGAATATCATAGTGCAGTTGGCTGGAATATTCTCCGTAGTTATCCGTTATGGTTGCTGAGGTGTAGGGAGATCCAGTTCTTGAAGGCGTTCTACAATATAGGTCCGTGTCTGTGTGGCACCGTTGAGTTGACTAAATAGGGTAACCTTCCTGTATTTCAGCGTGTGACATTCAAGTCATGTCTCAGGATATAGGATCATCTTTGATATAATTGTTCGTGAGTGTTGAACTAAATCTGCTACATATGGATCTCTGTGAAAAAAGCAAAGAATTATAGTGTTAAATGGCAGCCTTATCTGTGCCTATGAGTGTGGTTAAGAAATGTGACGGCGTGGAACAGAACAGTGGTCAATCGCATGTGAGTAGTGACATTTCTACCTTTGTCCACTGATGTATCTTTGCCTCATAGTATCCTATGCTGTAGTCGGATATATCCGACCTGCCTTGTCTTACGCAATCAGCGAGCACCTTGTAAAGATATTGATTTTTCTGTACCTTATTTGAAAAAGGGAAAAGTGTTGATTTAGACTGTGACATTCACGTGGATAGCTTAAAGAGTACAATTACAAGTGAATGTTATTTATTAACCGTGTATAAGCTAAAAGGATGTTGGATACAGCTGTAATTTAAATGAATTTAATTTTCAAGTTGTTGAAATGGGAATTTACCTTCGTATATTTCAGAGTGAGCAATTGGATGTTTACGTTGTGTTCTATAGCACCTAAATAACCATTTCAAGAATATTCCTTAGTAATTGCACTTTTTTCTGAGGTATTCATTCATTTTCCACAGTGACTGGCCTGTTATACCTGCGTGGTAAAGGATAAAGGTTTCAGAAAACAATATCATTCCAGATAATGCGTTCCTTCACTGAAAGGTAAACCTGATTAATCTCCTGGAAGGTTTTTTTTCTGTTATTGTTATTCATAGAAAATGTTGTGCTTTAATGAATAGCTTCCACGCATTAAGCCTTAACCCATTTGGTTCCAGAGCCCACACGGACATAACACAATAATGTGAAGAAGGTCCTGATTACTAGATCCATCCTTGGACCAGGAAACAAGGGTTAATTTCATCTTCAGGATTACACCAGAATACGACGTTATTACATTAAGATGCTGCACTGGTGAAAGGAAATGTGACGATATTGATAGTAAAATGACAAGACACAGTAAAACGATGTGTGTACGTCATAAAGCATTGTGGATTCATCTCGCCCGTTTCCTTGTGTGCTAAAATGCCAATGTGTTCATTCATGGGTGTTTAAAGGCATAAATGTGCTAATTCGTATTCCGTTGGAGGTTTCCCTGTCAGTTTTTGTGGTTCCCGCACATGTGTTGTAGACTCTTGTGAAGAGCTGTCGTGAATCTTTTTAACGACTAACACCATCAAGATGATGGACCAGGAGGATAAGGTGGAGATGGAAGAACCATCGTCCATCACACGCTACCACCATCTGATTATCAGAAACAAACACATCCTTTCTGAAATCAAATTATCTGTCGTTATCGTCATCGGCAGTATAGTTATTGTAGCATGTTTGGTTTATATCGTTATACAGTGTAGGACAAAGGGCAACGCTGCTCGTGCCATGAAAAATAGACGCGCTGATGACGAGGAGGAACTGTTCGATTCTTCCGACACAACTGAACAACTTCTTCCTCAGCCTCCAGATAACGCCATCAGACTGAAGGTTCGGCGTGAACCGGAGTTCTATGTGTGAATGCCACAGCGTGTTTGAGGAGGTGTAGATATTTCAGGGTATATGCTGAGAATTCATATGTGCATTCCTAAGGAAGATGGTGCAGGTATCTTTGAGGAGTAGGCACTGCCGTTGTTCATTCTGTGGATACAGCTTTCACTGAAGCCTGTGAAGATGGAGAGGATATTTAACACATCTGTAAATTGACGATATGTGGATAAGACAGAGAGAGTGCTTTCCCACCGTGCACATGCAACGTCCTACTTGCTACACAACTGCTTCAGAGATGAATTACGTAGCTGTTTAAGATGCTGTAGCTTCATCACTTGGTTATATTGGTATATCATTTTGGGGTTTTAAACAGGCTAAAGGTGAATGCGTGATTCAGGGATTATTTGTGAGCGTGGCCAGTCTTTTTACACTTTTTGAAATCGTTTTACAACATTTCGGTTATAACTTTGTATGCTGATATTTGGTCGTAGTTTATACTTTTGGCTTCTACGTCCTTTCAAATATTATGTATACTGTCGGCCTGGCATTTGAATCAGTATTGTTATTTTTCATATGCCTATATACCTTTCTGGAAATATATATGCTCAAAAGAAGTTAAAGAACATCCCTTTTTTATGGCTCTGGTTAATCTATAGTCATATGGCAGATTAACTATAGTCATATGAACAAATCAGGTGTTTTCTTACTTCTTTTGAATAACATATCTCATGTAAGTGTGATCACAAAAAGGTGATGTTTAACATTTCAAGTGAATTTGTATTCAAGTAAATTAAGGCGCCCAATACGTATCAGAAAAATACCCTTTTAGCGATACTTACAACAGCCCTAAAAATACCATCACCACCCACCCACCCACCACATGAAATAAAATAATAATTTGTCTCAAAGGTTAAGTTGACAGAGGATTATAAATGATTATAATTAGTAACTTCTGTGGATGGTGAGGTTGCTTATCGTTGAGTTGAACATCTCCATCTAATATAAACCGACGCAAGGATATATACTAAATAATCGATAACGTACCTCAACGTTCAAACCACACGATCTTTACGCCAAATATATCATTAGAAAAGGAAAAGAAGTCGTTGGTGATGGTTGCATCAGTAGGTAGGTGTATATTTGTTGGACATGTGTTTTCGATTGGTTGCAGTAGGATAACAGGAATCAACGACAGTCACCTTTATGCTAAATACAACACTAGATAAACACATGAAGCTAGAGATATAATGTCCCCAATTTGCGACTTCCAATAACGAAAACGAAAAAATGTATGCATTGAGAGACAGTTCAACTATTTGCACGTGAAAACGATTGCAGCTAAGATGTGGAAGCACTGTTAACATAACAGTAAAACTAGCGAAGCATTATGTCCAAGTCTCAAACATTATAGTACTTTTCTGTTCTCTTTATTCTGTGAAAGAGGCATTGGAACGCACGGTCGTAATCAAGAATGCACAACACGCGATAACGTAAATGATATAACATCAGTATCGTTTACTTCCTCCTGGTTCGAAAGTGATTTCTCAGAGATGCTTTTTATCAGTGAAGTGGTCCAATGAATATTAAGTGTGTCGACGTCGGTTAAATACTTCCTGTCAGAGATCAGAACAGAGCATTCGCCAAAGTTTTGTCTTATAACTCATATATCACGTTACGTTATATTGTTCACCGATTCTGTTCTTCAACTCAGAAGCACTTGAAATTACGACTATTGAGGTATGTACTAGATTTATCAAAATGGGGAATGCCACATTTGAATATTAACTTACGGAAAGCCAATGCACACGTGATTTTATTGAAGTGTCTTGGAAAGATCTTGATCATCACTTCTATGCAATCATTTCTAGCACAAACACGGGGTACATTCCCCAAAAGTGGCGGACATGTTTTTTTATGCTGTTGTTTTTTAAAACAAAAATTATTATTTTAAATTTGTTTATCATTGTTCTTGCTCCTATTATTTCCTATTGTTTGTTTGTTTGCTCATTTGTTGTTCTTTGGTTTATTTGTGTGGTAAGGTAGCTTGTCTTTTCGCGCGTTCCTTGTTGCTGTTTTTTTGTTGTTTGTTTGTTTATGCTTTCGAGGAGCGGGGGGTTAAGAGATCCACCATTAGATGTGGGAGGGTCAGGATATATTTTGAGATAAAATAAGATTGGTGATTGTTTGTTTTGTTGACATAAGAACAGAAAGATTTATTTATTTAATGTTATTGTGTGTTGCAGGGGTCATAATGGATCGATTTGTCCTTTTTAAGTTGGCGAGTTAGCCTGGAATTACGTCTCTTTTGGCACTATTCCAGCAATATTACAGCGGATGATATGAATGAGCTTCACCCATTTTACCCATTTTAGGAATCGAACCATATTGTTTTCACAGAACGACCTACGCTTTAACCACTTGGCTATTTCATAATCCCTTAAAAAAGGGCCCGATTCTTAATCCCCATGACGATAATTCTAGAATATTTGTATGTACATATATGTACGTATTTATTATTAGTCTACAATGAAACCCCGACTATCCGGAAACTCCATTTTATGCACAATTACTTTAATTATCGTTTTTGTGAATACAAAAGACATGCACCTTTATCCACACATTTGTTAAACCGGACGACTGTACTGGGAATAGTACCGATCGGTATAACGGGGGTTCACTGTATGCATATTTGAGTCATTTACAATATTTGAAGGTTATGTACCATCACACAGATCCTGTTTAATACACGTGTTAGGTCACAGTATTATTTCCATTTAGACTGAAGTTTCCAATGGTTGTATTAATCACACACTGTAAATTGTGCATATCGAGGTAAGCTTGAGTCCTGATCGCATGCTTGGCACAACCGATAAACAAAATCATTTGACGCTTGGTCAGATTACCAATCGAACAGTTAAGTATTGATTGATTCCTTTCTACAATACATACGACGATCGCGTTCAACAGACTCAAGTAATTGTACTATGTAAATCGTTTGATAGTTTATGCATTTCCCTATCTCTGTCTTACTAGGAATTAATTAAGCCGCAACTATAATATAATAATAATAATAATCCATTTGTATGGCGTCAAACTCCATACCAGCTCGTGTGCTCATGGCGCTTACATTATTACCCCAGTCAATGGATCAGTGAGCACACTATTTTCATTCTCAGCTCCCTGGGGAGTATACATCCCAAGCTGCCTGTGAGGCGCTAGAAGGTTAACAGCCACATTACCATCTCATCCTACCGGGTACCCACTCACTGCTGGGTGAACAGAGGTACATTTCGAACAAAGTCACGTGCCAAAGGAGACACCACTGTAGAAACAGAATTTATCCCCAGACTTAAATGTGTTACCCTTCTTTAATGATAATTATATTCTTGAATAGAATTTGTTTCAAGACTTTTTTTCAATTATAGAATACAATGGCACTTGCAGACAAGTGCTATGAAGAAGGCACATACCCACAATAATCTTTATGGAGTGGAACCCTTCTTGTCCAGATACTTTTAATAGTAGAACTATTATGGTCACTTAAATACACCTCAATATCGTACGCATATCAGAATAGGTCGAACCATAATTAGACCATATGTTTTCATAGTTATCAGAATATAAATGAAGGATTATGAATCAGTATTATCAATCTCATATTCGCTCTGTTTGTTTATAGGTTTGTAAGCACAATACCCATTGCAGTATTAGTAACGCAACTTTGTGAATACCTTTAACGACACGGACTTAATTCGGTTTATCGGTACCCGTATTGCTGGTACGTATGTATCTCGAAAGGTAGTGTTCTTTAGTCAAACTGTGGCTGTTTTACAAAACGATCTCAGCGCTACGTGTAACGAACTCTAATTACTTAACCATATATAAACTGCCGAGCAAAATAAATATACACTTGTATGAATTGGACCAAAACATTACAAGCGTATTAAAAGATTACTAGGCTGTAAACAGTCACCGAAATACTGCAAACTTAATGTCCAAAACACAACTATGATACCTGTATGAAATACATCATGTATCAGCATCGAATAACTGTTTCTTGTTTGTTTCATGTTTAACCACAATCAAACACGGGGGTATACTTTCTTTTGCTCGGCAGTGTATAACCGATAGTCGTAACACCAAGACAGTTTTGTGGACCTAGACTCTTATGACAGGATTGCCCCTTTCGTAATGAGTGTATTTCGGGTATAACGAATTCGGTTACATGGAAACATCGGTTTAATCGACAAAAGTGTAATACCGAGCAGTTGTCTGATTATCATTTTTGTGGAAGGCGAATTGTTAAAACGGTTGTGTCGACTTCGTTACGCCCGGAGCACAAAGCGGTGGTTGGGTTGTTACCGTACAACATTTGAAGCACATAACAGACTGTATCATATTGCGACTCTGACGTCACCAAAGAAACCAATGGCGTCATAATAATTGAATGACGTCATGCATATATAACTTACAATTCGCAGTTAGGTTAGAAATAGTAAGATCTAAATTAAGGAATACTTGAATATTATTGAAATTTACAATAAGCAGTTAGATCTAGGTGTGTAATAATAAAAACAAATTATGGAATAGTGGAATATTAATGCAATTTTAAAATATCAGTTAGGTTAGACATAAGATCCAAAAATTGGAATGTTTGAGAGTTATTGAAATGCATATGGTACACATAAAAATTACAAACAGTTTTGCCAAACACATAGTTTAATGAGAAAAATTAAATTGGTTAGCGACTCCATAAAATATACATTTGAAAGGCACGAATGTCTTCTCTATGTTAAATTGCTAGTATATGTGGGTTATTCGACATAGTTCATAATATTTAATATTTCATATTTAATTCTATTTACACATGTGTTAAATGGATCGGCAGGAGGAGTGAACGAAATTTGAATCTATTTTGTTTTTATATGTCTGTTTGAAGCTAGATTACATCAAGGGATTCACCGTTCAGAGTTGCGTCCCTTTAGCGCATCGGGATCCGGTAATCGGAGGTTCGAATCCGAGATTTGTTCCGATTATCATCTTGGTTTGTCAGCACCATATAAGTGTATATTGGTTCACAACAGTTTTCAGTGCCTGAGACTTTCATCACTTCGGGCTTTCCTCATATATGAAGCCGGCACGTGTTTTTATTGAATAACTGCTCAAAAGCGGCGTTAACACAACTCACTCATCAAAATATAAGTACGGTGGTAACATCTCTTAGGATCACTTTTTACGGAGGTTGGTTGGTTGGTTTGTTGTTTAACGCCGCACTCAGCAATATTCCAGCTATATGACGGCGGTCTGTAAATAATCGAGTCTGAACCAGACAATCCAGGGATTAATATCATGAACATCGATCCACGCAATTGGGATCGATGACATGTATCAACTGGATGCATCTTCCAAGTCATAAATTGTAAAACTCATTTGCTGTTTGTCCTGAAAGGAAATTATAAACAGTGCCCTGACTGAACAATCCTTTAGATTGAGTGAGTGAGTTTAATGTAACGCCGCTTTGAATAGTATACCAGTTATTGGACGGTGGAAGGAAAACCCGAAGTGATGCAGGTCTCAGACGTTTACAACTTTGGTGAAACCCACGAGCACGGGTATGGTGCTGACAAACCTAGGAACATAATCGGAACGAACCTGAATTCAAGCCCACAGGGGGCGCAACTCTGCCAAGCGAATTGCGGCGCCTCAGGCGACTTGGCAATCCATGCCCCCTGACCTAGGATGATACATGCTGTAAACAATATTTATTTATTTATCTCCTTTTATACTTGTAGTCATACAGTGTTTATTTTCCAACTCATGGTTGTGCACCTCTGTCATCATAAGACATGTTTGATGAAAATGTTTGAATCACCAAAGGTGCATTCCGAAAAATAAACTGCCGGGCAAAAGAAAGTATACACTTAAAAATTTGAGCAAACATTTATAAACATTATGAAAACGATACTGGGACGGAAACACTGCAAATTTAAGGTCCCAAACACAACTGACTCCCATATCAAATACACCAATCATATACTGTTTGTTTCATTACTTGCCATCATTAAACATGGCGTGCATACTCTCCTTTGCAAGGCAGTCTAGACTGTTTGTAGTCCTTTGAACGGTGACTCAATGACAGTTGGTTGTAACATTTTTAACATTTAAAAAGGGCATATGTTTTTTAAAAGTGTAAAAAAATCTGTGATTAAGCGCTGTCCTTGTATTAAAACATAAAACTCCGGTAGCCCAATCGAACTACTTGCATTCCCGTGAACTGCTGAAATGTAGCAAAAATATTAAAAACGAATCGCCACTCGATCGCGACCTCAATTTGAAAAACGCGAGCTGTTCGCGTCCTGATCGCGATGAAGGGGTGTTCACCTTCAAAACAAATCACCTCAATCGCAACCAGGTCGAAAAATGATCGCGTCGCGATCGAGAGGGGGTTCTTTTTGAACAGTACTGTACATGTTGTAGACATACCGACAACTTTCAATTCAACGTGTGTTTCAACATCGACTATTTAGCATACTCTATCCTCGTATATCCAGTATGTCCTGAAGGTGAAGACGTGAAGGGTGTCCCAGACGTCTACGGTAGAAACCTAGGATTATTTTGGACGTGTGGTTGAGGTCCGCAAGCGTTCCTCTTCAACGGAAACAGCTGCATGAGAAGTTCTCCAAGTGAGATAATTCGCTTCGGTGTTACCATTAACCATCCGAACAATATCCAGACATTGTGTCCACGCGATCCTCACTTGCTCTCCAGACAACGCCACAAGGATTAGCTGTTGTGTATCCTTGCCCTATATTCTCGTTTTGCGTGCATGTGGTGTTAAGTAAAAACACCTGCTAACCAGAGTGGCTGGAAAATATTTATAAGTTTATGTTTTTTTAATGAAAGAGTGGGCTTGCACAAAGATTTATTGATTCGGGGAATGGAAAGTCGTGGAAACTACTCCTACACATATCCATACGTTTCAGTAAGCGTACACGCGGTATATTCAAATAGAGTATCATCGCCAAACTGACATTTTGTCTTGAAGTCATGGATTTAAGCGCATTATACTATCAGCTTTATTATTCAAAGTGGTTTTGATAGACGTGTTTCTGTAAGTTCCCCGTTTAACAATACGACTTTTGCGTGATTAGACAAAATAACAGGACACTGATATCATTTTAGATGTAAATATCGCCACTTATGTAATATTGAGGTTTTACACACATGTTAGTTTTATCAAGATTCGTCTTCCGGAGTCAAGGGAGTTAACCGACTATAAAAGTCCAGTCTCCAAGGGAGTTAACTCTCTTGTCTCGGGAAGATTATCAAGGTTTTCAACTTGCATAGATATCTGTATTCAAAGTTGGTATTTGACGTACTGTCATGTTAAATATGTATGACATTTTTGTTTGAATTGATTCAAAGTGATGTCAGGAGTTGTTGGGTGGTAATTGATGGACTGTTTATATATGCAACTCTTTAATACCTCAGCTTCCCAGCACGGTTGCAACTTCGAATCATTGGACGTGATTTTTGTTTTGTTTTTCACACATTTCACACACTGGGTTATCTCCCCTTTAGTGAACTACCGTTGCTCACGTGACCTGGCAGTCCAGTTATTTCTAGTTTATTATTCATGAGGGGAGATAACCGCTGTATACTGTACACGTGTATATTTTATCACACTGGACATTTTTCTATTTACATTGCTTAAGACTTTTTCTGATCTAATCATATGCCTTACTACAGCTGAATAAAAGCATGAATTTAACCAAAAATGGTTTTACGCTTCCAATAAAACCTCATTTCAACCTGACCTGTGTGGTTTTGTATTTGTGTCCTGGTGTTTCTATAGGGGCAGACCCGTGAAGATTCCGGGGTAGAATAGGTCTTCAGCAACCCATACTTGCCGTAAAGGGTGACCATACTTGCCGTAAAGGGTGACTATGCTTGTCGTAAAAGGCGACTAACGGGATCGGGTGGTCAGGCTCGCTGACTTGGTTGAATCATGTCATCAATCCCAATTGCGTGGATCGATGCTCATGATATTAATCACTGGATTGTCTGGTCCAGACTCGATTATTTACAGACCGCCGTCATGTAGCTGGAATATTGCTGAGTGTGGCGTAAAAAAACAAACAAACAAACAAACCAACTATAGGGGCACGGGTGGCCGACCGGATGCCCAGTCGCCCAAGTCGGCGCAATTCACTGTGAAGAGTTGCCTCCCTCGGTCACACCAGAAACCGATGACTATGGGTTCGAATCCGGTTTCGACCCGATTTTTTTAGGTTTGTCAGCACCATTCTCCTGCTGAGAATGCTTCGGGCTTCCCTACCCGCTAACACGCCATGACATCACTTGAATAATGTTAAAATATTCAGTATTATTAATATAGATTTATTATACATATTTCACGAGCTAGCTAAGGTCAGTTAGAAACGATTGTTTTTATAACAACTGATATCGATTCAGTCCGTTACTATTCCAGGTCGGAGTGTGTACACAACTGCTGAAAAAACTGCCTTCATATATAAAATGACCTAGAAAAAATTCTCATCCTCTTGAGTTGGGGCTCTGCCCTGTTCAATTTTGCAAACAAACCTATAGCTATTTGTGTTACCGAAAGGTCAGCAAGTGCAAAATATCAATTGACATTGATCTTTACAATTTTAGCTCCGGATTGCAGACACCGACGTTGGGAATGATTTATTGTCGTGTGTAAGACTATAACATATGGCTACCACACTGTGTGTATTATGTAGTGAGTTTAATTGAGTGGAAAAAGACATAGTTTGTTGTATTATATACGAGTACCCGAGTCTGAAGAACTGAGCTTTATATTGTAAAGGTATTTTTATATGAGCGCATTGATTTTTAGAAGCATTGTTCTGGGCACAGGAGGCTGCACATTGCTCTTGTTATTCTGAGCTGTAAAATACAGTTTAAGAGGAACTAGGCTCCGTGTTATTAGTCCCGGTCCACAAAGCGCCCGTTGCGTTACGACATTGTATCTTTACAGGTTAAGATAGATTTACGACTGTCGTAACGCTACGAACGCTTTGTGGCTGACGACCCTGGTGCCAATGAATGTCTAGACATTGTAATTAGTGGAATTCCGACATTGTCTCCATGGGATTGGTGTAATCAGGTACAGATAGATAATCTACATCATAAAATTTGAATTAGAAGACTAAATTATTATTTGACTGCAGCTGTTCATGTTCACGTGGAAACAATATTAAATGCAAAAAAATCACAAATTGAATTTTAAAATATCGTTGATATGGGTCCAACGATAAATCGATGAACCGGTTAACTGCAACAAATCTGATTCAAATACGCATCAATAGGATTTTGCTGAATCGGTTCTTATCTACAATATTATTGTCAAACGCATAATTAGGAAGTAATATTAATTTAAATACATAAACAGTCAAAGCCAGGGGACATTCAGTCTCGATTATCCGCCGAAACGGATTCCACTGGGCGTAAAAGGCATTCGTGACCAACTCGTGTTATTCCATGACAAGCCGAATAGCGACCCGTGCCCCTCTCGTGGCCATTTTTGCAACTGGGTTCCGTCTAAGCGCAAACCGGCATAGCTAAAAGAATTGTCAACTCGTTGCGTAAGGATTAACGTATATTTCCCCATATATCATATATATTCCAGATGCTACTGAAAACACATCGAGACAAACATGCAATATGATTGAACACACTTTACTGTATCTTAGGTTTATTTTTAAATGCAAGACATATGTAAAATTTAAAATACCCATGAGGGATTCTTTGACCGAAGTACTTGAAGCCAGTCACGAGTCGTGACGAATGCGTAAAAGGCAAAATAGCGGTGAAAATTATATGAATACATCGTTGGAAATATGTGATGACAACAGGTGTTCGCGAAAGAGAACGAACGTCCGCTTCTACCGGTAGAACCACCACTCACTTAAGAAGTAAGTGTTTCTTGTTGGCTGACAGGGAACAAACAAGGAAAACACAAAAACAAAAAACAGAAATATGAAGTTTGAAGATCATAACGAAATTATCTATCAAATGACTATCATCAGTTGGATAAGAGTCATTGGGTATGACGTCATGAATATACATGACGTCAGTGTGACTATTGGGACAGCCCCGCTGAAAGTCTCGGAGGCGCATCGATCTGATTTAATTTAATTTTTATCTGATCTTATCTGATTTAATTTAATCTTTATCAGATCTGATCTGATTTTAATTAATGTCACGATCACAGGATTCAGATGTGTGCTGATCAAACTTACATAAGCCTTCAATCAATACATTCGTACCACCTTCCCTATTCATGTTTCTTAATAGTGTTTATCATAGCTTTTAGAAAGGCGGTGTAGCGATTATTGTTTGTTGTTTAACGCCGCACTCGGCACTATGACGGCGGTCTGTCAATAATCAAGTCTGGACCAGACAATCCAGTGATTGATATCATGAGCAGCGATCCACGCAATTGGGATACGATGACATCCCGTTAGTCGCCTCTTGTGACAAGCATGGGATGCTGAAGACCAATTCCAACCCGGATCTTCACGAGTCGTGTTGTGATTAGCTTGTAACGGGGCTAGCAGAGAATGGAAGGATGATCATGCAACGGTTTCTTTCTTGTTTTGCAGCTATATCACAGCGGCCTGTGAAAAACAATCCTTGGTCAAACAAGCATGTGGTGGATATTATGAGCATTGTTCAACGCCGTCGGGAACCGGTGACACGCAATCAATATGTCACAGACCCAATACAACCGCCTCCTACGGGCAAGCTTAAGACACTGGGGACCCAGACTAACTTGGGAATCAACGGGATATTTGTTTTACCCAAATACAGTAAACTGCGTTTATATCGAACACGCTTATAACGAACTGACGGATATAACGAACATATTTTTGGTCCCGGCCATTTGCTGTATATATGCTTATAACGAACTACGGTTATATCGAACTAACATCAGTTGTCCCTTTGAGTTCGTTATAACCGTAGTTTACTGTAATCATAATAATGCAACTATTATTATTATCACCTCTACTTTATTCTACTTTGAGATTTAGATACCGTTTTGCTAATTTCATCTAACCACAAAACAACTTATTTTCAAATAACTACAAATTTAATATGCTCTGAATTGCATTCTTGAAACCTCTAGACTATTCACTAAATATAATGCTTCAGTATTTTTGCGCATCAAATCAGTAGAAAAATGTCGGATTTTAGTTGTTTGTAAAGTTTTTTTCTCAAAGCAGAATTGGAATACTGCTGAGTGTGGTGTCAAACAATAACCATGAAACAAATTTCGTACCGAGAAAAGGAAGTAATGTACACTATAGTTAAGTTTCATGACATTAGATGAATCGAGAGACTAAATTGCCGCGTCCTCAGCCTTACACTTTAATTCCACAAGGGTTTCAGTAAACGTCTTTATCACTTTACTAATTTTGTGATCAATACTTGTTACATGTATGTTTTCTCTATATGCGATAGAATATGAACAATACTCGTGTTTGAGTACACATACATGAATACTCACATATTGAAAAGGTCATAATTATGGCAATATAAATATTGATGTGTTATTCATCATCTTGTGTATATAATTCGTTCTGTATACCGCCTGTTTGTTACAAATATACTACTAAAAGAACTTAAGGACCACCGGACCGCCTCCGTGGTCTAGTGGTAGAGCGTCCGCCCGGAGAACGGAAGTCCCGGGGTTCGATTCCCGGCCGCGGCATATCAAAAGACGTTAAAAGATGGTACTTGTTGTTACCCTGTCTGCTCGGCATTAAGGGGCTAAAGCTAAAAAAAGGACTGGTCGGCTCGGAGTCAGTAAACTGTGTCTGAGTGGGGTATTCATGTTAAACTGCGGTATGGTATCTCAGTGAGCTAGTACTTTAAATCGGCATCAGTCCGGACTAGTACAAGCAGATACCCACACACGTGCATGAACGTCGCTATATAAGTGCAATAATCTTGGACGCGACGTTAAACCCCATTCCAATACCTAAGGGCCAGCGATTCCTTCATATAACTATATTTAATCTGTCATGCCATGATATCTTAACTGAAGTAATATAATTAAATTTGCATTCTGATTAGCTGAATTGGTCACGTGTTATTGCTTTCCTTCACGCAGATTCATACAGTTTGCACATCGGTTTTTCGATTCATACCTCAATGACCCGACAAAATACATAGTCAATCCTTAAAAGAAAGAATCGGGTAGTCCTTAACGTCTTTTGAGTAGTATATATCACGTGTTTAGCTGCAAGTATCTGAATATCAGCATTTGTTACCAAATATGCTTGTGTTGGTTAAAAAGTGCACCTTGGCCTACTTGCACATCGTAAGCCTCTGTTAAAGTTAAGATCATCTTAGCGCTAAGATCGCTTTGTGCCAATGGGCCCAGATGCTCTGTTAACCAACACAAGCATATTTTGTAACAATGCGTCATAATGCCTACACATCTGTCAAGATACCTGCAACTGTAACAAGACAAAATGCTAAGTCACTCAATTCTACGGAGTTATTTTATGGCACGCGGTGCTGCATATCATCAGACCCTTCGCTGGCTCCCAAAATACGTGGGAACATGATGATCCTGTATAAAACGACACCAATCATGCAGACATGTAATTGGTAACTTGAAGCATAAATATGAAACTCCGTTTGAAGCGCGTGTGTAATTGGTAGTACGATACATAACCTTTAGTCTTTTCGACTTCACTTCTTAAACTTTACTATTAATGTTATTACAGTTATTACTACTAAGTAGTAGTAGCTGCAGTAACAATAATAGTTGTAGTAGCAAATGTACTACTCAATACATTATTAGTAGATGTAATAATACTAGTAGCAGCAATAGCAATAGTAGTAACAGTAGTCGGAGTAGAAGTGTTTCCGGTAACTGCCGTTGTACCAGTTGAATCTGTAGTAGTAGTTGCAGCTGTTGTAGAAGTAGTTGCAGCAGTAGTAGAGTAGTGGTAGTAGAGAAGTAGCAGTAGTAGTAGATAATGTTGTTGTAGTAGCAGCAGTAGTATTAGTAGCAATAGTTGCTTCTGTAGTAGTTGTAGTAGTAGATGAAGGTGTAGTAGCAGTAGTAGAGTAGTGTAGTAGTAGTAGTTGCAGTTGTAGTAGTAGCAGAAGAAGCAGTAGTAGTAGTAGCTGCTATAGCAGTAGAAGTGGATGCAATTGTAGTAGTAGTAGTAGTAGTAGTAGTAGTAGTAGTAGTAGTAGTAGTAGTAGTAGTAGCTGTAGTAGAAGCAGTAACATTGATAGCATTGGAACTATGCTAACGTCCAATTTGAACATCGTCATATCCATGTTTTTTATTTTATCATTTGCTTCTCTCGGTGAGGTTTCTTCGGTCTTGCCCCCGGGCCAGCGTCAGGCAACACAAACCATCAAGCGGTGCTTTAACAAGTTGAACTAATCACCTGTTTCAAACCGCGATGACGAAATGGTTATGGCCATAAGCCATGTGGGAAATTACTGTCGTTTTCGTCTCACTTGTAGCCGTAGTATAGACCATGTGTTATCAAACTGGTTGGCATGTGAACGTCGCTGAAAAATATGTGCTTCCAGGAACCGTGTTATATTCTTGGGGCTGTCATTTCTGATGAGATAGAAATTGTTCTCGACAACTGCTTTCAGTCAATTTCTCATTGGAAAGAAGTCACTGTGGAATTATATATTTTTACGACACATTTTTCACAGGACATTCATTGTGTCAAGCGAAATCGACCAGCAAAATTATATTGTCTAGTATTTTAAGCAAACAAAACCAACTATTTTTTTAAAATGGTCAGCACTCGGGCATTTCAATCAATGAAGATAATTAAAGCAGTTAAGGAAGGAGAGTTGGACGAATAGATAAGGTAGGTAATTCTGTTTTTCCCGATGATTGCAATGAGGAATGTACCACCACGCGTACGATATTACTAATGCATACACGCTGTCCTCATACAAATACCGGGTGTGTGGTGATCACATTAGAATATATATATATTTGTCATTAAATTTACCATTTGTTACATCGTTATTGTGTTTTGATCGTGTCTACACCCTCTTAATATTTTGCATTTCGGTTATTAAATATAATAATTGTAATATTATGAATTTGATATGAATCTTTAATTTATACTTTCCAGGAGTGTTGGTAAAGTTTCGCGAAGAGCTGGTTTCATCGCTGATTTTCAGTGATCCATTCATATCATTTGCGCCGCTATATTTGCCTATTACGCCCAATGAGATCTGTTTGGGGAAATAATCGAGGCTTCTTTATCTCTTTCGCTGACGTATGTTTCCAAAATGCAGTGTCACCGTTCTTGATGTTCCAATGCAGAACCAACCAGCAGGTAATATCATCACCATATATACGAGGGTTGATTAATCATCTTCGAGCCATAGGAAGACTTTAACTAAAGACTTAAATGATATGTTTTTCAACAAATACCAGTTCCCCATTGAAACATTTTTGTCACACCTGGTTGTCCAAAAGTTCTTCACAACTGCAATGACGTCCTTCAGTCGAAATTGCTTCCGGCTGGGGCTTCATGTTTTGGGACAGATGGAAGTCTGACGGAGCCAGATCAGGAGTATAAGATGATGGAGTTTAAAGCCACACTTGCGGATTGTAGCCATGAAAATGACTGTTTTGTGCACTGTCACATGGTCCTGATGGAAGCACACACATTTTATTAGCATCCCATGCCTCTCAGTCTTAATTTCTTCCTGTGATTGCCCCCAAAGTACAGCATAATATTATCCGTTTATTATCTGGCCTTTTGAAAAGGAGTCAACTGTGACCTTGGCATCCAACAACGCGGAGGCCATGACCTTATGGGACAGCTTATGGGACAGCCGTTGCTTTGTTTGGTGTTTGTGGGCATTTAAAATGCTTCCACATGATTGTTGTTTGGACAGGAAGTGGTGGAACCAGGTTTCATCCAATGTCTTAATAGTTGCAAGAACCTTTCTGGTTCAGCTTCAAACAGACAGCGCTAGATTATCACGAGACATGTTTTGCCATGTTTTACGTTTCTGTAATAATTGAACGTACTCTCTCCTGGGCAAAACCATATTGAACCATCAATATGACGCTCAGTCATTAGCAAGTCGAACATCACCATATTGTGGATTCTCTGGATTATTCTCCCTGTCACGCTTAAACTCTGCTGTCCACATCTTTGCGGTGGAATGGGGGTGAGTGAGTGTGTGAGTTGGGTTTTAACGCCGCTTTTAACATTATTACAGTGTGGAATTACGTTTCCCAATCGAAATTACACTGTTTACAATTTAAGTATTTCGTAAATACGGCTTAATTACCACGTAACTACACTTCTTTCACATCTCGTAGACTCTCACCTAGTAATGATACAACTATTTCGTAATTCGGACTAATCTATAGCGTAATTACGACATCGAGATTTGTAATATCACCATAATTACGATTTAGTAAAAATCAAATCCACCTGAAAAGGAATAATTTTCTTGATACAAGTTGATGTCTGTTTTAGATATCCATTCATGAAATGTTCACGGTCAATGGAGTTTGTTTCGGATAATGGTTATTCTCCCGTATTTCCAAATGACTATATTTGCATTCACAACCATTGGATATTTACACATAAAGGTAACATAAAGCCCTGACTGTCGGCTCTTGGCGAATTTTTAATTAGAGGTCATTCAACACATGGAACGTTGGATATTGGTGTTCGTTCCTGTTTTTTTTCAAGCCTCAATCTAAGAAGATATTAACAAACATCATGAAATGCAGCCTGGGAGATTGGTTACACAGATTTGAAGAGGTCATATTACGACGATGTTGTATTGGCCATTCCAGATATACTCATGAATATGTATTGAAAGGTGTGATGAATATCCGATGTTTATCCCTTGTGATGAGAGATTCACATTCAAGCATGTCCCGCATGGCAGGATATGGTCACCTTGATGCCATCACCATTTGATAGTGATTCATGAACACATGTTTATGATTTAGACGGAATTATACAATAGACAAGAGACTTTTTTATGATTATGTAAATGGTCTTTGTCGCTTTTATTTCTGTAATCCTTTTGTAACAATGTTTTCCGTCGGAATGCCATGAGGCTAAACATTTGCACAAACAGCTGCAGCCTCATCTTTGTTCCTTTAGGTTCAAGGATTTAAGAGTACAATTTGAACCATGATGACCTGCATTATTCAGAAAGAAGGATGATAAAATGCCCTCTTTCACCTTTCAGCTAAATAGATTTTAATGTTTCAAATCATCTTCTCTCAAGAATAACAAGCACTCGTTTACTGATATATATTTTAAAACAGATTGGTTTATTGATAACCTTTAAGAAATTGTGACAAGTAAACATTTTTTTTAAAACTGGGAGTGCATGATAACAGTATTTTGGTTGCTGTGTCCTTAAAGGGGGTCGAAGTTGGGTCGAAATAATTCTGTTCCTGACACGGCATGTTCATCATTCACAATGACCACGTGCACTCTAATGCTTCCATAGGTTTAAATGCAGATCTCTGATTATCTAGTTGTTATACTGTTCATCGTCGATAGGTTCCATATATGCTAAGGAATGAGGCATTTTATTCACGACAGGACTGGAATACTGCCGATGTGAGTTTAGCTTCTTCTCCTCCTTGATGACCACTTCTGTAAATAATGTAATAAAAGCCTTACCCGTCACGTGGAGCTGTGTGGCTCGTTCATACCAGTCAATTAATGTAGAAACAATGTGAACTAAAGTCCAACCGAAGCCGAGTCCTGTCTCACGATCACAATAAAGTAAACATTCAATTATTCTTCTTCACGGCTTAGTACAAAAACATTATTGGAGGATGTCTGATTAGAACCAGAGAAAGTATGGCCACGTAATACCGCTGTAATCCATTTTTAACAATGTGTACCGTCGGCAAGTCATGTGGCTAAGACATTTGCACTGACAACTGCAGCCGCATCTTTGTTCGTTAGGGTTCAAGGACTTAAGAGTACAATTTGAACCATGATGACCTGGATTATTCAGAAAGAAGGATGATAAATTTCCTCTTTTACCTTTCAGATTAAAAGATTTTATTGATTTTAACACGGAGTGCAAACAAAACAACAATTGGTGTTGGTAGTAAAACATTATCGATTAATATTTGGAGATGGTATATATCCTAATGGGGGAAAATAATCAGTGCCTTTGAATATGAGATTTGAAAGTGTGTCATGGAGTGCACAGCAGTGATGTTAAATCAATTGTAGACATGTCTACAATATATATTATATCGCTGAGAATCAATATTAAGCCACAGAAAGTCGTTTGGTTATAGTCTCACGTATCTTGTCACAGGAAATTTGAAATATGAAACGAAATATTACTCAGACTGACATGATTTATCCACGCATTGATTGGGGCCTTGGTCGACTCATGAGAAGTGTGTTGATTTAGATGCAAAAAAATAAATGATGAAATTCACAACAACAAAAACAACAACAATAATAATAATTATAATAATGCATTCCACAGTTTTCCAAAACGATCCAAAGATGTGGGACATAATCTCAATGTCGGTGTTGATTTTGTTGATGGTTCTGTGCTGCTGGACGGTACAGAAATGAGTGTCAACCAAGCGAAGTGCCATAGCAAATCGGCCTAGACTCGGTTTTTAAAGGAGAGGCTATCTGAACGACCACTGCATCAGTTTATGTGCAGTGTGTTGAGAAGATCAGCAATCCTGCAGAGTCCTTTGCTTGGATGAGGTCGTCTGGCATGAAAAGTGAAACAGAAGGCTTTCTGTTCGCTGCTCAGGACCAGTCACTTCCTACTCGAAACCGTCAATGTGTGATTTTGCATCAAAATGTAAATATGAAATGTAGATTATGTAATGAATTTAATGAGACTGTCTAACATATTGTCAATGGATACCCAGCTTTGGCACAAACACAGTATCTTAATGATGGTGTTGCTCGATCATTTTATTACCGTCGTCGCCATGCTTGTGGTTTTGACACAGAGGTCCATCCATGGTACGACCCGGAATATGTAGAGGTCGTCAAGGAAAAGAATAAATACAAAATTCTTTGGAATAGGCCCGTATACAGCCTCAGACGTATCCAGACCAACAGCCCTGATCTTGTCCTTTTTTATAAATCCAATGAAATCATTTTTACCATTGAATTTTCTCTCCCTTTTGACACTAATGTGAATGACAAGATTGAGGAAAAACATGGCAAATATGCGGACCTCGTTTTCGAAATGTCACGCTTGCATCCCATGTACCAAGTTGTCCGACTCCGACTTGTTCGCAGTGCCTTAGGTTTGGTACCCCTTAAATTTGTGGACTGACATTGGGAGAGTACCCGGGTTTGCTACCAGGAATACAGCCCTTCTGACAATCTGGGTAATGCAGAAGGCTGCAGTGTTGGGGAGTCTTCACATTCTCCGAAAAGTTCTGACTAAGCAGCGCTTCCTGGGAGAAGTCCCATTCGCTGTCTGGGCTGCGTGTAGAGGGAGCAAGGACCCTGAGCTGATGATGAGCCTTACCAGCCCGACTGTGCCAGGATCACCCAAACCCTCCTTGCTGCATTTTTTATTTAATCTGAAAATTATAATAATGATCTGCTACCGGGTACCTTTCGTCTGCTGGATAAGGAGAGGAGATTTCGACCTGAATCATTCATCTAAGAAACACACCAACAAGTTAAAATAACCATGTATTTGCGTGATACGGGTCCGAAGCTCTGGAAGCAGTCAGGAGTCGACTCTGAGCATGGCAAGAGCAGTCACCCATCCCTCAAGTTTTGTGAGGAAATCGATAAATGTGGAAATCCCGAAACATTTGGTGAGGTCGATCAAAATTAAAAATCTCCATATCTGATTTTTTTTTTCTGCATGAGAGTGAGCTTGATTTTTAACAATATTCTCAAAATACCACAACGGAAGACGCCAGAAAAGGCCTTAACACAATGCACCAAATCTCATTAAAATCAGATCTCGCTACCCAGTGCACCAAATCTTATTAAAATCAGTTCTCGCTACCGCTAAACAAAGATATGAGAACACCCCATTATGGGTCACGTCAGACCGACCTTGCGTGAACTTTGACCGACCAATGGAATGACTTACAAGAAGTCGACATTAGCCAATCAGAAGGCAGCTTTCTCCTGCTTTACGGCACTAATATCAGATTGGCGACTACGCTTCGAAACATATTTTGACAAATTCTCGATTAAAGATTTGCAACCTGAACAAAAGAACATTCTGGAATGGCTAATAGATCAACTAGAGTATATGGGTTCAGCCGTTAAGCCCGTTACTATCGTTCGGAATACACCGTGTTAAACTTTTCTAATTCGCATGATTAGAAATCACATTACGACTGTCACTTTCATGATCTGGTAAGCGAGGCTCTGATTGGTCGAATGAAAATTCGTTCTGACGTGACCTCTAATGGAATGTCGTCCGATCTTTGTTTAGCGGGAGCGAGAACTAAGATCTGATTTTAATGAGATTGACAATGCACCATTAATGGAATCGAACCGGTGCCCTCGACGTCACGAGCGAACACCTGGGGCTACTGTACCGCCCTATTTCGGTTTTATTAAGTGGTTGCGCACGACATCCATACCATGGGTTCTACGCTGGGGATAGACCGATTGCATAGAAGTCATATGAATTCAAACACGTGAGATCATTTTAATATCAATAAAATAGTAAAACTTAATATGAAATTATTGAATAGAAAATTGGGCTAAATGGAGCGTAAGACGCCAACTAACATTAGTCATCGAGTGCTTTTACCAAGCGCTGCTTTCGCGAAATACGAGGTTCTAATTATCGTCTTCTTTTTGTCCCATTTGGACATTGGGACATGTCACGTGTTACTTTAGGTCTGATAGCCTCTGGATGTCGTTTGATGGCTTCCTTTAGGACAATGTCGTTTAGCATTTCCTTTAATAATGTCTGAGACGAAATGATGTGAATTCAGAGTAAATGAGTGTTAGTGTCTTGTATAATATTTAAGGATATCACAGCTTGTCGTTGTCCTTGTAACGTGAACAGATTACTTACAAAATGGCATATACAAATATATTCCTTTAAACACTATATTTACATATGACCTGTGTAACTTTCATCCCGCATTAAACTGACACATCATGATGTGACTGAAATAATGATCAAAGCAGCGTTAAAACACTCCCATTCTCCAACATCATAGAATTGCTTCAAGAACATATGGTCACTCCCCTTCAAAGATTTAGGTAAACCATTTACGTTTCATGATTTATCAATACCATTCAACACCCACACAAAAACGCTATAAGCTTACGCTTTTAGGTCGTCCCATACTGATATACGCATGTACTCATTTTACAATGAGATGTTCGTGATCAACACGGTAATATTTGAGACATAGTTATTTCTTTCATGTGAAATATTGCAAATGTGCCATTGCCAATGTCCAATATACATTGTAGGTTTCGCATTAAATTGTGGCGTTAGCCATGAAATTGGTTTTAGCTACAGTTCTACATAACGAAACCATTCCTTATTTTGACAGATACCATACGTTCCCGTGTTCGTTTTTAGGTAAACAATTTTCATATCTTTGTGGGGCAGTATTGGCCAACCTTTTCGCTAACCTCTGGTATCATCACATTTTGATAGTTATCATTCACATGCTATAGACAGAATCGTAAATTGACTTTATTATAGGGCGGTCGGGTAGCCTAGTGGTTAAAGCGTTCGCTCGTCACGCCGAAGACCCGGGTTCGATTCCCGACATGGGTACAATGTGTGAAGCCCATTTCTTGCGTCCCCCGCCGTGATATTGCTGGAATATTGCTTAAAGTGGCGTAAAACCATACTCACTCACTTTCTTATAAAAATGGAAGGGGTTTTATCGCTTGTTAGTATTGTTGTTATTTACAGATTATAATGAATAAGTGCAGAAAAAAGGGTTTGGGTGATCCTGGCACAATCAGGCTGGTAAGGCTCTACTCGGCGAACTCACCCAGAACTTTTCGCAGAATGTGAAGACTCCCCGACATTATTGCCTTCTGCATTACCCAGATTGTCAGATGGGCTGTATTCCTGGAAGCAAACCCGGGTACTCTCCCAATGTCAGTCCACAGATTTAAGGGGTACCAAACCTAAGGCACCGAGAACAATGTGGAGTCGGACAACTTGGTACATGGGATGCAAGCGTGACATTTCGAAAACGAGGTCCGCATATTTGCCATGTTTTCCCTCAATCTTGTCATTCACATTAGTGTTAAAAGGGAGAGAAAATTCAATGGTATAAATGATTTCATTGGATTTATCAAAAAGGACAAGATCAGGTTTGTTGGCCGGGATACGTCTGAGGCTGTATACAGGCCTATTCCCAAGGATTTTCCATGACCCTTTACATACTCTGTGTCAAAACCACAAGCATGGCGAAGACGGTAATAACATGATTGAGCCACTCCATCATGTCGTTTAAGATACTGTATTTGTGCCAAAGCCTGGCACCCACCGACAATGTGTTGAGCAGTCTCATTAAATTCCTTGCATAATCTACACTTTATATTTACATCAACATCACACATTGACGGTTTCCAGTGGTAAGTGACTGGTCCTGAGCAGCAACAGAAAGCCTTCTGTTTCACTTTTTCAGGCCAGCCGACTTCACCTAAGCGAGGGACCCTGTAGGGTTGCTGATCTTAACACTACCATTGATAGACATCTGTGTCAAAACCACAAGCAAGCCATTCCATGATGATTATGATTATTATTGGTATGAACCATGTGGTCCCATGACTAGCATTCAAGTAATAATAATTTTAAGCGTTTATGAACCTCAAAACCTCTCGAGTTAAATTTTCTTCAGTTAAGTTTTCTTCTCTTATAAGGGGGCACGGGTGGCCCAGTCGTCTAAGGCGCCGCGATTCGCTGTGCAGAGTTGCGTCCCTTGGGCACGCCAGAAACCTATGATTGTGGGTTCGAATCCCGGTTCGCCCCGATTACGTTTCTAGGTTTGCCAGCACCATACCCGTGCTCGTGTGTTTCACCGAAGTGGTAAACGTCTGAGACCTGCTTTCCTCCCACACGCCGTGATATAACTGGAATACTGTTAAAAGCGGCGTTAAACCCAACTCACTCACTCACTCACTCTTCTGTTATGAAATACTTGTAATTGTTTAAACTATACACAAACACAGGTTGAGTGAGTGAGTTGTCCAGCTTTGTGATCATGAAATCGATGATGACGGGTGAATGGATGGTTCTGACAAACCAAGCAACACTTGGATTCGAACCCACGACCAGCAGATCCTGCACAAGGTTTAAATCACACGTTAAAAGTTGGCTATGAGGCCCCGAGCAAGCTGGCGTTTCAATATACCATTTTTCCAAAGGAATGTGAACCAGTAATTGATTTTAACAGCTGTTTTCTACGGCAGCTAAATATTTAACGTGTTTGGAAGCAGTCCTATTCAACAGATAAAATGTGAATACGCCGACATGCTCCGATAGTTTGCTTCAAGCACATGTCTTGCGTGACTTTGTGCCGTACTGGATGACGTCATTTCCGTTGTTCCGGAACATCCCGTGTCATGTCTTAGGTGTGTAAATCAACTGAAATCTCTGGTAGTTGTGACTCTGCCTCTTTTTAGGTCTCTTTTCACGGTCTTCCGAACAAATGTGAGCCCTCTAATTAGCCCCATGCCTATGTTCTTTTCATTCACATTTTAGCTCATAGCGACTCAGCTGAGGCCTGCTTTCTTACAGGTATTCCCATGCATAGCAACGTAACCAAGGCCGTCTTTGATACATGGTTTAGGAATAGCCTATTTAAGGCAGACATTGCAGCTTAGGTGTCCATAACAACACTACTCTGGGCCATCTTTCACACAGATATCTCAGTTTACCGTTGCATAGCAACACTACTCGGATTATCTTTCACGCAGGTATCTCAGTTTACTGTTGCATAGCAACACTACTCGGATTATCTTTCACACAGGTATCTCAGTTTACTGTTGCATAGCAACACTATTCGGATTATCTTTCACACAGGTATCTCAGTTTACTGTTGCATAGCAACACTACCAGGATTATCTTTCACACAGATATCTCAGTTTACTGTTGCATAGCAACACTACTCGGATTATCTTTCACGCAGGTATCTCAGTTTACTGTTTCATAGCAACACTACCCGGATTATCTTTCACACAGATATCTCAGTTTACTGTTGCATAGCAACACTACCCGGATTATTTTTCACACAGGTATCTCAGTTTACTTTTGCATAGCAACACAACCATTTCTCACACAGGTGTCTCAGTTGCATAGCGACACTAATCCGATTATCAGATTACTTCCACAAAAAACAAGACTCTAAACAACAAATAGTAATCAGAATTAAAAAACCACAAAACTGAATAAGTAGCATGTATTTGACTTATATATGTCTGTGGCAACGATGGTACGAGTACTAACTAAACAGGACAACATCGACAAAATCGTTAAATGAAACTTATAGGGATACCACATTTCTCCGACATAACCAGTTTTTCGTTGTATTCAACTTCTATATAAACTGCAGAGCAAAAGAGAGTATATAGTTGAACATTGGAAACTGATTACAGATGCCGGAACACTGCAGGCTTAAGGTCAAATACACAACCATGGTATCCGTATCAACTGCATAACCCCCGAGTAACGCTTTTCTAGTTTGTTTCATGTTTAGCCACCATTAAACCTGGGTGTGTACTTTTCTTTGCACGGCAGCTTGTACGCACCACCATTTTCACCTCACAGAATTTTATACATGAAAGTTGTTGTTCATGGAGTCCCACGTGGTTTAAATTATACGGCAAAATAACAGACAAAAGAGATTTACCTAACGCTCGGTTAGATCCTATATTTATGCAAATTCCAACATGCACCTACCCTTAACTTCTTTCATTTGAAGGGGCACGGGTGGCCCAGTCGTAGGCGCTGCGATTCGCTGTGCAGAGTTGCGTCCCTTGGGCATGCCAGAAACCTATGATTGTGGGTTCGAATCCCGGTTCGCCCCGATTACGTTTCTAGGTTTGTCAGCACCATACCCGTGCTCGTGGGTTTCACCGAAGTGGTCTGAGACCTGCAATACTTCGGGCTTTCCTCTCACATTAAGCTGACACGCCGCGATATAACTGGAATATTGTTAAAAGCGGCTTTAAACCAAACTCACTCACTCTTTCATTTGCACAAAAATTTGAATTACAAAAGACGAAAGCAAACACATTTGATTATACACAACAATGAAACGTTTCGCGTCTGACATACACTTCGTAAATGTGAACTTATTTACCTGAACGAGTTTGGGATTGATAGGAGCTTTCGTTACTGCAGTCTGAAAAAGTCGCCACATTCCGTGGCTGTCCTAATACCACTTCCGGTCTGTGCTCGCTCAACGCTTATAACTTGTGTGAGTAAGTATTGAGTACACATGATTTACCTTGTCTGTAAATTATGGACCTCTTGTAATACAGTGGCTCTATCTTAACAGAATGGCCCCTTTTGGTGCTGGATCTGGCCGAAATGACCCCAGTAGGATTTCCGGAATTGGTCCGCAGTAACCTCAGTTGGTCGTAAAAGGCGACTAACTTGATCAGCTGACTCGATGTCTTGGTTGATTGTATCCCATTGACCACGACCGTGTTGGACCTTGCTCATAATATTAGATACTTGTTTGACCCAGGGGCAGTTGTATTCCAACAGCTCCAACCCTTGAGGTCTTCATGTCACAACGTTTGAGTTATACTGAACAACAAAAGTTCCTGTGACATTGAATAAGATTTAATGCAGTTATGTTTTTTACCAAATCTGAAACAATTTCGGTTTGCAACAGATAAACGACTCCTGTAAGTGTTCAAATGGTTTAATTTGCCATACTGACTTCAGAAAATGCGTGATTTCATAAATAAAAACATGAACAGGCCAAAATGTCAATTTACAAATCAATAGCGAGTGTGTCTATCTCTGGTTGCGATGCAAGCAACACATCTTCGTCTCATGGAATGGACCAGGTGTCGCACAAAGTCCTGTGGGATATCTGTCCATATCTGCTGGAGCATGTTTCGAAGTTCCTGGAGTGTCTGTGGAACACTTGGTTG
Source organism: Haliotis cracherodii (assembly GCF_022045235.1). Taxonomy (NCBI): domain Eukaryota; kingdom Metazoa; phylum Mollusca; class Gastropoda; order Lepetellida; family Haliotidae; genus Haliotis; species Haliotis cracherodii. Next base: position 7,309,997 of record NW_027266276.1, on the reverse strand, counting down.
ACGTCGAAGGCGCCGATCCATCTCATCCAACATGTGCTCGATTGGTGAGATCTGCTGTCTGCACCACTGTAGACGTGCTGGACGGTGGTTTCCTGTCAAAATGGGACGTCTGGCGGGTCTTCTGGCGACAATCCCTGCACATCGAAGGCCAGGGATGCTTCTTGCAGTCACTGTTGCCGATTCCGTAGGTGTGTTGTTCGAATCCAGTTGTCTTGTCGATTATTGGTTACGCGTGGCCTGCCACTCCGAGGGTGGTGTCTGACTGCATTCGTCTGTTGCCAACGTTGCCATAAACACCAAATGGTATTTCTTTGGACGTTAAATTGTCTCGCAACATCACGTTGAGTCGATCCAGCTTCACGCATACCAATGGCTCGCCGACGCTCATTTTCGGACAGGCGTGGCATTTCTTAATGTTGAATAATTGCGCAATTTTGTTGTTTTTCTGAGTGGTTGTTGTCAGCACGATGCTTAACAATGCATATGGAATCCCGTTAACGCACATGTTTTTATACCCATTCTTGGGTAGTGAATTACATGGGGCTTGCATAAAAGTCAACTTTTGCATGGAATGCATGCATTTCTTTAGAAGTTGCGTTTTTGTGATTGATTCCATAAATGTACTACAATATTGAAAACCAAACTTTACTTGTTTGAAAAATACACTAAAATATTGGTGTCACAGGAACTTTTGTGACTCTTGCTCAGGAGTTGTATGATCAAGGTTACAACATTCGAGGTCTCGGGAAAGCTTTCAAAACGTTTGATGGTAGGACATTTGCCAAATTTGAAGCATCAGCACCAAGAATTATGTCCGATAAAATTCCTTATGTTTTGAGGTAACCAAATGACTTGCCTTTACATGTGTTTGTGACGGATGCCACCGGTGAGACAGAGTACGCTCGTATATATACATGGTATCATCACTATTTGATAGAAATTCATAAACACATGTTCATGATATAGTCGGAATCATACATTGGACTATGCTTTTGGCAGAAAGGTTGTGTTCCTTTCATTTATTTATGTGTAAAGGGTGAGTGAGTATGGTTTTACGCCGCTTTTAGCAATATTCCAGCAATATCACGGCGGGGGACACCAGAAATGGGCTTCACACATTGGACCCATGTCGGGAACCGAACCCGGGTCTTCGGCGTGATGAGCGAACGCTTTAACCACTAGGCTACCCGACCGCCCCTATGTGTATCGTGATATAACAGATGAACATTGCTGACACTGGCTATAACAACGAACATATGACCAAAACGTTAGTTGTAATCCTTTACTAAAGATAATCAAATAATTTTATTGCATGATTTTTTTTTATTATTTATGCCAAAAAAGAAAAATATACATCGTTTGTTATGGAAATTTGATCTTGAAATAAATATTATCTGATACCCACAGCTAATAACTACTGTTTACAGCCGTGATCGTTAGTTTAGCAAAATACTGCGTTCGATTCCCTTGGGTGACTATGTGATTCTCTTTTAAGTGTCCAAGATAAGATAAGATAACACAGCAATATTGACAAAAAGGGAGATGCAAGACTTACTCCGATTCATCATCGACCTCGTTAACCTTCACCTCGACCCTTCACGTGCTGGTTTGCTCACTGGTCACGTGACCAAATCAAAGGTCAACATTAATTTGTTTTCTTATCATAACTCCTTAACTACAATGACAATAGAGTACGTTAACGAGACAGCTCTTCGGCTCTCTTGTCCTTGATCTATGTTTATGAAGGCCGGTAATAGACCTGATCTCTGACATCTATTATCGACATGTAGATTTCATGTTATGGACAGTTCCCAGTCCACTGCATATCCTAAACGAGGGGTTCCACTGCTGGGTCATTAATGAAATCGATTACATTGGCCAGCCGAGGAGAAGAAATGGGGACTATGTTATTGTTAATTTCCTCTAAGAACAGAATCAAGCCTAATTACACTGCCTTGGAATATTTCAGAGGATATTATAGAACTCTTAGAGGGAGAGGCTAGGTGACCGCATGATGAACTGGAGGACAAAAGTGGAGTAGTCGTGACTGCCAAGGTTGTGGTTGCTGATGATATAGTCATTTAAAGATGAGGAGGAGTAGAAAGATGAGAATGATGCATATGCTTATTGATCTGCCTTTGCATGTGTTTGTGAGGGATGCCAGCGGTGGTACAAGGTATTATCGCCTTTTTGCTGTAGCTGTAGCTACCCCGGTCCCCTATAGTCCCTAGTGATGATATGAGAATCAGCTACCCCGGTCCTCCATAGTCCCCAGTGTTGATATGAGAAGCAGCTACCCCGGTTACCCATAGTCAACAGTGTTGATATGAGAAGCAGCTACCCCGGTTACCCATAGTCCCCAGTGTTGATATGAGAAGCAGCTACCCCGGTCCCCTATAGTCCCCAGTGATGATATGAGAATCAGCTACCCCGGTCCCCATAGTCCCCAGTGATGATATTAGAAGCAGCTACCCCGGTCCCTCATAGTCCCCAGTGATGATATGAGAATCAGCTACCCCGGCCCCCTATAGTCCCCAGTGTTGATATGAGAATCAACTACCCCGGTCCTCCATAGTCCCCAGTGTTGATATGAGAATCAGCTATCCCGGTCCCTCATAGTCCCCAGTGATGATATGAGAATCAGCTATCCCGGTCCCTCATAGTCCCCAGTGATGATAGACAATGGTCGGGAAGATAGACAAGACGATGTTTGTGATGAATGATAACATAAAGAGAGAGAACGGTGACGATGATAATGATGGTGAATGTTACAATAAAGAGAGAGAACGGTGACGATGATAATGTTGATGAATGATAACATAAAGAGTCAGAACGGTGACGATGATGATGTTGATGAATGATAACATAAAGAGAGAGAACGGTGACACTGATATGATAATGGATGATACCATGAAGAGAGAGTACGGTGACACTGATATGGTGATGATGAAAATGTATAAGAAGAGATTGATGAAGATGAATGTGAAGAAAATGGGAAATATTTTGAACATTATCGTGGCAACAACTCAATTCACTTCTGATTACAATTAGTTAGGTTGCTGTCAACAAAACGGTATATCAAAGAAGTCATAACACGGATGAAAGATGAGTCCCCGAACAGCATCGATCACAGCCTCATCTCTTCCATCTCTCACAGCCTCACTTCATGGCGCTGCAGGTAACTCATGTGGACACGGTGGGGGTCTTTGACACAGAAGGGTCGTCTCGGTGACCATTTAGAGGAAACACATTACATGCCACAGTAGACGTCAAGTCATTACTTACGTATGACATCCTTGAGACGTTGACCTTTAGATCAAACACGAGTGCCGAGAACAAAGAAGACTGTTAAACGACATCGGCCCAGTTTCAACATGCATCATTAAAATCTCACAGCAAGAGCAAGAACATGTATATTGATTACTCAAAGGCTCAGGTTGCAAGGCTTTTGACGAACGACGGTGCGTCCTTGAGTTTCAAAGAGCTGCCACGTGGATATAGAATTCTCTGATGTCCTGGGCATTCTTTAACATGTCTTTCGCTACATCACATTCTGTTTCTGACAACAAACGTTAACTTTTCCCGACTTCGCCATTACACATTTGACGTAAACATAAACTGAAAGACTGAGCCAGTCAGTGATGTAGGGGTCGGCAATATCTGATGTAAATGATTACAGTTGTGGATAGTCTGACATGTAAATAAAAGCAAAAAAACCTTCATGTAATCATATGGAAAAGTCCATTGAAGTCCAGTTAATTATTTCGACTAAATCAAAAGCTTGCGTTTATGATTTGTGTGTTTGCTGTTTAACGCGGCACTCAGCAATATCCAAGCTATTTGACGGCGGTCTGTCAATAATTGAGTCTTGACCAGACAATCCAATGATTGACATCATGATCCACGCAATTGGGATACAATGTTATGCATCAAACAAGTCAGCGAGCATGACCACCCGATCCCGTTAGGTGCCTCTTGTGACAAGTATGGGTTGCTGAAGACCTATTCTTCCCCGGATCTTCACGGATCTGTGTTTATGAATCACTATCAGGTAGTGATGATACCAGGTGTTCGCGAAAAGGGCGAGCCTATCCTGCCCCACTGGTGGCATCCGTCACAAACACATACAAAGGAAAGGCAAGATTTAGCAGACAAAACACGGATACGTGGTAAAAAGTCAAAAAAAAGGTGAGCCTATCCTGCCCCACTGGTGGCATCCGTCACAAACACATGCAAAGGAAAGGCAAGATTTCGCAGACAAAACATGGAAACGTGGTAAAAAGTCAAAATAGGCTGAGTCCATCCTGCCCCACTGGTGGCACCCGTCACAAACACATGCAAAGGAAAGGCAAGATTAAAAAGACAAAAACGGAAACGTGGTAAAAGGCAAAATAGCCTGAGCTTACCCTGCCCCACTGGTGCTCTGGCGCTCGTCATTAAGGGGCTAAAACAAGGACTGGTCGGCTCGGAGACAGTATACTGTGTCTGAGTGGGGTATTCATGTTAAACTGTGGCATGGTATCTCAATGGGCTAGCACTGGACTAGTACAAGCAACCACACACACACACGTGCATGCATGTCGAAAATCTTGGACATTTCACCTCACCTCACCTCACCTCACCTCACCTCACCTCACCTCACCTCAAAGTCAGAGATTAAACAGTTCGAAAATCCGCAGAAACAGATTCCATTGGGTGTAAAAGGCAAAAAAGCAGTAAAAATGTTAGTTGCCTGACGCCGTACAATAGCATTCCTGCCATGTGACGGCGGCCTGTAAACAAACCAGACAATCAAGTGATGGACCAGAAAATTCAATCACATTATATGCACTTTTACTGATTGTGTAATCACCCGTTAGTCTCCATCCATAGATCCGTACGTGCTCTTTAAGATAAGGTTCTGTCAGTTTACCTTTACTTATTAATTCAATTCACTGTCTGAGCTGGTACATGAAAATTGTTATAAACGTGGCGAATATTATTAAATAAGAGTATGATCCACATTAATGATATTAAACCCGATCATGACCATGCCCCGAGTTAACTTGATATCTCGACGTTGCACAAATTCGGATGAGCTATCTCAAGTCCATACAATCTAATGAGCTACCTCGAAAGTAAAGACAACATGTTGGGTGTAATCTTATAATATATTCCGACTGCGAAGACAACCTGATACGTCTTATCCTATCGACAGTCCATACAGTCTCATGACAAAACAGGGGGCATGGTTGGCCCAGTCGTCTAAGGCGCCGCAATTCGCTGTGCAGAGTTGCGTCCCTTGGGCACATCAGAAACCTATGATAGTGGGTTCGAATCCCGGTTCGCCCCGATTATGTTTGTAGGTTTGTCAGCACCATACCCATGCTCGTGGGTTTCACTGAAGTGGTAAACGTCTGAGACCTGCATCACTTTGGGCTTTCCTCTCACATTAAGCTGACACGCCGCGATATAACTGGAATACTGTTAAAAGCGGCGTTAAACCAAACTCACTCACTCACTCATGACAAAACAAACAATGTTGATAAATAGAACAGAAAATACAAAAGACAACACCCATAAACAGCAAAACGTATTGAAAAAACTAAACGAAGCTGAGACTGATTTGTGGAATGTGATTGGTACTTAGGAATAGCAAACGAGAGAAATGATCAGATTCTTCAAGAAGAACATTCTGATAACACGGTTACAAGAGACATTAGAACTGTTCTAATTAAATGGAAAGCTGAATTTGAAAGTGCATACTCGGGATATATTATCATCATTTCTTTTGACGATCAACATTTAGCATATGTACAACAAGAATTAAAAGGTATTAATGGTGTTGATAACGCAAACAATGATGTATTGAACTGAGGAAGTAGATAGATTGGAAAATCGGAATGCTGTTGGTTTGGATAATGTTCCTGCTGAAATATTTAAAAAAATTCATTCTGTTGCCCTGTTACATAAACTATTTAATTCTTGCTTTGAAAACAATATCACCCAAAGTGCATGGACAAGAAGTATAATTTATCCTTCAGTTAAACCTGGCACAGAGTCAAAGGACCCAATGACCTATCAAGGAATATCTCTGATGTCGGTCCCATGTAAAATCTACTGTGACATATTGAATCAACGAATTTTAGCTTGGATCGACTGTAAAGATATTTTTGTGGGATGGTAAAATGGCTTCCGCAAGAAGAAAAGTTGCTTTGAACACATGTACAGTTTTAAGACAATTAGTTATGGCCGGATTGACAGCAAGCGGGAAACGTTTACATGCTTCATAGACCTGGAAAACACATTTGACAATGTCGAAAGAGACTTCTGTGGTTAAAATTAATAAAAGCAGGCATACATTGTATGAGGAAATATATTTATCACTATACAATCACCTTATGAAGATATTGCACTTATTGTACTAGTGTACGATTTCTTAACGCCATTTTTGATGTGAATAGGGTTGTTAAGCAAGGATGTGTTTTATGACCAACTCTGTTCTCATTGTATATCAACGACTTGTCAGAACAGATACAGGAGGACGGAGATGGTATGTACATGAATGATGCGTGTGCGGCCATACTTCTCCATGCGGACTAGATTGTTCTGATGGCACCAACCGAACATAAACTGCAAAACATGATGGACAGTCATCGTTAGCAGTTGTGCCGAAAATGGAGACTTCATTTTCTCCAGGACAATTGCAAGATTGTACATTTTAGATGTAAGAATGAACCTCAGATTTAACTTTGTATCTGGCAATTCGATGCTGGAATACACAATATGAAATGGGGTTTAACGTCGCGTGTGTGTGTGAATGTTGGCTGCTTGTCCTATTCCGGACTAATAGCGACTTTGTAGTGCTAGCCCACTGAGATGCCATGCCGCAACATGAATACCCCTCTCAGACACAGTATACTGATTCCGAGCCGACCAGTCCTTGTTATAGCCACTTAATGCCGTGTTTACGTCTTTAAGCTCGAGGTGGCCTTGGATCGAACCCCGGACCTTCCGCTCACCGGCCGGACGCTCTACCACTAGACCAACTTGGCGGTCTGACACAAATAGAGAAATCACAAAAAGTGCAAGTAGCGCTCTGTCCGTCCTTATCACTAAATATCACTGGTGTGGCATATGACGTTACAAAGCTTATGGAGACGAAGTAAATACTTATTGTATTCCGTTCTTACATAAAAATAAATCGAACGTACGAAAACAGGTTATCCAAGTTCTGTTCAAATTGTCAAAACAAAAAAGAAATCTTTCGACATTACGGTTTAGAATATCTGCAACAGAATGGACATCTCCCGCCTCTAATTTGTACCTGGTTCAGTCGACAGAATCTTAAATGCGAAAAGAATGCGAATAGAAAAAACCTTGGTTTACAGAATTATGGAATGAAAAAAACTAAGAAAATGGAAATAAGTTGAGGACATACAGTCTTTTCAAAAAAGACATAAGTGAAAACTTTAAACCGATTTCGTTCTCGATCCTTACCTTATGTACAATATTGTAAATGACATGCGACAGGTAAATAAACTATTTCTCTGTGTCCGTCTGTCTGTCATATCTAGACAGACCAAAATACCACCAATCTACACAGTGTAAAGACCTATCTCGACAGCCCACACAGTCTGATTACCTATCTCGACAGCGCACACAGTCTGATGACCTATCTCGACAGCCCACACAGTCTAATGACCTATCTCGACAGCGCACACAGTCTGATGACCTATCTCGACAGCCCACACAGTCTGATGACCTATCTCGACTGCCCACACAGTCTGATGACCTATCTCGACTGCCCACACAGTCTGATGACCTATCTCGACTGCCCACACAGTCTGATGACCTATCTCGACTGCCCACACAGTCTGATGACCTATCTCGACTGCCCACACAGTCTGATGACCTATCTCGACAGCCCACACAGTCTGATGACCTATCTCGACAGCCCACACAGTCTGATGACCTATCTCGACAGCCCACACAGTCTGATGACCTATCTCGACAGCCCACACAGTCTGATGACCTATCTCGACTGCCCACACAGTCTGATGACCTATCTCGACTGCCCACACAGTCTGATGACCTATCTCGACAGCCCACACAGTCTGATGACCTATCTCGACAGCCCACATAATCCCATGACCTATCTCGACTGCCCACACAGTCTGATGACCTATCTCGACAGCCCACACAGTCTGATGACCTATCTCGACTGCCCACACAGTCTGATGACCTATCTCGACTGCCCACACAGTCTGATGACCTATCTCGACTTCCCACACAGTCTGATGACCTATCTCGACAGCCCACATAATACCATAATACCATAACTTATCTCGACAGCCCACACAGTCTGATGACCTATCTCGACAACCCACACAGTCTGATGACCTATCGCGACAGCCAACATAATCCCATGACCTATCGCGATAGTCCACACAATCCGATGACCTATCTAGACAATCAACACAATCCGATGAGCTTTCTGTACAAACTAAAACAACTGGTGGGTTGTCTACACACTCCAGAAAGGCTGATACAATATGAAATTATTCAAGACAACACGATGCGAAGTTATGAGGCAGTAACGATCAGGATATATCGCCAATCATCTGAGCATTTGCCGTTACTGTCAGACAATGATAGACCCAGGCAGTGACAACCGTATCTGCAAAAGAAATTAATCCATGAAAGGTACCTGATTATTAACCAAGAGCAAGATCCTCATTGTACTTAATTATCGGCATGAACTAACCATTTTCAAAATACCATTCTCCTAAGCTATTTCCAGATAGCAATCATTCTCAAAATACAACAGGTAAATTAACTTTGAATGTAATGAAAATTTCAATATTAATCATTATTTGAAATATGATTTTGCCATTGGAATCATCTCTACCTTAATATTATGTATGAAACCTATATTGTGGTCAGTTGGCAGCTTAGAGGGTAATGCGTTAGGTGGTTCTATTCCCATGGATACCGATTGAGTGTTGCTTGTTGTATATATGGTAATGATTGCATGAGGAAGCACGGGTGGCCCAGTCGTCTTAGGCGCCGCGATTCGCTGTGCATAGTTGCGTCCCTTGGGCACGCCAGAAACCTATGATTGTGGGTTCGAATCTCGGTTCGCCCCGATTATGTTTGTAGGTTTGTCAGCACCATACCCGTGCTCGTGGGTTTCACCGAAGTGGTAAACGTGGAGACCTGCATCACTTCGGGCTTTCCTCCCACATCAAGCTGAAACGCCGTGATATAACTAGAATACAGTTAAAAGTGGCGTTACACCTAACTCACTCACTCACTATGATTGCATGACACGATGTTTTATCATACAGTCTTATGATTTGAGTACGTGATAATAATTGCATACAGATTGTAAGATAGTGATTGTATGAGACGGCGCTGACTATTATTGGTAATACTGAATGTTGTAACAGTATGATATGTGTTGGTGATACACACGGATTGTAAGATAGTGATTGTATGAGACGGTGCTGACTATTATTGGTAATACTGAATGTTGTAACAGTATTATATGTGTTGGTGATACACACAGATTGTAAGATAGTGATTGTATGAGACGGCGCTGACTATTATTGGTAATACTGAATGTTGTAACAGTATGATATGTGTTGGTGATACACACAGATTGTAAGATAGTGATTGTATGAGACGGCGCTGACTATTGTTGGTAATACTGAATGTTGTAACAGTATGATATGTGTTGGTGATACAGACAGGTTGTAAGATATGATTGTGTCGGATGAAGATTATTGTTTTATAATGATTGCACTTTGAATGTTGTAATATTTGTTGTAATATTTGATTGAGTTATTTATATTGTTAGATAATTATCTTATTAAATGAGTTCGTATCCTTAGTATATGATACAGCTTGTGTCATTCAGATCATGTTTGTGTTATGATAATAACAATAACAACAACAACAACAATAATAATAATAATAATAATGATCGAATTGTTTGTGCACTTTCGCAGATATTTATATGTTTCATGATCCTCTTGTGAAGCATATCAGGCCCATGATGAAAACAAGGCATTCCACAGTTTTCTATAACGAGCCAAGGATGTGGGACATAATCTCAATGTCGGTGTTGATTTTGTTGATGGTTCTGTGCTGCTGGGCGGTACAGAAATGAGTGTCAACCAAGCGAAGTGCAATATCAAATCGACCCAGACTCAGTTTTTAAAGGAGAGGCTATCTGAACGACCACTGCATCGTGTTTATGGGCAGTGTGTTGAGAAGATCAGCAATCCTGTAGAGTCCTTTGCTTGGATGAAGTCGTCAGGTCTGAAAAGTGAAACAGAAGGCTTTCTGTTTGCTGCTCAGGACCAGTCACTTCCCACTCGAAACTGTCAATGTGTGATTTAGCATCAAAATGTGAAAATGAAATGTAGATTATGTAATGAATTTAATGAGACTGTCCAACACTTTGTGAGTGGATGCCAAGCTTTGGCACAAACTCAGTATCTAAAACGACATGATGGTGTAGCTCGATCATTTCATTACCGTCTTCGCCATGCTTGTGGTTTTGACACTGAGGTCCACCCATGGTACGACCCGGAATATGTAGAGGGCGTCATGGAAAATAATAAATACAAAATTCTTTGGAATAGGCCCATTCACAGCCTCAGACGTTTCCAGGCCAACAATCCTGAACTTGTCCTTTTTGATAAATCCAATGAAATCATTTATGTAATTGAATTTTCAGTCCCTTTTGGCAGTAATGTGATTGACAAGATTGAGGAAAAACATGGCAAATATGCAGACCTCACTTTCGAAATGTCACGCCAAGTACCAAGTTGTCCGACTCCTCATTGTTCTCGGTACCTCAGGTTTGGTACCTCCCAATCTGTTGACTGACATTAGGAGAGTACCCGGGTTTGCTAACAGGAATACAGCCCTTCTGAATAATAATAATAATAATAATAATAATAATAATAATAATAATAATAATAATAATAATGATGATGATGATGATGATGATAATGGAAATAATAATAATAATAATAATAATAATAATAATAATAATAATAATAATAATAATAATAATAAACACGGAAACACGTACCACCTTTAACGTCTTTTTTGGCATCGAACCACAGACCTTCCGCTATTTGAGACTCAAACTATTGACTGAAACGACCCAAAGAATTTGGGAAATGAAATATGTATGTTTATGTCCTGGTAAAGCAATCCAGACACGAACAGAACTCTCTTGAGAACAACCAGTGAAATTCCGGTTTAGAATGCATCTCCAGCAAACCATGCATGTCGTATGACCGGGTGGTCAGGTTCACTGACTTGGTTGATGCATGTCATCGTATCCCAGTTGTGTAAATCTATGCTCATGATGTCAATCATTGGATTGTCCGGTCCAGGCTTGGTTATTTACTGACCGCCATTATATAGCTGAAATATTGCTGAGTGCGGCGTTAAACAACAAAACAAACAAATAAAGCTCTTGTCACGACTGAAACTCATTATTCCCAAACGGTCACCTTCCAATCACTACAGACGCTCAAGGCACACTGATTAGCCCCACGTCGTGCAGGTCGTGACTCTTCTAAATAATAGATGGTGTAGACCTGAGGGTGTCACAAACGTGTCCCCATTGGGGAAACACGTGCAGACTATATGGAAACTGTACAGCACTTGCGGTTATGGATGTGTAACACGAGTTCATTAAAATGTATTTATAATTTTTTTCAACCTGAATCAGATATTCGATATCAGCGTCAAAAATGACTGGGTAACACGTGCCTCTCCGGAAAGACACATCATTTACAAATAAATAAAATATAAAGTACATGAAAACAAAAGAGAGTGTATTTTATATCGTGCTAAATACTGCATCTAAAATTAAATTATTTTTTTAAATTTCATTTCGTAACTATTGCGTTATGAAAGTAGCATTTTTTTAAATGAATTAAGATCCAATAAGATATGATGGTCCCAGAAACTAATTTCATAATTGATAAAGTGGGTTTTATTTTATTTTACGTTTCAAACATTATTAACTATGCTTTTAGGAATATCATAATTTCAATTCTGCTTTAGTTTCGAAAGCCTGAGGGGGAATGATATGGATCGATCGCTCCATGAAACACTGTGATAACCATATTCGACTTCTTTATGTTAAATTAAATCAACTAATTGGTGTAACGACACCTGAAGTTAATGTGTGAAACAAGCGCAATATATCTTTTCCATTTTACATTATTGGGTATCAAAATTCATCGAGCATGCGCAGATAAGATACTAATGTTGTTTCATCATATAACACACAACCGTTAATGATATACCAGGGTGATACTATCCTCCTGCATACTTCTCCGTCATTACAATCGACCTTATACGAACACGCACAAGTTGAGATCGGTCATGTTTACCACAGCGAGGCTGGTTTAAACAATATTCTATTTCCATTAATGTTCAGATTTTACATTGAATAGCATTACCAAATGGAAAAAGGATTAGCAAACAGGCCAAAAAGGTCTATATTAATGCTTCTCCTAAAATTGTACATTATACATGTAAATTGTAATGAAGTCTATAGAGCAGACATTAATGAGTAACACAACATGAAATAAAATGGAAAGCAAGATACCAAATGCATTTTATATTCTTAAGTTGACACATAACTTACGTAAAGCGGTTTGTTTCAATGATGTAATTGTAAACTGATTTTATAATGTGTTTATTGTCTGAGGAAGATGAATCTTCATTGCCGTGGAGTATCCTATGTATGCTGAGCTGGTTAAAAAATTCTAAACTTGGCATAGCGTGGATAAGATAGAAGAAAGTGGAAAGCATCTTCTCTATTTAGGCCACATGGACAGATGGGATTATCAATCAGAAATCTGTCAAATAAATGTGATTTTAAATCACTACAACCTAGCCTAAGTCTAGATAAAACCACCTGACTTTGCCACTGCGAGGCTCACTCTCATACGTCAACCGGACCGATATGGACTTCTGAAACCACATTGCAATTCTCATATGTTTGGTATTCTGGTAAATGAAGACTATAAAACGGCATGTCTGCATTGACCCTGTCATCAATTCCCCAAGAGTCGAACTCATAGAGGAGATGAATATAATTGATAATACCCTACTTTGCTCGTTCCGATGGGTATACACCATTCGGAACAAATGCAAAATAAGTTCAGCGAAGCATATAGATCATTCTACATCCACCACATCACATCGGAATAATTATCAATTAAGCGGACGTTTGGAGTGTGGAATCTCTTGAAGGGGTAGTTATTCACCATTAACAAACCCTTAGGGAACATGCAATGATATTAGCTGGAATACGAAATCTCGGTCGAAATGAGGTTCCGCGAGACTTTAATATCCAGCGCTCCAGGAGTTTACACCCTTTCCCGGAGACTTGGAAATGGAGGAAAACACCTAACAGATGTTTAAGCGTGAGTTCCTCACACCGTAGTACTGTACATTCTAAACGGTTGAGAGACATTGTGTATTGATCATACAGAAACGTATCGCTGTAAGTTATCGAGAGGAATTTAATTTTGTACAGCAGGGTTTTTATCGATGAAGCCTTGTATGAAGTTGGACCCCATCATGATCAATAAACGGACTGCGAAAGGTGCACATCTTTGGCTTGAATCTTTAATGATAACAACAACGTTCTGAGTGAGTGAGTGAGTTGGGTTTAACGCAGCTTTTAACATTTATATAACGGCGTGCCAGCTTAATGTGGGAGGAAAGCCCGAAGTGATGCAGGTCTCGGACGTTTTCCACTTCGGTGAAACACGCGAGCACGGGTATGGTGCTGACAAACCTAGAAACATAATCGGAACGAACCGGGATTCGAACCCACAATCAAAGGTTTCTGGCGTGCCCAAGGGACGCAACTCTGCACAGCGAATCGCAGCGCCTCAGACGACTTGGCCACCCGTACCCCAGCAACGTAACGTTCTGAAAACCTGTTGGCAATGAGGCCTTTAGTTAAATATTTGATCAAAATATTAGCATTTACTATGAGCACGAAGTCAACCTCGCGATGTTTTTTATTTGTGTGTTTGTTGTTTAACGTTTCGCTCAGCAACATTACAACTGTGTGACGGCAGCGTGTAAGTAATCTAGTCTGGTCCAGACATTCCAGTGATTGATATTATGAAAACGATCCACACCGTCGGAGTACGATGACACGCAATCAACCAAGTCACCGAGTCATCTTACGACATGCGTAAGTTGCTGGGGAAATTCTGAACCTGAATCCTCACGAAGATAGATTCGAGAATATGAAATGCGTTATCGAGATACCAGCCTGGGCCCCATCCAACAAAGCGATTTTAGCATCAAGGTGAGCTTAGCTCCTATATTTTAACATAGGCTTGCTTAAAGATCGTTTTGTGGAACGAGACTCTCAACCTTTTTCCTCGAGGAACTTTCATTTAACACAAAGTCATGATCATTTCATATGTAGTAAACTGACGTCCAAAAGAAACTTTATCAACTGAAAATATAAATTTCAGACAAAGTATCATTTTTTTCGATGAAGTCTATCTAAAACACATAACCTAAATACAACAATAGTGTATGCAGAAAATGTTCATCGTCTGTTACATGTTTGCGAGACAACACGCGAAAAAGTGAAAAACACGTGCACCACGGACAACTGCAAATGCACGTGCGGGTAAGGGTATAAAACGACTGCAACGGCAAGTCAGACATCAACAGTGATAAAAAAAACACAAAAGAAGTGCCACGACTCACAGTCGAACAACGTGAACGAGCCTTGGGTATGGTACAGATGGGAGCCACCCACGCCCATATTGCACGAACCTTCGGTTGCTCCCGTGTTGCCGTTACCAACTTGATGCAACGTTACAGACAGACAGGGCGGACTGCTGACAGGCCAAGAACAGGCAGACCCAGGCTGACCACGCCTAATGATGACCGGTACTTGCGTACCTTGCACCTCCGAAATCGTTTCCTAACAGTGACGTCATCGGCGACAAATGCCTTAGGTCACAGGGTTAGTCGACAGACAGTGGCCAGGAGACTCAGGGCTCATGGAATCAGGGCTTTTAGACCATACAGAGGACAGCTATTGACAGCGCAACATCGTCGTCTGCGATTGTGATGGGCCCGGACTGTACGACGTTGGGCAACGACATGACTGGCAGAGGGTTGTCTTCACTGACGAAAGTCGATTCTGTATGTTTAGGGCTGATGGAAGACAACGTGTTTACCGCCGAAGGGGTGGAGGGAGTGTTATGGTGTGGGGGAGGGATCTGTGGGCAGGAGAGGAAACCGCTGGTCATCATTGGCGGAAACTTGACAGCTCAGCGGTACATGGATAACATTCTTCGTCCAGTTGTCCTACCATTTCTCCAAAAGCAGCCACGTGGTGTCATTTATCAGCATGACAACGCTAGAGTTGGAGAATTGTCACTAACGTCATTCTTGGTCGCGGTATGATTGTCATTTTCAGTGTTGATTATGTTGATATATTGATCTTCTCTATACACTTTACTTCATGCATGTATGTTTTGTTGTTTTTGAGCAAGAGTGATTTCAAACTCTGGTAAAGTGTCTTTTGGACGTCAGTTTATTATGAACACTGAACAAGAAAACTTTATTGTTTCTGTTCATGGATATCAGTTAACACATTCAAGTATTATAGATTAACGTTTTTATTACATCCCATACGGTACAGGTGGTTTACGAATGAACAATTACTTACCGTACTTACTTCAGTATAGTTGTCAAGACTGTGGTACGGGTTAACGTGAATACACTCTGTTAACGTTATCAAAACCGTTAACGCATAGTTACAGGGTGACTCTAAAATCGAAACGCAAAGGCGAACATGAAATCGATTCGCGCTGAACAAAATTATGATATCAATATATGACCACACAAGGTAAACATTAAAAAGGCAATGCACCGTGTCAAATAAGTAACAGATCCTAGAATTAATGTTACTACATTCACGAATGTCCAGAAGTTTGTCTCCGTTCCGGAACCCGGAATAATGCTGGGAATTGGCAAGAACTCGGTGTTTTCCAATGGGTATCCAAAACGCAGTTGGCAAGTAGACGAGAAACAAGTCAGGTCAATAAAACCCTGATTCGTCCCCTTGTCGCCCTTATATAGGTACCACCAGCCTTTCAGAATCTTCTCCAACGATCAAGCCTGCCATGTTCATGGACAAAATCAGGAGCAGATAACTCCAATTACGGTACAAAACCATTCTTGAAAACCACACTCACTCGCTGCTGTTGATTGTTGTTCAAAGTTGGCCATGACAACATTTAATGTAGTGTTTACAAGTAGTTAAATAATTTAATACCACTGTCTGTTTGTTTCAGGTGTTTGAAAGTCATTTAGAAGTGATACACAAAAGGAGGAGAATATATGGATGTCAACTTCTTTATTATGAGGAACACAACGTTTCGTAGTATATGCTTACTCCTTCATCAGGTGAATGAATGCTATGAGGCAGAGAGCATGTATATGTACATGTAAGGACAACAAAATTAATACGATTACAAAAGGTGGAAAATAACAAACGGTAGCAACTAACACGGGAAGCCAACAGATGATTGGCACTGATATGGGATTAGCAATAGACAATGGAAGCCAACACTTTTCAGTAATTAGCGCTAAAGGTATGGAAGCCAGTCCTTAAGTTATTATAGAAAAGTCATAGGTAATGGACACTGGGCAAACGGGAGGCCGGGGGTAATTAGCACTGATAGGTAAAAGAATGGACCTAACAAAGGGCAAATTGAAGTCAGCTAGGTAATTAGCACCGAGAACGATCAAAGCAATAAGTCTCAAGCACTAGGCAGATAGATTCCCTGGTCACGGTTCATGGCTGGCTGGTGTCTCCTGATGTCAATGGCTTCTTGTAGTCTTCTTTGTCACCAGTTGTCGTTGTCGGTAGACACGACTTTGGTGGCTTCCCACATTATGTTATGCTTTTGGTTCTTCGAGACGGTTTCAAAGTGCTGTCCCTTGATATATCATGCTGCTGTTTCAAACGTCTTCTCGGAGATGCTACTTAACAAGCCCTGAACGAAACCTGCTTTTAGGACATGAATGACACATACACTTACACATACAAAGATAATGAATAAATTATTAATATACAGTTGTCTTATTCAACGACCTTAACATCCATTACAATTGCAGACCCACACGACTCTGGCCAAATGAATCTCCTCACATACTCAGACAATGAGAAGAACCCCGAGATTGGCCATCCCGCTAATTAATCACATTTTTTTCAAAGCAAACGTGTTTAATCTCAATCTAGTGTTTTCATTAAACATCAGTTGGTTTTAAGTTGATGTATTATGCAAACCGGTAACATCACCCAACTGAAATATCAAAGAACCCATTATGAGACAGCGCAACTGAAACTCAAAACCAGTTCACAAGGAATCCTGGGAATTGCTTTCATCGGTCGCAAAAAACGGTCATATTGATTCGTATGTACCCCATAATGGATTGTTTTGTGCGGCGAAAACAGTATTAAGTATTTCAAAATGAATCATCATTATAACAACGTTGTGTAGTTAAATGTCTTGGGATGGGAAGGATCAGAGAAATGTTTTCATAATGTGTCTGTGAGTGTGCATCATTAAAATGTGTTTTGGAATGTATGTCATGCAAGTATATCAAACAGTGTATGGGATTGTAAAGGATATAAACAATGCCAATAAAACAGTTAGATAGGAGTGTATGCCAATAACGTGTCAATGATGTGGATCGGAGAGTTAATATGAATGCATGTCATTGATGGGAATCAGAATAAGTATCATAAATCTGTATTACGTCTTGTACAGTAGCCACAATCACTACAACTACTGCTGCTGCTACTACTACTTTTACCACTAATAATAATACTGTTACTACTACTACTACTGCTACTACTACTACTTCTACTACTACTACTACTACTACTACTACTACTACTACTACTACTACTGCTGCTGCTGCTGCTGCTGCTGCTGCCACTGCGAATACTACTACTGCTGCTGCCACTGCGAATACTACTACTGCTACTACTGCTACTTCTACTACTACTACTACTTCTACTGCTGCTGCTGCTGCTGCTGCTGCTGCCACTGCGAATACTACTACTACTACTGCTGCTGCCACTGCGAATACTATTTTTACTACCAATAATAATACTGTTACTACTTCTACTGCTACTACTACTACTGCTACTACTACTATTACTACTACTACTACTGCCACTGCTAATACTACTTTTACTACTAACAATAATACTACTACAACTACTACTACTACTACTATTACTACTACTGATACAAGTACTAGTTCTTCCACTAATGCTCCTACTACAGCTACTGCTACTTCTTTTTCTTCTTCTACTACTACTGCTACTACTACCCAAACTACTACCACTACTGGTACTACAACTGTAACTATTATGGCTACTGCTGCTACTACTACTACTACTACTACTACTACTACTACTACTACTACTACTACTACTACTACCACTACTACTACTTATACAACCATTACTACTACTACTACTACCACTACTACTTCTACCACTAATGCTACTACTACTACTACTACTACTACTACTACTACTACTACTACTACTACTACTACTACTGCTACTGCTACCACTACCAGTACCAAAGGGACGCAACTCTGCACAGCGAACCGCGGCGCCTCAGACGACTGGGCCACCCGTGCCCCCTCTCGATCTTAAGGGTTTATAATATTTAAGATTGTTTTGTGAATGTGGGCCCTGGGACATTAATGCCTGCAGACTAATGTCTCCTTTACTACAAGCAGATGTTAAAACTTCATCGTCTGGAATGAGTTTCCGGATTCGGAGGGTTTCCGTTGTAAATAGGCTCTGTTGATATTAACGTGGATCTTTAATTTAATAGACATTCTACATTCAACCCCACAGTCCTTTAATGCCTTCACGTGATTCTACTGACGGTTTTTTATGCTTTATTGACGAGAATTATGGTTTGGCGTGAGTCCTGGCTGCGGCTCGGGACACGAGCTCCTGTTGGATGGATGTTTCGCACACATGAATAAATAACACGTGACATTTCGCTAATTACTTTCGTGGGATATGCTGAATATTTCATTGTGTGTGCCTGAACTATGTCAAGACAAAGTAATCATTAGTACTTGAATATATAGATTACCTGTCTACAGCGGACACCGTATAATCCAATACGCACGTTTGCGTTGGTAGTGCACAGCTTTAAAACGTCTTTTCATCACTGTGGATGAAACCCCGGGGTTACAATGACTGGATCACAAAGTGTGGATTCTATTCCTGGTATTCTACTTCATGATCTAAACATATAGTCCAGCAACCACACGCCTGACTCGTTTCGGTGATCAGGGTCGTGAGGGAACAATAATTTGATATTCTGGGGCGTGTTGGCCTCGTGGCGGTGTAAATTCTTCCCGAAATTTCCGAGTATTTCCCGATAATTCCCAATAATTCCCAAAAATTCCCAAAAATTCCCAAAAAAGATACTTTTTGATGATATGCGATTGCCTGCAACAATAATTACATGAACAAATAAAATACTTTGGAGATGAGGTGAAATGGGGTTTAACGTTCCGTCCAAGATTATTGCACTTATATATAGCGACGTGCATGCACGTGTATATGTGTGTGTGGCTGCTTGTACTAGTCCGGACAGATGCCGATTTATAGTGCTAGCTCACTGAGATACCATGCCGCAGTTTAACATGAACACCCCACTCAGACACAGTATACTGACTCCGAGCCGACCAGTCCTTGTTTAAACCCCTTAATGCCGAGCGGAAGACAGGGTAACAACAAGTACCATCTTTTAACGTCTTTTGGTATGACGCGGCCGGGGATCAAACCCCGGACCTTCCGCTCTCCGGTGGACGCTCTACCATTAGACCACGGAGGCGGTCGAAATACTTTGGATAACACTTTTATAGTAAAGTACAGTCTCTCGTAAGTTTTGGTCCCATGCGGGATTCGAACCCACACTGCCAGAGTGAGACACCTAATCAGCTCACAGAGTCAGCGATCTAACCCGCTCACCCACCAAGGCTTCCACTTCCACTGTTATCTTATTAATTTTATTGTCCTTACATGTACATACATATATTTCTCTGCCTCATGGCATTCATTCACCTGATGAAGGAGTAAGCATTTTCTCCGAAACGTTGTGTTCCTCATAATAAAGAAGTTGACATCCATATATTCTCCTCCTTTTGTGCATCACTTCTAAATGACTTTCAAAGACCTGAAACAGATAGACAGTGGTATTAATTTATTTAACTACTTGTAAACACTACATTAAATGTTGTCATGGCCAACTTTGAACAACATTCGAGTGAGTGTAGTTTTCAAGAATGGTTTTGTACCGAAATTAGAGTTATCTGCTCCTGATTTTGTTCATGAACATGGCAGGCTTGATCGTTGGAGAAGATTCTGAAAGGCTGGTGGTACCTATATACGGGCGACAAGGGGTCGAATCAGGGTTTTATTGACCTGACTTGTTTCTCGTCTACTTGCCAACTGCGTCTTGGATACCTATTGGAAAACACCGAGTTCTTGCCAATTCCCCGCATTATTTCAGGTTCCGGAACGGAGACAAACTTCTGGACATTCGTGAATGTAGTAACATTAATTCTAGGATCTGTTACTTATTGAAACACAGTGCATTGGCTTTTTAATACAGACGCAAAGAAGCACATCTCCTTACTTTCACACGAATCCGTGTATCGTTTGAAGATATGCAGAGATTACGCTGACTTTATTTGATATATGTCTAGGTTACTACCCCATACCTGCTGCAAACTAGACTAAGAACAGTGCAGTTTAATACTGATGTCACAAGAAAGGAGTCATATATGGTGCAAAGACGCAGAGGAATGAATTGAAAGGTTAGACATACTGGTTAGACAAACTACTGCTAGTAGCCACTACAAAACATGTCCTAAGATTATCAATTTCGGTTTCCTTATTTCAATATGAGGATGTCATGTAAGCGGAAACTAAATTAAGAAACAAATATGATCATTTTTAAGTTACTGCATTTTTTAATATACAGACAGCGGTGGGGAACATTTTTTAGGTTGACATATCAACAACCTAGCTTTAACCAACAGTATATACAAGTATGTATCACAAATATATATTAATATACTCGGGGAGTCGGGTAACCTAGTGGTTAAAGCGTTCGCTCGTCACGCCGAAGACCCGGATTCGATTTCCGAAATGGGTACAAAGTTTGAAGCCAATTTCTGGAATCCCCCGCCGTGATATTGCTGGAATATTGTTAAAAGCGGCGTAAAACCATACTCACTCACTCTCTATTAATATACTCAAACGTGTTCAGACATAGCTGCTGTAACTGTGCCCTGCTGGTTATATCTGGGATTAGCATGTAATTGGTAATATCGACATTTTAACATTATTTATTTAGCAAAGTGTTAGATTATCTCGCTTTCATTTGAACAGCACATAATGTAGGACATATCTTGAACTAGGTCACTGATCTATATATCGATCCATGTAGATACAATGAGCGGGTAATCACAAGGTAAAGTTCTATGGGTGGGGTTTAGCAAAGTTTCATCTGAAGGAGCGCACCATCTAGACCACATCTAGAACTTGTTTGAAGATCTTTAAAATAATATTTTAGTTTTTAAAGTACTGAATCCTCAATCGGTTTTAACGGGAGATACGTTCCGCTAAACCAGGTCAGTCATAGCTTCTCCGATTGATCCATATTTTGAAAGCTGGGTAAGTTGGGGATGGTGGAATGAAGACTTGCCTTGCCTGTGCTGTGTTTGAGACGGGTGGCGGCGGCAGGACAGGATACGGGTGATGTTATAACCATGGTCCCGCCCCTTAGAGGTACAGTGACAGGCCACCCGATCGATATTAGTCGCCTTCTACGACGTGCGATAGAGTCATTACTCGTTGCAGTGGTCTTTTACATATATAATCATTACCAAAGAGGGTTTGGGTGATCCTGACACAGTCAGGCTGGTTAGGCTCATCACCAGCTCAGGGCCCTTGCCCCCTCTATACGCAGCCCAGACAGCGAATGGGACTTCTCCCAGAAAGCGCTGCTTAGTCAAACCCACCCAGAACTTTTAGGAGAATGTCAAGACTCCCCAACACTGCAGCCTTCTGCATTACCCAGATTGTCAGAAGGACCCTATTCCTGGCAGCAAACCCGGGTACTCTCCCAATGTCAGTCAACAGATTGGGGGGTATGTTGGGGATGGTGGAATGAAGACTTGCCATGCCTGTGCATGTGTTTGTTACGGGTGGCACCGACAGGGCAGGATACGGGTGATGTTATAACCAAGGTCCCACCCCTCAGAGGTACAATGACAGGCCACCCGATCGATATTAGTCGCCTTAGCCATGCGATGGAGTCATTACAGAGTAAAAAGAGATGTAGACATCCGGATCTTAGCGTTCCCACTGTAAGTGTACGGGTTAACAAATGTCCGGATTAACGAACGATGTCTACCACGTTGTATACAGTTAACTACGTTTATAACGAACACTCTTGTAACGAACTGACGGATATAGCGAACTGGGTTTTTTTGCCCCGCCAATTCGCTGTATATATGCTGTATATGTGCTTATAACGAACTACGGTTATTACGAACTAAATTTAGTGATCCCTTTAAGTTCGTTATAACCGTAGTTCGTTATAACCGTAGTTTACTGTATATGTATATGGGTACCAAGCAGTGACCATGAGGTCTCTGGATTAACGGGATCCGGGGAAAACGAGGGTTCACTGTATACTGTACACCGGTTATCTGGACCGAAAAGTGTTATGGTAACAGTAAATTTTTATTTATTTTTATTTTTTTTATATTTCGGTTTATCAAGAAAAGACCTTCATCTTGTCTAGAAATCGGTCAATCCGGTTAGGAAAATTGTTAATTCGATGTTTCGGTTTAATGAGGTGGTTATATTCACCACGCAAAAAACTACATTAACTTGAACAAAAACAAAGATGAATTACACATCATTTATAAACCTATCCGGACACTGTAGAGAGGTTTGCAGATCAGTTATGATCACCAAACGATGGTAATTTAATCTCTAAATGTTAAATAACAATGCGATCTGGCGTCTCGATACCGATCAATGTACAGAACAACATTAAGGAAACTTAAACCATCTTGTAACATATCGCCGTAATGAAGATTGATTTCCGTGATATCATGATACCAGGGGGCACGGGGGGCCCAGCCGTCTAAGGCGCCGCGATTCGCTGTGCAGAATTGCGTCCCTTGGGCACGCCAGAAACCTATGATTGTGGATTCGAATCCCAGTTCGACCCGATTATGTTTCTGGGTTTGTCAGCACCATACCCGTGCTCGTGGGTTTCACCGAAGAGGTAAACGTCCGAGACCTGCATCACTTCGGGCTTTCCTCCCACATTAAGCTGACACGCCGTGATATAACGGGAATACTGTTAAAAGCGGCATTAAACCCAACTCACTGACTCATGATACATAAAGACAACGTGCTACCGGCACAAATCCAACATCTTTGTTGAAAGATTCACTTGGTGTTGAGTAAATGCATCAAAACATCAAGCGTTTTGATAAGTCTCTTCTTTCAGTTCACTGAATGCTTCTGTGCAGTTTGAAAAACACGGAACCGAAATAGTAAGGATAACGTAATCAACGCTCACAGAAACCCGCTATCTGGTTCAACTTGGCATGACGCATCTTGAAGCGGACGAAACATCCCGGTGCTGCGGCTAGGCATCTATCACCAAGTACGTTGGTTTCGTCACGTTAAACAGAGGTGTTAAAAGCTTGGCCAGGAGAGACCGGATTTAATCACGCTAAATCACCTATTTACTTTTTATCTGATCGTCTGAAATGCCACAATCGATATCGGAAACGTGACAGTTTAAACTTGCTATTCTCGTCTTGTATTTTAACATAGAGCGATAGAAATCTGGCCTCATTCAGACATGTGAAAACCACCATGATCTACCGCTGGAAAATGTAAAGCTACTTTTTAAAAAGTCATTAATGGAGTGATTAATGAAAAGTGTCGGCGTTCTCAATTTTTATAACTGCTCAGCATTTGGACTTTTTTGGTGGAGCTCTCTAAATGCTGAATTACAACTTAAGCATATCAACGGGTACCACTCTAGAAATCTGGCTTTGTGGCCTTGACGATTAACTCCAAGGATAAATAGGAAATTACACGAGCTCCAAGATGTACAATTCAGACATGATCAATATGGGACGATTAGAACGTCATTTCTACCTTCTATTGTAATTGTACGAATGGCCCGGCGTTTGAATGTCGTCCGGGCCCTATCATATATGATGTAAAAGTGTTGACAGTTGATCGAGAAGCTGTGCGTTCCGATGTTAGGAAATGGAAAAAAAACTGTTGAGACAAATGCTGATGGTGAACACTACTAATGTCCAAACCCTATACTAGTAATAGGTTTGAAAATGCCTTCATTTCGAAGATGCCTCCGAGTTTAAATGGAAAAAAGATTAAAATGACGTCCAATGCAATTCCCATTTTGACCCGGTTTTGTTTCAGGTGAACTGTCGACTTGCCTTTGCATGTGTTTGTGACGGGTGCCACAAGTGGAGCAGGATACGCTAACCTTTGCGAGAACACCTGGTATCATTATTTGATAGTGATACATAAACAGAATCTCATGATATAGTCGGAATCGTACTGTGGGCTCTGCATTTGGCAGAGACTTCTTATGACATATGGAAACGTTCTTGTTGCTGTTGCCCAGACGGCGGATGCGACTTCTCCCAGGAAGCGCTGCCTAATCAAACCCACCAAGAACCTTTCGGGTTCAACACTATAGGACAGCCTACTTCATCCAAGCGAAGGACTCTGCAGGGTTGCTGATTCTCTCAACACACTGCACATACACTCGGTGCAGTGGTCTTTCAGATAGATGATGATGATGATGATGATGATGATGATTATGATTATCATTATTATTATTATAGTTGTAGCGTCCATGTATTGGTATGAATAAATGAAGGGAACGATGTTTATACTATGATTCTACATACATGTAGGTTAAATGAGTGAGTATGGTTTTACGCCGCTTTTAGCAATATTCCAGCAATATCAAGGCGAGGGACACCAGAAATGGGCTTCACACATTGTACCCTTGTCGGGAATCGAACTTGGATCATCGGCATGACGAGCGAACGTTTTAACCACTAGGCTACCCGACCGCCCCCCCACATAGGCTGAAGTCGTTCAGACATATAATTCCCTTAAGGGAATTCAAATAATTCAACAATGGAGAAATATATAACACCATATATTAGGTAAATTACTTGAACAATATGTTTTTAACAAAACATGATTTTTTTTTTATTAATCAATCTAAAATTCCGCCTCTATATACAGCTTTATGTACGGAGAACATGAAAACCCGCCGCCCCGAGAGAGCTGTCCTTCAAAGCACCGGGAAAGGTCAATCAGGACGTGCGAGGCTTGTTCGCCCCAGGGAGGGAAATAAAGGGACAAGCTCCATCAGGACGTGAGGAACTTTATTGTTGCAAGGAGTCGTCCTAGTGAGGTACGGTGCCCCTTTTTGAAGCAAATGAAACCACAGAGTGACCTAGGAGTTTACATAACTTTGTGTGACGTATTACAGCTCACTAGCTAATCTGTTTGGTAATATCTCTGTGGTATTCTGATCATTGGTTTGGCTGACAACCTGCAAAACCGCCTGTCAGTGAATGTATACATACCACGAGATTAAAGACATACAGCTGTAATATATTCCTGTTCTGTTAAACAGAGAGAAAAAAGCCCCCCCCCCCCCTGCCCCCTTTAAAAAATATTCCTCCAATTTAGACACATAACACCCTCCCTACCACCCACCACTCCGATCGCCTGTTTCCGTGTGGCCAGCCAAACAACGTTCGATTTGACGTCATCTTTTTCTGTGACGTGATTGTGATTTCACATTACGTCAATGATCATCGACACATGACGTTAACGTCAACGCTGTTGTATGAAATCATTACTACCGTAATACAACCTTATTATACAATGTTTCGAATTGATCATTGACCATACCCTAACTACATACCATCCGATAAACGTCAACCAAATAGTATTTTCCACGCAGCTGAACATAAAGACTGACTGACTGACTGAGTATGGTTTTACGCCGCTTTTAGCAATATTCCAGCAATATCACGGCGGGGGACACCAGAAATGGGCTTCACACATTGTACCCATGTCGGGAATCGAACCCGGGTCTTCGGCGTGACCAGCGAACGCTTTAACCACTAGGCTACCTGACCGCCCCTGAACATAAAGATCTAAGGTCAAAATGAGGTTCAGGATATCCCTGACTTTATGACCCAGGGGTAACAATTAGACAATGTTTAGCTTCCCTGCCGGCATTGTCTTTGTTAGGTGTCGTATCTGAACTAGGTATATATTCCCAAAGGTCACGATCCCCCTGTAGAAACCGTATGACACAGTTTCTCATCACCTGAAGCAGAAGATCGCCCTATTAGATTAATATGCGACAATTACTTTCACATGTCACTGTTCGTACTGAAAAATGTGGTCCGTTTAAACTGGCATCTGTTTTTCGCTTTGTAAATTCAATTTGTAACAGTAACGATACCAGACTTTAAGGGCATCCGTTACATCAATAATTACTTTAAAGTCCTGGGGTGTGACCTGACCTGAATGTTAGTAATTATAATTGGTTCAACGCTGTATGTCCCGGAGCTGTGTTCAGAAACGTCAGTGCTCTGTCTTCGTTACTCCACGGAAACAAATCAAACTCGGGTCTGAGGCTGATTAGCAATGGAGTCGCCAAGCGACAAGGAATAGTTAGCGCAATTAAGAAATAAAGTACATCATTCGTTTACAATTTGCCTTCCTAAATGTACGTCTCATACCTGAAACGATGTATGCTATATCACACAGCGCAAAACATTGGGTAATTATTAAAATGATATTGGAAAAACCTTCATTATACTCAAGATGATATGTATATTGTGAAGAAAATCCAAAGCCACCTGAAAATCAAAGATGGCCTCCGAATTTCAAAATGGCCGCCAATTAGCACAATTATTCTCTATGCATGACATATAAGTTCAAAGAATTTTGATCTTGCGATCTTATGTTGTAATCAATGTTCAATACGATGCTGGAACTGTCTCTAAACATATCATATAGTTGCTTTCACCAGTTCAAACAAATAGATTGATGTATTCATGAAAGAAATAGACAGTTTCGTTCGGTACGGTCGGCGTTTTTTCACTCATTTTGTTCATGAGAATTAAATCGGTTAACTATAAATTACGGATTCTAGCTACACTCCCAGGTCCCCAGAGTCCCCGGACAGAGACAGTTCATTCGTTAACAAGACAGCAACGTGTTGTGAAAATATCCCTATGTCGGATCACCACTCACCAGCTGCAAGTGATCAGTTTATCAATACACACACACCACACTCCTTGCGGATAGAGATTCAGCTGTGTAGCATCTCTTCATCATTGAGGAACGGTGGGGTAGCCTAGTGGTTAAAGTGTGTTCCTCGCACCCAAAACCCGGGTTCGATTCGCCAACAATGTATCACCAGTATTGGCATGTGGTGTTTTATGCATGAATTCCTTTCACCTCCTGCCTGTTGACCTGTGCAGGCGTGACAGATTGTGGGATCCGATCCTAGGTTCGTCGATCCGAGATTTGTCAACATGATACTCATGCTCGTGGGTTTCACACCAGAGGAAATATCTGGTAACTCCGGAATTCCCTGACACATTTAGATGCCATTATAACTAATGTACTGTTCACATCGGCGTAAAACTCAACTCACTCACTCCCTCACTCCCTCACTCCCTCAAGGGGCATGCCAATAATTGAGGGTTCCAATCCTAGATTCTGCAATCGTAGATTTGTAAACACTCACTCACTCATTCCCTCAAAGGGCGTGACAGTAATTGAGGGTTCCAATCCTAGATTTGCAAACCCCCACTCACTCACCCATTCCCCCAATGGGCGTGACAATAACTGAGGTTTCAAATCCTAGATTTGTAAACACTTACTCACTCACTCAATGGGCGTGACAATAATTGAGGCTTCCAATCCTAGATTTGTCAACCCTAGATTTGTAAACACTCACTCACCCAATGGGCGTGACAATAATGAGGGTTCCAATCCTAGATTTGTAAACACTCACTCACTCACTCACTCACTCAATGGGCCTGCCAATGATTGAAGGTTTCATTCCCCTAGATTGGTCAACCCTAGATTTCTAAACAGGATACCCATGCTCGTGGGTTTCACTGAAGAAGAAATATCTGTTCCTAACATATTTAGCGAACACGTTATGATGTAACTGATATAATGTTCAAAGACTCACTCACTCACTCACTCACTCACTCACTCATTGCAGCTGTGCTATCATGTGGCATTAGTGTGATGAAAATGTTGAATCGGATTTGTAGAAATCCGATAAGTAGGTAATTGTATCTCGGTATCTTGAACAGCCACTTGACGAGTCTCGACTACACACACAATCCATGATCCAGCACTTCCATTAATGCTATGGTCAGATTTTCTTGATGCTTCTCAGCGGCTGGCTGTTTGTATGCGAGGAAAGTGGCTGGACATGACTGGACCTGGCCGGGCACCTGCTGGGCAGTAACTACGATGTCACGAGCCAGGATGTCGTGAATATTGACCAGGAACTGACCTCCTGCATCTTCATCACGGCATTAACGCTGACTGAATCTATACTCTTACTGTCAGGTGTTGTCTGGTGTCAAGAGGACAAACAAATTGTTTCTGTTTTGAATGCTATAGTGTCATTATGTGTGAGGCTTTTCAGTATGTATGTGTAACTGTATATGGGTGATATTATTGATGGTGATGGTGATGGTGATGATGATGATGATGACGATGGTGATGGTGATGGTGATGGTGATGACGATAGTGATAGTGATGATGATGATGATGATGACGACGACGATGATGATGATGATGACGACGACGATGATGTGATGATGATGATGATGACGATGATGATGATGATGATGATGACGACGACGATGATGATGGTGGTGGTGGTGATGACGACGACGACGACGACGACGATGATGATGATGATGATGATGATGATGACGATGGTGATGGTGATGGTGATGGTGATGGTGATGACGATAGTGATAGTGATGATGATGATGATGATGATGATGATGACGACGACGATGATGATGATGATGACGACGACGATGATGTGATGATGATGATGATGATGACGATGATGATGATGATGATGATGATGATGACGACGACGACGATGATGATGATGGTGGTGGTGATGACGACGACGATGATGATGATGATGATGATGATGATGATGATGATGATGATGATGATGATGTGTTTCAAGCCATACATTGAAACTGTGCAACATGTCCGATATATTCCAGGCAAATTGTCATAAGCAGTATGCAAAAGTTGTATATTTTTAAGATCGACCACCTCAGTGATGTGTTGTATAGAAAGCATCTGCCCGGTGAGTGGAAGGTCGGCGGTTCGATCCCCGGCCGTGTCAACAGACCCATGAAGATCCGGGGTAGAATAGGTCTTCAGCAATCCATGCTTGCCGCAAAAGGCGACTATGCTTGTCGTAAAAGGCGACTAACGGGTTCGGGTGGTCGGGCTCGCTGACTTGGTTGATGCATGTCATCGTATCCCAATTGCGTGGATCGAGGCTCATGATGTCAATAACTGGATTGTCTGGTCCAGACTCGATTATTTACAGACTGCCGTCATATAACTGGAATATTGCTGAGTGCGGCGCCAAAAAAAACAACATAATACGAAACAAACGTAAGGTGGTACTTGTTGTTACACTGCCTGGCGCTCGGCCTGACGGGGATAAAACAAGTTCTGGGCTGTTCGAAGTAGATTGTGTCTGCGTAGGGTTTCCATGTTAAGCTGTAGCGTGGTACCTCAGTAGACCCATCCAGTCAAGACAACATACAGATACATCACAAAATCTTATTTCAATTGAACTACAGTATTAATGCAATGTTGACCCTGGTTTTTCCGTCGGGGCTATTGCGTTCGTATGTACATCCCTGTCTAGTTCACCATACACAAACACGACATTGTTCGAACACAAAAGAGCAAAAGGCACAATACACAATATGTAGATATAAATACGACTCAAATTCGTACAAATGATAGCCCTTGTCTGAGAACACGTTACTTATTAAATTTAAAAAAAACGTTTGACATTTATCTATATTGTGAAATCCCATAATGTTGTTACAATGTATATAAAAAAAGTTTATTTATCTTCAGCACACCGCCTCAACAACAATAACAATAACTAAGGCTAAATATCACAAATATAAAAGTGGAAATTTGTAACAATATTCAAGACATATGATAAATGTTTGTGGCTAGATGAAAGGGTGACACTTCTGTAGGAGACAATCCTGTTATAGTGAGTGAGTGAGTGAGTAGGGTTTAACGCCGCTTTTAACAGTATTCCAGTTATATCGCGGCGTGTCAGCTTAGTGTGGGAGGAAAGCCCGAAGTGATGCAGGTCTCAGACTTTTACCACTTCGGTGAAACCCACGAGCACGGGAAAGGTGCTGACAAACCTAGAAACATAATCGGGGCGAACCGGGATTCGAACCCACAATCATAGGTTTCTGGCGTGCCCAAGGGACGCAACTCTGCACAGCGAATCGCGGCGCCCTAGACGACTGGGCCACCCGTGCCCCCCAATCCTGTTATATGTTTGCAATGGAAATATGACATTTTGTTCATGGTTTTATCTTTCTAAGTTATTTACAGTGTTTATGGTACAAATTTCTACTACCGCTTACGTGGTCTAGTGGTAGAGCGTCCCCGGCCGCGTCATACCAAAAGACGTTGAAAGATGGTACTTGTTGTTACCCTGACTGGCGCTCGGCATAAAGGGGCTAAAACAAGGACTGGTGGGTTCGGAGTCAGTATATATACTGTGTCTGAGTGGGGTATTCATGTTAAACTGCGGCATGGTATCTCGGTGGGCTAGCACTATAAATCAGCATCAGTTCGGACTAGTGCAGTGTGTGTGTGTGTGTGTGGCTGCTTGTACAAGTGCAATAATCTGGCCATGGGACACGACGTTGAACCCCATCTCACCTCACATTTCTACATTAGTAGTGGCAATGTCTGGGTGTTCTTTATGGAATACTGTAAGGGACATTCTCGCGATCTCGCATTCTCGCGATCTCGACCTTTGGAAACGAGGTAAATATGCCCAAAACACGAGAATGCGAGATCGCGAGAACGCAGGATTTTGGCCACGAGAATGTCCCTTACAGTATTCCATAGTTCTTTCATTTAAAATTAGTTTGATGAACACCAAGGGCGGGGTATGATCAAAACTCCTTTTGATCACTGGAAATTCACAGTTTATCATTTCTAACATCAAACATTGGTTTTTGGTAAATAATCTACCACTTGCATACATTCTACCACTTGTCAAAGAACAAAGGAATACTTAACAATGAGCAGGTTCGTGATTCAAGATGAAGTTATCATCACATGTAAACTGCCGGGCAAAAGAAAGTATACCCCCATGTTTGATGGTGGACAAAAATGAAACAAACAAGAAAAGGTTATTCGCTGGTGATGTATTTGATACGGATATCATAGTTGTGATTTTCGGCGACTTGTGATAACTTTTTGTGATATTGTGACAATTCTAATGTTTAAGAACACACAATGCCATTTTACACTTCTCAGAGGGGTACACAAAGTACGTGATCTAGACTACCAGTTGTCGGACTTTCTTTTTGTGGAAGCGGTGGCTGAGCGGGTTATATCGCTGACTTTGTGTGCTGGCGATTAGGTGCCTCACTCTGGCAGTGTGGGTTCGAATCCCGCATGGGACTCAACCTCAAACAGTACTAGAATCTGTACTTTACTAAGAAAGTGTTACCCAATATATAACATTTGTTCTAATTTTTAAATGTACACTTTCTTCTGCAACGCAGTGTAAGGTCAACAGAAAATCAGGTTGGGTCAAGGATGTGGTCATCGTCTAAAGCAGTGTATAAAAGGATCTTCCTGACAAAATATCTTCCAAGTTAAGGAAATGGAAATTTTTACCCAAATGCAATTTTCTTTTACCGGATTTCTTTATTTCATCGTAAGTATGTGCATAAGTTGTAAGAAATATCCAGAATTTAATTTAGATAAATATTTCATTGATTTCAAAAGAACAATTCAGTACTCGAAATTATTATTGTAGTTTCAGCTGCAGTTGCCTATTTTAACAAGCACCGAGAGTATTTAAGTTACGTCACGCGATGTGAGTTTGGTGTGAGAGGAAAGTCTGCAGTGATGCAGGTCACAGACGTTTACCACCTTACTGAACCCCACGAGCATGGATATGGTGCTGACAAACCCAGAACGATAATCCACGATCATAGATTCCTGGCAAGCCTAAGGGACGCAACTCTGCACAGCGAATTCCTGCGCCCTAGACGACCAGTGGATCCTGATACAGACAAGTTACGCAATAATGAGAGTTGGTTACTTTATATGTAAGATCAATATATAACGATTCCAAATATGGGTGAAAAATTGATGTGGTCGGGTTGCAGAGTGTACGTTCATCCCGTCTCCAGCTGGCTGATGCGGAACCAAGGCAGGTTACTCTATCACCCGGAGACCACGAAGTGAATTACTGTCTGTCTCAGTCTGGCCTTCTACCCCCAGTGGCCTCCTTATCGATCAGCATTAAGCCAGGTGAGAATTCACTCGGGATTCCTCGGGCAATACCGACTGGTAACATTACACGCCTATCCCCCGAGGAATAGAAGGTCACACAACTAACCTCGGAAGATCATACACTCGCTTTTCACAAGGCTCTGTTATTAATTGCATGGACCAACCCCATAATGAAGTAATTATTCCCAATTCAATGAGATCAATGACTATTAACTTAGGAAGGTACATGACCCAAGTTTGCACGTTTCATATTGTGATCGCTTGTAGACAGTGAATAGCGTCTATGCTTATGGCTGTGTCTCCAGTTTCCCAACTTAATAACCTGATGGTCGAGTTCGGATGTGATCTGGCTGATTATAAAGATTAATCATAATAAAACTGACATCACAGAGCTCAGATGGGATGATTCGTGGTCTTTAACAACAGTGGAAGACGCACTTTGATAATTATGAAAGTAAATTTACATTGGCAGTAGTGGCAATGAAATAATGGTTTTATTTCTTGTAAATATTTTTGTCAATTCAGACTTTAACCTGTAAATAAACGCTGAGGTAGAATCTCTTTTAGTTAGACACTACTTTCTTATTACTTCCATTTTTTGGCATTTTTTATTCTTTTCTTGTAAAGTTCACAAAATCTCTAAATGGTATTGTCGTGTTTTATTTGTTATACACTGTTTAAAAGAATTCTTTTGACCCTAAACACTGACCTAAACCTTGGCCTTAGCCCGTAGTTTCGACGTGTTTAGGGTCTAAACATGTATAGGATTGTGTTTAATTTGTCTGTAATTCCAAACAGATTTTACAATGTATATATCACTACGGTCTGTAAATAATTGAGTCTAGGTCAGACAAACTAGTGGTTGATATTATGAGCAACGGAAACGACGTCGGCCTACGATGGCACACACTCAACCAAGTCAGCGAGCCTGGTTAGCTCAGCTAATTTAATTAAGTATAAACATCAACGCCAGAAAATAAAAGCGACAAAACTCTTTCCATATTCAAAATAATTCTAGACCAAACCTAGATGATTAATCCGGGTTATAACCGGTAAAAAAAAACGATAAAACTATTTCCATTGTCCAGTGTACAATTCCGTCAATATCATGAGCTTATGTCTACGAATCACTATCAAATAGTGATGACACCAGGTGTTCGCAAAAAAGGTGGGCATATCCTACCCCACCGGTGGCATCCGTCACAAACACACGCACAGGCATGTTAATTGTTCCCCTGAAAAATACACACGAAAAGATATGGAACAAGTCAAAATATGGAATAATTATTGCATCGGACATAGTATTGTCACAAGTTTTGTCAATTTAGGAAATTGGGCGTAAAAGACAAAATAGCGGTGTTTAACCACCTCTTACCAAATGCAAGTGCTTTTGAATTTTAACGGTTTAAGGCCCTCTTTTTCGGGCTTTCCTCCCAATTTTAAACTAACGCCATGATAAAACTGAAAGGCAGTGGCGTTAATCAAAAATGCCTCTGCATGCATCCATGTGTGAAATGGAAACGGGATCCAAAATTGCAATCACTTTAATAATTAATATATTAATGATAAGTCCATTTTAAGATGCCATTCCAGCTAATCACCAATTGAACGCTCATAGCGAAACATTACTCCGGATCAGTTTTTGGTGTTAGCCAAATCACAGTTTGGGAGAAGTATTGTTCGACCTTTGCAGAACAAAGGCGCAACATCCCCTGCATCCACAAGAGAATTTAAATAGTGAAGTAATGGTGTTTAAATATAAGGAAACAGTTTCCAAAACCGGTTTTGAATACCATGAGACCCTAGCACCATATTAGATTTGGACTTAAGAATTACATTTTTCAGGCAATCAGGTGTAATGAAACACAACAACGGTGACTTTATTTTGTCATGTACTGTACATTATTGTTGTACTCCTCTACCCATGGGTATAGTCCACAACTTCTGTCCAGATGCTGCTTCAATATTTTGCCATTTATTCGTAGTATGTCTGGCCATCCTGTTGCTTTCGCACACTCAAGAAATGTTGACTTGAGTTGGTACGTCCTCGATATGGGATGGGTGGGCTATGAGCTGCGGAGTTATAAAATGGATCCATCCCCCTAGCTTTGAACAAGTTTCGGAGGTTGAGCCCAAGCTGGACGATATACGTTTGGTTCTGGAAAAAAAACGTTAAACGGTAAGTATTGATCCATCATTGCAAACTTAAACATATTGTTTTCTGCGCAAAACAAACTCTTAGATCGCACCCCTGCTTTATTTACATTTATATAGATTGGGGAAATATGTTTTCGAAAAAAAAAACGAAACATGCTCTGAAATATTCATGGGCTTATAACTAAGTTTCCAAGACCTAATTTGGATTTAAAGAGTGTTATTGAAGTTCCAAAAACTTTTAGTTCATTTGAAAAAAGCCAATCCCACCATTTTTTTGCATAAATTGCCTATTTCAGTTTCCAACAGAAGATATCCGAAACGACTTTTCAATGTAGATTCGACACGAAACTCTTCAACACCAAATTCCCAAGATAACTATTAAACTTTTAGAATCTTAAAACCGGCGAGATTCCCGTTTCAATCGGTTATCATTAGAAAGGATTTCCATTTTTCCTTAGAGACGTGCTCTGTCTATAGAGAAATAACAAATAAAGACTTTGTCCGATCAATGAAATTATTAGCCATCCCAGAGTCAAATTGTTCAGTCTTAAACGATTGCCATGATTTAAAAATATCTGCCTTTGAAATATTTTTTTAAATGTGGAGAAGGTTGCACGAATCGGCAGTTTCTGTGGAAGGCACTGTATTGCTTTCAGTCTGAAAAAAGAATTGGTTCAATAAATCTGAAATACGTTTTGCTTTCAATTTCGGGTTTCCTTTTGTGTAAACATTGATATTGATGTCAATATTCTTATACTGACTGGAACATGGCCTTCGAGACATATCAATGGGAGTACAAAGGGAAGGCTGTGTAAGATGAGGGTCAGCTGGTACATTATGTAATGGTTTCGTCCATTTAAGTGACTCTTGTGGTGTGTATGCCACGGGTTAGGTGAAGCCTTGGTTTGTAATATGCAGGCGTGAGTTAATGTCATGCTTAATCAGCTGTCAGTTTATATTATCCTGTACCGATGCTGAGTTAATGTCATACTGCACTGCTCTAAGCTAGCGTTGATGTCATGCTTCATTAACTTTGATAGGATGCCAGGCTACACTATTAAGCTTGACTAGGTCATGCTGCAATAAGCTTCAGTTGATGTCATGCTAAACTAAAGTTGAGTTGATGGAATGCTGTACTAAAGTTGTGTTGATGGAATGCTGTACTAAAGTTGTGTTGATGGAATGTTGTACTAAAGTTGTGTTGATGGAATGCTGTACTAAAGTTGTGTTGATGGAATGCTGTACTAAAGTTGAGTTGATGGAATGCTGTACTAAAGTTGAGTTGATGGAATGCTGTACTAAAGTTGAGTTGATGGAATGCTGTACTAAAGTTGTGTTGATGGAATGCTGCACTAAAGTTGAGCTGATGGAATGCTGCACTAAAGTTGAGCTGATGGAATGCTGCACTAAAGTTGAGTTGATGGAATGCTGCACTAAAGTTGTGTTGATGTCATGCTGCATTAGCCTTGAATTGTTTTAAAGCTGTACTAAAGTTGAGTTGATGGAATGCTGCACTAAAGTTGAGTTGATGGAATGCTGCACTAAAGGTGAGTTGATTTAAAGCTGTACTAAAGTTGTGTTGATGGAATGCTGTTCTAAAGTTGTGTTGATGGAATGCTGTTCTAAAGTTGTGTTGATGGAATGCTGTTCTAAAGTTGTGTTGATGGAATGCTGTACTAAAGTTGAGTTGATGGAATGCTGTACTAAAGTTGAGTTGATGGAATGCTGTACTAAAGTTGTGTTGATGGAATGCTGTACTAAAGTTGTGTTGATGGAATGTTGTACTAAAGTTGTGTTGATGGAATGCTGTACTAAAGTTGTGTTGATGGAATGCTGTACTAAAGTTGAGTTGATGGAATGCTGCACTAAAGTTGAGTTGATGGAATGCTGCACTAAAGTTGAGTTGATTTAAAGCTGTACTAAAGTTGGGTTGATGGAATGCTGTTCTAAAGTTGTGTTGATGGAATGCTGTACTAAAGTTGAGTTGATGGAATGCTGCACTTATCTTGAGTTGATGGAATGCTGCACTAAAGGTGAGTTGATTTAAAGCTGTACTAAAGTTGTGTTGATGGAATGCTGTTCGAAAGTTGTGTTGATGGAAAGCTGTTCTAAAGTTGTGTTGATGGAATGCTGTACTAAAGTTGTGTTGATGGGATGCTGCACTAAAGTTGATCTGATGGAATGCTGCACTAAAGTTGAGTTGATGGAATGCTGTACTAAAGTTGTGTTGATGGAATGCTGTTCTAAAGTTGTGTTGATGGAATGCTGTACTAAAGTTGTGTTGATGGAAAGCTGTTCTAAAGTTGTGTTGATGGAATGCTGTACTAAAGTTGTGTTGATGGGATGCTGTACTAAAGTTGATCTGATGGAATGCTGCACTAAAGGTGAGCTGATGGAATGCTGCACTAAAGTTGTGTTGATGTCATGCTGCATTAGCCTTGAGTTGTTTTAAAGCTGTACTAAAGTTGAACTGATGGAATGCTGTACTAAAGTTGTGTTGATGGGATGCTGCACTCAAGTTGTGTTGATGGAATGCTGCACTAAAGTTGTGTTGATGGAATGCTGCACTAAAGTTGAGTTGATGGAATGCTGCACTAAAGTTGAGTTGATGGAATGCTGCACTAAAGTTGTGTTGATGTCATGCTGCATTAGCCTTGAGTTGTTTTAAAGCTGTACTAAAGTTGAGTTGATGGAATGCTGCACTAAAGTTGAGTTGATGGAATGCTGCACTAAAGGTGAGTTGATTAAAAGCTGTACTAAAGTTGTGTTGATGGAATGCTGTTCTAAAGTTGTGTTGATGGAATGCTGTTTTAAAGTTGTGTTGATGGAATGCTGTACTAAAGGTGAGTTGATGGAATGCTGTACCAAAGTTGTGTTGATGGAATGCTGCACTAAAGTTGAGTTGATGGAATGCTGCACTAAAGGTGAGTTGATTTAAAGCTGTACTAAAGTTGTGTTGATGGAATGCTTTTCTTAAGTTGTGTTGATGGAATGCTGTTCTAAAGTTGTGTTGATGGAATGCTGTACTAAAGTTGAGTTGATGGAATGCTGTACTAAAGTTGTGTTGATGGAATGCTGTACTAAAGTTGCGTTGATGGTATGCTGCACTAAAGTTGTGTTAATGGGATGCTGCATTAGCCTTGAGTTGTTTTAAAGCTGTACTAAAGTTGAGCTGATGGAATGCTGTACTAAAGTTGTGTTGATGTCATGCTGCATTAGCCTTGAGTTGTTTTAAAGCTGTACTAAAGTTGAGTTGATGGAATGCTGCACTAAAGTTGAGTTGATGGAATGCTGCACTAAAGTTGAGTTGATTTAAAGCTGTACTAAAGTTGGGTTGATGGAATGCTGTTCTAAAGTTGTGTTGATGGAATGCTGTACTAAAGTTGAGTTGATGGAATGCTGCACTTATCTTGAGTTGATGGAATGCTGCACCTCTCTAAGCTAGCGTTGATGTCATACTTATTAACTTTCATAGGATGCCATGCTACACTATTAAGCTTGTGTTAAGGTCATGCTGCAATAGGCTTCAGACGATGTCATGATGCACTTTACTGAGTTCATGTCATGCTGCACTAAAGTTGAGCTGATGGAATGCTGCACTAAAGTTGAGCTGATGGAATGCTGTACTAAAGTTGTGTTGATGGAATGCTGCACTAAAGTTGTGTTGATGGAATGCTGCACTAAAGCTGAGTTGATTTAATGCTGTACTAAAATTGTGTTGATGTTATGCTGTACTAAAGTTATGTTGATGGTATGCTGTACTAAAGTTGTGTTGATGGTATGCTGTACTAAAGGTGTGTTGATGGTATGCTGCACTAAAGGTGTGTTGATGTCATGCCGCATTAGCCTTGAGTTGATTTCATGCTGTACTAATGTTGAGCTGATGGAATGCTGCACTAATCTTGAGTTGATGGAATGCAGCACTAAAGTTGTGTTGATGGTATGCTGCACTAATGTTGAGTTTATATTCGCCGCCAAGTACCGTCTATACTCTACAGAAACACCAAGTATGGCATATAATCTACACAAATTACGGCCTAAAAGCTATACAAAGGCGCGTCCATTATCCACACAAAGTAACGCCTACACTCTACACAAAGTACCGCATATACTTTATACAAAATATCGCCTATACTCTATACAAAGTAACGCCTGCACTCTGTACAAAGTAACACCTATACTCTATACAAAGTGGGGCTTATACTCTACACAAAGTATCGCATATACTCTATACAAAGTAACGCCTATACTCTATACAAAGCGACGCCTATACTCTACAAAAAGTATCTCATATACTCTATACAAAGTACCGACTATACTCTATACAAAGTGACGCCTATACTCTACACAAAGTATCCCATATACTCTATGCAAAGCATCACGTATACTCTTTACGAAGTATCGCATATACTCACACACAGTACCGCCTACGCTCTACACAAAATACCAATACAATTTGTCCCAAGTACCGCATAGAGGTGTGTACGGGGCCCATCTCTCCTCAATCACACTAGCGATCTACTCCAGATTGATAAAACATAACAGTAACGACCAAGATACCGCTACTTTGTCCTGGAGAATCCCACTGGGTCCACCTACCGGCTATCATGCCCAATGAGAAGGTAATCGGATAACGATTGTCCACTTTCTGTTGATAGTCCACAGGGGCAAGTTTTATGATGACTGACCCCATTACCGCAATCTGTCAATGACACACAGCATCTCCTGTGACTCGACATGAATCATACCCACGACAACACTAAGCACGACTTCGACAAGCCCGACAATGTACCGACACCATGGGACGGTGCCCGCAATTAGAACAAACGCGTTGAAGACTCTTGACAATGTCTATTCTGCGGGAGTGGTATCACTGGTTAACTCAAGGCCATTGACGTTTTAATTCACTCTCGGGCCCTAATACATCGATCCAGTACTTTCGTCGTGGCCTATCCACTTCAGATATGTCAATTACAATGATCCGCCGTTTTGTCTCTCTAACTCAATCAGAGGTCATAAGATATGGACCCTTTGGTATAAGTTGTGGACAAGCGATATGTCAATAAGCCGGAGAACACTGTTCATCGGGGCCCTTACACAGAAATAGAAAACGTCAACGCCAGAGAGTAACCAGTCTAGATTATCCCTCGAACCAGAATCCATTGCGCGTAAAAGGCAAAATGGCTCAGACTGAAATACTCGAATCTGATTGGGCAAAGGTATCAAATCTCAACAACCACCTCTGATTAAAACAGCCGACTTGATGGCCGTATCACCGCGGAAGATAATATTGATAGACGAATTCTACTTTCTCGGCGGGCATTTTAAAATAATTATATATGCAATTGTAGGTAATAAATAGGTGCAGATTTGCGGAAACTACAATAAACAAAGTATGAGTAGCAATACATTCTGAGCAGAAAACACGATAGAAACGGTATTTTAAGTTTTAGGAACATCAGAGAGCTTGAATATATTTTCTTGGACAAAATGAGCGGGTGACGTCATAATAGTGACATGTGCACTCCTCTTTAGGTGTGCCAACGTTAAGCTGTCATATGAAGTAACTGTGCGCACTATTTCTGTGCGGATGTAAGGACATATTACTGTTCAAGCACATAAAGTGCCATAATTTGCTTAAAGGCAATTAGACCGCCTCCGTGGCCTAGTGGTAGAGCGTCCGCCCGGAGAGCGGAAGGCCCGGGTTCGATCAAAGACGTTAAAAGATGGTGCTTGTTGTTACCCTGTCTGGCGCGCGGCATTAAGGGGCTAAAACAAGGACTGGTCGGCTCGGAGTCAGTATACTGTGTCTGAGTGGGGTATTCACGTTAAACTGTGGCATGGTATCTCAGTGGGCTAGCACTATAAATCGGCATCAGTCCGGACTAGTACAAGCAGCCACACACACACACACACACACACACACACACACACACACACACACTCACACACACACACACACGTGCATGCACGTCGCTATATAAGTGCAATAATCTTGGAACGCGACGTTAAACCCCATTTCACCTCACCTTAAAGACAATTATTGTATTTTCCTGAACTGAAATCGACAAATCATTCAAAACAATTCACTAAACTATGCTGCTTCACTCAATAATTCCTTTAACCCAAAAGAGTTTGTTTGTAATTCTGACAGGGTAGATTTCAGAGTATATGTCAGTTTGCGTGTGCGTGCGTGCGTGCGTGTGTGTATGTATGTTGTGTGTGTTCGAGTGTGTGTCAGTGCGTGTATATAAATTTCTCAGGTGAAATAAACTTTGCACACGACCAAAATATACTCTTAAAAAAAGACACGCAATACGGATATTATTGGCCAAAATTAGCGGACCAAGAGGTGCAAAATGAAAAGGTTAAATGTGTTATAAGTGTCAGTTACAAATTTCTCGGATTAAAATGATCACAACAAGGACATGCAAACCATTAGTCGGGAAACACGTACGATTCGGAAAAACGCACCCAGTGCATTAACAAAAGGACCATGGAGCTGCACGCACTGCACGTGCAGCAGCACTATGAACGGTATTAAAGTGCATGGGTTTTTTTATTGCCTGGCATCTGCAGCAATTAAACAGTGACAGTTCAACAACGTGCCAAGAATAACAGAGGTTCAAACAACGTCTTTGGCCGCTTGCAGGCAGGGAAATCCCAATCAGATGTAGCCAGTGTTTTCAATGTAACGCCCAGCACCACCACAAGGCTATGTGGTCGATTTCAACAATACGTGATCGGCCAAGGTCGGGACGACCAAGAGTAACCCCGCCCAAGATCTCTACATCCGACAGAGTTACCAACGTGAAAGGACGACCACAGCCACCTCAACCACATCCCAAATACCCGGACTGCGCAGAATATCCGACCAGACCGTGCGAAACCGTTTAAGATCGGCAGGTCTACGAATAAGACGTCCTGTTCGGCGCGTCATATTCAGTCGATAACATCGTCAACAACGACTGCATTGGTGTCGTCAACATATAGTTTGGCCTCAACTGCGATTGAGAGATGTCTGGTTCAGCGACGAATCAAGGTTTCTCCTCCGTCGAGGGGATGGAAAATCATGGGTCGTATAAATGTATTTTTCTACCATGCTACCAGCTTTTCCTACACAAATCTGGCTTTGCGTTCCTTTCTTGAAGAGTATACATACCGTATGTCATCGTATCCCAATTGCGTGGATCGATGCTCATGATGCCAATCACTGAATTGTCTGGTCCAGACTCCATTATGTACAGGCTACAGCTGGATGTTTCTGAGTGCGGCGTTAAACAACAAACAGAAAAACAAATAAATTAACGGGATGAAACAACTTTATCGGGATCAAACCATGAGTCATAAAAGCCAAAAACATTCCATCAGGATCTTAGTTCCGAAGGAAACCTTTAAGTCAGTCCCACCATGCAAGCCAGATTTCAGATAATACCCTCCTTCTAGCAGAGACAGAAAGGCTCTTGCGTGAGAGAGTGAAAGGTGTAGGGGAAATCTTTTGCACGCAAACAGATATTACCTCAAGTTAGGTTCAAGAACAACGGAAGCATTAACAAGTTGTGGGGCAGCCTAGTTACTTCTACCTTGTGATTAAGCATTTCATACTTTGAAACAACGAAAACTTGTACTGATTGTTGCAAATCCAACATATTTCTTGAACGTTTTCTTAAAAGCAGCAGAAACTCGGCGCTTGAACACAGTAGTGAGTGAGGGAGTGATTTGGGTTTGAGGCCGCTTTTGATAGTATTCCAGTTATATCACGGCGTGTCAGCTTAATGTGGGAGGAAAGCCCGAAATGATGCAGGTCTCAGATGATTACCATTTCGGTGAAACCCACGAGCACGGGTAAAACCGAGAAACATAATCAGGATTCGAACCCACAATCATAGGTTCCTGGCGTGACCAAGGGACGCAACTCTGCACAGCGAATCGCGGCGCCATAGACGACTGGGCCACCCGTGCCCCCTGAACATAGCAGACGAAATTCAAAATTAACATATCGTTTTCAGTTTCAACCAAACTATTGCTATGCGCCATCAGGCAACGAATACATACCTTTTGATACACTCGTAGACACGTTCTTATATCCTGAACCGCAAAAGAAACGTCACCATGGATAGATATATGAGAAACCTTATTTGTCCAAACAATGTAAACATACTTTGAAACATATTTAAAAGATGAAACTTGGCAAAACTGATTATCAAGGTTGAAATTAAAGTGTCAAATATTCTTCAAGTGGAAAACAACACTAGTCTCTGAGACAATGGCATCACAAGTCAGTATCTCGTGTGTCCGCCATGTGCATTGATGACTGCCGTGCAACGTCGATACGTGGAATGGATGAGGCGGTTGATGAAGGCCACAGGCACTAGAGCCCACTTTCTGAGGAACGCCAGACACAGTTCAGCTGCAGTTGTCGGCCTTGGTCGAATGTCATTCAGCCGTTTTTGAATCTCGTCCCACAGGTGCTCAATGGGATTTAAATCGGGACTGAGGGCAGGCAACTGCATGGTTCTTACGCCATTCTGCTGGAGGAAGTCTCTTGTTGCTCTCGCAGTGTGGGCACGGGCGTTATCATGCTGAGACTGCGACGTGCCAAATGAGGTATGGCGTGTGGTCTCAAGACTTTATCAATGTACCGAGCTGCTGTGACACCATTTCCTCTCCCTGGACCGATGTTCTGGAAGACCACAAGGCCAACCCTCTGTGCAAAACCAATTCCACCCCACACCATGATGCTCGGACCACCCCACGAGTCTCTCACCAACACAAGCATCCGAATCACGTTCCTCACGGCGTCTGCAGGCTCTCTCTCTCTCTCTGTCATCTGTTGTTGAGATACAGTAACGGCTCGCGTCTGAGAAGAGGACTCTTCTCCACTGCTGGTGGCGCTAATGCTGGTGCTGTGTTGCCCACTGAAGACGGTCCTTGCGATGACGTGGTGTCAGAATGGATCCTCGGTGTGGCATGTGACAGTGGAGGTGTCTGCTCGTCATTCGTCGACGCATGGTGTCCGCGCTAATGTGTCGCCCGTGTGTCCCCATGGTCACTGGTACCATCGGTCGTAGGCTGATCGTATGTTCAAAGCACAGACTGTGATGGAGTCGTGTGCATCATGATGGCCACAGTCAGATATATTCCTGCAGTCTGACTGCGGCCTGTAAGCAAACAGTCTGGGCCAGACAAGCCAGTGGTTGGTACTATGAGCAACGTCCCATGTCCCATTCCTACCCTACCCTACCCTACCCTACCCTACCCTACCCTACCCTCACCCTACCCTACCCTACCCTACCCTACCCTCACCCTACCCTACCCTACCCTACCCTACCCTACCCTCACCCTCACCCTACCCTCACCCTCACCCTACCCTACCCTACCCTACCCGACCCTACCCTACCCTACCCTCACCCTCACCCTACCCTACCCTACCCTACCCTACCCTCACCCTCACCCTCACCCTACCCTCACACTCACCCTACCCTCACACTCACCCTACCCTCACCCTACCCTCACCCTCACCCTACCCTCACCCTACCCTACCCTACCCTACCCTACCCCTACCCCTACC
Organism: Haliotis cracherodii; assembly: GCF_022045235.1. Taxonomy (NCBI): domain Eukaryota; kingdom Metazoa; phylum Mollusca; class Gastropoda; order Lepetellida; family Haliotidae; genus Haliotis; species Haliotis cracherodii. The sequence goes on along the minus strand of NW_027266276.1, from coordinate 7,265,448 downwards.
CCTTACCTTACCCTACCCTACCCTACCCTACCCTGCCCTACCCTACCCTACGCCTACCCCTACCCCTACCCCTAACCCTAACCCTACCCTACCCTACCCTACCCTACCCTACCCTACCCTACGCTACCCCTACCCCTACCCCTTACCCTACCCTACCTCACCCTACCCTCACCCTCACCCTACCCTCACCCTACCCTCACCCTACCCTACCCTACCCCTACCCCTACCCCTTACCTTACCCTACCCTACCCTACCCTACCCTACCCTACCCTACCCTACCCTACCCTACACCTACCCCTACCCCTAACCCTACCCTACCCTACCCTACCCTACCCTACCCTACCCTCACCCTCACCCTACCCTACCCTACCCTACCCTCACCCTCACCCTCACCCTACCCTACCCTCACCCTACCCTCACCCTCACCCTCACCCTACCCTCACCCTCACCCTACCCTCACCCTACCCTACCCTCACCCTACCCTCACCCTACCCTCACCCTACCCTACCCCTACCCCTTACCCTACCCTACCCTACCCTACCCTGCCCTACCCTACCCTACGCCTACCCCTACCCCTACCCCTAACCCTAACCCTACCCTACCCTACCCTACCCTACCCTACCCTACCCTACGCTACCCCTACCCCTACCCCTTACCCTACCCTACCTCACCCTACCCTCACCCTCACCCTACCCTCACCCTACCCTCACCCTACCCTACCCTCACCCTACCCCTACCCTCACCTTACCCTACCCTACCCCTACCCTACCCCTACCCCTTACCCTACCCTACCCTACCCTACGCCTACCCCTACCCCTACCCCTACCCTACCCTACCCTACCCTACCCTCACCCTACCCTCACCCTACCCTCACCCTACCCTACCCTCACCCTACCCTCACCCTACCCTACCCTACCCTACCCTACCCCTACCCCTTACCCTACCCTACCCTACCCTACCCTACCCTACCCTACCCTACCCTACCCTACCCTACCCTACCCTACCCTACCCTACCCTACCCTACCCTACCCTACCCTACCCTACCCTACCCTACCCTACCCTACCTTTATCCAGTAAATCCGCTAATATCCAGTAAACTACCGATCGAGGTTGCTTTGAGTCTGAGTAATGTCATGACAGACAAATCGATCAAGTCTCTACACTTTATAAGCCTGCTCAAAATGATGTGTTTTTAGTTTATTCTTGAGAAGCTTGAAAGTTCCTGAATTTAGCGAATGTGCAAAGATAGATTAACCCTCAATCAACCAAGTTACCGCTCAACACCACACGATCCAATTAAGTCGCAGGCAGTAGAAAACTGGGACTTATTCTAATCCCTGTCATTATAATTTATATTCTATGCCTGGCATTTAGCCCTCCTATATGAAACAAAACCCATTTTTAAAACATACGACACTACCAGAAACGTCATTAAGCGACGAGACCGTTTTTTATGGTCATTGCGTGTTTAGTTTGTTTGTTTGTTTGTTCTTTTACTCTGAACTCAGCAATATTCTAGTTTTATGGCGGCAGTCTGTAAATAATTGAGCCTGGAACAGATAATCCAGTGATTGACCTCAGGAGCATCGATCTACCTAATTGGGATACGATGACATGCATTAAACAACTCAGCGATGCCTGAGCATCCGATCATGTTATATATTGTCGCCTTTTGCCACAAGCATGGGTTGTTAAAGACCAGTTCTAACCCGGAATCCACATGGGACGACGCTATGCGTATTTACCGTAATGGATTCAGATGTGACCCAGCAGCCCATGAGTGTTGCAGCATGCCAAAACGATGCCAAGGACCTTGTGGAAGAACACAGGTACCATCGGTGCCAGGAAGTCAACAGATATCGTATTGGATACCTGTATTCCAATTAGCGAGGCCCTTTATTCTGTGAACTCGATCTATGATTGGCAGTTATAATCTTCAATGAGCGATGAGTCAAATTAACCCTGGCGTCAGGGTGACATGATCACTGTCGTTCTTGATAATTATTTAAACACAGTATCAGCTAATTTTCCCTTGTCGGTTAGTTTGTTGTTTAACGCCGCATTCAGAAAAACTTCAGCTATATGGCGGCAGTCTGTAAATTAATAATCGAGTCTGGACCAGACAATCCGGTTATTGACACGTGAGCATCGATCCACGCCATTGGGATGCAATGACATGCATCAACCAAGCAAGCGAGCCTGACCACCCGATCCCGTGAGTCGCCTCTTACGACAAGCATAGTCAACTTTTACGACAAGCATGGGTTGCTGAAGACCTATTCTACCCCGCATCTTCACGGGTCCCTTTGTGGGTTAGTGCGTTGAATATACCCCTGTCATCTCGGTATTCATAAACTTCCATTTATCCAAAATGTAAAGTTTAACTTTAATATCTCTTTACAAATCACAGGTCCAGTCATCCAAGGCACCACAAGTACCTGTGTCCCTTCGTTATATAACATGATCCTGTGATCGTCGCTTCGAATCCCACGTCCGCCTTGATTATAATTCTAGGGTTGTCAGCATCATTACCGTGTTCGAGGGTTCGCCAGAGTGGTAGAAATTTACATCACTTCTGGTTTTCCTACCACGTCGAGCTGACACGCCGTGATATCTCTGAAATACTGTTCAGAGCGGCGTTAAACCCAATTTACCCACTCACTTTAGTCCTTAGAAAGTGAGGGTTATTTAAGATATAAGAACACTTCCAAGTTTCACATTAGTTCACAGTGAAACCCCGTTAATGCGGACGGTAGCTATTTACGCCCTGTAACGTCATGCGGATAAACAATGTCCACCAAAACCGGGGGCACGGGTGGCCCAGTCGTCTAAGGCGCCGCGATTCGCTGTGCAGAGTTGCGTCCCTTTGGCCAGAAACCTACATGTATGATTGTGGGTTCGAATCCCGGTTGGCCCCGATTATGTTTCTAGGTTTGTCTGAACCATACCCGTGCTCGTGGGTTTCACCGTAGTGGTAAACGTCGGAGACCTGCATCACTTCGGGCTTTCCTCCCACATTAAGCTGACACACTGTGATATGACTGGAATAATGTTAAAAGCGGCGTTAAACCCAACTCACTCACTCACTCCAGTTCAACCTTGCTGGAAATTGAACAAATCATTAACTCGTTGATTTAGGCCCCAAGTCAAAGTCGTCTTGGTTATGGGGTTTTGATAATATTGATATAGATTTTTGTCACCAAAATGATTGATGGCTTTGGGCAAAGGATGCAGTTAGAAGTGAAATTTATCGACAAGTGCAATCAATTATTGCCGACGCTACGTTAAAACACAACATATTACCACTTCTGTCTGTAGCATGGATCAATTACTACTCCAAAGCATAACGTTCACCTGGGCTGTGTGTATGTTTGTAATAATGGCATCGTGTAACCTAGCGTGCGAAGAGCTAAACAGTCATAAAGTTCCAGACAGTCAACGCGGCAAATTATAGATTCAATTAACCCCATAACGTCCCTCCAAACAACTTCCCTGTTGGTCGATAATCGATACTGTGTTAAAAGGTGTGAAAATCAATAATTGCAAGTGTCATGTTGTTTGAGTCCAATTCATCAGAGAAAAGTCGAAATGAGAACAACCGAGAAGTAAAGAGAACGTAGAAATTGTAAATGGGAACAGCGTAGACACCGTAAAAGAGAGCCTAGATGTTGTAAATGGGAACAGCGTAGATGCTGTAAAAGAGAACCTAGATGTTGTAAATGGAACAGCGTAGAAGCCGTTAAAGAGAACCTAGATGTTGTAAATGGGAACAGTGTAGATGCTGTAAAAGAGAACCTAGATGTTGTAAATGGCCCATGGAACAGCGTAGATGCTGTAAAAGATAACCTAGATGTTGAAAATGGAAACAGCGTAGAAGTCGTAAAAGAGAACCGAAGTTGAAAATGGAAACAGCGTAGAAGCCGTAAAAGAGAACCGAAGTTGAAAATGGAAACAGCGTAGAAGTCGTAAAAGAGAACCTAGAAGTTGTAAATGGGAACAGCGTAGACACCGTAAAAGAGAACCTAGAAGTTGTAAATGGGAACAGCGTAGAAGTCGTAAAAGAGAACCGAAGTTGAAAATGAGAACAGCGTTGAAGCCGTAAAAGAGAACGTAGAAGTTGAAAATGGGAACAGCGTAGACACCGTAAAAGAGAACCTAGAAGTTGTAAATGGGAACAGCGTTGAAGCCGTAAAAGAGAACCGAAGTTGAAAATGAGAACAGCGTTGAAGCCGTAAAAGAGAACGTAGAAGTTGAAAATGGGAACAGCGTAGAAGTCGTAAAAGAGAACGTAGAAGTTGTAAATGGGAACAGCGTGGAAGTCGTAAAAGGGAACCTAGAAGTTGTAAATGGGAACAGCGTAGACACCGTAAAAGAGAACCTAGATGTTGTAAATGGGAACAGCGTAGACACCGTAAAAGAGAACCTAGATGTTGTAAATGGGAACAGCGTAGAAGTCCTTAAAGAGAAACCTAGATGTTGTAAATGGGAACAGCGTAGAAGTCGTAAAAGAGAACCTAGATGCTGTAAATGGGAACAGCGTAGAAGCCGTAAGAGAGAACCTAGAAGTTGAAAATGGGAACAGCGTAGAAGTCGTAAAAGAGAACGTAGAAGTTGTAAATGGGAACAGCATAGATGTCGTAAAGGAGAACGTAGAAGTTGTTAATGGAAACAGCGTAGAAGTCGTAAAAGAGAACCTAGATGTTGTAAATGGGAACAGCATAGAAGTCGTAAAAGAGAACGTAGAAGTTGTAAATGGGAACAGCATAGAAGTCGTAAAAGAGAACGTAGAAGTTGTAAATGGAAACAGCGTAGAAGTCGTAAAAGAGAACGTAGAAGTTGTAAATGGGAACAGCATAGATGTCGTAAAGGAGAACGTAGAAGTTGTTAATGGAAACAGCGTAGAAGTCGTAAAAGAGAACCTAGATGTTGTAAATGGGAACAGCATAGAAGTCGTAAAAGAGAACGTAGAAGTTGTAAATGGGAACAGCATAGAAGTCGTAAAAGAGAACGTAGAAGTTGTAAATGGAAACAGCGTAGAAGTCGTAAAAGAGAACCTAGAAATTGTAAATGGGAACAGCGTAGATGCCGTAAAAGAGAACCTAGAAGTTGTAAATGGGAACAGCATAGAAGTCGTAAAAGAGAACGTACATGTTGTAAATGGAAACAGCGTAGAAGCCCTTAAACAGAACCTAGAAGTTGTAAATGGAAACAGCATAGAAGCCCTTAAATAGAACCTAGAAGTTGTAAAAGGGAACAGCGTAGATGCCGTAAAAGAGAACCTAGAAGTTGAAAATGGGAACAGCGTAGACCCCGTAAAAGAGAACCTAGAAATTGTAAATTGCCGTTATAGAGAGCAGCCTTGAAGTTGTCCTTGAGAACAGCCCTTGAGGTCGTAAAGGGGAACAATCTTGCAGTCGTTATTGAGAACAGCCTTGTAAAGGATTCGTCACTGAAATCATTAAAAAGAACAAGGGAGCAAACTGACCCCGCAGTGATCCTCGGGCGTAATTATTCATGAACAAAAGACAGGTCAGGTTTTGTGACTGAGTGAATGAGTGAGCATGGTTTTACGCCGCTTTTAGCAATATTCCAGCAACATCACGGAGGGGACACCGGATACAGGCTTCACATATTGACCCATGTGGAAAATCGAACAATAACTACTCTTTTTGAGTAGTCTCCATGGTATAAACATGCGACTGGAAAACGTGACTAGTTTGCCAAATGACGAGTAAAATACACAGCAGTTCTCGCATACAGACACTGTGGGGGCGAAATCTCTTGCTTGTGTCATTTTCAAACTATCTTTATTCAAATGTGAATAGTTTGTGAACACGATTGTATAAATATATTCAGTCTTTTTTGCAATTTGCACCTTGATGGACATTGTAAAGCCGGTTCAAAATCAGCATTGGAGTGAGTGAGTTGGGTATAACGCTGCTTTTCGGCATTGTGCGACCTGCTAGATACTGCTCATTCTTGTGAAACAATTATTAGTGCACGTTTTACTCACTTGTGCGTGTTCAGAGATAGGTGAGGTGGAATTGGGTTTAACGTCGCATCCAAGATTACTGCACTTATATAGCGACGTGCATGCACGTGTGTGTGTGGCTGCAGGTACTAGTCCGGACTTATGCCGATTTATAGCGCCAGCTCACTGAGATACCATGCAGCATTTTAACATGAATATCCCACTCAGACATAGTATAATGACTCCGAACCGACGAGTCCTTGTTTTAGCCCCTTAATGCCAGACAAGTTAACAACAAGAACCATCTTTTAGCGTCTTTTTGTATGACGCGGCCGGGTATCAAACCCCGAACCTTCCGCTCTCCGGGCGGACGCTCTACCACTAGACCACGGAGGCGGTCTGTTCAGAAATAGACTTCGTCATGTTTATAACCTGATGTGTCCAAGTACTTGTGTAGTGAACCAGAGAATGACAAGAACATCCCATAGTGTTCAGATATCGAACGTATACAGTTCTAATGGGTTATCGGCAGGCATTGTGATATTCCTTGATGTGTAGGCTATGAAAAGACCAATTTATTCACGCGCACATTAAAGTATGAAAAAGGGTCTCAATTATGAGGTCACTAATGAGATTTGAACCCTGAGTTTAGTCATATTCTGACTGGAATATACAATAACACCCGCAGATCTGAAAACATAATAGTGTTTGTCTCTCAAGTAGAGTGAGACAGTGTATGGTTGAGTTAGTAGCTATAAATCCATGTACTAACCGAAAATCTAATACATCCACTGGATGAAATACCCGTCCACGTCATTCCAAACGACGTTTAAAGATGATGGTACTTGGTGTTACCCTGCCTGGCGTTCTGCAAAATGGGCTAAAACAAGGACTGGTCAACTCGGAGTCAGTAAACTGTGTCTCAGTGGGATCTCCTTGTGACACTGCCGCATGGTACGCATTGTACTAGCACTGTAAAACCTACATTAGTCCGGACGAGCACTGTAAAACCTATATTAGTGCGGACTAGCACTGTAAAACCTACATTAGTCCGGACTAGCACTGTAAAAACTACATTAGTCCGGACGAGCACTGTAAAACCTACATTAGTCCGGACTAGCACTGTAAAACCTACATTAGTCCGGACCAGCACTGTAAAACCTACATTAGTCCGGACTAGCACTGTAAAACTACATTAGTCCGGACTAGCACTGTAAAAACTACATTAGTCCGGACGAGCACTGTAAAACCTATATTAGTCCGGACTAGCACTGTAAAACCTACATTAGTCCGGACGAGCACTGCAAAACCTACATTAGTGCGGACGAGCACTGTAAAAACTACATTAGTCCGGACTAGCACTGTAAAAACTACATTAGTCCGGACGAGCACTGTAAAACCTACATTAGTCCGGACTAGCACTGTAAAACCTACATTAGTCCGGACTAGCACTGCAAAACCTACATTAGTGCGGACGAACACTGTAAAACCTTCAGTAGTCCGGATGAGCACTGTAAAACCTACATTAGTCCAGACGAGCACTGCAAAACCTACATTAGTCCGGACGAGCACTGTAAAACCTACATTAAACCGGACGAGCACTGTAAAACCTACATTAGTGCGGACTAGCACCGTAAAACCCCGAAGACCCGGGTTCGATTCCTGACATGGGTACAATGTATGAAGTCCATTTCTGGTGTCCCCTGCCGTGATATTGCTGGAATATTGCTAAAAGTGGCGTAAAACCATACTCTCTCACTCACTCTCTCTCTCTCTTTAAGACATCCCAACAGCAGATGCAAACAAGCAACCACTGCAGAAATGGTCACCACAGTTTCTTACCCCTTAAGGGGCACGGGTGTGGGGGGTACGGGTGGCCCAGTCGTCTAAGTCGCCGCAATTCGCCGTGCAGAGTTGCGTCCCTTGGGTACGCCAGAAACCTATGATTGTGGGTTCGAATCCCGGTTCGTCCCAATTATGTTTCTAGGTTTGTCAGCACTATACCCGTGCTCGTGGGTTTTACCGAAGTGGTAAACGTCTGAGACCTGCATCACTTCGGGCTTTCCTCCCACATTAAGCTGACACGCCGCGATATAACTGGAATACTGTTAAAAGCGGCGTTAAACCCAACTTACTCACTCACTCACTCTTACCCCTTAAAGTGCGTGATGGCCTGACCTCACCTCTTACAGTTTACAAACCAATTAGAAACCACCACACAGATACGAAAAGGAAGACGTTTGTAAATACGCAGAACGTTTTGTCAAGATCTTGACGTACGTGTATTGACCTTCCCCTGCTGATGCAACGAACGACATATGACTGTCAATTCTCATTACGACCGTGCCGCTTTCATTGTTTCCCAATCAGAAGTCTAGACGTCCACCAATGTCTTCTAGGGACCAGTCATTTATTACGGGGAGGCGGGAGGTGCAAAGTGGTAAATAATTTTATATTTTATTGTAAAATTTTCATTTTGACATGAATCTCTGAAATATTTGAAGTTTGTTATGACCATCCCACAGGGTGACCCTCCCCTGATTCGCTCTGACAACACCCCCACCCACCTGCCCACTATAACAAATGACTGGTCCCTACCTACTGGAGACATGGCACTTGTTATAAACCGCAGACTTGGCTCTAGGGATGACTCAAAACAACAAAACAAATCGTTGTACAGATATGTAGGATCTTCAAAGAGACACTTCCGAATAATACAAATGTGATAACAGAGCTTTGAGCGCACCGTCAATACGTTCATGGTGACCTCGAGCCCTCGCCATGTTTCGGAACAAAGGGCAAATAACTGTTGAATTCGGAGACCATCCACAAATTACGAATGTACTGTTAATCCCTACCACGCCATCTCACTCCAAGGACCTTCGTATCGATCGGCATGATGACAGGTGAGAAAAATATACAGAGAACCCCTCAACAAGCCTCCGATTGATGACACCACACAATCTATTTCCGGGCATTGGTAGTGTATTGATGAAATAATAATTACCAACTTTGTAAATCATTTAACAGTTAGGGAGGGAAATAATCAAAGCTATCAGGTTTATGTAGCAAACGTTTGTAGACAGAGCTGACGACTAGGTCTGTTTTCCTAAATGGCATTGATGGTTTTATTGTGTTGTTGTGCTGGAATTGTTTCCAAGCGATTGTTAAAGGAAAGATGTTGATTAATTCCTGATGAACCAGTTGTGGATATTGAAATGTTTACCAGTTCCCAATCGGGTAATAACAGCGGAGGTAATCCAACACCCAAGCTGCGACTAATGCCAAACCATCTCTATGCATATTAAATCGGCAAATGACATTCGCTGAATGTGTAGTCATTTCCAAATTTAAATATGTCAAATTGTTTGAATTCAATTGGGAAGGTCGGGTAGCCAAGTGGTTAAAGCGTTCGCTCGTCCCGCCGAACACCCGGGTTCGATTCCCGACATGGGTACAATGTGTGAAGCCCATTTCTGGTGTCCCCTGCAGTGATATTGCTTGAATATTGCTGAAAGCGGTGTTAAAGCTCACTCACTAATTTAATTCAATCAATAAATAGTTTCATCTGAAACATTTTCCATGTTATTTCCAGACCTTTCCTTCCTTAACTTATACTATCTCTAGCCCTACGTGAGTGAGAGTGTTTATAAAGACTCTTTGAACAGTACTCTAGTTGTATCACGGCGTGTCAACTTGGTGTGGGAGGTGAGGTGAGGTGAAATGGGGTTTAACGTCGCGTCCAAGATTATTGCACTTATATAGCGACGTGCATGTACGTGTGTGTGTTTGTGTGGCTGCTTGTACTAGTCCGGACTGATGCCGATTTATAGTGCTAGCTCTCTGAGATACCATGCCGCAGTTTAACATGAATACCCCACTCAGACACAGTATACTGACTCCGAGCCGACCAGTCCTTGGTTTAGCCTCTTAATGCCGAGCGCCAGACAGGGTAACAACAACTACCATCTTTTAACGTCTTTTGGTATGAACATCTGAACAATGAATTGCGGTGCCTAAGACGACTGGGTCACCCGTGTCCCAAATCCTAATAACTGCGCGGTGGGGTAGCATAGTAGTAAAGACATTGGCTCGTCACGCCGAAGGTCTGGTTTCGAGTCCAACATGGTGTATGAAGCCCATTTGTGGTGCCATCCGCCGTGATATTGCTGGACTATTGCTAAAAGTGAAGAAAAATATTCATTTTCGTGTCTTGTATTGATAAATGTCGCTTGTTATCTTAATGGTGAGTAAGTGAGTTGGGTTTAAGGCCGCTTTTAACATTATTCCAGTTATATCACAGCGTGTCAGCTTAATGTGGGAGGAAAGCCCAAAGTGATGCAGGTCTTAGACGTTTACCGCATTGGTTAAACCCACGAGCACGGGTATGGTGCTGACAAACCTAGAAACATAATCGGGGCGAACCGGGATTCGAACCCACAATCATAGGTTTCTAGCATGTCCAAGGGACGCCACACTGCACAGCGAATCGCGGCGCCTTAGACGATTAGGCCACCCGTGTCCCCATGTTATCGTATTGATTATTGACACGATACAAACTTAATACATGCTGTCATTAATAACAGAAATACCATGGAATTGTCTAACTATGGGCCTATGAAAGAAAGAAAGAATAAAAATAAAAATAAACAAAATAAACAAAAAAATATACAAATGATATTTATGGAAGAAGAAAGGCTGATATCCCGTGGGATCGAACCACTGGCCTTCCACTCTCCAGGCAGACACTTTATCCACAACACCACAGAGAGTAGCACCTATCAAAGAATGTGATAGAACGTCTTTTTCATACAATATCCTAAAATAGGCCATTATAGTCAATGAAATACGTATCAAGAACAATTGGAATCATTGCCCCTGGTTTTCGAAACCCTTTAATCAATAAAAAAATCGATTTAACTTCGGTCTCTTATAAAGATAAGTGGCACTAGACATGCTAAGGAGCTGAAGGTTCGTCCATAAAATTATCGTCGAGACGTTTATCACAGTAGCTGGCTGTTAGAAAACAAAACTTATTTTTTTCTTATTTATTTTTCGAAAGAAAAGATCGATGAAAGCGATTTCAGGGAATTAAAACTAAGCTTCCAAATCTGATTTCCTTTCATCAATGGGCATATGGACTACTTAACTAAAAATATCATGGATAAAGTGCATATTCCAGTTTCCAATAGATAATTTCCGAAATAACCTTTGAATGTATACTTGACACGAAACGTGTCCATTCCGAAATCCCTGTATGGTAATCTAATCCCCAAAACATCCCATTTCCTGTTATACGACAATCAGTTATCATGGTAAATGTTTTCAAACTTTCCTTAGAGACGAGTTCTGGAGATGTTAGAAGTTAAACTATCAATTCGATCAATAAGATCTATCAGCTTTCACAGACATAACCAGCTTAAAAAGATGTATGAAACGATTGTCTTGATATCAAACAAGATACTTTTTTCAAAAATGTTCCCTCGACAGGAAATATTGCAATGGCGTTATCTGTTTTCTTCTCCCTCTACGATAATGAATAAATCGTGGTCAATAAATCTTTCATAGTCCATCAAGGTCGAGTTGTTTTGTTATCTCAAACATGAGTTGATGTTTTCTGTTGGTGTCTCTATATACATTTATATATTAAAATATCGGATTCTTCTTAGGTAGTCATGGAAGCATGGTCTTAAAGGAAGACATCGAGTGATATCCAATGGCTGGAAGATCTAAGGTAACACGTGATCTAAAAACGTCAAAATGGGTGTGAAGTTGAAAATATATAATGTTATGAAAAAGAAAATATTGTCTGAGTTAAATAGAAGTGTTTTTCTCCTTTTAGAAATCAAGATTGTAGATCTTGAAGCTCTGACTGAAACTATACATTTTCTGCCTCAAACAAGAAAAAGATCCATCCACAACACCGCACCACACAACACCGCACCACACAACACCGCACCACACAACAACACCCCACACCCACCATGCCACACAAAACAACACCACACAATCTCACACCACACAACACAATCTCACACCACACTGCCCCAAACCCCAATTTTAAATGCTTCGCAAACCCCGTGATTTGAAATGATATCACACGAGCGTAAGTAAAGATGTCAAATAAGCAGCGCTACAAATTGACGCTCGATGCCTTCCTCTAATCTCACGACGACCTTTCTTCAACTTATCCTGTTAAGAGCGGTCGACATCGTACGTCAGCTGGTGGGACGTGTCGTAAGTAGAGTTAACACTGCTCCTTCAGCGTGGCTTGTGACGAGATTAGCAATGTCTGTGTCTAACAGTTGGCTGAAACACATATGGTAACTGGATTAACCTAGCGGAACAGCCCTAGATAAAGACCTTGGCCTGAATATAAAGTAAGGCATGGGTAAATGAAATCAAGCTATCGCCAAAAACGCTTTAACGAGTCCACAACCAGCAGGGTCGACCTCTAATACGTTGTTGTTATAGAAGAAAAAGAAGAAGTAGAAGAAGAAGAAGAAGAGGAGGAGGAGGAAGAAGAGGAGGAAGAGGGAAACTAATACAAATGAAAGAAGATAACGAAATAGAAGAAAAGAAGAGGTGTTAGAAGAAAATGAAGAAGAAAGAAAAAGGAAAAACAAGGGGAAAAACGAAAAAGAGGAAGAAGAACAAAAAAATAAGAAGAAAAGTAAAAGAAGATCAAGAAAAAAGAAAAGAGAATGAAGAAGAAAAAAAGAAGAAAAATGAAAAGAAAAAGAAAAAATAACTGGAAGCAGAGGAAAATGAACAAAAAGAAGATAAAACGAAGCAAAATAAAATAAAAAGATAAAACAAGAAGAGGAAGGAGAAAAAGAAAAAGATGAGGAAACAGAAGTAGACGATTTATTCTCAGTAAAATCTCATAAATCACAACATGAGTAATATTCTTCTAATGGAACATACACACACCTCTTTATCATAGTTTGCCAGTTTAACTGGAATGGGCTTGACATCAGATGACACTAAATATCAAAATTAAACAGTCGTTGGATATTAACAAAAGTAACCGCCTCAGTAACAAATTGGGACGTTCCAACAAATTATTTTTATCGATGCATTCAATCTGTATATACTGTTATATACAAAGTTATGGATCGAGAGTCTATTGTGGGGATATGATTTTGTTTTGATGATTGAGCACATTTTGTTTTGATGATTGAGCACACATGGTTTTAAAAATATCCCCAAAATATTCATAAGCTTTTTTATTCAGTCTATGATAGGCAAGTGAATAGAAAAAACAATATTTTTAAATATTTTCCTGAACGTTGTCCGAATAACACCGATCGCTTAGTAAAAGTCCATATATTAAAGTGGTATTAAGAAGCTGTAATATGACAACGAAGATAGAATTGACTGATTAATAATAGCATCAAGGAAGGGTGTTTTTTCTTTAAATATCCTGTTTATAAGCCAGAGTACTGGCATAGTTTGGCACCGTCAATATATGACGTCACACCATGTTATCAGGGTCGGGCACACAGGAGTCACTATACACATAGGACACGTGACCAATGGCTACTTGACGACCATTAGGACGCTTTTTACTACAACCGTCAGTCTCTGTGGTCGAAGAATCAGCAATAAAACCTCTACTGCGGAAATCTGATAAAGTGAAGCCACGTTCTGTTTGGCTGGGTTTATTACTACGTCTAACAACGCTGTATTTTTTTCTTTGACTCATTCGTGTCTCTCGCGTGTACCTGTAGGTGAATTGGTCCCTTGGCGTGATAAAGTAAGTGCCAATCTGGCAAGGGTCGCCTTGAGATAGATTGCGCAATTAAAACTAACGGATTGGTGACTCAACAGCCTCCCTGTGCTCCTTGCCTCATACGAAATGAATATAATATACGTGAAGCCATACTCTATGACAAGAGGCAGGATATAGCGACGGTCCTTAAAGTAAAACTATGAATAAAACGAATTCACCTTTTTACTGAACTCTGGCGTCCCCCGTCACCTATGTACCGAACTCTGGTAACCCCCGCCACCTATGTACCGAACTCCGGTAACTCCCGCAACCTATGTAACGAACTCTGGCATCCCCGCCACCTTTGTACCGAACTCTGGCATCCCCCGTCACCTATGTAACGAACTCCGGTATCCCCCGCCACCTATGTAACGAACTCCGACAGCTCCGCCACCTATGTAACGAACTCTGGTATCCCCCGCCACCTATGTAACGAACTCCGACAGCTCCGCCACCTATGTAACGAACTCTGGTATCCCCCGCCACCTATGTAACGAACTCCGACAGCTCCGCCACCTATGCAACGAACTCTGGTATCCCCCGCCACCTATGTAACGAACTCCGACAGCTCCGTCACCTATGTACCGAACTCTGGTATCCCCCGCAACCTATGTACCGAACTCCGACAGCTCCGCCACCTATGTAACGAACTCTTGCATCCCCCGCCACCTATGTACCGAACTCTGGCATCCCCCGTCACCTATGTACCGAACTCTGGTATCCCCAACCACCTATGTAACGAACTGGCATCCCCCCGCCACCTATGTACCGAACTCTGGCATCCCCCGCAACCTATGTACCGAACTCTGGCATCCCCCGTCACCTATGTAACGAACTCTGGTATCCCCCCGCCACCTATGTACGGAACACTGGCATCCCCGCCATCTATGTACCGAACTCTGGTATCCCCCGCCACCTATGTACCGAACTCCGGTAATCCTCCGCCACCTATGTACCGAACTCCGGTATCCCCCGTCATCTATGTAACGAACTCTGGTATCCCCCGCCACCTGTGTACCGAACTCCGGTAATCCTCCGCCACCTATGTACCGAACTCCGGTATCCCCCGCCACCTATGTACGGAACTCTGGCATCGCCGCCACCTATGTACCGAACTCCGGTATCCCCCGTCACCTATGTACCGAACTCTGGCATCCCCGCCACCTATGTACCGAACTCCGGTATCCCCCGCCACCTATGTACCGAACTCTGGTATCCCCCGTCACCTATATACCGAACTCCGGTAATCCTCCGCCACCTATGTACCGAACTCCGGTATCCCCCGCCACCTATGTACCGAACTCCGGTATCCCCCGCAACCTGTGTACGGAACTCTGGCATCCCCGCCACCTATGTACCGAACTCCGGTATCCCCTTCACCTATGTAACGAACTCTGGTATCCCCCGCAACCTATGTACCGAACTCTGGCATCCCCCACCACCTATGTACCGAACTCCGGTATCCATCCGCCACCTTTGTACCGAACTCCGGTATCCCCCAACTCATTGACCACTGTGTCAAAACAACAGGCTGGGCGAAGACGGTAATAAAATGATCGAGCCACGCCATCCTGTCCTTAAGATACTGTGATTGTGCCAAAGATGGGCATCCATTCACAATGTGTTGGACTTTCTCATTAAATTTATAACATAATCTACATTTCATATTTACATTTTGATGCAAAATTACGCACCGACGGTTTCGAGTTGGAAGTGAATGGTCCTGAGCAGCAGAAAGCCTTCTGTTTTACTTTTCAGGCCAGCCAGGACTCTGTTGGGTTGCAGACCTTCTCAACACACTGTACATAAACTCAATGCAGTGGTCGTTCAGATAGATTATTAATATTATTATAATTACAAAAAAGACAAAACCTTTTCATAATCATTAGGGGCACGGGTGGCCCAGTTGTCTAGGGTGCCGCGATTCGCCGAGAGTTGCGTCCCTTGAGCCCGCCAGAAACCTATGATTGTGGGTTCGAATCCCGGTTCGCACCGATTATGTTTCTAGGTTTGTCAGCACCATACCCGTGCTCGGGGGTTTCACAAAAGTGGTAAACATCTGAGACCTACATCACTTCGGGCTTTCCTCCCACATGAAGCTGACACGCCGTGATGTAACTGGAATACTGTTAAAAGCGGCGTTAAACCCGACTCACTCACTCACCATAATCATTAGAAATATGTGCTAAAAGCAGAGTCCATTGTACGATTCCGACAAGATACACTTTACATTCATCAGATACTATACCATTACATCACTTTGAAGTGGATCATATATAGGCGCACGTGCGTGTGTGTGTTGTCTGTGCGTGTGTGTGTGTGTTGTCTGTGCGTGTGTGTGAGTGTTGTCTGTGCGTGTGTGTGTGTGTTGTCTGTGCGTGTGTGTGTGTGTTGTCTGTGCGTGTGTGTGTGTGTTGTCTGTGCGTGTGTGTGTGTGTTGTCTGTGCGTGTGTGTGTGTGTTGTCTGTGCGTGTGCGCAAGTGTGTACATTCCTTGTCTCTCTACTTCTCGCCTGCAATCAAATGTCTGAACAGAAAATTAAGGAGATAATTAACCTCATTATTTTCCTCCAAGCTGATTCCGAAACAACTTCCCCATTGAACAATAATCGATACCCTCTTAAAAGGTGTAAAAATCAATCAACGCAAGTACCACGGCGAGGTGATGCCCCCTTCATTAGGAACTGCGAACGATAGTTGAACTTCTGAAGTGTTATTGACCCGATTGACACTTTCAATACATGCTTTTTGCCTTGCTGTCCTTAGTCCATTGGTATTTTCGCTGTTCTGCAAATTAGTTAACCACAACCTCGTGTGGCGATATCACCTTGTTGGTTCACAACCAATATTTGTACTTTAAGATAAAACCGTCGGTTTCTCCGAAGATATAAACGTCGTTTCGTCCATTTTTATTATCTGAACTTACATTTGTGGTACTGTAAACTACGTTTATAACGAACACACTTACAATAAACTGACGGATATAACGAAGTACGCTTATAACGAACTACGGTTATTACGAACTAAATTTAGTGGTCCTTTTAAGTTCGTAATAACCGTAGTTTACTGTATATACCAGACGTTGTATCTGTTCGTTTTATCTCAAATAATAAACATTCGTTATATATTAAGCTACATCCGTTCGTCATATCCGAATATTTATTCGTCCGGTATGTTCAAAGTTGCAGGTTGGATTTGACAAACAAAAAAACGTTATCAAAACGTTACTAGGTTGAAAACGGCCCCCATACACCAAAACGTTAGGTCCAAAACACAACTTGAAACCCGCATCAAGTACATCGCAATGGTCGGTTGGTTGGTTTGTTGTTTAACGTCGCACTCATCAATACTCCAGCTATATGACGGCGGTCTGTAAATAATCAAGTCTGGACCAGACAATCCTGTGATTAATATCATGATTATCGATCCACGCAATTGGGATCGATGACATGCATCAACCAAGTCAGCGAACCTGACCACCCGATCCCGTTAGTCGTCTTTTACGACAAGCACAGTCGCTTAATGTTCTGTGAGGAGTGGTGCGTAGGCTGTAGTTAAATCGCTCACTTGTAGCATCGAAGTCCTGGCTTCAATGCACCACAGTGATACAATTTGTGAAGCCCATTTCTGGTCTCACTCACACACTCACTCACTCACTCACTCACTCACTCACTAATTCACTCACTCACTCACTCACTCACTAATTCACTCACTCACTCACTCACTCACTCACTCACTCACTCACTCACTCACTCCTAAATGTTTAACAGACTCTATTCATAGGGCTTAAGAATACTGCATCACTTCAGAGAGATGCTGTTTACTTTTAATAAATCATGATGTGTTCCGCATGGTTCGAGTTGATGGAAATCGACAGCAAATCGTGCGAGAAGAAGCTCCATTGTGAAAATATATTAAGAAAACGTCGACTTATCTGACCAACGACCGGACACCACCAAGAAATAGACGTTATAATTGAGGTCGTTTCAATAAGCGTGGGACTCCTTGTGAAGACTTTAACGTAAGTGTGACCGATAAAACCAATAAAGTGTCTTGTACGTCTCCTCCACATCGTGCTCTTGGCATCCCCTGCCCTCTCGGAGGTCCAGCAGTTCCTGCTCTGATGATCAGCATGAACACTAATTGCCGCCAATATCCCCTGTCACCTGTTCCTCTCACTAGGTCACTCGCCAATCACCCCGTTATACCGGACCACGTTTATCCGCACACTTCTCCTTACGGTCGAGAATGTCTGTTTGTTTACAAATGTTTTTTATTACGTTCCTATGAGTACTTATAAATTAATAATCTGGAACCCCGTGGAGATTCTGGATTAAACTAAGCCCCAGTAACCAGCAAATTAATTTAATTATATTTAAAGAAGTTTTAGTTCGAGGCCTAGGGTGAATCTTTTTGAGCAACTAATCAACTTTCTACACTGAAACCCCGATAATCGCGGGATTAAAGTGTTCCGGATGAAATCTCCCAGATTGTGTTTGTTTGTTTGTTGGTTGGTTGTTTAATGCCTTACTCAGGAATATTCCAGCTGTATGATAATCTGGAAATAATCGAGTCTGGACCAGACATGCTCGTGATTGACATTATGAACAACGATCTACGCAATCCGATGGTATGCATTAACAAAACCAGTGAGCCTGACCACCCGATCCTGTTAACGCATTTTACGACAAGCTTGGGTTACTGTAGAAAATTCATAGAGTAAGCTGTTGCTGAAGGCGTATTATATTCTAAATCCCCAAACGAGGCTCAATATAATTTAGTGTCACTGAGTTTTTCACATATGTCCTGCTAAGTTGTGGTTAGTACACAGGCGTTTTGTGTAGAAAGGGAAACCCATTGTGACGTATTATGTCACGTGCTATTGCAAGTCTTCCAGCCTTTGGGTATATCTCGATGGTGTCCTTTAGACTTAGGTAGTAGTGCTGAGCTCGCTTTGTTGAACAGGACCCCAAATCGATATCGTTTCTTCGATCCAATGAAGTGTGTCGCACACCGGGGCACCTTTAAGCCGAGTGATCATGAGACGAGCAACGAACACTAGACAGTAGATCAGTGATCCTGCCCGTATTGTTTCCGCTCGTAAATAGAAATAATGGTTTGGTTTTTTTTCCTAATTTCCAGCTGCTTTTACACTTGATTCCCTATTCCGTGAAAAAATAACGTTAAAATAAGTTTTTTTAAATCCACTTAGAAATCTTTGTGCGTTCGTCGACACGATCGAATTCTCTATGACGCTGGTTCCCGTTTGTGTGGGAGAGATCGGAAACCAATTCAAATATGTTGAAAGGACGTAACTCAGTGCTTAAGTTCAGTACAAAGATTTATGAGTGTTTCTTCTCTATCATCTATCAAATGTGCACTTCAACACTTAATGGAGGGTACTGGTGGCCCAGTCAACTAAGACGACGATGTTTGCCTAGCAGAGTTACGCCCCTTAGTTGTGCAAGATCCACTGATTTTCAATAATCCCTGTTTTCATACCTCCCAGCTGTACCCGTGAGATTAACCAAAGTGGTATCGTCAATGACTCGGAATAGCAACTTCGATAAATGCATATGCCGTGCAATATGGGCATCCGATCTTCGGCGCTCCCTCGTTTTGGCGCTGCTGGCCTGTTGAAAGAGGCTTGAGAGCATCCTCACTTACTCTTAAAACAATGGGTATTTTGAGGGAAAAATAATAAAGTTATAAATATATCAACTCTTTGATTATATAGGTCAGGCAGTAATTTTCTAGGTGATGTTCAAATTTAGTTAGATATTGAAGGAAACCACACCACCATTAAAGACAAGGCTTTATTTTGTTAACAGTGTATTTTGATAAACGGAATTGATGTACTGACACGAATTCTGAAATACGATAATGTAAAATACCAAGCTTAAGAAAGTATACGTTAAACATTGGATTCAATCCAAACATTGAAACCGTTAAAAATACCAAAACGTTACTTAGCTGAAAACAGTTTCCGAAACTCTAAAAACTTAGGGCACAAAATAAAACTGTGATACGCGTTTAAAAAACATCACCATCGAATAACCATTTCTTGTATGTTTAGTTTTCAGCAACCTTCAAGCTGAAACTGGGGTTTCTATTGGTGAAGAGATATTTTCAACATTGACATTGCCGTTATCAATACTGTAGCATTATCATTGGCATCATAAGTATTGTATTGGCGTACAATTGTATTAATTCACCGTACAATTTGTACCTGTTGTATAAACTCTCATGATGAAGGGCCATCAACTTTGTTGAGTTGAAAATGACTCCCAAACCATGTGTACGCTGGTCGAAATAACAAATGAATTATAAGAAATATGTTCTTAAAATGAATACGTTTTTTATGGATAGAACATTCTTTTATTCTTTGTTCGACGTTTCAGAGCTACTTCTTGCGCATTCATCATATGAGTTATGAACCCGAAGTAGCCCTGAAACGTCGTACAAAGAAGAAAAGAAGTTGCTCTCTATAAAGAAAGCGTAATGTATTCATGTTCTCCCAACTTCTAAATGCCTAAAGACTTTATTCTTTAAATGACTTCTCCAATTCAATAAGAAAGTTAAAAAAGTATTTTTAGATGACTTAAGTTAAGTAAAATCCTTTTCGTCATCATAAGAAATCTTTACAAAAATCAGGGTCCATAGTACAATTCCGATTTTATCATAATTATGTGTTTGTGAAACAATCAAATAGTCGCGAAACGGTGAGGGTATTATGCCACAAACACATGCAAATCAATTGTTCACCTTGAAAAAACACAAGAACATATGGTACAACTTAAAATACTTTAGGGAATTGCAGCGGATACATTTTTTGTCAGTGATGCGTCAAATTTGGAAATCTCTTACACATGTCTACGATAAAACTTTTTGAAAGCTTTTCTGACGCCTCGCATGCTGTAACCGTGATTAAACAACTTTCGAGTAAGAGTCGTATGACGCTCTTTGAAATCTTTGTAGAAATCACAGCCTCGAATGCTCCAGAAACGTATCGAAATGTAGATACCAAAGAACATTGGAATATTGCCCAACATAAAGGGAAAGTTAAGTTTTGGATAGTTGCAATCATCTTTCTTGTCAAACAATTAGTTTTTGGAATTCTTCACTACCTTAATGCACCTTCTTGATGTTTATTTTCACTTTTCACATAAATAACGTAAACGATGTTAATAGAATATATCAAGCATATTCCAGATGTGTGACATTTGGGTAATCTGATTCATAAGCTAGTAGCTGGAAGTCCATCTCCATCATTCCGGTTAATGTTGCATATATACAAGATATATGGAGACTCGCAGAGATCGGGTGAAGTCAGGATCACTACCGCACATCAAACACGGTTTTGACCCGTGAAGATCCGGGGTGGAATAGGTCTTCAGCAACCCATGCTTGTGGTAAAAGGCGACTATGCTTGTGGTAAAAGGCGACTAACGGGAACAGGTGGTCAGGCTCGCTGGCTTGGTTGATGCAGGTCATCGATCCCAATTGCGCGGATCGATGCTCATGATGTCAATCACTGGTGTCTGGTCAAGACTCGATTATTTTCAGACCGCTGTCATATTGCCGGAAGATTGCTGAGTGCGGCGTTATACAACATACAAACAAAAACGGTTTCGCGAATAAGAGCGCAAAGTTATAGGAATTGGTAGATCTTCGCAAGTCCAATACATATGTTCCAAGTCCTCTAGGTATTGATCTCTCAGAAGCTTCACAAACTTTGGCGAAGAACTTGTATTTTCTGTATTCATAAAGAACATTTAAAAAGTCATATATCTATAATTTATTCAAAACCCTTATTTAATTTCGCAGAAAACATGGAATATTTCTTAAGCAAAGGATATTAGGGATGATTAATAAAAATCTAACCCAAAGCATTTAATGTATAAATTGCCAATTTCGGTTTCCAATAGAAATTTCCTAAACGTCTTTTCAATGTAGATTGGAAACGAAACCTCGTAAATCCGAAAATTCCCAGGATGACTATCCAAGTTTTAGAATCCAAGAAGCGCTGCATCTCCCGTTATATTTCGATCGGTTATCGCGAGAAAGGATTTCCATCTTTATATAGAGACCTGCTTTGTCTAGTGAGCAATGATAAATAAAGACTTTGTTCAGTGGATGCACTCATTAGCTATTCCAGAGTCAAATTGTTTGAATTGAAAGACGCCCTCAACGATGCATGATGAATATAAAAAATGGCCATTCTAAAGATTATTTTTATCATCCAAGGAAAAAGGTTGATTTGACATTTTTATGTTATCTTTTCGTGTGTTGCCAGCATATCTAGCGTTGATGCTAACCAGGATGGTTCAATAAATCTGAAATACCTCGTAATTCCAATTTTCAGCTGATTCGAAGCGTGTTTATATTCAAACCGTGGCATTGATGGTAAAATTCAAATTTTGGATTTCATAGATTGTTATTGTCATATACTTCGGGGCTCATTGAGTGAGTATGGTTTTATGCCGCTTCTGGATTATTCCAGCAACAGCATGGAGGGGAATTTTGGACATCCAAATTTGATTCCTCAGCACCAGCTCTTGGAATCTACCAAAGTAGTCAACGTCTTCGACCTCTTTTCCTCCCACATTAAAAGATGGAGTATCGTTTGACGCCGGTTTTAGCAATACTCCATCAACATCGCAGCTCGGAAGACAAGGCATGGGCTTCACGCATTGTACCCATCTGGGAAATCGAACGGGTCTTCGGCGTGAAGAGCGAACGCTTTAACCACAAGGCTACCGAAGCCCTGACTCAGCGACAGTAGATTTTGCTAGTATTTGTAGTAATATTATTAGTTATGGTGATGTTAGTTCCCGTATACGGTGTCATATGACGTGAGCAGAAAAATGTGTTTCTTTAACCTATTATGACACCTTATACGGCAACTAAAGACACCATAACGAATTTATTATGCCGAAAGTTTACTCTCTTGTATCTTTGTCTCACATGTCTTGTCAAAATAAAAACCTGACACTTACAACCGGTATAAATGACAGGACCAGTACATATCCTTTCGATACAACACTTTGATATAAACACAAAATTTAACAATTGAATATAGTATGTAAATGTGAACGTTTAAAAACTTTTTGAAGCTAAAATTGATATAAGTGTCATAAATCATGCGTCCTGTATCAGATATCTGCGAATCACTGTAACGCCATAACAGTCCGCTTTTCCCTAACGACGGGTTGCTATCTATTCTATTTTTATGTGACGTCATTGGCGTTACGTTTCTTTTGTGACGTCATCCTGTATTAGGTTTTGTGACGTTGCTATTTGTAAATCAGTGACCTCCGTTGTGATTTTTTTTACAGATACTAAACGTAATACTATTCTGCTGTTGTTTTGTTTTTTCGGGGAAAAGCTTCAAATTCTATCCATTTGAGGTGATATAGTAATTATATTATTTTCCAGGGCATTATCATTTGCAGAAGCTCTAGGTCTCTTCAACAGCCCTCCTTCGTCGTCTACTCTATAATCTTTACATGTAAATTCACGAACGTGATTTTGTTAATAATTAATGTCCTTGCACACCACAATTAAGGATATATAAACACAAAACAGTGTCGAATAACGAGTTATCATGTGAAATATGCGAGATTTCTGACGGTATAAGGTCTCATATAAGGTCAATAACAACCATCATTTTACTGACGGTATATGGGCTCATATAGTTCAGTAGTTCAGCTCTCTGATTGAACAATCTCACTTTGAGACATAATAAATGTATAAATTCGTGATAAATTCTAGGTCGTCTTGCTTTACGACTTCAGGAGTGTCTTCCCATACGAATTCTATGTTGTCTTCCTTTACAACTTCTGGACTGTCTTCCCGCACAAATTCTAGGTCGTCTTCCGTTACGACTACTTGACTGTTTTCGCGTACACATTCTATATTGTCTTCCTTTACAACTTCTGGACTGTCTTCCGGTACAAATTCTAGATCGTCTTCCTTTACGACTGCTGGGCTGTCTTCCCGTACAAATTCTAGTTCATCTTCCTTTACGACTACTGGACTGTCTTCCCGCACAAATTCTATGCCGTCTTCCTTTACGGCAACTGGACTGTCTTCCCGCACAAATTCTATGCCGTCTTCCTTTACGGCAACTGGACTGTCTTCCCGTACAAATTCTAGGTCGTCTTCCGTTACGACTACTTGACTGTTTTCGCGTACACATTCTATATTGTCTTCCTTTACAACTTCTGGACTGTCTTCCGGTACAAATTCTATGCCGTCTTCCTTTACGGCAACTTGACTGTCTTCCCGTACAAATTCTATGCCGTCTTCCTTTACGGCAGCTGGACTGTCTTCCCGTACAAATTCTATGCCGTCTTCCTTTACGGCAACTGGACTGTCTTCCCGCATACACTGTAGGCCGTCTTCCTTTACGGCAACTTGACTGTCTTCCCGTACAAATTCTATGCCGTCTTCCTTTACGGCAACTGGACTGTCTTCCCGCACAAATTCTATGCCGTCTTCCTTTACGGCAACTGGACTGTCTTCCCGTACAAATTCTAGGTCGTCTTCCGTTACGACTACTTGACTGTTTTCGCGTACACATTCTATATTGTCTTCCTTTACAACTTCTGGACTGTCTTCCGGTACAAATTCTATGCCGTCTTCCTTTACGGCAACTTGACTGTCTTCCCGTACAAATTCTATGCCGTCTTCCTTTACGGCAGCTGGACTGTCTTCCCGTACAAATTCTATGCCGTCTTCCTTTACGGCAACTGGACTGTCTTCCCGCATACACTGTAGGCCGTCTTCCTTTACGGCAGCTGGACTGTCTTCCCGTACAAATTCTATGCCGTCTTCCTTTACGGCAACTGGACTGTCTTCCCGCATACACTGTAGGCCGTCTTCCTTTACGGCAACTTGACTGTCTTCCCGTACAAATTCTATGCCGTCTTCCTTTACGGCAGCTGGACTGTCTTCCCGTACAAATTCTATGCCGTCTTCCTTTACGGCAAGTGGACTGTTTTCCCGTACAAATTCTATGTCGTCTTCCTTTACGACCACTGGACTGTGGACTTCTGTTTTGACTGATAAATGAGACCGATTATTCTCTGCCGTAGGCGTTTAATATTAACCTGTACGCAGCACCACGTGACTCCACACACAATCCATATTCTGCAATCTGACGAGTAAAACGTTTACGTTTTTGTAAACATATTAACTTTACACATTTTATACATGTAGTTAGGATGTCAAAATCCTCAGAACTCTGTCTCCATCGCTGTCCAGTTGACTTTCGTTGGTGTTCTGGACTGTTGAATAATACATGGCATTGATGTTTTATGCTTTCTGTTGATTGGATGGTTCATCGAATGAAGTCCGATCTCAGAAGTGGTTGTACATATATAATATGACGCACCAGATAATACATGTAATTTTGGGCTTTGCTTCATGAAATATACATTATATTTGACAACGTGAATCGAAAAGCATATTTAATATACACACGCATGGTGTTCGTACCATATAAAATCTGTATTTTCTTATGAATAATTCTGAAGCTGGGTATTTTACTGGGTGCACGTGTACCCAAACCTTGTACCAAATATGGGAATGATTGTAAATCTACTTTGGAAATCGGAAAACATGTGGACCCGTTAATAAGCCATGCAGGTATTAATGAATGGATGTAAATGAGTTTGTGAGTTTTTGTTCATTGCCGCTTTCAACATTATTTCAGTTATAGTGTAACGTCTTGTCAGCTTCATGCGGGAGGAAAACCCGAAGTAATGCAGGGCCCACTTGCACAAAGCGATCTTAGCGCTAAGACTATCGTAGGCCTATATTATAGTATGGGAGTTACGATCATCTTAGCGCTAAAATCGCTTTGTGCAAGAGGGCCCAGGTCTTTACCACTTTAGTGAAACTCACGAGCATGGGTGTGGTGCTGACAAACAAGAAACATTATCAGGCGAACTGGGATTCGAACCCACAATCATACATGTAGGTTTCTGGCGTGCCAAAGGGACGCAACTCTGCACAGCGAATCGCGGCGCCTTAGACGACTGGGCCACCTGTGACCCACGATTAACTATTTCTGGCACGCCTAAGCTAAATCAGCATTTAATGCTCTTGTGGTCGAATCCTGGATACGCTCCTTTTGTGATCACCGTTCCTGTCCTGGCCTTTATCAAAGCGGTAGGGGCGGTAGAGTAGCCTAGTGGTTAAAGCGTTCGCTCGTCACGACAATAAGACCCGGGTTCGATTCTCCACATGGGTACAATGTGGGAAGCCCATTTCTTGTGTCCCCCGCCGTGATATTGCTGGAATATGGCTAAAACAGGCGTAAAAGCATACTCATTCTCTCACTCAAAGCGGTAAACGTCAATAATGGTAACCCCTCCTACGTTAAAGGGGGACTGTGTTCTACGATCCGATTAAAGGAAGTCATCGAGTGATACCTAAAGGCTGGAAGACCTTAAAGTTACACGTGACCTACATACGTGACTGGAATTCCTGTTTTGTACAGAACACCAGTGTCAGAACTGGAATTTATGATAAATGCGTTGAAAAAGTATTGCGAAGATTTAAGCCTCATTTGGGGAGAGAAGCAATGCTAGAAATTAGCGCTCGATGACTGCCTTTAATTCCAGTCTAGATCCAGACGTAAACAGAAACTGAGACGTCCTTCTGTGTAATTAAGGCCATTATTAACTGCTAAACAGTAGCAGACAATCAAGGAGCATTTCAACGTCTTGAATCAATTTTGCAATGATTGCCAATTTGTTCGATCATGCTCTTCAGCTAAACTGACAAGTGAAATATTTATTTATCAATGTTATTGTTAAACCAAAATTTACCCACTTGCATCGTGTATTGTTTGCCTAGACCCCTCAACATATCGTAAATACTTGTCATCGTGTCTTCAAACGCTCCTCATTAAATATTTGTCCCTTGCTTAAACTACGCACACGGTTAATCAATATTTATCGAACGAAGCACCGAATTGCCATGGAAACCGTTTCAGTACCGACACATTGGTTAAAACAAACAATAATATAACCCTTGTTTTTGTTAAGTGATTGATGCGATCTGAACAACACAAGCACTATATTGTCACACGTTGGCAAAACCGCCATCGTATAGTCATCAGCGTTCATCCAACATGTCATTGCAACACGTCAGGAAATTCTGTCATTGTACGCCGTGGAAGAACCAGCTCGCTTCCTGGAAGAAATCGGTTAATTTCCACGGCGTCATGTAAAATGTAAACATATACCGTTGTATTGACATTGAGAATATAAGCACTATCAAGTAACTCTTGAACGATTTCTCTTTTTCAAAATATTGAGATATAAAAATCTATATTCTTTATATTTTTATAACACGTTGTTTCAAGATTATGACCATGGCATCGAAGGGAGTCTAATCGGATATCTGTCACCCGCATCCGTGGTCTAATGGTAGGGGTCCGCCTGGAGAGCGAAAGGTACGGGGTTCGATGCCAAAATACTGTGTCTGAGAGGGGTATTCATGTTAAACTGCGGCATGGTATCTCAGTTGGCTAGCGCTATAAAATCGGCATTAGTAAGGACTAGTACAAGCAGCCACACATACGCGTTCATGTACGTCGCTATATAAGTGCAATAATCTTGGACGCGACCTTTAGAGCCCTCATTACACGGGGCTGCGACCAATGCACGTTGTTGGTGGCCCAAAGAAGGCACAAGGGATGCAGAAGCATCGCCCAGATTTACGGGACAGTATTTCAGCAGAACGTATCTATTACCTGGCGACCATTGGGCGACCACTGTGCCTTCATTCTGCAACAACGGCAATGCTTGTGCCTCCCTTCTGCCTCCTTTGAGGCACCTTTGAGCAACCAATCCCCTCGGCGACCTTTGTGCGACTGTTTTGAACATGTTCAAAAATTCACGGCGACCATGGCGTCCATGGCGATGTCTGAACCTCCTGTCTACCACCTTGGAACGACCTAGGCAACCATTCTGCCTCCTTTGAGCCTCCAACGACGACCTGGCAAATTCTATGGTCGCACACGGGAGGCACAAAGGGCCCATAAACTCTATTTCACCTCACCTCACTTGGTCAACATACAACGTACACTCGGGAAGTAAGGCTAATGTATGTATGACCCAGATCTACTTTGACAGCGCACAAACTGTTAGCGTGAATATAGATGTCCTTATATGGGTTTATAGTATAGCGAGTGTAATAGATATGTCGTTTCTATATCACAGTCATCATATTCTCTATTATTAGAATCCCCGTGTTGGTTGGAAACGATTCTTCTTCTAATCTCTCTTGAATGTAGAAATAATTGTT
This sequence comes from Haliotis cracherodii, assembly GCF_022045235.1. NCBI lineage: Eukaryota > Metazoa > Mollusca > Gastropoda > Lepetellida > Haliotidae > Haliotis > Haliotis cracherodii. Next base: position 7,237,382 of record NW_027266276.1, on the reverse strand, counting down.
GAAAAGGCGCATTGGGCCATGAAAAATTGTTCAGGGTTCCGTTCCACAAATGGATCTTAGTGCTGAGACTACTGTAGCTCTCATTCTGTAAAATAATAATAACCATAATAATGATTAATAGTAATAACGATGGTAATAAGTCAAATGATCAGTGCGATTCTGGTTTTCGAAGCCACGATCATAGATTTCTGGCACACGCAAGGGACGCAACTCTGCACATCGAACTGCGATGCCTTAGGCGACTGGGCAACCCGTGATGCCTGGTATTAAAATGTGTTCAAAGGTTTTAAGTGACAATAAACTCAACTCGCATACATTGATGCACCCCCCCTCTCCCCCCACCCCCCCTCGGGCCCCACTTATCTGTCGTAAGACGCGACTTGTGGATCATAGGGTCAAGCTTTCTTTGACATCTTGTCAATTTAGCCTGACGTCGTCGATCTTTGCCACAATATCAATCTCTGGATTATCTAGTAACGACTCGAATACTTACGGGCAGTCGAATGTTCGAGCCATCCAAAATGTGTTCATTTAATTGACATTGTAGTAATTATCACAATAGTCTCTTCATCTAACATGATGACTTTCAAACGGTTACTTCAGAAACGTCAGACCACCCCGATTGACCAAATGAACTCCTCGACAACAATAAAACGTATGTCTTCACCACAAAGCTCTGATGCAGGCTACAAGATCTATTCTCAGCTCAACCCCCGGGACGAGGAGAAGCGGTGGCAATGACACGCCCTTCTAACACACACACACACACACACACACACACACACACACACACACACACCTCCTCCTCCTCCTCCGACCTGTCAATCCTGGCGTTCCCTTAACGATAACTCCGACTCGCGTTCTGGCTTATTGACAAGTACAAGACAAATGGCATGTCCCTGGTCAAGAACCTGGGGTCGGACTTGTGATCCCTGTCCGTTCGATTGACCACTTCGTTACAGCTACCGGAATTAATGGCCTCTCCGTCGGATATGGCTGACAACTGCCAAAGGTTCAAGAGAGCATGAGGACTTTAATCTTAAAGGATGTTTTAAGAAGCCCATGAGAGAAACACTTTAGGTTTATTCTACCTCAGGGGGCAATTCTGTCTCTCATATTTATTCATATTTTCATGTGGACTGATACAGTGAATAGAAATATCGGAAAATAACTTAATTAAGTCATACGCTTCCTGCTTATTCCGTGATGCGGAAATCAGAAAGGAAAGTTCAGATTATTGGCCTTTTCATCGCCGTTTTATGTTGGTTGTTCCTTTGTCGGTGTGTAATTAAGTTAACAGGGAGGGATGCTCAGAAATTCAATCATAATTCTTACGAATTTTGAGAAATGGAATACAGTCGCTATTCTTTGAAGAGATGTGGTTATTTATTGGCCATTTTAGATCACTCGGTTGCCAATTCATATGCTGTGTCCTTAGTGTAACGGTTGAGTGAGTGATCTGGCTTTTATGACGTTTTTAATAACAATATCGCTGCGAGGATCACCAGAAATGGCATCACGCGTTGGACCCATGTGGAGAATCGAACCCGTTCCTTGGGCGGACGAGCGAAAGCTTTAACCACTTGGCTACCCGACCGCCTGGGTTGATTAAAGGATATATATCACGCCTTCTACACATTGTATTGATGCAATTGTACGCCGTTCATGCATGAGTCTTGTCTATTGTGGAATATGTTTAATGCGTACATGTGTAATCGAATCCTAGATACGCCCCGATTGTGATCACCGGTCCAGTCTTGGCTTTTTATCAAAGCAGTAGGGGCAGTGGGGTATGCGAGTGGTTAAAGTGTTCGCTCGTCACGCCGGAAGCACGGGTTCCGTTCCCCTTATGATTACATTGTGTGACAATCTGTGTCTCCCGCCGTGATGTCGCTGGAATATGTCGTCCTTCCTTAAATAAGGGGGTACGGTGGCCCAGTCGTGTAAGGCGCCGCAATTCGCTGAGCAGAGTTGCGTCCCTTTGCTACGGAAGAAACTCGTGATCGTGGGTTTAAATCCCGGTTCGCCCTGATTATGTTCCTAAGTTTGTCAGCACCATACCCTTGCTCGTGGGTTTCGCCGAAGTGGTAAACGTCTGAGACCTGCATCGCTTCGGGCTTTCCTTATCACACGGCGTGATATACTGGAATACTGTTAAAAGTACATTGTGTGCTTCACTCATTCTGCATTAACGGGCGCCTCGCTCGGCCTGTGTGTCCGCCATTCTTACACATGATTGGTAACGGGGCTCACTCACTCACTCACTCACAATCCAAAATCCCACTCACTCACAAACCAAAATCTCACTCACTCACTCATTCACTCTCACTCACTCACTCACTCACTCACTCACTCACGACCTCACTCACAACCTCTATCACAACCTCACTCACTCACTCACTCACGACCTCACTCAGAACCTCACTCACAACCTCACTCACTCACTCACGACCTCACTCACGACCTCACGACCTCACTCACGACCTCACTCACAACCTCACTCACGACCTCACTCACTCACGAACTCACTCACGACCTCACTCACGACCTCACTCACGACCTCACTCACGACCTCACGAACTCACGAACTCACTCACGACCTCACTCACGACCTCACTCACGACCTCACTCACGACCTCACTCACACACGACCTCACGAACGAACTCACTCACGAACTCAATCACTAACGACCTCACTCACTCACGACCTCACTCAAGAACTCACGACCCGTGAAGATCCGGGTAACATAGTCTTCAGCAACCCATGCTTGCCGTAAAAGGCGACTATGCTTGTCATAAGAGGCGACTAACGGGATCGGGTGGTCAGGCTCGCTGGCTTGGTTGATGCATGACATCGCATCCCAGTTGCATAGATCGATGCTCATGACGTCAATCACTGATGGATTGTCTGGTCCAGATTTGATATTTTGCGGACCTCTCTCTCAAATATTTGGACTATTGCTGAGTACGGCGTAAAACATCAAACACATATACACACACAAATTATGAAAGAACAATTTCACGAAAAGCGTGCTTCGTACCGAATGCTAACGAATGTAGAATATGTGGAATTAACGATACATATAGTTATTACATCAAGACTAATGGTAAACGAGGTTTAGCTACGAACACCAGCCAATTACACCAGATCACGCGAGATCCCGTTCTCACCTGTCCCTTCTCCTCAAGGGAGACAATTTGCAGGATATTAGTGTCGTAGAGCCAGACTGGATGAAATGTCAATTAAATTGATATCCGAGTTGTATTATGTGTATGCCTGTAAGGACACTCTGAGACCTGCAGACAGAGACGGTTCCTGTGCAACCGATCCATTCTCCCCTTTGTGAAGCCACAAGGGTATTCCACTCCCTCGTACGTTTTGATACATTATTCCGACTGTTGATATCTTCCTGTGTAAGGTATAATTACCTTTCCTTCGTGTGGTATTTTCTGCACACGGACATTAAACATCCACGTTCGTTTCAGGAAATGATTCCGACTTTTAACTTATTCATCTGCAAGGTATTCAGGATCCCAGTTCGTTTTGGAATATGCATCCGGCTTTTTGTATATTCCCCTTCAAGGTATTTCAGATCCCCACTCGTTTTCCGTTATCTCTGTTCGTTTCAGGATATGATTTCGACGTTTCAATTACTCCTATTCAAGATACCTTTTATACCGTTTGCGTACTCTTTCTGTGACATTTCCCCGTCATGTATGCTCTCATGCACAATGTTAGACTACAACCCCTGTTCGTTTCAGGATATGATTCCGACTTTATTTTGTCTATTGCCATGGTCACATAAGATATAGGTTTTTGTGATGGAAAACCATTTGAAGTGAAATGTGCAATCGATGTGAAATGTAGAATTATTGATTATGGGGCCTCCAAGTTGTAGTGTGATGTCAAAGTGGTTTTGTGTTTGTGCATTGGCAAGGAAACATTAGGGTTTATGATTCATAGTATGCATAACTCGATACAAGGGATTTTACCTGTGACAGGATTTTTTTTAAAGGCAGTCATCGAGCGGTCATTCCAGGCGCTGCTTACCACACGAGTCTTTCATTGTCGTGCTAATTTTACTGTGACGTCTTTCATTCCACTTTTTGTAGTTATAACATTGTTGCCGTGTGCAGAAACGAATTCCATTGCACCTTTAGCTCGCAATCTCATTCAAATCAGATTTTAGTTCTCGCTATCGCTAAACAAAGATCTGAGGACGTCCCATTAGGGGTCACGTCAGAATTGCCTTTCATCCAACCAATCAGAGCGTGGCTTACCAGATCATGAACGTGGCAGTCGGAATGTGTTTTCTTATCGTGCAACCAAGAAATATTTAACACGGGGTATTCCGAACGACAGTTACGGGTTTTATGATTATATCCATACAATCTAGGCCATCTATAAGCCATTCCAGAATGTTCTTCTTATCAGTTTTAATTTTCTTAATCGAGAATACGTCAAAATAACTTTCGAAGCGTAGTCGTCAGTTTGAAACTAGTGTCGTAAAGCTAGAGAAAGCTGCCTTCTGATTGGTTAATGTCAATTTCTTGTCAGTCATTTCATTAGTCGGCCAAAATTAGCGAAAGGTCGTTCTGACGTGACCCGTAATGGGATGTCCTCAGATCGCTGTTTAGCCGTAGCGAGAACTAAGATCTGATTTTAATGAGATTGCTTTAGGTCGACAGCTTCCTTTAATTGGGTGCAGTTTTATCGGGGGAACATTGGTGGGCAGGACGTATAATTTGTTTGTTGGTGAGTGAGTAAGGTTTTACGCCGTTTTTAGAAATATTCAAGCAATATCACGGCGGGGGACACCAGAAATGGGCTTCACATGTGTACCCATGTAGGAAATCGATCTCTGTCTTCGGCGTGACAAGCGAACGCTTTAACCATTAGGCTACGCCAACTACCGCTACTGTTCAAACACATAAAGTGCCATAATTTGCTTAAAGGCAATTAGACCGCCTCTGTGGTCTAGTGGTAGAGCGTCCGCCCGGAGAGCGGAAGGTCCGGGGTTCGATCTCCGGCCGCGTCATACCAAAATACTTTAAAAGATGGTACTTGTTGTTACCCTGCCTGGCGCTCGGCATTAGGGGCTAAAACAAGGACTTGTCGGCTCGGAGTCAGTATACTGTGTCTGAGTGGGGTATTCATGTTAAACTGCGGCATGGTATCTCAGTGAGCTAGCACTATAACTCGGCATCAGTCCAGACTAGTACAAGCAGCCACACACACACACGTGCATGCACGTCGCTATATAAGTGCAATAATCTTGGACGCGACGTTAAACCCAATTTCACCTCACCTCACTTTAAACTTGAATGGAAGGGACTGCCCAAGATACATTCGTGTGTAAGTTTACATATGAATGTAAACGTGAATATGAACTGCATAACTTTAAGACATTTATGTAGTAACGTACTCGGCAAATCCTAAAAGATATTTTGGGGGAATATTCTATTCTCACTCCACACATTATTTGTTTGTTTGTTTGTTGTTTAACTCAGTAATATTCAAGATATATGCTTATCGTAAAAGGCGACTTACGGGATCAGGTGGTCAGGCTCGCTGGCTTGGTTGATGCGTGGATCGATGTTCATGATGTCAATCACTGGATTGTCTGGTCTGGACTCGATTATTTACAGCATAGTTGCCTTTTACGGCAAGCATGGGTTGCTGAAGACCTATTCTTCCCCGGATCTTCACGGGTCTGATGTATGCAATGTCGCCCATGATCCTCGTATCAAATACATAACAATTTCTTGTTTCATTTCTAGCCACCATCACACATGGGTTATCAGGAAAGTTACAGGGAGCATGGTGATTCACTTTTCTTGTTTCACAGTTGCATCCCTTAGGGATGTCAGATCGTTGGTTCGAATCTCGATTCGATCCCCTGGTCTCTACATACTGGAAGACGTTAAAAGATGGTTCTTGTTGTTGCCCTACCTAGCGCTCGCCACCAAGGGGCCAAAACAGAGACTGGTTGGCTCGGAGTCAGTATGGTTTTTTTCTTGGTGGGGTATCCATGTGTTCAATTCCGCCGCCGCCGCCGCCGCCGCCGCCGCCGGCACGATAAAACCGTACGAGTACAAGTGGCCGCACTCACTCACTCACTCACTCACTCACACACGCACAATCATTGGTATGCAGTAATATCAGTATTCCAATATTTAAACCATGGTTCTCTATTTGTTCATTAACCTAACTGAGCTCACTCACTCACTCACTCACGCACGCACTCACTCACTCACTCACTCACTCACTCACTCACTCTCTCACTCACTCACTCACTCACTCACCCACTCACCCACTCACCCACTCACTCATTCATTGTTTTAGCAGTCAGCGTCTGGATCAGCCAAACCAGTGACAACCAAGGGACAACACCGCATTGGGAACGATTACACGTGGTCAGCTAAATCAACGACTGGCCACCCGGTCCCCATTTAGCCGACTCTTACGACAGACATGTGGTTCTGGGGACCTGTATCGACTGGATTCCCTACAGGATATGAAACGACAACATGAAACGTCGATATTGTCTTGGTGTGACTTGACGCTGACCTATTAGAATGACATTCAATATATCAGTCCTTAATAGGATTTTCATACTAATAACTGTGTGTATTTTCTTGCACCAACAGACAGCAGATGGCAGATTTAGATCGCTCTTTGTAACGCATAATATATGTTTACTCTTTAGGTTCGAGTTTCAGTGCTATTCATATAGATAATTGTCTGAGAGAAGGGAAATGAATTCACACATTGCTTCCAATATATCAACTTAAGCATTCTATTAACCTAGAAAAAACAACGTTTGTGAGAATGAAATACTAGTTTAGTTGGGTTTTTTACCGGGATTGAAAATGGAAAGATATTAAGTAAATCATTTTCATCGTCCTACGTGACGTTTTTTGATCAGCAAAGTCAAGGATTGGATCCCTTAGAGGAATAACTAAATTGGAGTGAGGATGTAAGGAGTCAAAAGAAAAAAAGCTACACACCAGAAAGCAAACGCCAGTTAAAATGGGTCAGAGGGCAAAGCAGTGGTCAGAAACAGTTGTCCAGAATGCAAAGGTCAAAAGGCAAATGACCAGAGGGGAGCATGGCTTCACAGAAGCCAGAGTTTAGAAGGCAAATACCCTGGCCAGAGGTCAGAAGGCAAATACCCACAGACAGAGGTCAGAAGGCAAATGCCAAAAGCCAGGGATCAGAAGGCAAATGCCAAGAGCCAGAGGTCAGAAGGCAAATACCCACAGCCAAAAGTCAGAAGGCGAATACCCACAGCCAGAGGTCAGAAGGCAAATACCCTGGCCAGAGGTCGGAAGGCAAATACCCTGGCCAGAGGTCAGAAGGCAAATACCCACAGCCAGAGGTCAGAAGGCAAATACCAACATACAGATGTCAGAAGGCAAATGCCAAAAGCCAGAGATCAGAAGGCAAATACTAAAAGCCAGAGGTCAGAAGGCAAATACTAAAAGCCAGAGGTCGGAAGGCAAATACCAAAAGCCAGAGGTCGGAAGGCAAATACTAAAAGCCAGAGGTCAGAAGGCAAATACTAAAAGCCAGAGGTCGGAAGGCAAATACCAAAAGCCAGAGGTCAGAAGGCAAATACTAAAAGCCAGAGGTCGGAAGGCAAATACTAAAAGCCAGAGGTCGGAAGGCAAATACCAAAAGCCAGAGGTCGGAAGGCAAATACTAAAAGCAGGAGGTAAGAAGGCAAATACCAAAAGCAGGAGGTCAGAAGGCAAATACCAAAAGCAGGAGGTCAGAAGGCAAATACCAAAAGCCAGGGGTCAGAAGGCAAATGCCAAAAGCCAGAGAACAGAAGAAAAAGGCCGGAATCCTGGGATGAGAAATGTCAGATATAAGAAGGCAAAAAGACGCCAGTGGACAGAAATGCCAAACGCATCAGTGACAGAAAAGCCAAACAGGAAAGGCCAGAGCTCAAACGAAAAAGTTGAAGGCAAATATGAAAAGCCAGAGGTCAGAATTCCGTAGCAAATTAAGAGATCAGATGTGTCAGATCAGAAAGCCCAAATTATATTCTGAAAAGCAGTTTTTGTGATACATTGCTTTTAACGACACTAAATCAGTGTTAACGACACACAATATGTGCAACAGCTTCATCACCTTTTAAATGTGTTGCCATGACAACAGTCTCACATACTTGAGATGTTCTGACTTTTAATATTTCATTCGCACCTATTTAGTCCAGTCTGATGGAAGTGAGAGTCAGATTGATGTCATATAGGTCAGATTGATTGATCAGCATTTTTTTCTAAGGATATTGATAAAGAAAAATGCCTACTTTTCTGAAAGTAGTGCAACTTCTCTTTTCTCGTGATTTCATAACACTTCTGAATGCCAGTAGACTTCGACATTTGTCAGACTGGACATATCTGTTTTTAAACGTTCATAAATGTCACAATGGTGAAAATTGAGCGCTGCAACGAATATGATGATAGATGCGTCTCGGGCTTCTGGGAATCTCTGTTGTATGTGATTGCCAAATAATGCACTTTTAAAAGTTTTGATTGTTGCTTATTGCAAGTTGGTTGCAAAATGTCAAACGGCTCTACAAGAACAGGATCGGTGCTTGTCTTTTTCAGAGTGAAACTTTAACTCTGAGACAAGTAATCATTCATTTCATATAGATAATGCCACTGCAATTGCATTTGATTGAACATTCACCATTGGTTATCTTTTTTCACAGACATTTTGGAAATGACACAAAAATCCATTACTCTTCCCCTATCACCAGTCATTGAGAGTGATCTTCCTTGTCAAGTGGATGGAGTGAGTGAGTGAGTATGGTTTTACGCCGCTTTTAGCAATATACCAGCAATATCACGGCGGGGGACAACAGAAATGGGCTTCACACATTGTCCCCATGTCGGGAATCGAGCCCAGATGTTTTTCTCTGTACGTTGCGGTGACCCTTCACTGCTGTCGAAAGCCATGCAAAAAATGTGCAAATATACATACACATGACATAAATGATTTTGACAAGAATCTATAATATTTATTAATATAGCAGACAAATGGGTGTTTATTGTAGTGTTAATGCTAAATGTTATGGCTATGTTGGATTTGTTTGTTTATTGTACAGGATGCTTTGTATTATTGTATACGTTCTCGGCTCCACAAATAAGAGCGACGTCGCTTTGAACAGTTTTCCAGTTATGTCACGGCGACGAGTCAGTTTAATGTGGGAGGAAAGCCCGAAGTGATGCAGGTCTCAGATGTTTACAAGTGTGGTGAGTACATGCATTTTGTTCTCAGTATTGTGGCCTTTCTTAGAAATAATCCAGTAATATCATCGTAGTTGGGGCATCAATCTAACAAGCGAATCCTTTAACCACAATCTACTAAATCGACCCGAGATAGATTAAAACATATGGTATATTATCACTATAATGTAAAATTAAAAACGTCAATGCCAGAGATTAACCAGTCTCGATTATCTGGGAAAACAGATTCCATTGGTGTTACGGACTAGTCAAAATGAGTAAAGACTCGCGAAGAAATCAGTAAAGACTCGCGAAGAAATCAGTAAAGACTCGCGAAGAAATCGGTAAAGGCTCGTGAAGAAATCAGTAAAGACTCGCGAAGAAATCAGTAAAGGCTCGCGAAGAAATCAGTAAAGGCTCGCGAAGAAATCAGTAAAGACTCGCGAAGAAATCAGTAAAGACTCGCGAAGAAATCAGTAAAGGCTCGCGAAGAAATCAGTAAAGGCTCGCGAAGAAATCAGTAAAGACTCGCGAAGAAATCAGTAACGACACCAAGTTGAGTTGGCGAAAAGGGTAAACATGTCCTGCTTCATCGGTAGCACGTCACTACATGGCTGAAATATTGCCGATGTGACGTTAATTCTTAACTCACTCACTCACTCATCGGTAGCACGCACCTACAACTATTCTCCAAGTAACATCAGCTACGAAAAGCCTAGTTCATAAGAATCCAAGCTATCCCCTAGCGCGTAATTTTTCTGCACATTTCAGGCAGAACGCCATTTTATGCCCATTGTAATCCTGTATTACATCCCTGCGGCCTCCGTGGACATCCAGCCCCAAGTTCCCGGCCTCGATTGTTATCTTTTGCCCACGATATTGTGTTAGTCTCATTAGTGTAGAACATTTTTTTTCATGTGTCAAGGGTATCATGAACAATGGACTCATTACAGATCTGTTTTTGCCATTCAACAAAGCAAGATCAAATTTGCTTACGTTCCGCTATTTGCTATCATTACTGCCTGAGTGATATCACCTGACCAGGAGCATTTAATCAGACTCCAGCAATCCGGATTCGGATGTTTACACATGCCAGATTTTCTTTTCACCCATGTTTGTACGAAACTGCGGCTCTTTAGGAGTATTCATCAGATTTATTTACAATTCTACTTTGCGCTGCTTTCGGGGTTATTAAATTTGAGGAATTAATGACATTTTCTTCCTCTGCTTGGAATTGGGGATTAGTTCTCATAGTGTGGGATTTGTTAATAAGCAAAGAAGGCTCGTGGAGAGGATTGGTTATAGAAATACAGAAGCAGTGGGGACGCGTGGTGAATACAGACAACGTTTGAATGTCGTAATAATTCTGGAGATCATTGGTAGCAATGAGCTATGTGTGGGTGCTGCCGGTCGGGCGGGACATGATAACCCCTTTCGCGAACACCTGATGTTATCCCTTGTTTTCAGTGGTCCATTCATATTATTTTCACAGCTCTTTTGAACGCCGTGATATAACTAGAATATTGTTAAAAGCGACGTTAAACCCAACTCACTCACACTCACTCACTTTTGCCCTTTACGCCACATGGAATTGGTTTCGGCGGATAATCTAGACTGGTTATTCCCTTGCATTGACAATTTATATATATTTCTCAGTTGTGATATTTTATAATTGAAACTGAGCTTTTAGCCAAATCTATCATTGAAACAAATCCCCGATCTCTGCCGAGTGATGTGAAAATGACATTGTCACTCTCGACATTGGTGATCAAACACTCTCCACTGGTCAAAGTTCAAGGTCACTGGCCATTGTTCAAGATCGGGGTCGATGGAGGGGAACTACATCATGGATAGAGAGTGACCCAATGGCACTTGGTAAATAGTACTTGTAAACTGCTTGACATGTTTGTTTATTCCCCAGACTTGTTTGTCATTCCGCCCTCGGGTGGCCATTATGTCAACTTGGTTCCGTCTTTGCGCAAACGGGAATAGCGAAACATAGTCTAGATACCACATCTGCTTTTGATCTGAAAGTATAGAGATCTTAAGATGATACAGCACGGGTTCATTTGCAACGCTGGTTGTACGTTAGTGTGAAATCACATTGAATTTCACGGACCAAGTTCCACTCAAGGTCGAGACATTGCAGTTAGTGTATAAATGGCAACATTGCAACCGAAGTAATTATGAACTGTTAGTTTTATGTACACCTAAACAGGAGTTACGGGACGAAGGGGTTTAAAAAAACTAAAACAATATTACCAGCACTGCCAATAGGACTTAGCATCCCTTTAAGATTCTTAATTTAGCTCCAGTGTTAAGCTCATTTGTTTTTACATGACGTGTGAGTTACGGTCGTTTGTTGTGAGTTACCATGGTTCGTTGTGTGTGACGGTTCTCAGTTGTGTGTTGCCATGGTTGGCTGTGTGTTACGGTCGTTTGGTGTGTGTTGCTATGCTTGGTTGTGTGTGCTACGGTTCTCGGTTGTGTGTGCTACGGTTCTCGGTTGTGTGTGCTACGGTTCTAGCTTGTGTGTTGCCATGGTTGGCTGTGTGTTACTGTCGTTGGTTGTGTTGCCGTGGATTGTTGTGTATGTTACGGTCGTCCGCTCTCTCCTGCCATGGCCAGGTATATGTTACGGTCGTCCACTGTGTGTTGCCATGGCCGGGTGTGTGTTACGGCCGTCCGTTGTGTGTTACCATGGATTGTTGTGCATGTTACGGTCGCCCGCAGTCTGTTGCTATGGCTTGGTGTGTGTTACGGTTTTCGGTTGTGTGTTGTCATTGCTGGTTGTGTATGTCACGGTCGTCTGTTGTGTGTTGCTATGGTCGGGTGTATGTTACGGTCGTCCGCTATGTTTTGCTATGGACGGGTGTGTGCTACGGTTCTCGGTTGTGTGTTGCCATTGCTGGTTGTGTATGTCACGGTCGTCCGTTTTGTGTTGCTATGGTCGGCTGTGTGTTACGTTGGGTCGTTGTGTGTTGCATGTTGCCATGGCCGGGTGTGTGGTACGGTTCTCCGTTGTATGTTGCTATGGTCGGATGTATGTTACGGTCATCATGGATTGCCATGTGTTGCCAAGGATTCTTGTGTGTGTGTGTGTGTTACGGTCGTCCTTTGTGTGTTACCATGGATTGTTGTGTATGATAAGGTCGCCCACAGTCTGTTGCTATGACCGGGCGTGTGTTACGGTCGTCCCTAGTGTGTTACCATGGATTGTTGTGTATGTTACGGTCGCCCGCAATCTGTTGCTATGGCCGGATGTGTGTTACGGTCGTCCCTAGTGTGTTACCATGGATTGTTGTGTATGTTACGGTCGCCCGCAATCTGTTGCTATGGCCGGATGTGTGTTACGGTCGTCCTTTGTGTGTTACCATGGATTGTTGTGTATGTTACGGTCGCCCGCAGTCTGTTGCCATGACCGGGTGTGTGTTACGGTCGTCCGTTGTATGTTACCATGGATTGTTGTGTATGTTACGGTCGCCCGCAATCTGTTGCTATGGCCGGGTGTGTGTTACGGTCGTCCGTAGTGTGTTACCATGGATTGTTGTGTATGTTACGGTCGCCCGCAGTCTGTTGCCATGACCGGGTGTGTGTTACGGTCGTCCGTTGTGTGTTACCATGGATTGTTGTGTATGATAAGGTCGTCCGCAGTCTGTTGCTATGGCCGGGTGTGTGTTACGGTCGTCCGTTGTGTTTTCCATCGTTAGGTCCAGAGGCACTTGACCAACTGTTTAATCAATTACCAGAGATATCAGTCCCGAATCCCAGGGAGGTGGTATCGCCTTGGCATTTACGTTCCTATAAAACAATCAGTGATAAAAAAAATGAAAATGTTGAGCTCGATATCATATGTCACACGTAAAGGTTATCAGACAATTAAATCAGATACATTCGCTATACCCACGCTACTTCTTATTTACTTATTCACGAAATGAGGTTATTTCGAAATAAGTCGAAATAAGTGACTTGGCCAGGCCCAAAACAATCCTTTATACTCAACACACTTTTAAATTATGTAAACGCCCTTACATACTGAAGTATGATTTTAGGTGGTATAAAATCAGCAGCAGCGGCATGCTCATCGTTGTCATCACATTCTCCGTCGTTGTCATCATCATCATCAACAGAAGCAGCATTTTCTTCATCCTCATCCTCATCCTCATCATCATCATCATCATCATCATCTCTGACGTCATCATTGTCATTATCGTTGTCATCGTCACATCATCATTGTAATCATCTTCATAATCATCACCAGCACCATTCTCATCATCGTCATCGTCATTGTCATCATAACCGACGTCACCTCTTTCATTATCGTTTTCATCGTCACCAAAAATTAATGTCGTTATCAATATCACTATTATCATCATTGTCATCGTTATTATTATCATCACCACTATCTATAAACATCTCTATTATTTCTGAGCGTCTGGAGTCTCGCCGGAATGATAACTGCGGGACTAAGTCTCGGATCTCTAAAACATCTGTCGGTCTTTGTGTTATCATTTCTCTGAGATATAACGCATCCCCATCATCTAATCCGAATTTGTCTGTGTCTTTGAAAGTATTTTCCTGCAGACTGATCCCACCACTGGTGGCAGACAGAAGATGTGTTCATTACCTGTGTTGTTTTACCGCGTTAGGGTGTCTGAACCAGACCCCACTTGGCTGCCACTCTGTTAGCATAACAAGGGCATGAGAGCTATATGTCGTGAGGTAAAGTCAACACCGATAAGCCGCTGTGGTCAGTCGTCAACGTTTTTACGAGTGGATCGGTGAATTTCTTTAAAATTCAAGCTTTAAGCTTCACCTGTATTTCATTGGGCGGACAAACCAGTGACTGAAAATATGAGCAACGAGCCACGCCCTCCGGCGTGATGACACCCAAGTGACACCCACTCGATCCATCCTCGGATTAAGCTTGGGTCCTTTGGATCTCTGATGACCTGGAATCCCACGGGGATTATACTACAGCTAACGCCACCTCAACACATGAATCAAGCGACCCGTGAAGATCCAGGGTAGAACAGGTCTTCAGCAACCCATGCTTGCCTTCAAAGGCGACTATGTTTGTCGTAAGAGGCGATTAACGGGATCGGGTGGTCAGGCTCGCTATCTTGGTTGATGTATGTCATCGTATCCCAATAGCGCGGATAGATTCTCATGATGTCAATCACTGGATTGTCTGGTCCAGACTCGATTATTTACAGACCGACGTCATATAGCTGGAATATTGCTGAGTGTGGCGTTAAACAACAAACAAACAATCTAGCATAAATCAAGCATGAAATATTGATGACTATCTCTACCCTAATTCCTAATGGGGATCAACGTTTAGTCGCTTTACGGAAACGCAACTTTGCTGTATATATGCTTATAACGAACTACGGTTATTACGAACGAACATTAGTAGTCCCTTTGGGTTCGTTATAACTGTAGTTTACTGTATGTGAATACAAAACGGCAACGCCAGAGAACATTCAACCTCGACCAACACCCGAAACAGATTCCACTGGACGCAAAAGGCGAACAACAGTCAAACACATATATGAATGGACCATCGAAAACCAGTTACGCCATGTGCTGTGCCTGTAGCCGTGGGTTGATTAACTAGTTGGCTCAATATTTCTGAAAGGGGTGAAGTGAAATTAGGTTTAACGTCGCGTCCAAGATTATTGCACTTATATAGCGACGTGCATGCACATGTGGGTGTGTGTGGCTGCTTGTACTAGTCCGGTTTGATGCCGATTTATAGTGCTAGCTCACTGAGATACCATGCCACAGTTTGACATGAATACCCCTCAGACAAAGTTTACTCCGATCCGACCAGTCCTTGTTTTAGCCCCTTAATGCCGAGCGCCAGACAGGGTATCAACAAGTACCATCTTTTAACGTCTTTTGGTATGACCCGGCCGAGGATCGAACCCGGAACTTCCGCTCTCCGGGCGGACGCTCTACCACTAGACCACGGAGGCGGTCATTTCTGAAAGAAAGCAGGGGATGACTGTATTGAGTACGTGACCTCCATGTGTACATGTCCGCTCTGGCAATCAGTACTGTCAGCAGAGATCTAGCTCCTCTCCGGTAATGAAGCTATCGCACCTGGTAGTTTTTACAATTGGGTTACAGTAAAGTTAATCTACGACCCTCTGGCTGAGCAAATTGAATTACAACGTCCCTCAACGTTTTTAAAAGCGAAACGTGTATTTCGTATCTTGTGTCACAAATGTGTGAGTTGGGTTTAACTCCGCTTTGAACAGTATTCCAGTAATACCACGGTGTGTCAGCTTGATGTTTTAGGAGTGAGTGAGTGAGTAGGGTTTAGCGCCGCTTATAACAGTATCCCAGTTATATCACGGCGTGTCAGTTTAATGTGGGAGGGACGCCCGAAGTGATACAGGTCTCAGACGTTTACCACTTCGGTGAAACCCACGAGCATGGGTATGGTGCTAACAAACCTAGAAACATAATCAGGGCGACCCGGGATTCGAACCCACAGTCATAGATTTCTGGCGTGCCCAAGGGACGCAATTCTGCACAGTGAATCGCGGCGCCTTAGACGACTTGGCCACCCATGCCCCCGTTTGTCAGTAAAATATTTGTATATTGTATGTATGTAGATTGTTTGTAGATTGTATGTACGTAGAACGTTTGTAGATTGTATGTACGTAGAATGTTTGTAGATTGTATTACGTAGAATGTTTGTAGATTGTATGTACGTAGAATGTTTGTAGATTGTATGTACGTAGAGTGTTTGTAGATTGTATGTACGTAGAATATGCGTACGTAGAGTGAGTGTACCTATAAGCACTGTACGTAAAACGCATGCTACATTGTTATCCTTACCATCATGTATGGCAGACACTGTCTTTAAAACGTTCTTGCTGCGAGATGAGAAGTTACCGAAACGGATCTAATTGTAATTCCCTCTTGGCGCACACAGTCTTTAAAAACTTCTGGCATCCGTAAAATTTAAAAAGTCAAAATTAGATTTTAGAAACCACTTTTTCAGACGGGTAGTTAACATCATGACCGATAGATGTGTTTGGCATGTATCGCCATATCTGCCTACAAATCATACTGTGGTTGGGTTGGTGCCAATATGAAGGTACCTTTAGGGTTAGAACGTAGCACTGCTGTTATGTCGTTGTCAAACCTGAAAGTCCAATATACAACGATGTCTTCATACAGGACAAAGCATCAGTGTACACACATCAGTTTACAGCGGTGTCTTCAATCATGAAACACCAGTATCAAACTACGTCTTCATATATGAAACATCCGCTTAGAATTACGTCTTCACATATGAAACCTCTGTTCACAGCGGAGTCTTCACTCACGAAACACCAGCATCAAGCTACGTCTTCACATATAAAACATCAGTTAAGAACAACGTCTTCATATATGAAACATCAGTTAAGAACTACGTCTCAACTCATGAAACATCAGTTTATTCTGACGTTTTCACTCGTGAAACATCAGTTAAGAACTACGTTTTCACATATGAAACATCAGTTTACAACGGCGTTTTCACCCATGAAACATCAGTTAAGAACTACGTTTTCACATATGAAACATCAGTTTACAACGGCGTTTTCACTCATGAAACATCAGTTAAGAACAACGTCTTCATACATGAAATATCAGTTTATTCTGACGTCTTCACTCACGAAACATCAGTTAAGATCTACGTCTTCATATATGAAACATCTGTTTATTACGACGTCTTCACTCATGAAACATCAGTTAAGAACTACGTCTTCATATATGAAAAATCAGTTTACAACGGCGTCTTCACTCATGAAACATTAGTCGACAAAATCTTCACATAAGATGACATGTTCAAAGGATATTCACATAGCATGTATCTCATGACACATCCAATAGTTCATAATCATGTCTTCACTGATATACATCTGTCAACGAGATCTTCACACATAAGAAAACATTTACAGAGGGTCTTCATTTTCATTCTGATTATCGGTGTACAAGAACAATCAACGTTCTTTTCAAACAAATTGCAAGGCATCCAAACGTGAAATATTGGCGAATTACATATTCACAAATTAAACATGAAATTAATAAAGCAGTTTTATATGTATTACTTTACTTAAAGTCAAATGCTAAGGTTAAGGTCTTTTTTAAACAAAAGATGTTAGTTAGTTAGTTACCCTGTCTGACCTCGGCATTAAGGGGCTAAAACGAGGAAACGTCAGCTCGGTTTACAGTGTCTGAGTGGGGTATTCATGTTAAACTGCGACATGGTATCTGAGTGAGCTAGCTAACATTTTCCATGTTTTCGGTTGTTTTTATACATGATTTATCACATATCTGTATGACAAATCGTGTTAATTTGCAAAAGGATACGATAACAGTAAGTGAAATATCAAAATATTTAAAAACAGACTCCATGTCCCTTATGGGCCACCGTAGCAATGGGACAAAGGACAATAAATCGGTATTCGGGACCTTTGTATTTCGGTTGACTTGACACGTTAAAAGCGTTACTGTGCATATGAACACACCAGGATTACCTGTCACAACCCCACATTCCCTATAAGCCGATTGCCTACATGGTGGATTAATTCTTTAAACATGATCATTGTTCGTATTAATGAGTGCTTGTATTCACGAAAAGCTTCTAAGTTTGCTTGACGAACAAATCTGTGATTTTCCAAAATTAATTATGTTAAAAAAAAAACCTAGATCCACCATGGCGTGAAATATGCCACTTCGTCTTCGGTTTAAGTAATTAATATTTTCGTTCGTATAGAGAAACAAAACGACAGAGGTGGAAAGACAAATTAGATTAGACTCGTATTAAGCAGGAATAAATGTTTTTCAAAGCACATCGGTCTTAATTGTGCTTGAGACGAAGAATTCACAGTTAGAAAATCGAAATCGATTCAGGGAGGCTGCGCGTTAAATTTCTGATTAGGTGTCTGTGAGTAAAGTTTACAATTTCCCCCAGAGAGTTGATAACTTTGTGAGTAGATTATAAAATTGATTATCCACGAAAACAATAAAACGTAAAACCGAAGGCAGGTAGGGTTGTTTATTTTGTTGTTTAAATTACTCTGTGTTTTTTTATTGTCGATATTTATTTGGAATGTTAAAAGGATAATTGAGCTGTGGTGCGAGTGTATTTGAGGATATCAAGTGATCGAGTGAGTGAGTATTGATTTACGCCGCATAAGGTGAGGTGAGGTGAAAATAGGTTTAACGTCGCGTCCAAGATTATTGCACTTATATAGCGACGTGCATGCACGTGTGTGTGCAATGCAGGAGCTCCTCTACGTAATCCAAAACAGGAAAAAGGGCACAGCCCCAGGATTAGACCTAACTTCTTACCAAATAATTAAGAAACTCCCCCTAAAATTACTCCAGGCACTACTCAAACTATACAATCTCATCTACCTAATCGGACAGGTTCCTACTCCCTGGAAACAGGCCCTAGTCATACCAATCCCTAAACCTAATAAACCAGCTAATCAAGCTAACTCATTTAGACCAATATCCCTAACTTCAAACTTATGTAAAGTAATGGAATCAATGGCTAAAAATAGATTACAACATTACTTAACCCAAAAAAACATCATAAACCCAGATCAAAGCGGTTTCAAAGCCGCTCAACCCTAGATAACCTCGCCCGACTAGAGCACGATATTAAGAAAGGACAACTAAATAAACAATATATCACAGGCATCTTCTTAGACTTCTCTAAAGCTTTCGACATGGTATGGCACGCGGGCTAATACAAAAACTTCAAAAAATAGGACTCAAACGTCAGATAATAAACTACATCCAGGACTTCCTAAACAATCGTAAAATAACCGTGGGTATAGACCTAACACTATCGGACCAATGTCCCCTAGAAAATGGTACTCCCCAGGGCAGTATCCTCAGCCCCACCCTCTTCAATATAATGATAAACGATCTATTCGAGGGCCTATCCCCTAAAGTAAACACATCGAAATTCGTGGATGATGGAGTCCTCTGGATCCGCACTAAAAGCATTAAAATAGCCCAAAATTTACTCCAAAAATCTCTTAATAAAATACAACAATGGCTGACAAATGGGGCTTCTCCCTTCAAACATAAAAACATGAAACCCGCCTCCCCAATCCTTCAGCTAAACAACAAAAAATCATATTTCAAAAACAAACCAAATTCTTAGGACTTATTTTCGATGAACATCTCACCTGGGATGCTCACATCCAAAACCTAAAAACTAAATGCAGTAAAGACCTAAACACCCTAAGATGCCTAACTGGCTCTAACTGGGGAGCCTCCAAAGATACCCTCCTCTCTCTCTACATATCACTACTTAGATCAAAACTAGACTACGGCTGCGCCATATACAACACCCTAAACAACTCTCTATCTAAAAAACTTGACTCAATACAATACCAGGCCCTCAAACTAATTACACGCACCCAACATGGCACCTCCTACACTTCACTTCAGGCCTTAACAGGAGAAATGCCACTAAGTCTACGCAGGGAACAGCTAATTATATAAGCTTAAATTTCTGGGCCGCGTCCCAATCAAACCCTCTCATCCCAAACTTAATAAACCAAAATATCAGCCCCGAAAACCAAGCTCTAGCTCGTAAACACCCCTTACTTACCCCAATATCCCAAAGAATAACAAACTACCTCAATGAACACCAAATTAAAAATCTTAAACAAAACTGCAAACAATCAAATATCTTCACCCCTAAACTTAAAATACCCAAAATAGACACGACACTAGCTAACCAAATAAATAAACAAACCGGCCCAAACATAGCTAAAACCACCACACTAGCATACATACACGAAAATTGGCCAAATTGGTGTCACATTTACACGGGCGGATCTTCAGATCCGACCTCCAAACACACAGGTTTCGGAGTCTATACCACACAACCAACTAAAACTACACAATCCTTCCGACTCCCAAACAACCCATCAATATACACGGCAGAACTAATGGGCATGGCCTCAGCCCTCCATAATCAAGAATTAAAAAAAAAACACAAAAAATCCTAATACTTACCGACTCCCTAAGTGGACTGCAAGCCCTCCAAAACAAAAATACCCAAAACCGACCTAAATTAATAAATCAAATACTTAAAAGCTCCAACGACCTAACTAAGGCAGGCAAACAAATAACCTTCTTGTGGATACCCGCCCACGTAGGAATATACGGTAATGAAAACGCCGATAAAGCAGCTAAACTATCCCTTAAAATCCCAGAAATAAGCTTAAACTTACCAATCTCAAAATCAGAAATTAAAAGCGTAAACAAGCAAAAAATCACCATAAAATGGCATAATCTTTATCTAAACTAAAATAGCCAAATCAAAAAAGTACTCAGCAAACCACTAACCAAACCAAAAATTCTCCATCCATCCAAAAAAACTCGACAGAGTAATCACTAAACTCCAAACAGGACACACCAACCTAAATAACCATCTAAAAAAAAATAAAAAACATACTACAGGTAACTGCCCACACTGCAAACAACTAGAAACCCCAGAACACGCACTCATCCACTGCACACACTACCTAACACATCGAACCGCATTACAAACCACCCTCAATCTAAACAAGGCTCTCACTCTAGAAGCAATACTAAACCCACAAAATAAACTAGAAAACTTCAAGGCCTTAGGCGTATTCTTAATCAAAACGGAACTAATAAAACGCATCTAAAAACATTATAATATACCAAATCAAAATTACATAAACAAACAAACATCCACCATACCCAGCTCCCTTAGTTCTCCTCCCCAACCCCATCGGCATCTATTCCAAATCTCCAAATTCCAAAATTCTATATAAGCAACCCCTAAAGCCCCCTCTTGATTTCCACACACCACTTTCGCCCCTTTCGGAAACACATTAAATGGCCTGGCCGGGCCCTTGTGCTAAATACGCATCAGTCGGAAAGCGCACGTTAAATCTCCAAAGTAAGTAAGTAAGTAAGTACGTGTGTGTGTGTGTGGCTGCTTGTACTAGTCTGGACTGATGCCGATTTATAATGCAAGCTCACTGAGAAAAGATGCCGCAGTTTAACATGAATACCCCACTCAGACACAGTATACTGACTCCGAGCCGACCAGTCCTTGTTTTAGCCCCTAAATGCCGAGCGCCAGACAGGGTAACAACAAGTACCATCTTTTAACGTCTTTTGGTACGACGCGGCCGGGGATCGAACCCCGAACCTTCCGCTTTCCGGGCGGACGCTCTACCACTAGACCATGGAGGCGGTACGCCGCATAAAGCAACATTTCATCGATGTAACGGCGGGGGACACCAGAAATGGGCGTCACACATTTCACCCATGTCGAGAATCGAACTCGTCCCTTTGGCGTGACGAGCGAACGCTTTAACCACCATGCTACCACACCGCCCGGGGATATAAGAATGCTTGTTCCGTGAGGTGTTAGGATTAGGGAATTTAATCATCCATTTTGTATGTGTAGTAGTGAGTGAGTGAGTAAGTAGGGTTTAACGCCGCTTTTAACAGTATTCCAGTTATATGGCGGCGTGTCAGCTTTGTGTGGGAGGAAAGCCCGAAGTGATGCAGGTCTCAGACGTTTAACCACTTTTTTGAAACCCACGAGCACGGGTATGGTGCTGACAAACCTAGAAACATAATCGGGGCGAACCGAGATTCGAAACCACAATCATAGGTTTCTGGAGTGCCCAAGGGACGCAGCTCTGCACAGCGAATCGCGGCGCCTTAGACGACTTGACCACCCATGCCCCCGTTTGTGTACTAATATTTGGGCAGGGTTGAATGAAAAAATACACAGTCACTCGAACCATACAAACCATATATTACGTGTTTGTAACTGTTTCTTTTAGGGTCGAATCCCATACTTGTCGTTGTGTGGACTTTGGTGTGTCTGCACAAAATCTGTTCTCGTCGGTTCAGTAGTAAATTGCTTTCCCCGTGAAACTGGTGGACATTGCCAGTGGTAATTGCGTTTGTACACAACATCAAAGCGCTAGACAGCATGTACAATTAAGATTTTAAATTTGTTGGATTTTATTTGTTTTAAATCGATGAAAAGTTAATGAGATCCGTCCTGATCTCCCTACTAAACACAACAACCGATAGATCTTAAAGGCAATCAACGTGCGCTCATTCGAATAAATGAAAGCAACAAAACACTTTCCATACGCATAAGAAATATCTGCCGAAAGTAGAGTCGATTGTACAATTCCGACTATATCACAAGCATGTGTTTATAAATCACTAAGGATGATACCAGGTGTTCGCGAAAAGGTGAGCGTATCCTGCCCAATCGGTGGTACCCGTCACAAACACATGCAAAGGCTAGTCAATTGCTCACCCTAAAAACACGGGAATATAATTGCCTTCAGAGTATCAAGAATTTGATTTGGAACTTTCTCTTTTGTTGTCTTGTATTGTGTTTTTCCAAATTGATGTTTGGCGTTTTGAAATTGATTGCCCCGAGGAACGTAATTTTAAGCAAAGTTCTATCCAGGATATATATTTCCTTGTTTCATTTTGTTTTATTTAGAACCGGTTTTTCTTTTGGTTATTTTGCTTATTACCCTTTATGGTTCATTGTCTCTTAAAACTGTATGGAGTTCCTCCAGTGTTCGAGCAGCAGCATACACACAACAGTTAGTGTCATGCAATGAACAGTCCGCATTAAGAGAGACAGAAACAATGCCATTTAATTCATCAAGTTCATTCTGTGGAAATGGTTAAACTGTTTAATTAGCCTCCGTTTCTCAGTTAGCTCACCTGACTCACCTGTGCAGCTTCAGTCGCCGGAGCTGGTCACGTATATTCTGCTCTGTCAGGTGTGCATACATTGGCAAGGCTTGGTCCCAATGCTGCTTCAGTAAGCTGCCATTCATTCGTGGTATTCCTGGCCATCCTGTTGCTTTCGCTCACTCAAGAAGTGTGGACTAAAGTTGGTACGTCCAAGATATCCTTGAATGGGTTCTGTGCCTCCCTCTTGGGTAAGTCCCATCGCCTGTTTGGTTGGTTTGTAAGAGCGGAGGGAGGCTAACAGAGCTGCGGAGTTGAACGATGGCTTTCTTCTTGGTAGTCTGTAACCCACTTCTAAACCAGCTTCGGTGGGTTAGCTCTAACTGGGTGATGTACGTTTATTTCAGGGGAATAAATCCTCCCTATCAAGGCCCACCATGGAGACGCATACACCATCAGGCCCCTTACTTAGTGTTAGTATTAGTATTAGTAGTATTTTTGTATTATTAAAAAATATCCAATTATAACATGAGGCAATAATACATTATTTGCCTCTTTAAAAGAACAAAAACAGAAAATAGACTGTCCTCCAAACCAGATACTTCAAATGTAAACATCCAAAGGAAAAACCAGATACGTTCAAGAAGTAAGTTTCTGACAAAAAGGACCCAGAGAGTTCAGAACGATTTGTCTCAATAACAGACCATTTGATTTAAGATTGCCTCCTATTTCTTTTTTATGCATCAACTCACAGTGTGCGTGAAGCTAACATATTGCAGAAAATGACGCTAACACCTCCCTTGTACCAACGCAGCGCACCAAAGATTCAGATAAAGCATAATTTACAAAACAATTTTCTCCTGAATGATGAATGCCTCCTTCACCTAATGCCCGACTGATCATGGATACGGACAAATGTAGCCAGTAACCATGCATTAACAAAGAAATTATATCCGGGACTTTATGTCATTAATGTTTCTTTACAAAAGGATACAAAATTGGCATTCGGTACAGACGTATTACAGTCAAAGAGAATTTCTAAGCTTTCCTGGCGTTAAGCAGTCAAAGAGTTCCGGCTGTTAATGCCGTTTCACCTCTTTTCACACCCGAGTGCGCAATAATCGTGTTTCAGCTATTACCGATAAAGGCATATTTCTAATCAAGCAGTCAGTCGAGAACAAGGTACTACTCTGGTGGTGCTTTAACACACTAATAACTAGTGTATGTTTTGTTAATCACGAGACTATCAATGTCACCGTGACCATATCACGTTGTTGGAATCTTGGTTTGGTTCAACGAGTGTATACATCTCATGTGAAGACCAGCACAGCTCGATAACCAACGACACAGCCGTTAACGTAGAATGGTTAATTATTGAACCTTAATTTAACTTTTAAATTACCCTCAAAAGAACATATTAAAAAGAGTTGTTTCAATGAGAGACATAATGAATGCTGGCCTTCTACTACATTTGGCGATCAATGAAAAGAATATTTAAAACGGGTTTTGTGAAGAATAGAATTGAAATGTCACACTTAAAAGAGCGCAAGAAACGATAGTGGTAATTAAAGATAGATTTTTTCATTTGCACACCATGCATATTCAGTTAAGAGAACGCACCGAGCAATTCAAGACTTCATCCCAAGATCAGGACGCTTCATCATACAAACCATCAACTTTAAGGGTAGTCGATATATTGTCATACATAATCATTTCGTTTATGTTAACTTTTTCAATTCATAACACGGTTACATGAAGTGTTCGGTCCAAAAGCTTCAACATACAGCAACATGAATACAACGAACATCTAAAACAAACAGTTTGGAATGTCTTACTCGTGTAGACATGTACGTGAAGGCAGGGTAGTGTTCTGAAACTCAAACATGCAAATACAAGCTTTCATCGAAATGTCGGTACGCTCAAATCAAGAACTACTTTGAATCTCCCTTATAAAGGGCTTTGTGAAAAAAGAAGTCTGAAATAGAGTTTTCAACGAAATGTCTGTATTCACAACTTAGAACACAAACGTTTGAACTCTCCACAAAATGTCTGTATGCACAAACCGAGTACATGTAGATTGATACACTCAAATAAATGTCTGTATGCTCAAATCAAGAACATGCAAATTAAGGCTCTTGAAAAAATATCTGTATGCATAAACTAGTCACACACAAATTAGAATGCTCAACAAAATGCCTGTATGCACAAACAAAACAATTGAAGCTCCAAATAAATGTGTGTGTTTTCAAACCAAAGACATGTACATTGAGGCTCCTGAAGAAATGTTCTTATTCATCAGTTAAAGACACAGAACTCTCACTAACATGCCCGTATGCACAAACCGAGTACATGCAAAGTGAAGCTCACAATGAAAAAGATGGATGCAATGTGTGGGATAGAATAGAAGTTACAGAAAGACAGGTAAACTCTTTAACCTCTGAGCTACCCGATATACCCAATACACATAAGGCAGCGGATCTAGAGAATATGTCCTTCATACAATTAAACAGTATTATTTCTCATAACCCTTGGAAATAACTCCTCCAGTCAGAACAAAATAAAACCAAATGTTACAACTAAGGTTGAGAGGATACAGATCACTGTTACCACTCAAAACAAACAGTCCACTGTCAGGATGTCCAAACCAACCATACGTATATCACAGCACACGAACTAAACAAAACTCAAGTCCATTACCTGACTAACGAACATGCCTTCTTAAACGACAAAACATTCCCATTCCGTAAATCCACAGTTGCTGCTGAACCAAAAGCAAACATGGATTGTCAGGACAAACAGTTGGTCATGTATTCCAGATCATGTACAACTGCTCCTATCAATGTACGCTAATTCTCATGTCAATACATTCCCATCAATGAATTCCTCGCCATTGTGCATACACCAGGTCGGTCGTTCTTTAATTACATGTCATTAGTTCTTTTCGAAGACTCCCCATGCTAATATTTACTGTCTGCTCAACGATAAAAGACATGCGCATCAATACGGGAAGTGGAAAGTGTCAGCAAGAAGTACGACTCCCGTATTCGGTTTTGACTATACGATCAATCTCTCAAGATTTATTGACATTTAAGCGTACGGCGAAGCGGCATGAGCGTTCATATCTCTCTCCTAGTTTCGAAGTCCAAAATGCTACTGTATAGTTTGGTAAGTAATTTTGAATCTCCTGTTCATGACTGGGAATTGCACAAAAGAATTTCACGGACTTGAGGTAAAGGGGAAACGTAGACTGTTTTCAAGCAGTGCTGTACGTAATAATATCCTAATTCCTTGTCTGCTTCTGTAGACACGGTCGTATATGTTTGTGTACCATATCAACAGAAGAAACAATCTAGAAACTTGTACCGAAACATCTAATTCAACAACTTAATAATATATTTGCCTTCCAAGGATCATGAAATTGCTGCATTCAAGGACATCTAAACACAACCTACGCCCAGGTTGATCTTCAATCCAGATATCTGCGGGCAGATTGCCTAGAGCTAACATATTGCAGAAAATGACGCTAACAATTCCCTTGCACTCATGCAGCGCAGCCAAGATTCAGATAAACTACAATTTACAAAACAATTTTCTCCTGAATGATGAATGCCTCCTTGACATAATGCCCGACTGATGATGGATACGGACAAATTTAGCCAGTAACCATGCATTAACAAAGAAATTATATGCGGGACTTTATGTCATTAATGTTTTTTTTTACAAAAGGATACAAAATTGGCATTCGGTACAGACGTATTACAGTCAAAGAGAATTTCTAAGCTTTCCTGGCGTTAAGCACAGTCAAAGAGTTCCGGCTGTTAATGCCGTTTCACCTCTTTTCACACCCGAGTGCGCAATAATCGTGTTTCAGCTATTACCGATAAAGGCATATTTCTAATCAAGCAGTCAGTTGAGAACAAGGTACTACCATGGTGGTGCTTTAACACTCTAATAACTAGTGTATGTTTTGTTAATCACGAGAGTATTAAGGTCAACGTGACCATATCACGTTATTGGAATCTTGGTTTGGTTCAACGAGTGTATACATCTCATGTGAAGACCAGCACAGCTCGAAACTAACGACACAGTCGTTAACGAAGAATAGTTAATTATTGAACCTTAATTTAACTTTCAAAATTACTCTCAAAAGAACATGTTGAAAGTAGTTGTTTCAATGAGAGACATAATGAATGCTGGCCTTCTACTACATTTGGCGATCAATGAAAAGAATATTTAAAACGGGTTTCGTGAAGAATAGAATTGAAATGTCACACTTAAAAGAGCGCAAGAAACGATAATGGTAATTAAAGATAGATTTTTTTCATTTGCACACCATACATATTCAGTTAAGAGAACGCACCGAGCAATTCAAGACTTCATCCCAAGATCAGGACGCTTCATCATACAAACCATCAACTTTAAGGGTAGTCAATATATTGTCATACATAATCATTTCGTTAATGTTACATTTTCAATTCTAAACATGGTTACATGACGTTTTCGGTCGAAAAGGTTCAACACACAGCAACATGAACACAGCGAACATCTAAAACAAACAGTTTGGAATGTCTTACTCGTGTAGACATGTATGTGAAGGCAGGGTAGTGTTCCGAAACGCGAACATGCAAATACAAGCTTTTATCGAAATGTCTGTATGCTCAAATCAAAAACTTGTACTTTGAATCTCCCAAATGCAGGGCTTTGTGAATAAGGAAATCTGAAATAGAGTTTTCAACGAAGTGTCTGTATTCACAACTTAGAACACAAAGGTTTGAGCTCTCCACAAACTGCCTGTATGCACAAACCGAGTACATGTAAATTGATACACTCAAATAAATGTCTGCATGCTCAAATCAAGAACATGCAAATTAAGGCTCTTGAAAAAATATCTGTATGCATAAACTAGTCACACACAAATTAGAACGCTCAACAAAATGCCTGTATGCACAAACAAAAACATTGAAGCTCCAAATATATGTCTGTGTCTTCAAACCAAAGACATGTACATTGAGGCTCCCGAAGAAATGTTTGTCTTCACTAATTAAAGACACACAAATGAGAACTCTCAACAAAATACCTGTATGCACAAACCGAGTACATGCAAAGTGAAGCACAAAATGAAATAGATGGATGCCATGTGTGGGATAGAATACAAGTTCCAGAAGGACAAGCAAACTCTTTAACCTCTGAGTTAGACCTATAATACAAACGACAGTGGATTTAGAGAATATGTCCTTCAACTAAACAATACTAAACAACTAAACAATATTAATTCTTATTACCCTTGCAACTAACTCCTCCCACACCAACAAAATAACACCAAATTTTACAATTAAGGTTGCAAGGTTACAGCACACTGTTACCGCCAAAACAATATATTGTTCCATCACCGGAAGTACAAACCAGCGATGCGCATATCACAACACACGAATAATATAAATACGACGGCGGATTTAGAGAATATGTCCTTCATACAACTAAACATTATCATTTCTCATAACCCTTGCAAATAACTCCTCCCACACCAACAAAATAAAACCAAATGTTACAACTAAGATTGCGAGGATACAGAACACTGTTACCGCTAAAAACAAACAGTACATTGACTCATCACTGGATATCCAAACGAACCATGCGTATGTCACAGCACACGAATTATACCAACTCAAGTCGAAGACCTGACCATCGAACATGCTTTCTTAAACGACAGGACATTGATGAATTTCCCCTTCCGTAAATCCACAGTTGCTACTGAACAATAAGCAAACATGGACCGTCTGGAGAAATAGTTGATCATGTATTCCAGATCATGTGCAATTGTCCCCATCAATGTACGCTAATTCTTCTGTCAATACTTTCCCATCAATGAATTCCTCGCCATTGTTACATACACCAGATCGGTTTTTCTTTAATTACATGTCATTAATTCTTTTCGAAGACTTCCCAAGCTAATATTTACTGTCTGCTCAACGATAAAAGACATGCGCATCAATACGGGAAGTGGAAAGTGTCAGCAAGAAGTACGACTCCCGCTTTCGGTTATGACTACACGATCAATCTCTCAAGATTTATTGACATTTAAACGTACAGCGAAGCAGCATGATCGTTCATATCTCTCTCCTAGTTTCGCAGTCCAAAATGCAACTGTATAGTTTGGTAAGTAATTATGAATTTCCTGTTCATGACTAGGAATTGCGCAAAAGAATTTCACTGATTTGACGTCTAGGGGAAACGTAGACAGTGAAATCCTGTGTGATAAGTTAGTTATCAAGATATGTAAGGATATCCCAATTCCCTGTGTGCTTGTGTAGACACGGTCGTATATGTTTGTGCATCATGTCAACAGAAGAAGAGATTGAGAAACGTGTACTGAAAAATCTCATTCTACAACTTATTAATATATTCTTATTCCAGTGATAATGCTGCATTCAAGGACATCTAAACACAATCTACGCCCAGGTTCATCTTTATTCCCGGTGTCTGCGGGCAAGATTGCCTCATATGATGTGACATGCGTCAGAACAGCACATTTGAAGGAGTAATGAACGTAGTGTGTCGAACACTTGAAATTCAGAAATTCCATATACCCCCCTTCTTCAAAGAACGGGGGGTAAATAATAGACAGAACTGCAAACTAAACACTTCAAAAGTAGGAAACCAAGATGCTTTCAAGAAGGAACTTTCCAACAAATAATACCCAGATCAGTTAAGAACGATGTGTCCTCAAATAAAGACTTGTAACTTAAGACTTGCTCTTGTCTCGTTTTAAGCACCTACTCACAGTGCAGAAAATGCAGAAAATGACGCTAACCCGTCCCCTGCACCCAAGGTTCAGATAAACTACAATTCTCAAACAAATTTCTCCTGAAAGATGAATGCCTCCATTACCTAATGCCCGACTGATAATAGATACGGACAAATTTACACAGTGAACATGAAGAAATGTTGACAGTGACTTTATATTATTAATGTTTCATTGCAAAATTATACAAAATGGCACGTGGTACAGACGTTTTACAGTCAAAGAGAAATTCTGAGTTTCGCAATAACCTGATATCACCACTAATTGATAGTGATGCATTAACACATGCTCATGATATAGTCGGAATCGTGGCTCGTGTTTTTGGCAGATATTTCTTATGAATATGGAAAGAGTTTTGTCGCTTTTGTTTGCAGGTGGTAGGTAAAGTGAGATATTTCCTGCTGTCAATGCCGTTTCACCCCTTTTCACATACGGATGCGCAATAATCGTGTTTCAGCTACTACAGATAAAGGCATATTTCTAATCAAGCAGTCAGTCGAGAACTAGGTACTACTTTGGTGGAAATGTAACACTCTAATAACTATTCTATGTTTTGTTAATCACAAGAGTATTAAGGTCATCGTGGCACATTACGTCGTTTGAATCTTGGTTTGGTTCAACCAGGGTATACATCTCATATCAAGCCTGGCACAGCTCGATAACCTAACGCTCAACTCGTTAACGAAGAATAGTTCAAGTAATTTATCATTTCGTTTATTATTGAGCATTAATTTAACTTTTAAATTACCCTCCAATGAATATAATGAGTTGTTTCTATGAGTTACATAAAGACTACACGCTTTCTCCTACACAGCTTTATAGTGCGATCAATAAAAAGAATATTTTAATGGATTCTGTGAAAATGAAATGTCACCTTTAAAAGTGCGCAGGAAACGATAGTTGCAATTAAAGATAGATTTGTTCATTTGCACACCATGCATATTCAGTTAAAAGAACACACGGAGCAATTCAAGACTTCACCTCAAGGTCAGGATGCTTCATCACACAAACCTACTTTAAGGGTAGTCGATATATTGTCATGCATAATCATTCGTTAATGCTAAAACAATTGTTTTCAATTCTTAACACGGTTACATGAAGTGTTCGGTCCAAAAGCTTCAACACACAGCAACATGAATACAGCGAACTCTAAAACAAACAGTTTGGAATGTGCTACTCGTGTAGACATGTACGTGAAGGCGGGGTAGTGTTGTGCAACACGAATATGCAAATAAAAGCTTTCATCGAAATGTCTGTATGCTTAAATCAAGGACATGTAATTTGAACCTCTCAAATAAAGTGCTTTCTGAATACGGAAATCTGAAATAGAGTTTTCAACGAAATGTCTGTATTCACAACTTAGAACGCAAAGGTTTGAGCTCTCCACAAAATGCCTGTATGCACAAACTGAGTACATGTAAATTGATGCACCCAAGTAAATGTCTGTATGCTCAAATCAAGAACGTGCAAATAAAGGCGCTTGAAGAAATATCTGTATGCATAACTAGTCACACACAAATTAGAACGCTCAACAAAATGCCTGTATGCACAAACAAAAACATTGAAGCTCCAAATATATGTCTGTGCCTTCAAACCAAAGATATGCACATTGAGGCTCCCGAAGAAATGTTTGTCTTCACTAATTAAGGACACACAAATGAGAACTCTCAACAAAATGCCTGTATGCACAAATCGAGTACATGCAAAGTGAAACTCACAATAAAATAGATGGATGCTATGTGTGGGATAGAATACAAGTTCCAGAAGGACAAGCAAACTCTTTAACCTCTGAGTTAGACCTATAATACAAACGACAGTGGATTTAGAGAATATGTCCTTCAACTAAACAATACTAAACAACTAAACAATATTAATTCTTATTACCCTTGCAACTAACTCCTCCCACACCAACAAAATAACACCAAATTTTACAATTAAGGTTGCAAGGTTACAGCACACTGTTACCGCCAAAACAATATATTGTTCCATCACCGGAAGTACAAACCAGCGATGCGCATATCACAACACACGAATAATATAAATACGACGGCGGATTTAGAGAATATGTCCTTCATACAACTAAACATTATCATTTCTCATAACCCTTGCAAATAACTCCTCCCACACCAACAAAATAAAACCAAATGTTACAACTAAGATTGCGAGGATACAGAACACTGTTACCGCTAAAAACAAACAGTACATTGACTCATCACTGGATATCCAAACGAACCATGCGTATGTCACAGCACACGAATTATACCAACTCAAGTCGAAGACCTGACCATCGAACATGCTTTCTTAAACGACAGGACATTGATGAATTTCCCCTTCCGTAAATCCACAGTTGCTACTGAACAATAAGCAAACATGGATTGTCAGGAGAAATAGTTGATCATGTATTCCAGATCATGTGCAATTGTTCCCATCAATGTACGCTAATTCTTCTGTCAATACATTCCCATCAATGAATTCCTCGCCATTGTTACATACACCAGATCGGTTGTTCTTTAATTACTTGTCATTAGTTCTTTTCGAAGACTTCCCAAGCTAATATTTACTGTCTGCTCAACGATAAAAGATGCGCATCAATACGGGAAGTGGAAAGTGTCAGCAAGAAGTACGACTCCCGCATTCGGTTATGACTACACGATCAATCTCTCAAGATTTATTGACATTTAAGCGATCGTTCATATCTCTCTCCTAGTTTCGCAGTCCAAAATGCAACTGTATAGTTTGGTAAGTAATTATGAATTTCCTGCTCATAACTAGGAATTGCGCAAAAGAATTTCACTGACTTGACGTCTAGGGGAAACGTAGACAGTGAAATCCTGTGTGATAAGTTAGTTATCAAGATATGAAAGGATATCCCAATTCCCTGTGTGCTTGTGTAGACACGGTCGTATATGTTTGTGCATCATGTCAACAGAAGAAGAGATTGAGAAACGTGTACTGAAAAATCTCATTCTACAACGTATTAATATATTCTTATTCCAGTGATAATGCAGCATTCAAGGACATCTTAACACAATCTACGCCCAGGTTCATCTTTATTCCCGGTGTCTGCGGGCAGATTGCCTCATATGATGTGACATGCGTCAGAACAGCACATTTGAAGGAGTAATGAACGTAGTGTGTCGAACACTTGAAATTCAGAAATTCCACATATCCCCCTTCTTCAAAGAACGGGGGGAAAATAATAGACAGAACTGCAAACTAAACACTTCAAAAGTAGGAAACCAAGATGCTTTCAAGAAGGAACTTCCCAACAAATAATACCCAGATCAGTTAAGAACGATGTGTCCTCAAATAAAGACTTTTAACATAAGACTTGCTCTTGTTTTGTTTTAAGCACCTACTCACAGTGCAGTAAAAGCAGAAAATTCCACATATCCCCCTTCTTCAAAGAACGAAAACGAAAATAATAGTCAGAACTGCAAACTAAACACTTCAAAAGTAGGAAACCAAGATGCTTTCAAGAAGGATCTTTCCAACAAATGATACCCAGATTGGTTAAGAACGATGTGTCCTCAAATAAAGACTTGTAACTTAAGACTTGCTCTTGTTTCGTTTTAAGCACCTACCCACAGTGCAGAAAATGACGCTAACCCGTCCCCTGCACCCAAGGTTCAGATAAACTACAATTTACAAACAAATTTCTCCTGAAAGATGAATGCCTCCATTACCTAATGCCCGACTGATAATAGATACGGACAAATTTACACAGTGAACATGAAGAAATGTTGACAGTGACTTTATATCATTAATGTTTCATTGCAAAATTGTACAAAATTGGCACGTGGTACAGACGTGTTACAGTCAAAGAGAAATTCTGAGTTTCGCAATAACCTGATATCACCACTATTTCATAATGATGCATTAACACATGCTCATGATATAGTCGGAATCGTGACTCGTGTTTTTGGCAGATATTTCGTATGAATATGGAAAGAGTTTTGTCGCTTTTGTTTGCAGGTGGTAGGCAAAGTGAGATATTTCCTGCTGTTAATGCCGTTTCACCTCTTTTCAAATACGGATGCGCAATAATCGTGTTTCAGCTATTACAGGTAAAGGCATATTTCTAATCAAGCAGTCAGTCGAGAACTAGGTACTACTTTGGTGGAAATGTAACACTCTAATAACTATTCTATGTTTTGTTAATCACAAGAGTATTAAGGTCATCGTGGCACATTACGTCGTTTGAATCTTGGTTTGGTTCAACAAGGGTATACACAACTCATATCAAGCCTGGCACAGCTCGATAACCTAACGCTCAACTCGTTAACGAAGAATTGTTCAAGTAATTTATCATTTCGTTTATTATTGAACGTTAATTTAACTTTAAAATTACCCTCCAATGAATATAATGAGTTGTTTCTATGAATTACATAAAGACTACACGCTTTGAGTCTCCTGAAGAAATGTTTGTCTTCACCAATTAAGGACACACAAATGAGAACTCTCAACAAAATGCCTGTATGCACAAATCGAGTACATGCAAAGTGAAACTCACA
The DNA here is from genome assembly GCF_022045235.1 of Haliotis cracherodii. NCBI lineage: Eukaryota > Metazoa > Mollusca > Gastropoda > Lepetellida > Haliotidae > Haliotis > Haliotis cracherodii. The sequence goes on along the minus strand of NW_027266276.1, from coordinate 7,203,080 downwards.
ATAAAATAGATGGATGCTATGTGTGGGATAGAATAGAAGTTCCAGAAGGACAGGTAAACTCTTTAACTACTGAGCTACCCCATATACCCAATACACAAAAGGCAGCGGATCTAGAGAATATGTCCTTCATACAACTAAACATTATTATTTCTTATAACCCTTGGAAAAAACTCCTCCAGTAAGAACAAAATACAACTAAATGTTACAACTAATTAAGGATACAGAACACAGTTACCACTAAAAACAATCTATTGTCTCACTACTGGATGTCCAAACCAACCATGCGTATATCACAGCACACGAATCATACCAACTCAAGTCCATTACCTGACTAACAAACATGCCTTCTTAAACGACAAAACATTCCCATTCCGTAAATCCACAGTTGCTGCTGTACAATAAGCAAACATGGATTGTCAAGAAAAAACTGTGTGTCATGTATTCCAGATCATGTACAACTGCTCCTATCAATGTACGCTAATTCTCATGTCAATACATTCCCATCAATGAATTCCTCGCCATTGTGCATACACCAGGTCGGTTGTTCTTTAATTTCATGTCATTAGTTCTTTTCGAAGACTCCCCATGCTAATATTTACTGTCTGCTCAACGATAAAAGACATGCGCATCAATACGGGAAGTGGAAAGTGTCAGCAAGAAGTACGACTCCCGCATTCGGTTTTGACTATGCGATCAATCTCTCAAGATTTATTGACATTTAAGCGTACGGCGAAGCAGCATGAGCGTTCATATCTCTCTCCTAAGTTCGCGGTCCAAATGCTACTGTATAGTTTGGAAAGTAATTTTGAATCTCCTGTTCATGACTGGGAATTACACAAAATAATTTCACTGACTTGACGTAAAGGGGAAACGTAGACTGTTTTTAAGCAGTGCTGTACGTAATAATATCCTAATTCCTTGTGTGCTTCTGTACACACGGTCGTATATGTTTGTGTACCATATCAACAGAAGAAACGATTGAGAAACATGTACCGAAACATCTAATTCAACAACTTAATAATATATTTGCCTTCCAATGATCATGAAATTGCTGCATTCAAGGACATCTAAACACAATCTACGCCTAGGTTGATCTTCAATCCAGATATCTGCGGGCAGATAGCGTAGAGCTAACATGTTATAGAAAATGACGCTAACAATTCCCTTGCACTCACGCAGCACACCAAAAATTCAGATAAACTACAATTTACAAAACAAATTTCTCCTGAATGATGAATGCCTCCTTCACCTAATGCCCGACTGATGATGGATACGAAAGAAATTATATCAGGGACTTTATGTCATTTATGGTGTTTTTACAAAAGGATAAAAAATTGGCATTCGGTACAGACGTATTACAGTCAAAGAGAATTTCTAAGCTTTCCTGGCGTTAAGCACAGTCAAAGAGTTCCGGCTGTTAATGCCGTTTCCCCTCTTTTCACATCCGAGTGTGCAATAATCGTGTTTCAGCTATTACAGATAAAGGCATATTTCTAATCAAGCAGTCAGTCGAGAACAAGGTACTACTCTGGTGATGCTTAAACACTATAATAACTATTGTATCTTTTGTTAATCACGAGAGTATCACGTCGTTTGAATCTTGGTTTGGTTCAACGAGTGTATACATCTCATGTGAAGACCAGTACAGCTCGATAACCAACGACACAGCCGTTAACGAAGAATAGTTAATTATTGAACCTTAATTTAACTTTTAAATTACCCTCAAAAGAACATGTTGAAAAGAGATGCTTCAGTGAAAGACATAATGAATGCTGGCCTTCTACTACACTTTGCGATCAATGAAAAGAATATTTAAAACGGTTTTTGTGAAGAATAGAATTGAAATGTCACACATAAAAGGGCGCAAGAAACGATAGTGGGAATTAAAGATAGATTTCTACATTTGCACACCATACATATTCAGTTATGAGAACACACCGAGCAATTCAAGACTTCACTCAAGGTCAGGACACTTCATTATACAAACCATCTACTTTAAGGATAGTCGATATTGTGTCATGAATATGCATTGCATTAATCGTAAAACAACATTCAATTGTTCACAATGACATGATTTGTTCCGGCCGGAAAGCTTGTACACACAGCCACATGACTACAGTGGATCGTCTAAAACAAACAATATGGAATGTGTTACCCATGTAGACATGTGCTTTGAGACAAGCGAGAACATAACGACGGCAACATCAGGAACATGCAAAATTAATGAAATCGTGAATCCTTTATTTAAAGGACATGTAAATTGCAGCTCACAAATAATTGGATAAAAATAAAATGTCTAAAAACCTCTCAATAAACTTACTGTATTCAAAAAAAATTAACCATTATGATGATGACGAAATTTTTGACGTAGTTTCTGACCAAGTATTCACTGGCCATTCTGAACGTGCATTTTAACAAATAAAAAACCCGAAAAAAACTATGAGTCATTATGAAAAAAAATGTAGAAAACATATATATCACCCACAACACGTTGAAGTCGGAGCAATCACTCGAAAGTGTTGATTCTGGGCGTAAAACCAACAGATTCTCATGATTTCTTAATTACAGAACATACTGGTCACATATTAATTACACAATTCAGAACTTTCAAACTAAATTCATGTATGCATAAAACGAGTACATGCAAAGTGAAGCTCACAATCAAATAGATTGATGCCATTTGTTGGGATAAAACACGAGTTCCAGAAGGACAAGCAAACGCTTTAACCACTGATCTAGACCAAATATGCACACGACAGCGGATATAAAAGAACATATCCTTCATACAACTGAACAATATAAATTCGCATAACCCTTCCAAATCACTCCTCCCACAACAACAAAATAACACCAAATGATACAACAAGGCTTGCGGGGTTTCAGAACACTGTTACCGCAAACACAATACATTGTTTCATAACATTGTTCCAAGTGTAAACCTGCGATGCGCATATCACAACACACGAATAATATAAATACGACAGCAGATTTAGAGAATATGTCCTTCATACAAATAAACAACATTAATTCTCATTACCCTTGCAAATAATTCCTCCAACAAGAACAAAATAAAACCAAATGTAACCACTAAGTTTGCGAGGTTACAGCACTGGTTACCACCAATACAATATATTGTAACATGACCGGAAGTACAAATCAACATGTCTGATAACGTTGCACATATCACAGCACGCGAATGACACCAACTTAAGTCGGTAGCCTGAATACAGGACATGATCTCTTAAACGACAAAACATTCATTCCGTAAATTCACAGTTGCTACTGAACAATGAGCAAACATGGACCGTCAGGAGAAACAGTTGATCATGTATTCCAGATCATGTGCAATTGTTCCCATCAATGTACACTAATTCTTCTGTCAATACTTTCCCATCAATGAATTCCTCGCCATTGTTACATACACCAGATCGGTTTTTCTTCAATTACATGTAATTAGTTCTTTTCGAAGACTCCCCATGCTAATATTTACTGTCTGCTCAACGATAAAAGGCATGCGCATCAATACGGGAAGTGGAAAGTGTCAGCAAGAAGTACGACTCCCGCATTCGGTTTTGACTATGCGATCAATCTCTCAAGATTTAATGACATTTAAACGTACGGCGAAGCGGCATGATCGTTAACATCTCTCTCCTAAGTTCGCAGTCCAAAATGCTACTGTATAGTTTGGAAAGTAATTTTGAATCTCCTGTTCATGACTGGGAATTGCACAAAACAATTTCACGGACTTGAGGTAAAGGGGAAACGTAGACTGTTTTCAATCAGTGCTGTACGTAATAATATCCTGATTCCTTGTGTGCTTCTGTAAACACGGTCGTATATGTTTGTGTACCATACCAGGTTCTGCAGTCCAAGATGCAACTGTATAGTTTGGTATGTAATTATGAATTTCCTATTCATGACTAGGAATTGCGCAAAAGAATTTCACTGACTTGACGTCTAGGGGAAACGTAGACAGTGAAATCCTGTGTGATAAGTTAGTTATCAAGCAGTGCTCTTTGTAAGGATATCCCAATTCCCTGTGTGCTTGTGTAGACACGGTCGTATATGTTTGTGCATCATGTCAACAGAAGAAGAGATTGAGAAACGTGTACTGAAAAATCTCATTCTACAACATATTAATACATTCTTCTTCCAGTAATAATGCGGCATTCAAGGACATCTAAACACAATCTACGCCAAGACTGACCTTTACTCCCGGTGTCTGCGGGCAGATTGTCTCATATGATGTGACATGCGTCAGAACAGCACATTTGAAGGAGGAATGAACGTAGTGTGCCGAACACTTGAAATTCAGAAATTCCACATATCCCCCTTCTTCAAAGAACGAAAACAAAAATAATAGTCAGAACTGCAAACTAAACACTTCAAAAGTAGGAAACCAAGATGCTTTCAAGAAGGATCTTTCCAACAAATAATACCCAGATCAGTTAAGAACGATGTGTCCTCAAATAAAGACTTGTAACTTATATTAAGACTTGCTCTTGTTTCGTTTTAAGCACCTACCCACAGTGCAGAAAATGACGCTAACCCGTCCCCTGCACCCAAGGTTCAGATAAACTACAATTTACAAACAAATTTCTCCTGAAAGATGAATGCCTCCATTACCTAATGCCCGACTGATAATAGATACGGACAAATTTACACAGTGAACATGAAGAAATGTTGACAGTGACTTTATATCATTAATGTTTCATTGCAAAATTGTACTAAATTGGCACGTGGTACAGACGTGTTACAGTCAAAGAGAAATTCTGAGTTTCGCAATAACCTGATATCACCACTATTTCATAATGATGCATTAACACATGCTCATGATATAGTCGGAATCGTGACTCGTGTTTTTGGCAGATATTTCGTATGAATATGGAAAGAGTTTTGTCGCTTTTGTTTGCAGGTGGTAGGCAAAGTGAGATATTTCCTGCTGTTAATGCCGTTTCACCTCTTTTCAAATACGGATGCGCAATAATCGTGTTTCAGCTATTACAGGTAAAGGCATATTTCTAATCAAGCAGTCAGTCGAGAACTAGGTACTACTTTGGTGGAAATGTAACACTCTAATAACTATTCTATGTTTTGTTAATCACAAGAGTATTAAGGTCATCGTGGCACATTACGTCGTTTGAATCTTGGTTTGGTTCAACCAGGGTATACACAACTCATATCAAGCCTGGCACAGCTCGATAACCTAACGCTCAACTCGTTAACGAAGAATTGTTCAAGTAATTTATCATTTCGTTTATTATTGAACGTTAATTTAACTTTAAAATTACCCTCCAATGAATATAATGAGTTGTTTCTATGAATTACATAAAGACTACACGCTTTCTCCTACACAGCTTTATAGTGCGATCAATAAAAAGAATATTTTAACGGATTCTGTGAAAATGAAATGTCACCTTTAAAAGTGCGCAGGAAACGATAGTTGCAATTAAAGATAGATTTGTTCATTTGCACACCATGCATATTCAGTTAAAAGAACACACAGAGCAATTCAAGACTTCACCTCAAGTTCAGGATGCTTCATCATACAAACCTACTTTAAGGGTAGTCGATATATTGTCATGCATAATCATTCGTTAATGCTAAAACAATTGTTTTCAATTCTTAACACGGTTACATGAAGTGTTCGGTCCAAAAGCTTCAACACACAGCAACATGAATACAGCGAACTCTAAAACAAACAGTTTGGAATGTGCTGCTCGTGTAGACATGTACGTGAAGGCGGGGTAGTGTTGTGCAACGCGAATATGCAAATAAAAGCTTTTATCGAAATGTCTGTATGCTTTAAGCAAGGACATGCAATTTGAACCTCCCAAATAAAGTGCTTTCTGAATAAGGAAATCTGAAATAGAGTTATCAACGAAATGTCTGTATTCACAGATCAGAACACAAAAAGAGGGCTCTCCACAAAATGCCTGTATTCACAAACCAAGTATAATTGAAGATCCCAAATAAATGTCTGTAAATTAAAACCAAGGACATGCACATTGAAGCTTATGAAGAAAAGTTTGTCTTCACAATTTAATAACACACAAAGTAGAATCCTCAACAAATGTGCATGCAAAGTGAAGCTCCAAGTGAAATAGATGGATGCCATTTGTGGAATAGAGTTCCACAAGGACAAGCAAACGCTTTAACCACTGAGCTAGAACTAATATACACACGACAGCGCATTGAGAGAATGTGTCCTTCACACAACTCAACCATGTTAGTTCTCATAACCCTTGCAAATACCTCCTCCCACACTAATAAAATAAAACCAGATGTAACCACAAAGGTTGCGAGGTTACAGCACACTGTCTTTTGTCCCATCACCGGAACTACAAATCAACATGTCCGATAACGTTGCACATATCACAGCACACGAATAACGCCAAATTAAGTTGGTAAACTGACTGAAGGACATTATCTGTTAAACGACAAAACATTCCTTCCATAAATCCACAGTTGCTGCTGAACCAAAAGCAAACATGGATTGTCTTGATGTTGTATTCCAGATCATGTACAATTGTTGTACTCTCAATGTAAGATAATTCTCCTGTCAATACAATCCAAACAACGAATCCTTCGCCATTGTTACATACACCAGATCGGTCGTTCTTTTATTACATGTAAATAGTTCTTTAAATATCCCGCCGTGATATGGCTGGAATATTGCTAAAAGCGGCGTAAAACCAAACTCACTCACTCAATTAAAAACACCTTACAAATATTTAGTAATTTACTATTTACTAATGAAGCCTATCTGGATGATATATGGATATGTTTTCGATTGTCGTCTAGATGCTTGTCTATATGATGGCCTAGATGATCGTCAGGATATTAGTGCAGATGACCGCTTTGTTGACAAGATGGTGGTCTAGATATTGGTCTAGCTGACTGCCTTGATGTCTAGATGCTGGTCTAGATGTCTAGATGCTGGTCTAGATGACTAGATGCTGGTCTAGAGGACTAGATGCTGGTCTAGATGCTGGTCTAGATGACTAGATGCTGGTATTGAAAATAATCTAGTTAATCGTCTCGATGTTAGTCTTTTTGACCTCTTTGATCTAGATGCTGGCCTAGATGACTAGATGCTGGTCTAGATGCTGGTCTAGATGACTAGATGCTGGTCTAGAGGACTAGATGCTGGTCTAGAGGACAAGATGCTGGTCTAGATGCTGGTCTAGAGGACTAGATGCTGGTCTAGATGCTGGTCTAGATGACTAGATGCTGGTATTGAAAATAATCTAGTTAATCGTCTTGATGGTTGTCTAAATGTTAGTCTTTTTGACCACTTTGATCTAGATGATGGTCTAGATGGTAGTCAAGATAATTATCTCGATGATGGTCTAGATGGTGATCTTGATACCTGTCTCGATGACGCTCTTGGTGGTGATCTTGATACCTGTCTCAATGATGGTCTAACTGATGGTCAAGATACCTTCCTAGATGATGGTCTAGATACTTGCTTAGATGATGGTCAAGATATCTGTCTCGATATTGGTGTAGATGCTGACCAAGATTACCAGATACCTGTCTCGATGAGGATACATTCCTAGATGATGGTCAAGATAATGGTCTAGATGATGGTCAAGATATCTGTCTCAATATTGGTCTAGATGCTGACCAAGATAACTATATACCTGTCTCGATGACGGTCTAGATGGTGATCTTGATACCTGTCTCGATGAGGGTCTAACAGATGGTCAAGATAATGGTCTAGATGATGGTCTAGATTTCTGTATCAATATTGGTCTAGATGCTGACCAAGATAACTATATACCTGTCTCGATGACGGTCTAGATGGTGATCTTGATACCTGTCTCGATGAGGGTCTAACAGATGGTCAAGATAATGGTCTAGATGATGGTCTAGATTTCTGTCTCAATATTGGTCTAGATGCAGACCAAGATTACTAGATGCCAATCTCGATGATGGTCCAGCCGTTCTCCCGCCACGCCCCTAAAACTTCGATTCAAAACCGAGAACTTGTGTAACATGTTCATACTGTCCTTCGATGCTGCTTCTAAAAGCTGCGTCAAACGACACAACGTGTCGTCACCCCAAATACCCTTGGGTGTACTTCCACCCTGTACAATTAATACTCCTGAAACCACTAGGCATGAACTCGTCTATTGAATTACCCGGCACGCACGCGTCAGCACGCGATCAGTATTGTACCAGATTTCCTCTAAATCGATGGTCTGGAATCCAGTTGTCCCAAAGGTATTATCGAAGCGAAATGAGAGGGAAAATACCCCTGGGAACCCAGGATGGTCACATCTTCTGCTCAAATTATACTTACAGATACTAACCTTTCCAAGTCACAAAGCTCCTTTGGGACGAATAAAGGTGAATATTTCATAGCGATTTTTTACGGCGTGGTTGTCTTTTTCAGAGTTACCTTGAGCACACGCAGAGGGTGCAGATTATTGGTTCGGCACGTAGAGAACTAGGGAACCAAAGGGGTAATAAAAAAGCACCTAAAAGATATAACACTGAACAGTAGCAACGGTTAGACAAGGACATGTGATTTTAACAGTGTTTCATCTGAATAATGTTTGACATATGATTCAAAATATGCTATAAACTGAGGGGCAAAAGAAACTCTACCTCTTTTTCAACTGAGCGATTTCAAGTGAGCGATATAAAATATTTTAAAAATAAATACACTGCTGCTTAGTCAGCACTCCATGACTACTTCTACTTGGTTTCGTTTTTAAAAAATATAATTTAATATAAACTTTTTTAATAATTAGAAAAATGGTTTCGCATAGTACACAGCTGTTGCTGGGTATCTTAGACTTGTTCTCTTTGAAAATCAATACATTTGCTTTTTTCGGCACAAATTTAAAATATTACAAACACGGTAGGGTCATGTGGTTGCAAATTCACTTCTTACCCCAGTTTTCAATGAACCAATATATTTCTAAACACAAATGCCCAGGTTGCAGGAATGAGTAGTGGTTAAATAGACCTAATCAAATTATACAATAGTTCTTTCAGTTTTTGATTACATAAATAACAAACTCGGCGAACTTTCTTTTGCCTCTTGGTTAATTAGATTCAGTATCCCTACGTGTAATCGTAGATGGCATGTGCCTTTATTCAATGTGTTATCCATCATTTCAAATAATATTTTCCAAATGGGGCGAACGGCGTCAAGAGGCTCATATCATACCATCACTGTCAGACCGCCTATAGAAGATTGAGTCAGACAAACCACGTTGGGAACATTAGCAACCATCCATAACAATACAGATCAAATATTATAACACCCAACCATCAGTCTCTACAAGCATTGCACCCAGAGAGGACCAGTGTTATTTAAATGAGCTCGAAAGATTGTGGGTTGGGGGCGGTTACAGAAGGTGTGGGCGGTCTGTTTGTTTTACAGAAAAAAAAACTATTTATCGAATTCACAAACCGGATTTGAATTAAAATCAAGTCACACACAATTTCCATTTGAATTGAACATTGGAATTAAATATCAAGGTGAAACAAAACAAGAATCGATAGAAACATGGCGGAAAGGGGACTCGTCGTCACGAATGTTATGTACATATATAAGCAGTCAGTGACCCATCCACTTCCCATTGACTGTGACACCAACTGAAGGGGTTTTCAAATAGAAACTTATATTGTTTCTCCTTTGCCATTGCGTGAGCTAGATGATGTGTGCATAATAGATCGAGGGACCAAGAATATCCAGGTATCACCTCTTAAAAGGAAATGTGGTTGGGTCAATAGTCATCCATTTACGTGTACACTACGTTTCAAAACCAGTGTTTCCTCGATCGCGACTTGATCGCGATTTGATCGCGACTTGTCCGCGAACGTTTCACGAGTTCTATAGATTAGCAAAAACAAAAGTTCTCTCCACCGCGAACTAGGTGCGAACGTTTCTCGGCGCGGTGGTGATCCTCAATTTGTTCACACACTTGCAATCTTAGTGACCCTCTGGTAAAACCAAAGGTCCTCTCAGTGACGACCTGCCTGCAAACGTTCGCGGCACGGTCGCGGTCGTAGTCACATTTATATATATTACTAGTAATACACAGGTCGCCTCCATCGCGCACTGGGTGCGTACGTTTCGCGGTAAGGTCGCGGTTGTTGTGAGAATGTGTTTATATAATGTGTTAATATACTGCTAGTAAGAACATAGCCTCCTTGATCTCTACTTGGGGCACGGATGGCCCAGTCGTCTGAGGCGCCGCGATTCGCTGTGCAGAGTTGTGTCCCTTGGGCACGCCAGAAAACTATGATTGTGGGTTCGAATCTCGGTTCGCCCCGATTATGTTTCTAGCTTTGTCAGCACCATACCCGTGCTCGTGGGTTTCACCGAAATGGTAAACGTCTGAGACCTGCATCACTTCGGGCTTTCCTCCCACATTAAGCTGACACGCTGTGATATAACTGGAATACTGTTAAAAGCGGCGTTAAACCCAACTCACTCACTCACTCACTGACCTCTACTGTAGCGCGAAATGATCATGATACCGTTGCGATAATGGGTATTTCTTTCTAAACAGTACTGTATGTATTCAGTAGTGACTCCTCTGAAAAATGGTCAATGAAATGATATATTGGGAGGTAACTTATTTTCGATTTGATGGGAAATATCGATTCAGATAATGATCTCTTGGTTTTACTCACACGGTGCTAAGTCCAAACGTGACATTGCATTAACGATAGGATGAATTATATGTTTACCCATGAATGATATACTGGTTATTCAATGTTTGTATAATAAATGCGATAGTGATTATTTGTCACATATAATAATGTGTCCATTACGTGGAGTACCTGTTAATTGTTTGGTACACAAGAGTTAATGAAACATATCCATTTTCCAACGATCAACATTTTCAATACTTGCAACGATTTCTAAACATTGATTTTAGGACTATGGGGAACTTTTCAAAGGGAATTATCATGTCAAAGAGAATTTTTGCAAACCTCTTCTCGTCAATTTAACATTTCAATTTTAAAATTTAACTTCATATTTGGAAGATAAACTGAAAGTCAAAATTACCAAAAGGGATTTTCTAAATTCTCATGATCCTTGTCTTATTATTTTTTACAAGGAATATTGCTTTCACTTTAGCTTGCAGTTAGCCTAAGTCTCATCTCTAGGAAATACATTGACGGAAATATATAACGGAGCAAGGACACAAGATGACTTCCAGGATGACATGAGGCATTTTACTGCTGGGTGAACAGAGGCATAGCTCGAACAACGTCACTTGCCTAAAGGCCCCGTGAAGATCCGGGGAAGAATAGGTCTTCAGCAACCCATGCTTGCCGTGAAAGGCGTCTATGCTTGTCGTAAGAGGCGACTAACGGGGTCGGTTGATCAGGCTCGCTGACTTGGTTGATGCATGTCATCGTATCCCAATTGCGTGGATCGATGCTCATGATGTCAATCACTGGATTGTCTGGTCCATACTCGATTATTTATCGACCGCCGTCATATAGCTATAATATTGCTGAGTGCGGCGTTAAACAGCAAACCAACCAACCAATCATACACTCCTTGTTAATTTAGGACTCAGGAACTCCATAGACACAGCTCATATATAAATAGCATTAACCTCAAATAGCCTGCAATATACGTCAGTTCAAGAATCATTTGGGCCAGTTCGTGTGTATGTCTGTCACCTATATAGCGGTGAACATGACTTGCATTGTATATCTATGTGGGTCACACAAGACTCATTGATTGGCCCCGGATCCTCGCGTGACTGATTAGGTATTCTCCTTACAACCTACATAAAATCATAGCAATATTCTCTTCCGCTTGATTTACACGTGCCATGTATAAAACTGCTGATTAACTACCATTTGACATACCATATCGATCAAGCGAAAGCAAATCAATGGCTATTGTTTTGGTCTAAAGGACAAAAACGTTCGGCTGATTATGGAGTGAGTGAGTGAGTATGGTTTTACGCCGCTTCTAGCAATATTCCAGCAATATCACGGCTTCACACATTTTACCCATGTCGGGAATCGAACCCGGGTCTTCGGCGTGACGAGCGAACGCTTTAACCACTAGGCTACCCTTGGGTATTTTTTTAGATGCAAGACATATGTAAAATCAAATATTATTACTGAGGGGTTCTTTGACGATGAACTTGAAATCATACGCGCATTCTGATTGGTTTGTCGTATTTTCGCACATAACATTCATCGATAGGGGGACGAGTCTTCGTGCAGGTTACGGAAAGGGGCGAGTAGTGACGAATGGCTTAAGAGCTGATCAATCAAGGTTACAATATTAAATGCCTCAGTAATCGAACAAACGACCTTCCGCTCTCCGGGAAGACGTTCTATCCACCAGACCACGGAGGCGGTCTTCGACAAAATGCGATTTTGACTATATTTGGAACATAATTACTATAGTTCTTATTAAACGTTGGGCGGAAATGAATTCTGTCAAATCCGCGTTACCTATTCCATTGTTATAAAATATACAAAAGAAAACCAACGCTTTTAGCTGAGATAACCAGAGTTTGAATTACCCTGCATTGTTAAAAAAGCAATCAACCTCTATTTATTTCCTGTAGTAAATCCCTAAGATCCATCCATTAATCTGGAATCAATAGCCCAGGTACTATAGAGACATCGTAAAGTGCCTAATTGTAAATTAATTACGGAATCATCTATCCCTGGGCTCGTGTAGCAGTTGATGGTTGGACCAAGCAGTGCTGCTTCGATTCCTGCAAGTCTTGAAGGTTAAATTACAGTTAACGCTACACACGGAAGTCGAGGAACCATTAAAGTCACTAAGTGGTTTTTTAATAAAATAATATCGCTAATGACACTGCCTGGAGACTTCAATTGACTTAACTTCATCACATGTTTCGATATGTGAGACTCCCCCCCCCCCCCCCCTATGGGTATGGAGCATAACAAGTGCGAATATGTGATTCATCAGACACAGTTAGGTTGTCCAACACAGCTCTATGCGTCGCATTAGACCACTGAGTCAACAGTCACCCATCCTCGGTCATCCAGGGTATTACATCTCCATCCTATAACCACTGTGGACCCATTTGTCACCAAAGCTTTGCTTCGGAAGTGACCATGTCCATTTCTGGTTTCAGGAACCAAGGTATTTCTGTTACTTATGGGCTTTTAATCAAAAATAATTTAGAATGCCTCTTCTGAACAAGAGTTCCTCACATACCTATATTTCAAAAATGTAACCCCTATAGCGCTCTCTCAATTCAATCGAATCCAAAGACGAATATACTTTGATCTAGAAAAGATGCTCTCCTGAGAACAATGGCGGTAATGGTATAAGAGCTGAGCACTGGTGATATCGCTGTTTGTTCAGTCATGCAAATTTATTGGATTATCTCAGCGTCGTGTCATTCGAACCGAACAGAATCTAATGGAATAGATCCATGCTATATATATGTATCTTAATAGAATTGGGATATAATACCCTCGAAGATCGAGGATGGGTTACGATGTCATCAACCCAACAATCTGAAGATACTGCTGTTGGGGGGGGGGGGGGGGGAGGGGGATTTAGCGCGTTTCAACCCAGATTTTAGCCTTTGATGTTTCGCTTCCTCTTATGTTTTGCACACAGTTAGGCACTCTATTGTCAGGTAGTTGACTACTGATATTTATGCAACGTAAAAGTTCAGTGTTTGTTTAAAAAAATGAGGATGCATCCTTAGCATATTAATTTAAACTTTACATCCTCTATGTGTATTTGATTTAAACAAAGCATTTTAGTTCGTTACCAACTAATAAATTTTTCTTTATTTCAAGATGAAACTTAGCGCTAAGACTGTCGTATTTGTATATCTAAACAGGGCGGTTACGGCCCATTGTACCCATGTGTGGAATCGAACCCGGGTCTTCAGCGTGACGAGCGAACGGTTTAACCACTAGGGTACCCCACCGCCCCATTGTCATCGAAATGTGCGCTACTGAAGCTGGTATGACGGCAACACGAGTACTGAGAGACCTACATGTTCACGACACGACGATCTACCATCTTATTGCAGGTAATGTACAGAAAAAACACTGCGCAGGCGTTACGTCAAGATAGCGTTATCGTCCGTTCTCACTTGCGCCAACGCCATCTGCCAGCGTTAACCACTGCCAGACAGGTTGAACCTACCACGTACCTGTGTCAGAAGCCACAATGAATTGAATATCAGTAGCACGCCTCCGGTGCCGACGTTAGTACTTTGCATGGACGTTTTTTCTTGAGCGTTGGAAAGGCTGTAAAGACGATCTTCTGGGTATTGCATTGGTTTGCACGTAAGATGTATATTTTCAGGTCGTGGCCAAGCTAGATGATGTATTTTCACAGTCCCGAGGCTGATATTAGTAAATCGTGTCTTTTATGCCCTGCAGAATCAAATGCAGTGTCTCGGCCATACTAATAGTTTGCAAGGCTGACAAGTCCTGATCACAGATGAGCTCTACGCGTTCAGTCGTACAAAGAACTGAACAAATCAGGTAGCAAGGGAGCAGTCATTGTATCACAGTGGACGGTATCATGCTATTGCTGTGTTGCAATTATATTATAAAAGTGTACTTCAGCATGTTTAAATACATGTACATGACAGTGAATGATGGATACATTCTATTACATTGTATCATTCTGTAATTTTCAGAACCCTGGGCAAGTAAATTCCGTGTTAGAAGAAATCTCGGCTTTGTGATTTCTGTTTGATTCTTTCTAATAATCCTTACCAGAGAATGAGAGGCAGTAAAAAGCACTTGTAGACAGACACGGAGACAGTCAGACACGGAGACCGACAGACTTACAGACATGGAGAAAGACAATATGTTTCTTGCAGCTGTTTAGACAGCGTTTGTTGTATTGTAACAAACAGCTAGAGTATACAGATGAAAATGTTTGAGTCTTGTAAATTAAGGTATAATTCACACGTCAAGATATTATTGGATATGGAATATTATGTTACAGCTTTCAGAAATAGAGACCATAGACGTATGCTGTGCCTGTTTAGATTACGTGAATTGCCTATACGGAGTAATCTGGGCAGAAGAGAGAATATTGTTTAATCACAACGCTTTTGTCAGCTATGTAACAATGGTTGTATTGAGGACGATGTCCATTTTGTGTTTGTCTGCCCGTTTTACGCATCATTAAGACAAAAATATATTCCTGTAAGATTCTATAACAATCCATGTATAAATACTTTTAGCAATCTCTTAAATAGCCAAAATGACTGTATACTCAGAAATGTAGCTAAGTATGTGAAGGAAGCTCTATTATTACGTACCTAATATTGTAACCTTAGTATTGTTTCCAATGTAAATAGCCTCAATTGTGTGTTACTATATAAACTGACGTCCAAAAGAAACTTTACCAGAGTTTAAAATCACTCTTGCTCAAAAACAATAAAACAAACATGCATGAAGTAAAGTGTATTGAGAAGATCAATATATCAACATAATCAACACTGAAAATGACAATCATACCGCGACCGAGAATGACGCCAGAGCCCCCCCAAAGTTGGGTATGGTACAAAACTCGAGCTTTCAGAATCATGGACAATAGGCAGAGTACATAAACAATCGCTCACATTCAATAACAAGTCATTAGTAGCGTGTGTGGACTCCAAATGCCTCAATACACGCAAAAACTCTTCGACGCACAGAAAAAGTCAGTCGTCTGATGAGGTCACGTGGGATTGGACGCCATTCTTCTTGGAGGGCCAAGATCAGTTCTTGCCGGTTGGCTGGAGAGTGTGGTCGTAGTCAAACACGACGATCCATCAAGTCACAGAGGTGTTCTATGGGGGACATGTCGGGTGAGCGTGCAGACCACGGCAGGACGTTGACGTCGTTGGCTGCGAGGAAGTTAGTGACAATTCTGGCTGTATGGGCTCTAGCGTTTTCATGCTGATAAATGACACCACGTGGCTGCTGTTGGAGAAATGGTAGGACAACTGGACGAAGAATGTTATCCATGTAACGCTGAGCTGTCAAGTTTCCATCAACGATGACCAGCGGTGTCCTCTCCTGCCCACAGATCCCTCCCCACACCATGACACTCCCTCCACCATATGGTACGACCTCCTGCACGCAACACGCCGCCGTTCGTTCAACGGTCGTTCGGAAAACACGTTGTCTTCCATCAGCCCTAAACATACAGAATCGACTTTCGTCAGTAAAGACAACCCTCTGCCAGTCATGTCGTTGCCAACGTCGTACAGTCCGGGCCCATCTCAATCGCAGACGACGATGTTGCGCTGTCAATAGCTGTCCTCTGTATGGTCCAAAAGCCCTGATTCCATGAGCCCTGAGTCTCCTGGCCACTGTCTGTCGACTAACCCTGTGACCTAAGGCATTTGTCACCGATGACGTCACTGTCAGGAAGCGATTTCGGAGGTGCAAGGTACGCAAGTACCGGTTATCATTGGGCGTGGTCACCCTGGGTCTGCCTGTTCTTGGCCTGTCTCTGCCCTGTCTGTCTGTAACGTTGCATCAAGTTGGTAACGGCAACACGGGAAGGTTCGTGCAAGGTTCGTGCAACATGGGCGTGGGTGGTTCCCGTCTGTAACCATACCCAAGGCTCGTTCACGTTGTTCGACTGTGAGTCGTGGCATTTCTTTTGTGTGTTTTTTTATCACTGTGGATGTCTGACTTGCCGTTGCAATCGTTTTATACCCTTACCCCCACGTGCATTTGCAGTTGTCCGTGGTGCACGTGTTTTACACTTTTTCGCGTGTTATCTCGCAAACATGTGACAGACGATTAACATTTTCTGCAAACATTATTGTTGTATTTAGGTTATGTGTTTAAGATAGACTTCATCGAAAAAAATTATACTTTGTCTGAAATTTATATTTTCAGTTGGTAAAGTTTCTTTTGGACGTCAGTTTATAACTGAAATGTACATGGGCCTATGGCCTCCCATACATGAATAAACATATATATCACAGAAAGACAGATAATCAGATAGACCGACAGAATCAGAGAGAGAGACAGACTGAGAGCCAGACGCGGACAGGGAACCACACACAAAGAAAAGAACGTTTTGACCTCCCTCTGAGTGTCGCAAAGCTCTCTTTACGCGTGTGCATGTATGCGTGTATGTGTGCGTGTATATGTGCGTGCATGCGTGCGTAAACGTGTGCGTGCATGACATGATACGGGAAGTGGTACGGGAAGTGGTACGGGGAGTGGTACGGGATGTGGTACGGGAAGTGGTACGGGAAGTGGTACGGGATGTGGTACGGAAACTGGTACGGGAAGTGGTACGGGAAGGGGTATGGGAAGTGGTACGGGAAGTGATACGGGACGTGGTACGGGATGTGATACGGGAAGTGGTACGGAAACTGGTACGAGAAGTGGTACAGGAAGTGGTACGGGATGTGGTACGGGATGTGGTACGGGATGTGGTACGGGATGTGGTACGATAACTGGTACGGGATGTGGTACGGGAAGTGGTACGGGATGTGGTACGGGATGTGGTACGGAAACTGGTACGGGAAGTGGTACGGGATGTGGTACGGGAAGTGGTACGAGATGTGGTATGGGATGTGGTACGGGAAGTGGTACGGGATGTGGTACGGGATGTGGTACGGGATGTGGTACGGAAACTGGAACGGGATGTGGTACGGGATGTGGTACGGGAAGTGGTACGGGATGTGGTACGGGATGTGGTACGGAAACTGGTACGGGAAGTGGTACGGGATGTGGTACGGGAAGTGGTACGGGATGTGGTACGGAAACTGGTACGGGATATGGTACGGAAACTGGTACGGGATGTGGTACGGAAACTGGTACGGGAAGTGGTACTGAAGTGGTACGGGAAGTGGTACGGGATGTGGTACGGAAACTGGTACGGGAAGTGGTACGGAAACTGGTACGGGAAGTGGTACGGGATGTGGTACGGAAACTGGTACAGGATGTGGTACGGAAACTGGTACGGGGGGTGGTACGGAAGTGGTACGGAAGTAGTACGGGGAGTGGTACGGGGAGTGGTACGGAAGTGGTACGGGAAGTGGTGCGGGAAGATCTGAAGATGGATGGCTGCTACAGCAGAGAAACTCATTTGCCTCAAAGATCCCCATTACGCCGATCTGGACCCGATAATGACAAGACTCGGCAAGGGCAATACGTGGCCTACACGGGAGATGTCTGTGGCCGTTACGCAAGATGTAGCCATGGAATTAGCCCAGTCACTGTGATACGTGCACTTAAATTGATGGAAACTACATCGATTGAAGCCCTCAATACTAGCTTTATTGTTCTCAACAATTGTGTCTCGAGGGACCTCGTTATGGGACAGTTTCTCTTTACTACAGTTCATTAGTGAAGACTTGTCCCGTGACGACGGCGTGGATGCAATTGAGATTTCACCGGTGATGGACAGTCTACAGAGATTAGTGAGTGAGTTGGGTTTAACGCCGCTTTCAACAGTATTCCAGTTATATCACAGCGTGTCAGCTTTATGTGGAAGGAAAGCCCAAAGTGATGCAGGTCTCACACGTTTACCACTTCGGTGAAACCCAGGAGCACGGGTATGGTGCTGACAAACCTAGAAACATAATCGGTGAGAACAGGGATTCGAACCCACAATCATAGGTTTCTGGCGTGCCTAAGGGACGCAACTCTGCACAGCGAATCGCGGCGCCTTAGACGACTGGGTCACCCGTGCGCCCCCTCCAGAGAAAAGTGACATGGGAGTTGGAGGGACGGTATCAAATCCTAGAGGTAGCCATCGACCGCTCACGTCAAGCGCTGGTTATCAGAACTCGTAACAACACAACACGATACTTCCCAAAAAAACACCGTCAGCTTTAGGCCACAATAAATTAAATATTTGTTGGTCGTGCTTGTCGTAAGAGGCGACTACGTTTGTCGTCAGAGGCTACTAACGGGATCGGGTGATCAGGCTCTCTGACTTGGTTGATGCATGTCATCATATCCCAATTGTGTGGATCGGTATTCATGATGTCAGTCACTGGATTGTCGGGTCCAGACTTGATTATTTACAGACCGCCCCCATACAGCTGGAATATTGCTGAGTGCGGCGTTAAACAGCAAACAAAACAACACAAAAAAAGCACACACAAATTGCACTGACATCCTACTTAACTCATGTTATATTCGTAGTAAGCCCACGATGTGCTCGCACTACATCCAGTGTCGTGTGTACTTCGTTCACATACACGATTTAATACCCAGTATTTCACACATCGCGATATATCGCGAAAGCGGGCGGGTAGCATAACAGTTTTCCAGAAAGACCGTTCGTGACCACTCGTGTCAATCCGTGATGTTAAGAATTATGCCCATTCTTGCATTCGTCACCACTCGCCCCTTTCCCTAACCTGCAAGGCTCGTCCCCCTATCGATGAATGTTGTGTGTGACAAACCAATGAGAATGCGCGTATGATTTCAAGTTCTTCGTCAAAGAATTCCTCAGAAATAATTTTTATTTTACATATGTCTTGCATCTAAACAAATACCCCTAAAAAACAGTTAAATGTATTCAATCATACTGTATAATTCCGCATGTCCAGATGTGCTTTAAATTGCATCTGAAAAATATATAATATATGGGGAAATATATGTGAACCATTACGCAACGAGTTGACAATTGTTTTAGGTATGCCCGTTTGCGCTTAGACGGAACCCGGTCGCAAAAATGGCCATGAGAGGGGCACGTCGCTATTCGGTTGTCCCGGAATAACACGAGTTGGTCACGAATGCCATTCTTGTTGACCACTCGTTTGCGGTCTTTGAACAGTTGTATCTATTCGTGACCATTCGTCTCATTTCTGACAAAAAAAACACTTGTCAAGTCATGACCATTCGTCTCATTCCGGAACAAGAAGAATTGTCCAGTCATGACCACTCGTGTCAATACGGGATTATCAGAATGATGCCCATTCGTGATTACTCGTCTCATTTCGGAACAAGATGAATTGTTTCCATTCGCGACTACTCGTGGCATTCCGGAACTGATCAATCGTGTAATTCCGGGACAAGCAGATTTGTGTCCATTCGTGACCACTCGTGTTATCTCGGATCATACCAGTCTTGTTAAACATGACTTTGGCCCGATCGCCTCTTTTGACAACTGAAGCATGACCAATTTTAACCGGATCTTCATCGACAATACCTCATTTGTCAACTCCAGGACCAAAGTACTTCTGAGTATTTTGTCGTGTTTTCTGACATAGTGTAGAGTACCAAACAAGACCTGAAGCGAGATGTGGCAATCGGGCTATCAGTTCAAACATGGATTCCTATGTATGGTGTCAGTTAGGTATATATGGCCGCATCTCCAATCAAACACGTTGAGAAGTCAGGCTAACTAGATCTGATTGGTTGTAGTTTACTTACCACGCGGTTCAAACGGACCCGTTGTACTTGTCAAACACACCTTTGTGCATTTGGCTCCGTTCATCGGTGCATGTAGACAACCATCACAAAGACGAAATTGGGGCAATTATCTTCATCAGTGAGAACCAACTAAACTCCCACTTGCATGTTAGGTGTGGAAATATCAATCAATAGTACCTCAAGAGATATCAGTGTTTAGAAAGTAGTCTTGATACAAAATTGATTCGAGGCACAAACATCAGCATAAAAATGCTGTTTTCATTCAAATAAATCTTATGCTCGTCCTTCGCTTGAAGATATAAGGGACGCCTACCATTGTCATTAAAATCAGAAGTTGTTTACCCTGATGCGAGGTGCTTGAGCATCTGCGGACGGATGCTTTCATTGAAGGTTGTGTCAGGTGAATACTGCGCGACCTTTGACCACCTTATCTAAATGAAGAATACGTGGGTTCTTGAGCCAATCAGATGTCAGCTTCCTCAAACTTATGACTTTCTCCCCTACCACCACGATTCGGAATTTCGAATACTTCATGCACTTGTAACTATGTGCATTATATATATAATGCACTAAATCCACAACCCAAATGCTCAAATGCGTTACTTTATTACCCCGGCCAATGGATCAGAGTGTAATCGATTTTCGTTCTCAGCTCCCTTGGGAACATACAACCCAACTTGAGTCTCCTGTGAGACGCTAGAAGATAACAGTTTCCTTCTAATCCTACCGGGTACCCATTCACGACTTGGTGACAAAGTCACTTGCCTATGGATACACAATATCTGCTACTTGTGCTTCAGTGTGGAACAAGACAGAAGACCAAGAAACTTCCAGCAGTCAGGCTGCCTATCTCCGGGACCAACGTTGATTTTTTAACTTCACCTGATTCGTTACCTGTGCATTGAACACAAGAACACATGCTACCACGTGTCGAGAGTTTAGAAGCTTCAACGCTGAAAGTCAGCCCGTCGTCCTGTAGTGTCCTCAGATAAGAGATATCGTATTGGAAAATCTAATTTTACAGAGATTGGACGCCCAGCATCACAACCAGCATGTGTAATGAAAAATAATGAAAATGAATCAGGGAAAATCGAACGATCAATTGACATAACAACCTTTCTGAGAGAACAATCCCTGTGTCGATACTATTTTCCACAGCTGTGCAGAGTTGCATCCCTTGGGCACCCCAGAAACCTATGATTGTGGGTTCGAATCCCGGTTCGCCCCAATTATGTTTCTAGGTTTGTCAGCACCATACCCGTGCTCGTGGGTTTTACCGAAGTGGTAAACGTCTGAGACCTACATCACTTCGGGCTTTCCTCACACATTAAGCTGACACGCCGTCATATAACTGAAATAATGTTAAAAGCGGCGTTAAACCCAACTCACTCACTCACTCGCTATTTTCCACAAGTCAGCCCATGTCGTCGTCTGAGCTAGGGAAGATTTCAATCCGTTGTCTTTCACTCACAGTGTACTGTACAGGGGGACCTTGCCAGTACTGGCCTAGTTCTGTCAAACCAGCCTTACCACCAACGGCGAGTTTATTTCGTCTTATTTAATGACCTAATAACAACATGTGCGCCACTCACAGGACACAGGCAATTTCACTCGAGGTAATGTTGTGGATTAATGGGATTTTCCTAATCCCTGGTAATCCAACCCGTCTGTACCAGTCGCTGACGGATCGCTGTTCAAACAGGGAGACAACAACAACGTCTGAGAGTCTTTGAGGAAATGGGACGACGATAAAAAAGAGATTGTGGGCAAATATAGAACGTTTGACCTTTGGCGTAACGGCATAACCTTGATGCTTATATAGCAAGGAGAACTTGTGTCAACGCCAGCGTATAGAGGAGATGGGTGACGATAGATGGCGTCATCAGTTGGGCGCCACTCAAGGATCAACTTGGGCGTCCTTGGGCACTTAATGTCAGAATAGCATATCACGTTACAAAACAAAAGAAACAAAGCTTTCAGCTTTATAGGATTTGTGTTTTTCTGACTATTTTTGGCGTCGGGCAAATGTGAGTTTTTCAGCAACATTAATACAAGCCAGGTTTGGTCTTAAACATTTCTTTTGTCTGTTCAGTATTGCTAATGTCATTGCTAGATCACGGGTGAGCAAGTGATTGAAGGTACATTTCGCAGTTTAAATGTGTGTCAGTCGTGATTCGTTGATTGTTGGTTCGAGTCTCAGGTTCATTCCGATTATTTCCCCTGGTCTGTCAGTACCAAGTAGTTATCCCCAAGCAGTAGATGTATGAGTGTAAGAGGATTGGACGAATGTAGCTCACAGATAATCAATTAGGACTACAACCTGATATTCCTGGATCAACGACGTGATTGATATTGACGTGCGTCCAACTTCATTACAAGACGTAGTATATCTGCATGAGCTAGCTTATGTTACTTTGGAATTGTAGTCTTGGCAAACAAATGTATATTCACCTAGACACGATCTGGATCACGAATGTTGGCATATATATCTGGGGAAAAAAACGTTTAATGCGTCGTTCATTAAGTTTGCAAATATGGCCTGTTAGAAATAGATCGTACACACTTCCGCCCTTTAAGCGCCGCGCCCACATCACAAATTCGTTTCTGTGCATCTGCGCATAAATCTGTGTCTTTCAATATCAATGAAGCATTTTGTGAATTTACAAATGTTTGGTATTTTGGAAAATATCGTTTTGGCAAACAACCCTGTGTCCAACCCGGATCTTCACGGGGACATAGATACAACAAGGCACGTGACGGTATATCCCTCACAGAAATAAGTGTGTAAATAGTGAAATATAAAGTCGAATCCCGTTGTTTTGAAATCGGATATGTCGAATCATCGATTGTGTCGAACACTCAGTCTGTGTCCCCAGGATGTCGGGACAAGGTTCGACTGTATATACATAACCAGGTCGAGGTGACCCTGCCGTGCAAAAGGAACAAGTCAATTACTGTTTATTGTATGCCTCATTTTATAGCCGCAAAAGGTTTTCCGGGAACACGTTCAAATCGCCAATTCCGATTTACTTGAAACCAATTTTATAACCATAAAAAGGGGCATATATTTTTTAAAGGGGATACATCACGGAGAGAATTATTTTCCGATTGTTTTTCCATTACAGCGAGGAAATGGAGGGAGATATAAATCTGATGAATCACAGATAAGGCGATACTACCACGGAGGGAGCTATACACGGACGGGCAAGAAGCTTTACTTACTGAATGTACTGTCAGCAACAACACTTATATCTCGTTTTATTTCGCCGACTTTTTTAAAACTTGGTTTACGAATGCGCCTAGTACAAAAAATTGAAATAGAAAATTCTCTTGTTTTTAAAAGTGAGTGAGTGGGTGAGTTTGGTTTTACGCCGCTTTTAGCAATATTCCAGAAATATCACGGCGGGGACACTAGAAATGGGCTTCACACATTGTACCCATGTCGGGAATCGAACCCGGGTCTTCGGCGTGACGAGCGAACGCTTTAACCACTAGCTACCCGACCGCCCGTTTTTAAAAGCAAGCCTACCAGAAATAGGTTCATTTAAAGAGTCATTTACTGTTAATTGATCATTATAAATAATTTATTTACAATACTATAATAAAAACATGATGAAAATGCATCTTAAAAACTTCAAAACGCAACGAATTATGACGAATCAAGCAAGAAATTAAATACAAAAACCTGTTTCAAATTTTAATATTTATTTTGTTTTCATCAACCTACCGACCTGTAACAACCCATTCACTCACTCGCTCACTCACCCATCTGGGGTATACAATGAAACCTCGTTATTCCGAACCTCACTAATCCGGATACACAGTTTATCGACAGATCCCAGAGACATCTTAAGCTAATATCGACACTAACAGATAAAGTACACTGCATTGTATTCCAGTGAACGTAATCTCGAAGAAAGACGTAACCAGTGCATCCGTCATATCAAAGGTAGATAACTCCTTATCATCATGCTGGCAAGACTTTGGCAGTCATGCGAACATGTTTTATGTTCTATTTTAGGAACAAGCATTGACCAAGTAGACAAAACTGCTATCTAATCATGGGCTGATGTGGTGTTGAATGAATGTCCACTTCCGCTTCCGGTCTGACTCAATATGCTTCCCCCACAGACACTTCCAGTAAAGGTCTAAGCACTCTCGAACATTAAAAAGTAATATTCTAAAGTACACCACACACGAACCCCTGAACGAGCTTAGAAGCATGTTTCTTAGAACTATTTAAGAGAAGAGAGTATTTGACACATAGGATCGGCACCTCCGTGGCTTGAAACATTGACACAGCTTAATACCATGATGGCGGAAGGCTAAAGCAATGGCTTGGTGGTTTTATTTCAGGAAAAACATCAAAACAGTTTCATACTCAAACAGATTGGAATTAATTGCAACTGGAATTTTAAAAATATGAATCAATATTAGAGTATTATATAGCCAAAGCTGTATCGATCCTCCAAGACAAAAGGAAAATGTGTCATTCCTTCAATAACAAATCCAAACGACATATCGACCAATTTTAGTGACGTCCAACTCAGCATGTTCTATGAGAATTGTCTGTGAAACTGTTAACAGAATACAATAAAGCAAACATCATTTACAGCAACACTATCCACACAGACAAGACACGTCAGTTTCTGCTAATATTTCAGCTATATACATAATCGATTTGACGGGATAAACTGATATTGTTGACAGTATTAACGATGCATTAACCACACATGTATCGTGTCGAACTATTCCTATTTCACTCGGCGCTAACGACAAGGATGTCTCACTGAGGACGTAATCCGTAATCACTACGTACTGGGGACGTATTCCGTAATCACTACGTACTGGGGACGTATTCCGTAATCACTACGTACTTGGTACGTGTTCTGTAATCATTACGTACTTGGTACGTGTTCTGTAATCACTACGTACTGGGGACGTAGTCCGTAATCACTACTTACTGGGGATGTATTCCGTGATTACTACGTACTGGGGACGTGCTACTTAATCACTACGTGCTGGGGACGTATTCCGTAATCACTACGTACTTGGGACGTGTACCGTAATCACTACGTATTGCGGACGTGTTCTGTAATCACTACTTACTGGGGACGTATTAAGTAATCACTACTTACTGGGGACGTATTCCGTAATCACTACGTACTGGGTACGTATTCCGTAATCACTACGTACTGGGGACGTATTCACGTAAGAAGTCCCTGGGGGAAGGTCACAGTGCGGTACTGGGTGTAAAGTAGACACATATTTGTCTATTAGGAAATCAGACATCATACTTCTAAAATTTACTTGTACCTTAAACACGTGATTGGAATATGAGGAACTTTATAAGACGAAATCTCCAATGGAGGTGTTGTCAGATCTTGACGGCGACAGGACACCTGATATCGAAGTACATCTGATTATACTGAGATAGCTGGCGACACATTCTGACGTCCCACGTGGAGTACTTGGGATCTACTCAGACATCCCTGCAGAAGACACACGTGGAGTACAAGGGATCTACTCAGACATCCCTGCGGAAGACACACGTGGAGTACTCGGGATCTACTCAGACATCCCTGCAGAAGACACACGTGGAGTACAAGGGATCTACTCCGACATCCCTACGGGAGACACACGTGGAGTACAAGGGATCTACTCCGACATCCCTAAGGGAGACACACGTGGAGTACAAGGGATCTACTCAGAACATCCCTAAGGGAGACACACGTGGAGTACAAGGGGGCTACTCCGACATCCCTGCGGGAGACACGTAGAGTACTTGGGGGCTACTTCTCCCATCTCTGCGGAAGACACACGTGGAGTACAAGGGATCTACTCCGACATCCCTGCGGAAGACACACGTGGAGTACTCGGGATCTACTCAGACATCCCTGCAGAAGACACACGTGGAGTACAAGGGATCTACTCCGACATCCCTACGGGAGACACACGTGGAGTACAAGGGATCTACTCCGACATCCCTGCGGGAGACACACGTGGAGTACAAGGGATCTACTCCGAACATCCCTGCGGGAGACACACGTGGAGTACTCGGGATCTACTCCGAACATCCCTGCGGGAGACACACGTGGGGTACAAGGGGGCTACTCCGACATCCCTGCAGGAGACACACGTGGAGTACAAGGGATCTACTCCGACATCCCTGCGGGAGACACACGTGGAGTACCAGGGGGCTACTCCGACATCCCTGCGGGAGACACGTTGAGTACAAGGGGGCTACTCCGACATCCCTGCGGGAGAAAACGTGGAGTACTAGGGATCCAACATCCCTGTTGACAATCATATTTATATAACGATCACAAATCGGGGCGAATCTAGGATCTTAACCTACAACCAGCGGATCCTGCCATGCCTGAGGGGCGCAACTCATAACAACCGACCATTATAAACTTAACTTGTACGTACCTTAAAATAGACAAGAGCTGTCGAAAAACTACATATACTATAATATCGGGTCGATAAAGCGACTTTGAAGCACACGGTCGCCGATTGTTCGTATCCGAATATAAACCTATCCAGGCATTCGTCACCACTCGTTCCTTTCCGTAAGCGCTATTCGGCTTGTCGCGGAATAACACGAGTTCGTCACGAATGCTATCCAGGGGAACTCTGTGACTATTGAATAATGATCTCACTGATTTAATTCTAATTATTTCATTCTGTTAATACAGATTTGTTTAAAGAGTAGCATACAGAGTTAACTTCAATAAGAATTATTCGATGATGTTTTGTGTTGTGGACGATTAACATTTTTTGTGTAGGCGTTAGCAAAAAATTATACGAAGTCAGCAAAACCGTCGGGTCTTCGTTGTCTTGTGTCCAACTTATACGCCAGATTTTATGCGACGCTTCAATCACTTCTACAAGTCTTGAAACGATTCCACCATGTTCTGGTAACTTCTTCATTGTTTTTCACGTCACAGAATTCCAGCTATATGTCGGGGTCTGTATATAATCGAGTCGGGGCCAGACAATCCAATGATTGACATCATGAGCATCGAGCCACGCAATTGGAATACGATGACATGCATCAACCAAGTCAACGAGCCTGACCACCCGATCCCGTTAGTCGCCTCTTACGAGAAGCATAGTCGCCTTTTACGTCAAGCATGGGTTGCTGAAGACCTATTCTACATCTAAACTATATCACATCTAAACCCTGTGATCAGCAATATCACATCTAAACCATGCGATTAGCAACATCACATCTAAACCATGTGGTCAGCAATATCACATCTAAACCATGTAATCAGCAATATCACATCTAAACCATGTGGTCAGCAATATCACATCTAAACTATGTGGTCAGCAATATCACATCTAAACCATGTGGTCAGCAATATAACATCTAAACCATGCGGTCAGCAGTATCACATCTAAACCATGTGGTCAGCAATATCACATCTAAACCATGTGGTCAGCAATATCACATCTAAACAATGTGGTCAGCAATATCACATCTAAACCATGCGATTAGCAACATCACATCTAAACCATGTGGTCAGCAATATCACATCTAAACCATGTGGTCAGCAATATCACATCTAAACCATGTGGTCAGCAATATCACATCTAAACCATGTGGTCAGCAATATCACATCTAAAACATGTGGTCAGCAATATCACATCTTAACCATGTGGTCAGCAATATCACATCTAAACCATGTGGTCAGCAATATCACATCTAAACCATGTGGTCAGCAATATCACATCTAAACCATGTGGTCAGCAATGTTACATCTAAACCCTGTGGTCAGCAATATTTCATCTAAACTCTGTGATCAGGAATATTACATCTAAATCATGTGAGGTGAGGTGAGGTGAAATTGGGTTTAACGTCGCGTCCAAGATTATTGCACTTATATAGCGATGTGCATGCACACGTGTGTGTGTGGCTGCTTGTTCTAGACCGGACTGATTTATAGTGCTAGCCCACTGTGATACCATTGCGCAGTTTAACATGAATACCCCACTCAAACACAGTATACTGACTCCGAGCCGACCAGTCCTTGCTTTAGCCCCTTAATGCCGAGCGCCAGACAGGGTAACAACATTGTGGTCAGCAATATTACATCTAAACCATGTGATCAGCAATATTACATCTAAACCTTGTGATCAGCAATATTACATCTAAACCATGTGATCAGCAATATTACATCTAAACCATGTGATCAGCAATATTACATCTAAACCATGTGATCAGCAATATTACATCTAAACCATGTGATCAGCAACATCACATCTAAACCATGTGATCAGCAGTATTACATCTAAACCCTGCGATCGGCAATATTACATCTAAACCATGTGATCAGCAATATTACATCTAAACCATGTGATCCGCAATGTTACATCTAAACCATATGATCAGCAATATTACATCTAAACCATGTGGTCAGCAATATCACATCTAAACCATGTGGTCAGCAATATCACATCTAAACCATGTGATCAGCAATGTCACATCTAAACCATGTGGTCAGCAATTTCACATCTAAACCATGTGGTCAGCAATATCACATCTAAACCATGTGGTCAGCAATATCACATCTAAACCATGTGGTCAGCAATATTACATCTAAACCATGTGGTCAGCAATGTTACATCTAAACCATGTGGTCAGCAATGTCACATCTAAACCATGTGGTCAGCAATATTACATCTAAACCATGTGGTCAGCAATGTCACATCTAAACCATGTGGTTAGCAATGTTACATCTAAACCATGTGGTCAGCAATATTACATCTAAACTCTGTGATCAGGAATATTACATCTAAATCATGTGAGGTGAGGTGAGGTGAAATTGGGTTTAACGTCGCGTCCAAGATTATTGCACTTATATAGCGATGTGTGTGTGGCTGCTTGTTCTAGACCGGACTGATTTATAGTGCTAGCCCACTGTGATACCATTGCGCAGTTTAACATGAATACCCCACTCAAACGCAGTATACTGACTCCGAGCCGACCAGTCCTTGCTTTAGCCCCTTAATGCCGAGCGCCAGACAGGGTAACAACATTGTGGTCAGCAATATTACATCTAAACCATGTGATCAGCAATATTACATCTAAACCTTGTGATCAGCAATATTACATCTAAACCATGTTATCAGCAATATTACATCTAAACCATGTGATCAGCAATATTACATCTAAACCATGTGATCAGCAATATTACATCTAAACCATGTGATCAGCAATATTACATCTAAACCATGTTATCAGCAATATTACATCTAAACCATGTGATCAGCAATATTACATCTAAACCTTGTGATCAGCAATATTACATCTAAACCATGTGATCAGCAATATTACATCTAAACCATGTTATCAGCAATATTACATCTAAACCATGTGATCAGCAATATTACATCTAAACCATGTGGTCAGCAATATTACATCTAAACCATGTGATCAGCAATATTACATCTAAACCATGTAATCAGCAATATTACATCTAAACCATGTGATCAGCAATATTACATCTAAACCATGTGATCAGCAATATTACATCTAAACCATGTTATCAGCAATATTACATCTAAACCATGTGATCAGCAATATTACATCTAAACCATGTAATCAGCAATATTACATCTAAACCATGTGATCAGCAATATTACATCTTCATTCATGTCGCCTGCAAAGTGTAGAAAGTGACACAAACTCCTGACATATCCAGGCATGTCACATCCGAGACAGTTAGCCTACGTCTTCAGCACACCAATTTGAGGTACCAGTAGACAGCTCACTGCCAAGGGAGGTAATCTCAATGCCATATCTTTGGGTATGAGCAAGACCTGTAGTCAAGGCATTGGGGTAAGATATTCATGAGTATACGATAGTCTCACATGAAGAAACAGTGAGTGAGTTGGGTTTAACACCGCTTTTAACAGTATTACAGTAACATCGCGGCGTGTCAGCTTAATGAGGGAGGAAAGCCCGAAGTGATGCAGGTCTCAGACGTTTACCACTTCGGTGAAACCCAGGAGCACGGGTATGGTGCTGACAAACCTAGAAACATAATTGGGGCGAACCGGGATTCAAACCCACGATCATAGGTTTCTGGCGTGCCCAAGGGATGCAACTCTGCACAGCGAATCGCGGTGCCTTAAATGACTGGGCCCCCTATGCCCCCACATGAAGAAACAAGACAATTCTCATCAATGATTCCTTATGTGTATTTATTCATTGTTTTTCACAAAATATTCAATCTACACATAGTAACTGTATTGGTAGGATGCTCTCAACATTGTCAATAACAATATATTTCTCCCTCAGTGATACATGAGAAACAACTGAAGTCAAGTCACAAGACTGACCCAAAATGTTTTACTGTTATATTTCCATACATCAATGGGCAGTGGTGTAGCCTGTGGTTAAAGCGTCCACTCGTCACTCCGAATGCCCAGGTTCGATTCCCCAGGGGACAATGTGTGAAGCCCATTTCTGGTGTCCCCAGCCATAGTATTGCTGGATTATCGCTAAAAGTTTCAAACTCACTCACTCATACATCAAAACATGCAACATGAAAAGTATTGAGCAGCACTTGGTTGTCCGAAGTAGGTCGATATTTTCCCCATAATCCCACACATACTAGTGGAGAAAACCAATCAAAACAAAAAGTTTACTCCATCCCAGCGCTAGGCCCTGCAGGTATCCATCACCTCATAGTGGTAGTGAATACATGGTTCCCACATACTGCAGTTACCATGGTTACTGGTATACAGTATTCAATGTGCAACTTCATAAAAAAAATTACAGATGAGAACAGCTATATTTGATTCAGTAACCATGGTAACATTGCCACAGATGATCATCTGACCAGTCAAAAATGTCTTTCTCTGTCATAAAGTGATACACTTATAAAAAGCGGCCACGTAAGATTGTTTAAAGGCCTTTGACATGTTTGTGTAAGAATTGTATTCTTTTACATATAACATGTATAATTTAATCGGAAACTTTGGCACCCAAGTCAAAATAAGAGAGATTGATTGAAACTGAACATAACTGAGGCTACACTAAGCATACATTTATTTCGTTTTGTACATAGCAATTTGATGTTCAGATGTTCTGTGAACATGATGAAAAAAACCTACTGGCACCATTGTTAATCTTGGTGGCAATTTTCATTTCATGTTTACATGTTTCTGTATGCTATTATAGTCTTTAAATGTTTGACACCCAAATGTGTTTTTAGTTCACGGTATGGTTAATATCTTTCTGCATCATTTACGTTTCTTCTTGGTTGTGGGAACCTCTTTCTGTTTATCCAATTTCTTTCTCTTTTTCTTCTTTCTATCAACTTTATCTTCTTTGACAACAATTTCTTTCTCATTCTTTTTCACAGTCCTGGTTTTCACAAGTTCAAGATTCTCCCAAACATCCTCATCTTCTTCTGATTCAATACCCGACTCTACATCAACTTCATCATGAACCTGATTCTTATTTTCCATGACATTTTCTCCGTCTCTTGAAGAAAAGAGGAGACAGTTCAGCCTTGACTTCAGATACAATTTGTTGACCATTTCCCTAGAATCGATGTCATGTATTCGTAAATGCCTATCCAAACCACAAGATGCAACAAGGGGTTTCGTGGGATGACATTTGATATCTCGTATACCTCCAGCAAAACCTTTATAAACTTGCACAACTTTCCCATTCCTCAAATCAACCAATGCCATCTTTCCCTGTGTGTTGCCAACGAGGACTTGATTGTCTCGATCATGGCGCAATGACATTGCTGTGAGAGGATATTCGTCCACTTCAATGTCAAGGACAGGTCTACGCTGTGAACTCTGAGGGTCATACACTCTGACCTGGTGATGACCTGTTGAGGTGACAATCTTATCGCTTCCTGGAAGGAACTGTACACCCATTACCCAAACTGGAACTCTCAGATTTAACCAGTCATTTTTCACATTCTTTGCTTTGAATATTGGTTCGGAATGTTTCTGAAGATCCCAAAGTTTGAGTTCATTTTCTTTTCCCCCAGTAGCGATGATATTGGGAGTTTGTGGCTTTTGCTCCATGCAAAACAAATCTTTCCCTGCTTCAATTTCGATGGTTTTCTTGTCGTCATCGTCCCAGAGTTTGACTAAACCCGATTCCACGGCTGTCAAATAGTTGCCTTCAACTTTTGCTATAGCACGAAATTTCCCACTGCCTCCGTCCAATGTGTGAATTTCGTCTTCAAGTGATTGATTTTCAACATCATAAACAAGCACCTGTCTGTTTTTCAAACCCAAACATACTTTCGACTCGTCTGTATTATCCCAACATATGGCGCATATTTCTTTCTCTTTATCAGCACTTGCAAGAGAATTCAGGTTGTTCCACTGTGACTTTTTCAAGGTAATGCCTTTCAATAAACCTGTTTCAGCTCCCACAAACACGTTGTACATGGGCGCCGCCATTTTATTTCATCGTGTTAAACCGGAAGTTGACAACAGCAGAGTTAGTATAAAACATACACATAGAAGTTGAAACGAACTGAGCAAACATATTAATGTACACAGTTTCCCGAAGTTAAATATTCAAATTGCATTCTGCTCTGGACTTATTTTTGGAGTAAACTGTAATAAATTATATTAATGGATTCGGCGTCCTGTTTTCACTCGTAGTAGTGGTAGTAGTAGCAGTAGGAAAAGTAAAAGCAGCGTTTGTAATATGACAGGAGCAGTAGGACTATTGAAACTAGAAGTAGTCACACTAGCAGTAACATTGAAATAAAGTAGACGAAGCAACAATAACAGTAGTAGCAGTATTAGAAAGAGTGCCAGTGGTAGTATATATAGTTTGTTTGGGAGCAGGAGAAATGGCCTCTTGCAAAAATAGCCCCGGACAATTTGGAGAGAATGACCCCAAAATGAGAAAATGGTGACATGTTTTGGAGAAAATGAATGCAAATAAATTTTGGTTATCTATGCATACAATTGTTACATGAAAGCCTTACCTCCAATTTGACAATATCAATTGTTATTTTGTTTGTTTTACAATTAGTAGTTTTAACAATTGTCACTTCAAAAGCCTTATCGGCCAGGTGAGGTGAGGTGAAATGAGGTTTAACGTCGCGTCTAAGATTATTGCACTGAAATAGCGACGTGTGTGTGCGTGCGTGCGTGTGTGTGTGTGTGTGTGTGTGTGTGTACGTGTGTATGCGTGTGTGTGCGTGTGCGATTTATAGTGCCAGCTCACTGAGATACCGTACCGCAGTGATTGACATCATGGGCATTGATCGACGCAACTGGAATACGGTGACATGCATCAACCAAGTCAGCGAGCCTGGCCACCCGATCCCGTTAGTCGCCTCTTACGACAAGCATGGGTTGCTTAAGACCTATTCTACCTCGAATCTTCACGGGTCACATACTGGACAAGTTAGGATTGGTGATGGATCCAAATTGGTTTGGTGTTTACAAAAACAATAATTCAGGAGAAGTGAGGGTTATTGATGATAGTGGTTTTAACGGTGGTATTACAAGTGTGAAAGCCTATATAGACCTCTCCCGTACAAAATACCAATCAAAAATAAAGATAGATATATATGCTGGCGTTTTCTTAATATACATGTTGTGAAAATGCTATTTTAGTGATAATGTCCATGATAACTTAAAGATGTATAACCAGTTTCATTATGACAAGTAAATGCCCTGATTACTGGACTGGAATTAATTATCATGACTAATTACTTTGCTTATGCATCATACGCGGCTTGTTTGGAATAATATTGAAGAATAAATTGCCTCTAAGCTGAAACGGATTAAAGTTGGACAGTTTGGAAGACCGTGTGACATAGTTATGAGTCCAGATTAGATATCAATCTCTATACGGATTTGTGTTATTTTTTTTTCCTAAAATCTGGGTCCATATTTTCTTCAAAACATGTGACTATTGTCTCTAGGGGGCGGTCGGGTAGCCTAGTGGTTAAAGCGTTAGCTCGTCACGCCGAAGACCCGGGTTCGATTCCCAACATAGGTACATTGTGACACACACCCCAGCTTTGAATGCGGCCTGTAATTAAGCGATCCTGGTTCAGGCAGTAGTAGCTGCCATATGTTTTATGATCAAATCCTTCCCGCCCCCACCACGACCCCAACCCAACCAACCCAACCCACCCCACCCCTCTCACTCTCACCCCACCCACCCCCGACCAGGTCCCTAATGACCAGGCCCCTTACAAGGTTACAAACTTACTTATTTTGAAACTAGTATTTTTGCTTCCTGTATCTTGATATTCTGGCACAGCAAAATCGCCAGACAAGAAATAAATTGCTTTAAATGCTTTAAAAGACATACCCTTCATCCATATGAAGCGTCAGCCTATTTCGTTTAGGAGTTGGCAATTTCGACTCAACCTAATTTTTACCCAATCAACTCGTCGAAAAACTTGACTGCGGACATTGTAGCCGGAAAGCGGGAACACAAACTTGGCTCAACTTTGGGATTTACTCAGTTCATCAAATCACGCTGTGAACCAAATCCACTATGATAATAGTTTAGTATCTACCTATTTGTTTAACCATGTTTTGGCGGTTACAACAATGATTTCCTTCGGTAATCAACATGAACAGCTGATTGTTTTCTAAAACGACGTCTGCATAATATTCGAGGGAACTCCACACATTTCATCACACTGACGGCCAGTTCAGCAACACTGAGCCTTATGTGTTATATATTTATAGGAATATCAATACCACGGATGTTCTGATTATCAAAATGGATTTTGTATTGACCAGTACCCGGATATACAACTACTGTGATGGACATTACGAGGATTACAAGTGTTACTAGCCCTGTGGAAGGATAAACAGGACCTGGGGGTGTGTGTCAAATGTAGGCCTAATGAATGAGATGATTCAAAAGAATACAACGAAACGAATGCGCACTTGAAGAATGAAGCAAAAAGATGGTGACAAGCATAAACGTAATTATTATAATATATTTTTCCATTATCTGTATCCATGGCAACTATGAAAATCAAAATAAACCAAACTTCATGTTTATTTTAAATAATATTATTATTAGCCTATCCTTGTGTCATGAGAATTGAAATAAATATTGATGTGCATCAAACTGATTATTTAACTCTCATTTTAACTATAGTCATTCACAGTAGTGTGAAACTTTGATGTCTCGAAGTATAAACTCGATTTCTGCATATTCCTTCTTTAGTTATCAGTTTTCGATTGTGTCAAACCTCAAATAACTCAAAGTGTTTACGTACATCTCTTCAACTTCGACACAATGGTGTTTGACAGAATTATAAATCAAATTCATAAAAGGCAAGAGCTACATTCTTTACAATCCACATTCAATATCTCTTTTAGTTGGACCAATATTTTTTGTGTCATGTTCATGCTGTATTCAAAAGTAGCAGTCTGTGGTCTTCTGTGCTATTTGAATCCAGGGACCTCCTTCATCTTTAAATTTACATTTGACAAATCGACCTTGATTTTTATGCTTACGTTACAGCACTGCTTTTGTAACTGTGATTTTAATGTTAGCATTTTGTTTCCACAGCTAGTACAAGTTATAGTTCCAACAAAGGGAAGCGGAAACTGGAGTTTGATAAGAAGACAAGTAACTTGCCACTTTCAGGGAAAATAGTGTATCTTGATGTGAAAGATGTTCGCCAATCCAGGAGTCTTGAGGAGAAACTTAAGCAGCTTGGAGGGGTGAGCCAACTAACTTCCTGTCTTCATACATACTTCAACAACTAGTGTCAGGCCCAGATGTAGTCAGTTTGTTTAAGGTCACACTCAGAAATAATTTAGCTACATATAATTGGGGGCGGTCGGGTAGCCTCCTGGTGAAAGCGTTCGCTCATCACGCCGAAGACCCGTGTTCGATTCCCGACATGGGTACAATGTGTGAAGGCCATTTCTGGTGTCCCCCGCCGTGATATTGCTGGAATATTGCTAAAAGCGGCGTAAAACCATACTCACTCACTCACTGATTCCAACTCTCAGTGTTTAATATCCTTTCATGTCGATGTTCATCCACTTCAGACTATTGAGAAGTTTCTCATCAAAGATGTGAACTACGTCATATCCAGCAATGCTCCAGCCAGTGGTCAGAAGAAAGGGGAGAAGGGTCAAGACCGGCCGGACAGTCCTGCCTTCCAGTCCACGCCTAGTCCCTTCAGCATGGGGCAGTCTCCATCACCGACTGCTATTGAAGCTAAGAAGGAAACTGTGAGGCCAATTCACGTTACCGTATTCGACGTAATAAGCGTCCAGGTCCCTCTCAAAATTAGAAATAGGAGGCTCTGATTAGAATATAATTTTGGTGAAAGAAAAACAGAGTTGAAAGATCGTAAATTTCTACGTTTGTGTACCTGAAATGATACATAAGAAAAGTCTGTGCGTATCATACACGACAGATATATTTTTCCAGAATTCATTTGCCCATAATTAAGGGTGCATATAACACATGAGTGAGTATTATACACAAATAAATAAGTCTTGTTTACATTGATCAATCGGAAGAGGTGCTAATTGGGATTGTTCACTAGCCAATATATTAGCAAATATCACCATGGGCGCTTATTACGTCGAATATGGTAATTATTTATTCTGGAAATATTCTTTACTCGAAGCAGAGCTCCAGGGCCCACGTGCACAAAGCGATCTTAGCTACGACTATTGTAAGCCTCTGTTAAAGTATGGAAGTTAAGATCATCTTAGCGCTAAGATTGCTTTTTTTGCAAGTGGGCCCAGATAAGCAATAAGCTGTGTAATTGCCTAAAATATGAAAACTAAATGACCATTATCCAATTAATTTGTTTGTGAGTACAAGTACGCATGAACATATTTGATTTGATTTATCATATAACAACACTGTGCGTAATTACGCCAAGTAGCTTTTTCAGCCTATGCACATGTAGGTCTTCACATATCTTTTCTTACTGACTTACTGGAGGCGTCTTGTGTACGTGGACTCTACTGCCATGAATAATGCAAAGATGTGCAACTTTCCGCTTATTGTAACTTAGCCATGTAGCACTGTTATGTGGTTATATGACATGTGATTTGTTTGTTTGTTGTTTAACCCCGCATTCAGCAATATTCCAGCTATATGACGGCAGTCTGTAAATAATCGAGTCTGGACCAGACAATCCAGTGATTGACATCATTGACATCAATCCACGCATTTGGGATCGTTGACATGCATCAACCAAGTCAGCAAGCCTGACCACCCAATCCCACTTGTCGCCTCTTACGGCAAGCATGGTTAATGAAGACCTATTCTACCCCGGATCTTCACGGGTCATAACACATGTGACTCACTTGGGGCTGCTAATTAAACAGCATAGAAGTAAAATCATTTTTTTAAAAGTCTACTCTTCGGTTTACAATAGCCAATAAACTGAGCCCAAAAGAGAAGAAATATATTGAACACCCAAAGAAGATGATCACTACCCAACATGAAGGATGAATGTGGTGTTCAAAATTAAACATAAAATCAAACAGCCTGTGTCATAACCCTGATCATTGCTACTCATGCTAATGGCAGAAACTAAAAGACTTCAGCACAACATTTTCCTGATTTCTATTTGAAGGTAAGGATAAGATGTAGGGATGAACAACTTCTTTATTACAACAAGCTATTTGAAGGGTCACTAGATCATGCTAGATCAACTAGTGTGCAAATTTAATGGGGGTCTGGAGCCCTTTAGGTCTTATTGGAATCCATTGGAATCTAGGAGCTCCCTAATTCTTTGGGGACATGAGTTCGGTCCCTTGGGCATGTCCTATGATCATATGTTCAAATCCCGGTTCACCCTGATTATGTTTCTAGGTTTGTCAACACCATACCCGAGTTCGTAGGTTTCACCGAAGTGGAAGACACCTCAGCGATAGAAACTAATAGTTTTAGTCCACTAGTACTTTTAATGACAACATATAGCAAATCCCTTAAAAAGTGCAAATTTCTACTGGTCCTTATGATACCTTAACCATTGGGCAGTTTGGCAAGGATAATAGGACTAGTGCCAATTTGTAACGCTGCATCTGAGACATGCATAACTTCAGGCTTCCCATAATTCTTTAGCTTTGAGGGTTAGATTTTTTACATTGACCCCAGGAATCTTAGGTTTAATTTCGAGCATCAACATGAAACACTCCGTGAAGATCCGGGGTAGAATAGGTCTTCAGCAACCCGTGCGTGCCATGAAAGGCGACTATGCTTGTCGTAAGAGGCGACTAACAGGATTGGGTGGTCAGGCTTGCTGAATTGGTTGATGCATGTCATCATATCCCAATTGCGTGGATCGATGTTCATGAGGTCAATCACTGGAGTGTCTGGTCCCGACTTGATTATTCACAGACCGCCGTTATAAAGCTGGAATATTGCTGAGTGCAGCGTTAAACAAAAAACAAAATTCCTAAGGTAACAGATTGATAGTTTGGAGTTCACTGTTATTCAACATGTTCAAGACAGACATTTATTTCGTTTAGTGCATCAGTTACCTCAGCATTTGTTCAAGGATTGACAGTATTTCTCTCCTTATTTACAGGTGACCAGGGGAAAGGCCATTCTTCAGATTGCAAAGAACAAAAGCTCAGTAAGTTGTTTTGATTTTTTCCAAATCTTGCATGACATATGTCACTGTTATAACCTGGAAGCAATATGTTTTAAGAAAATATTAGATCATGTTAGGTTTGTTATATGTTTGAAACAGGGGCCACATTTGCGAATATTTTCAGAAGTTTTGTTTTGTCTGAAAATCTTTGAAATTTCTGTATTTCAATTGCTCTGACCATGCTGATAAGGTGGAATCTTCAGGATTACTTACATGTTAGTCTAGAAGTTGGTCGGAGCGCCTATCAGACAGGGCCCTTAACGTGGCGGAGACCACCTCCGTGGTCTAGTGGTAGAGCGTCCCCCCGGAGAGCGGAAGGTCCGGGGTTCGATCCCCAGCCGCGTCATACCAAAAGACGTTAAAAGATGGTACTTGTTGTTACCCTGTCTGGCGCTCGGCATTAAGGGGCTAAAACAAGGACTGGTCGACTCGGAGTCAGTATACTGTGTCTGAGTGGGGTATTCATGTTAAACTGCGGCATGGTATCTCAGTGAGCTAGCACTATAAATCGGCATCAGTCCGGACTAGTACAAGCAGCCACACAAACACAC
This sequence comes from Haliotis cracherodii, assembly GCF_022045235.1. Classification (NCBI taxonomy): domain Eukaryota; kingdom Metazoa; phylum Mollusca; class Gastropoda; order Lepetellida; family Haliotidae; genus Haliotis; species Haliotis cracherodii. The sequence continues at coordinate 7,163,554 of NW_027266276.1, read as the reverse complement.
ACATGTACATGCACGTCGCTATATAAGTGCAATAATCTTGGACGCAACGTTTAACCCCATTTCACCTCTCCTCACCTAAACCTATGGTAAGTAAACATGGTTAACAATGTGTCTTGTCCCATGATCAACATGATACTAACTGTATCTGAATCTTCAGCCTTCTGGAGCTGATTAGTGTTCATAGCATCCCAGCAATGTTAGATCATCCCACAAATGTGAATTTCTGAGCCTTTGATACTCCAGTTGATGTTTTTCACTGTGATAATTGTTTTCATTTCTTGCACAGCAAACCAGCGTTGCAGACACGGCAAAGAAAATGGGTATCAAAATTGTGTCCCTAAATGGTAGGTAACTATGGTAACAGGCCTTGAAGTAGACTGACATCTAGCCTCTGAAATGAACATACGTTACAGAAAAAACAATTGTTAAATTATAGTTATAAAATATAGTAAAAAGGAGCCCAGAGACTTTCTTCATATTCAGATACTGCTGTTATCTAGACTTGCCAAACATTATAGACTTGCATGGGCTGTAATGGATATATCAGGGTCTGTATAACAGACTAGCCTCAAAGTTGCAACCTGAATTGTCTGTTGGCAACCATGCTACTTTTGTTGACCAGCGGAGGATAATTTGCAATATTTTCTGATTGAAGTTTTTCCTAAGCAAAGAAGATCTCTTTTTTGTGGACATTCCATTGTAGTTACAAGATGATTCACCAAGCTCAATCTAAATGAATTAATGTGGCATAGGAAACATGCTTCTGCCACATTAGACAATACTGTGCATCATGATAATATTACTTATCTTTCAATATAAGATCATTTAGTTTTATATCTTTTCACTGGAATTCTCTCTCAATTCTAAGAAACTCCAGAACATCATACATTACCATGATTATGATCATTATGACTGGTGCAGGTCGCTCTCAGGAGGGGCGGTCGGGTAGCCGAGTGGTTAAAGCGTTTGCTTGTCACGCCGAAGACCCAGTTCAATTCCCAACATGGGTACAATGTGTGAAGCATATTTCTGGTGCCCCCTGCCATGATATTGCCGGAATATTGCTAAAAGCGGCGTAATACCATATTCGCTCACTCACTCTCTCAGGATGTGTTTAATGATCGTCTCTCTTCCCTTCCAGGAGCTATAACATGGCTAGATAAAGAGATTCGCAAAATAAAACCGGCACCAGTTTCAACTTCCAACAAACAGGTACAAAAGGATTTACAATTTCTTTCTTTCTTTGTTGTTTAACACTACACTAAACAGTATTCCAGCTATATGACGGCATTCTGCTTCAGTCCACACAATTTGGATACATGACACACAGTCGACCAAGTCACCAGCCTGACCATCTGACCCATGTCGCCTCTTACAAGCATAGGTTGCTGGGACCTGTATTTTAGCTTTGATTCTCAACAAAATATTGTTTCCTAGATATGATTACAAACTGAATAAACAGATAATCTAAAATGTCCCATGGGATGCTAAAAAGTATAGCTGTCTGAATCATTACATTTATCAACACTATAGGTTGTATGTTAGTGCAACCGACATCTTTTATAACTTTTATAAGGTATATGTGTAAAGGTCCGAGTGTCCGTGGTTGATTTTCCTCAGTCTAACATTGGAATCCCCATCTATAAGGCTCTGTTCTCAGGCACCGCCCGCATTATAAGGTCCGCCGCATGTTTCGTTTTTATTTCCATTTTCCAAAAAATGAAATAATCCTAATACTTAAAAACAATGCAACCCAATACAGCACACAGTTACTTCCCTTTATATGCGCTGTGCTTTACTGTGCATCTCGCGTTATGGTCATGGCGGCAATAGGAGTTTGTATGCTTGTTTATGTAGTGTGATCCTTGAAGATCCGGGGTAGAATAGGTCTTCAGCTACCCATGCTTGCTGTAACAGGCGACTATGCTTGTCGTAAGAGGCGACTAACGGGATCGGGTGGTCAGGCTCGCTGACTTGGTTGATGCATGTCATCGTATTCCAATTGCGTGGCTCGATGCTCATGATGTCAATCACTGGATTGTCTGGCCCCGACTCGATTATATACAGACCGCCGTCATATAGCTGGAATTCTGTGACGTGAAAAACAATGAAGAAGTTACCAGAACGTGTCGGAATAATGTTAAGATTTTTATAAGTGATTGAAGCGTCACATAAATTCTGGCGTATAAGTTGGGCTCAAGACAAGGAAGACCCGATGGTTTTGCTGACTTGGTATAATTTTTTGCTAACGCCTACACAAAAAATCGTCCACAACACAAAACATCACCAAATAATTCACATTGAATTTAACTCTGTTTGCTACTCTTAAACAAGTCTGTATTAACAGAATGAAAAAAATTAGAATAAAATCAGTGAGATCATTATTCAACGCCCACATCATTATAAGGTCCGCATACATAATTTGTTTGTTGTTTAACCCCGCACTCAGCAATATTCCAGCTATATGACGGCGGTCTGTAAATAATTGAGTCTCGACCAGACAATCCAGTGATAAATATCAAGCGCATCGACCCACGCAATTGATGACGGATTGATGTCATGCATCAACCAAGTCAGCAAGCCTGACTACCCAATCCCATTAGTCGGCTTTTACGGCAAGCATGGGTTGCTTAAGACCTATTCTACCCCGGATCTTCACGTGCCCTAATAGGGTTAAGGCTTCTGAGCATGTGGATGTTGTTGTGGATATGACATCAGTCTTATTCTTGGAAATCAAGTGAAGCTTGTGATTATGACACACTTATCCAGCCCACGATCTCTGTGTTCATGTCTTGTACCATATGGGGTATTGTTAAGAATTCCTCAAACTCGAAAATAGATAGATCCAAGTGAAGTCCCAATTCACTCATGCATTGCAAGGGAGACAACTCAGTTTCCTCTTGACACTATCAAGAAATTTTCACAGGCCCAGTGGACATTTTTGACACTGGGAAATTGTATCACAGGTAGTGTCGAGTGCCTGATGTTTTCTCTTCCATGTACTCTTCACAGAATTTCGCCATATATCCGTGAAATCTCCTCGGAAATGCGGAAAATCATGTTTTTTAAAACAGAAGTCCTTGGAAAAAATCATCTTCCTTGTAAAGATATAATCAAAGATTTTTAAAAATTACGCCGAAAAATATAATCGTGATTCCAGACAACCGTTGCGCGGATTGTCCTGTTTTCAATCAGAGCTTTCAGCATCCTTTATGCCCTTTTCAGACATATGTCTTCTATCATGAATACTTGCACTATCTTTGTTTATTTGCCATTGACTTTTGCCTTTGACTTATTATATTTCTTGGTGTAAATGTTGTCCAGACTGCACGAAATTGCTTAAAATGCAATCAATTGTTTAAAAACTTCTTGATTGGGGGTGGGGGTGGGGTGGGATGCTCCCAAATCCCACTAGAGTTTTCCTCTTTTTGGGGGGAGTACCTGCTCACATCCCTGATGTATGTTTCTGAGGTTTTAGTTCATTGCATGTCTGGTATTTGCTCTGGATGAAGTAACATGAAATCCTTCACTTGTGTTTCACAGGAAACAAGAAGAAGGGGCACCAAAAGTGAGTTTATTCATCATCCTCAGTTGTGTCTTGTGTTTGTGCCTTGTTTAGGCATACTGGGTGACCCACTTGTCTACAGCAATTCTGTGTTTGTATATTGTTTAGGCATACTGGGTGACCCGCTTGTCCACAGCAATTCTGTGTTTGTATATTGTTTAGGCATACTGGGTGACCCACTTGTCTACAGCAATTCTTCACTGTGTTTGTATATTGTTAAGGGATCCTGGGTGACCCACTTGTCTACAGCAATTCACAGTGGTAGAAACCTAACATTTTTAGTCCACTAGTCCTTAAATTGATAACAGATAGCAACACCTTTCAAAATAGCAAATTTTCTGCTAGTCCTTATGATACCTTAACTATTAGGCAGTTTGGCAAGGACTACGGGACTCATACAAGCTTCAAATGCTGAATTCGTTGTGTAGAGTTTAGCCCCTATAGGCATGCCAAAAACATAACATTTTTTTTTCAGATCCAAGATTTGCTCTGATTATGTTTATGGTTTGTCAGCACCATACCAAAATGCAGGGATCTGTCCAGGATTCCACGCTTGCCCTTATCAGGCAAATTGGGAACGAATTCAAAATTTGGGAATTTTTACAATTTTCCTAATTTTAGAGCTATTTTACATTGCTTTCTGTTTGATAATGTTAAACAGAGCATTGAAGCCTTGTCTTTGTTCTTCCTGGTACCAGTGAAATACAAGTCAGCTATACGAAGCCATAACATGAATCTGAACGTGACATGGGAAGTTATTAATATTCTTACTCCAATTTGGGAACTTTTACTGACTTGGGACAAATACCGACCTCCGAGCATGTCCAGATAAAGTCCTGAAATGGCAAACGCCTTGTGCCTATCACTTGGGGCAATACTCTTCCATCAAGCTTAGACCGCCTCCGTGGTCTAGTGGTAGAGCGTCCGCCTGGAGAGCGGAAGGTCCGGGGTTCGATCCCCGTCCTCGTCATACCAAAAGACGTTAAAAGATGGTACTTGTTGTTGCCCTGTCTGGCGCTCGGCATTAAGGGGCTAAAACAAGGACTGGTCGGCTCGGAGTCAGTATACTGTGTCTGAGTGGGGTATTCATGTTAAACTGCGGCATGATATCTCAGTGAGCTAGCACTATAAATCGGCATCAGTCCGGACTAGTACAAGCAGCCACACAAACACACAAACGTACATGCACGTTGCTATATAAGTGCAATAATCTTGGACGCGACGTTAAACCCAATTTCACCTCACCTCACCTCACCTCACCTCACCTCAACTCAACTCACCTCACCTCACCTCACCTCACCTCACCTCACCTCACCTCAACTCAACTCAACTCAACTCAACTCACCTCACCTCCATCAAGCTTACACACTGTGATAGTACTGAAATACTCAACGTCTGTAAACCAAACTTGCTCAATTACACATTGTTTAAGCCTGTTGAAATTTTTGTAGCAGCAGCAGAAATTAACCTGTAACATAAACAAGCCCAAATAAGGATGACATATAAGGATGCTGCTGAAAAAGTCCAACTAGTCCATGGGATGCCTTAACATATACTACTCAAAATAAGTTAAGGACATCCTCGATCCTTTCATATTACTTTTGTTAATCTGTCATTTCATGTGCGTCCTTGCAGTTCAAAGATTGAAGACTCCCTACGTAAAGTTTGAGGCGGAGAGTTGTCACTATCGTCCCATCATGCAACAGTTGAAGACATGGCCTCACTTCAACACGGAGACACCACAAGGAACTTGCCCGTTTGATGGGCGGGCTCTAGGGAGGCCTCAGAACTCGGAGAGGGGTGACCGGGAGGAGGCGGTGGGGGTGGGGAACGTCCTGTCCCCAGGGACCCCACAAGCCCAGAGAGATGATCTGTCCGGGGCCCAACAGGTTAAGTCACAGAGGTGGGTGTAGGTACTGGATTCCACAAGTGTTCATGGACACACAGATTTTTTCAGGATTTGCTGGTCAGACCTTCATCGTTTTGGTGTGCAAGAATCCTTTGGGCATGGGTTCGAATCCCAGATACCCCCTGGTTATGTTTTTCTTGGTTTGCCATCACTGTGCCCATGTTTGTGTGTTTAACTGCTTGTAAGAACTGCATTACTTGAGGCTTTTCTTCCATATGCACGCACACACACGCACATGCACACGCACACGCACACACACACCCACACATACACATACACGAGAGATCGAACTTCAACTCTCATACAGGCCCCTATCCACTACACCACAGAATCGACTTTCGATGTGTTGTAGAATTTCTCACCATGCAAACCATTCATCAATCAAAGCCATTCTTCTGATCAGTCTGTAGCAAAGAATTTTTATTTAAATTTTATTGCTCTGCTTCCATCATATAGGTGGATTATTGCTGAGTGCGGCGTTAAATAGCAAGCAAACAAATCAAAGTTAATTTCTGTCCCTGTGAAGACTGTCATGTATATAAGTGACCTAATATATGTATAAGTACTTTTAGTTGAATGGAAACTCGACTACTTCCAGTAAGACGGCTAAGCTAGACGAGCCCAGTAACTGCAAGATGTTTGGTGTGCCGATCGTGACAGCCGGGGAGATCAAGCGAGAGCGAGAGCGACGGAAGCGGGAGAACAAGCGGAAGGGATACTGCGAATGTTGCAAAGAAAAATACGATGATGTGGATAAAGTAAGCTGGATGTTATTTGTGTTTATATTTTGTTTATGTGTTGTAAACATATCAGGCTCAATTTAGCTATGTGAAAGAAATGCACAAGTGCAACCTATTATTGTAAAATGCAACCTAATATTATGTCTTCATGAACCACGCCCGTGAAGATCCAGGGTAGAATAGGTCTTCATCAACCCATGCTTGCCGTTAAAGGCGACTATGCTTGTCGTAAGAGGCGACTAATGGGATCGGGTGGTCAGGTTGCTGACTTGGTTGATGCATGTCATCGATCCCAATTGCAGGGATAGATGCTCATGATGTCAATCACTTGATTTTCTGGTCCAGATTCGATTATTTTACAGACTGCCCTCATATAGCTGAAATATTGCTGAGTGCGGCGGTAAACAACTAACAAACAAACAAACTGTTCAAAGCGGCATAAAACCAAACTCAGCAACTCCTACAAATACCATAACTTTGGCCTAAGGAGACGGTGCTAATGCCAGAGGGATTCTGGGATAGGCTTGGTTTGCATAGTGCCAACAAATGAGGATCGTAACATTCGTGCCAACTGTGCAGAGTTGAGTACCATCATCTTCCCTTTCACTATAAAAGTCCAGTTTCCACCCTTGCCGAGCTAGGCTGGGATTATGGAGTTACATTTTGGCTGGGCTAATGAGTGTAGGCATAGTCCAATCAAAATTGCGCACCAAAATTGAAATCTGGTTCGTAAACTGTCATGCAGAGTTCGGTCGATTGCAGGATTTGCAAAGCATGTGTATCGCCAACTCGTTGTCAACAGATATTTTCCAAATCTTTTCATGTTTTTAATCAAGGTGCTCATGTGATTTGATGTTCTTTGCGAAGTAAGAACCGTTTTATCACAAAATAGATCTTGATGGTCGATCAGATCATCTTGACTGGGCGCCACAATTTTGTTTGAAGCAAATGCATGTGATACGAGAGGTGGAATCTGATTGGTCCATATGGGAAAGGCATAGAATGGACATAACTGGTAATAGCCACTGGTGGCGCTACGATCGAGCCCAGGAATTCCAGCCTAGTTCGGTAAGGGTGGAAACTGGGCTTGTAAAGTCAGTTAACGCTCTTGCCTCAGGAAGATGAGTAGCTTGGGCACGCCAGAAACCAACGGCTGTGGGTTCGAAACAATGTTTCTAGGTTTGTCAGAAACCATGGGTTTCATCAAAGTGGTAAAAGTCAGAGACCTGCATCCACTAGTTTGCCCATCTTCCCGAGGCAAGGTTGTCAACAGATATTTTCCAAATCTTTTCATGTTTTTAATCAAGGTGCTCATGTGATTTGATGTTCTTTGCGAAGTAAGAACCGTTTTATCACAAAATAGATCTTGATGGTCGATCAGATCATCTTGACTGGGCGCCACAATTTTGTTTGAAGCAAATGCATGTGATACGAGAGGTGGAATCTGATTGGTCCATATGGGAAAGGCATAGAATGGACATAACTGGTAATAGCCACTGGTGGCGCTACGATCGAGCCCAGGAATTCCAGCCTAGTTCGGTAAGGGTGGAAACTGGGCTTGTAAAGTCAGTTAACGCTCTTGCCTCAGGAAGATGAGTAGCTTGGGCACGCCAGAAACCAACGGCTGTGGGTTCGAAACAATGTTTCTAGGTTTGTCAGAAACCATGGGTTTCATCAAAGTGGTAAAAGTCAGAGACCTGCATCCACTAGTTTGCCCATCTTCCCGAGGCAAGGGAATTAACTGAGCTTAAAAGTCCAGTTTCCACCCTTGCTGAACTCGGGGGGGGAATAATGGAGTTATATTATTGCTGGACTAGCGAGTCTGTGCAAAGACCAATCAAACTCCCATAACAATATCGGCATGTGGTTCATTAACAACATGACACAGCCTTGCCGAATTTGCAGGATTTGCAGAGCATCGACAAATATTTTCCAAATCTGTTCATGTTTTAAATCAAGGTGCTCAAGTGATGCCCTTTGTGAGGTAAAATCCATTTTATTACAATAAAGATCTTTCTTATCGATGAGATCATCTTGACTGGGCGCCGCCATTTTATTTGAAGCAAATGCAAGTGATGTGAGAGGTGGAACCTGATTGGTCAGTTGTGTGGACTTGGAAGGGACATAATTCGAAATAGCCACTGGTGACGCTACGATCGAGCCCAGAAATTCCAGCCTAGTTGGGCAAGGGTAGAAGCTGGACTATTAAAGTCAGTTAACTTTCTTGCCTCGGGACAATGGGGTTTGCCTTGATCACTTGATCATATACCGCCATGATATAGCTTAAATATTTACCGGATGTGGCATTAAACAACATTCCCTCATTCCAGGATACAGCGTAAACACCGGAATCACTGTGGTATCATGTTATTCTATTTTTGTCCACAGCATATGAGAGGACTTCAACACAAGAACTTTGCACGGAACAAGAAGAATTTTGACTGCATAGATACACTGATCCACCAAGGCCCCAACACGGTCTCATTTCTACAGCGGATCCTGCTCCGACACTGCGTGCAAAAGGCTGCCAACAGAAACAAAGAGTACGTGAAGTAGTATAGAATAATACAATTCTCTTTTTGACTGGATGGGACAGTAGAAAATCCTGTGATCTTTTATGGTGTTTGTAAATTTAGATTTCTTCTCTGGAACAGCTGAAGGAATGAACAGTAATCCCTAGTAGGACAAATTTGTGTTGGTTGACTGAAAAAGTGAAAAAGCAACACTGATCTGGCTGAAAGTTGAAATTAAATGCTTTTAATCTTGAAATTAATGAGTCTCCAAATTAATACGACTACTGACCCCTAGACAAAAATGCGACTCAATATGATAGCGACTCCCCCCACACGGCCCATCCCCAGTGGAATGATACATACTCTTACCTTAATTCAGTCAAACAGAAAATGCCCCTTGTGTAATTCCTATTCTTTGAATCACTTTAAATTGTATGATAGGCATTACTTAGAAGTTGAATGACTATAAGGGTAACGCTATTTTTCAGGGCATTATCATTTGCAGAAGCCTGAGGTCTTCCATTAACTGCCCGACGAAGGAGGGCAGTTGAAAAGACCGAGGGTTTCTGCAAATGATAATGCCCTGAAAAATAGCGTTACCGTTATTATAGCTAAAATAGATGAAATTTGTTATTAAATAAAAAGAAGCAACAATATCGGTTTTGAAACATTTACTACAATCAACACGAATGTCACTGACCCACTTTTACAAATATGGAAATGTCATAGAACAAACCAGATGACGTCACTATTGAACGGGACGTCACCTATCCCTATCCTATTACGTCACACAACAACGGGCGTGATAATGGCCCGTCGTCAAGCAATATGAGGGCATTATCAAGTTATAGTGGCCTGCTCATTTCTGATAACATGCGGGCGGTTTAATGATAATTCTATCCATTTTAGCTATAAATTGTTATATACATGTTACATCTGCTGCTCAGTAAACTGTGTTTCAAGTTGGTATTTCCGCTATTCAAAATGTGCAGTGGTGTCATCATATTGTTGATAGTCATTTTGAGACATAAATGCGAAGTTAATTAATGCAAGCAAAGACCACTCGCATTTTTCGCATTTAATTCACGCTCACATTTAATTTCAAGATTTACAGTATAATAAAACAACCACCTACTTTGAAGTTAGGGCCGAAGTGTTTTTAAACCAACCAATAAACTACAGACCCAAAACAAACAAATCAGTTACAGGATGGGCATAAAGTTTGTTTGTTTTTTAAAACAAACATGTGTCAGGTGTGAGCTTTTGGTAAACATTTCAAACAATCCCTGATCATCCCTGATAATAATATTACTTGAGAACCAAGTGAGTTATGTTTTATGAAATAATCGCTGTTGCTTCTGACCAGACATATGTTTTCCGGTTGCAGCTCACAAGCCTGTGATGATGGAGAGGTTTTGTTGATTGAAGAATGCTCCGAAAAACAAAGTGAAAAGGGCGGAGCCTCAAACCTCCCCCCGGAGCAACTGAGAGTAAAACGCAAGATGAATAGGAGACTTAAATATGACCGAAAAATTGAAAAAGTCACTGTTGAAAAAACGAAACTTAACAAGAATGTTGAAACGTGTGAGTCTAGACTCGGGATTGTCCTTGACGGGCAGCACCATCATCACTCGTCTCCTAGGAAACCCCGATCTGGTAGCTTTCCCAGAGTCGGTCGAGAAAGTCGTGAATTGGAGTCCACGTCGGCTGTTGTGATACGGCGGTCGGGGTCCAGGGGATTGTATGGGTCACCGCGGCGGTCACAATCTGCATCCGGGTCGGAAAAAACATTGATCATTAGAGACTCGCCAATAGCAAGCTTGCAGCCTTTGAAAGATTTTCTTAAAAGACATTCCACAAACACAGGTATAAGAGATGGTGAGAAATCATCCAGGTTTGATGAGGCTGGTGGAAAAGAATCCAGGAAACGGAAATCTGGTGCTAGCAGTTCGCCAGTGCAGGAGGAGAAACGACACAGACAGTCAGACCAGACTCCATTGGGTGATTCCACGTCGGGGGAAGCAGTACTGACTAAACCGTCAAAATGTAACAGGCCTGATGGTAAGAAGGGTGGGACCGACGCAGTGAGTGATAAAATTGTACATTCACAGCTACAGAAATGTGTCAAGGACAAGCCAGACAGAGAACATTCAAGGGTCACTCGGTCCAGTCCAAGGAAGCGCCTTGACATTGATATTGAAAGTAAAGTAACAAGTCCCAGGAAAAGCAACAGACTATCATTTCAAACAGAAAACATGAGTCCGTTAAGTGACATTGTAATGAGGGCAGAAAATGTGATAGAATTGTCCAGTAAGAGTGTTGTGGTGATTTCCAAGCTGGACATGGAGTCTGCCGACTCGCAGCTGTCTCTGACTAGTGCTGGGAGCCCTCGCCGGAGGTCTTGGATGAACAAGCAGAAAGATTCTAATTTTGAATCCGAGCATGTTGTGTCCTATGATGATCAGGGACGTGTTGGAGATGATCCTGACTCAAAAGACAGATGTAAATCTCGCTCCAAGCCACGAAAATATCGTGACTGTGGAAATGATTCTGAGGTTGAAGCTGATGTAATTGTGGAAAAGTCTACAGAGGTGGATGAACAAAGATCTCGTTCAAAGAAGAGAAAAGATAGGGACTGTGGTAAGGGTTCACAAGCTGACGATGAAGCAGATGTCGAAGAGTTTAAAGAGAAGGATGATCAAAGATCTCGTTCAAAGAAGAGAAAAGATAGGGACCATGGTAAGGGTTCACAAGCTGACGATGAAGCCGATGTCGAAGAGTTTAAAGAGAAGGATGATCAAAGGTCTCGTTCAAAGAAGAGAAAAGATAGGGACCGTGGTAAGGGTTCACAAGCTGACGATGAAGCAGATGTCGAAGAGTTTAAAGCAAAGGATGATCAAAGGTCTCGTTCAAAGAAGAGAAAAGATAGTGACTGTGGTAAGGGTTCACAAGCTGAAGTGACTGTGAAAGATTGTAATGGGAGAGAAGCACAAAGATCTTATTCGAAACAAAAGAAGCATAAAGACTCGAGAGCGGAATTCGTGGCTCAGAACAAGAGTGACATGAATGTGGAATGTTCTAATCCTGGTGGTAAGGACATCGATTCTCATAAATCTCGGTCCCCGCATATGAAGAAACATGGCTCAAAAACACATTCTGATTTCATACAAAACGAGGCAGATAGCATAGAACTTTCCCCCACAAAAGGAAGATCAAACTCTAAAAAGGCTTTAAGACCATCCCCAAACCCAGATAACAAAATCCAACCGACTGAAGTTTCAACCAGTTCTCGAACATCTCCAAGAAAAAAACACAGGACTGTGGTAGATTTGGATGTAAAGAGGAAAGATACAAATCCTTCACAAGAAAAGACAAAAGTTGACGGTAAAACGTTAAGGGCAGACACAGCAGGGGAGATGGTGATTTGTAATAACGAGACGGTGGTCTTCACAAAGAGGAAGAAGTGGAAGAAGGTTGTACGGTCAAGTCCTCGGAAGAAGGGGAGAAAGTTGTGCAAGTTGAAGCTGGATGAGACCTCTTGTAGTGACTACTCCTGTACCTCTGCCATCACATCTGATGTAACGCCAAGAAAGAATGCTATCCCCGAACAGGGGGAGTCTCAGTCTCCTGTGTTCAGACGAAGGTCAAGACACTCTATGAAGGACCTCTGCCACGATGTCAAGGAAAATCCTGAGTCTGTTGAACTGGAGTTGAAAACTCCCAAGAGAGGAAAGTTTTGTAAAAAAGGTGACGTTGAAAATGAGGAGGAGGGTGGAACAGAGGTGGACACACCAAAGAGTGGTTATTGTACAACGCCCAGGAGGCGAGAGAGATATTGGAGAAGTTTGAGGTCCGACTTGGTGGACGAGACTGTATGTGATGGTGAAGACAGAAGAGGGGAAAAAGATGTTAAATATGTCCCTGAAACGACCCCTGTGAAAAAGGTCATGATGTCAAGGTCACGTACTAGTGATACTGAGATGTGTTGTTCGCCGTCAAGGTCAAGAAGAGCCAGGAAGTCGGATGAATCTTACCAGGACATGTCTGAAGACAAGTCAACAGAAAGAAAGAGTTCCAAAATCAGTGACTCTCCAAGGTCAAGAAGAGCCAGGAAGTCGGATGAATCTTACCAGGACATGTCTGAAGACAAGTCAACAGAAAGAAAGTGTTCCAAAATCAGTGACTCTCCAAGGTCAAGGTCAAGGTCAAGGTCAACACGAAACAAGCCATTTGAATATGGTGAAAATGCTGCCAGTGCTAGTGTCCCACCTTCTCCAAATGAGACTCTAAAGAAATCTAGGTCAACGTCCACTGAGAAAAGTCCTAAAAGAAGGAAAAGCTCATCACCTAAGAAAAAGGAAACGAGAGGCAAAAGAAAATGGCGTCAATCAAAACCAAGCTCGAGGAGAAAGACGGTAAAACTAAATCGTAGTTGGTTGATTCTCAGTGAAAGAAGCATGTCGAAACTGTTGGAGAGCGAGGGAGACACACAACCATTTCTCGGCTTCCAGAAGGAGGAATCCGATTCCAGACTTCCATCAGACTTGACTTACGAAGAAGTGTCCGAGGTCGATATGAGCGACGATTCTACGCGAGAGTGGGTCATGGATGAACCTGACCAAGATGACGAACACAGAAACGACTCTGAGAAAAATCTTGGTGAAGACGATATTGACAATTTGTGGTTTCCCCAATTCTTCCCTTCTCCAGACAAGGCTTCCAATTCTTCCTGGGGCGAAGCTTGTGATAGCTTCCTCCAGACTGCCTGTGAGAGAAGGCTCAGCGGGCAGACCTGCAGTACCCCCCTTGTGTTGCCCAGCAACAAGGTGGGCACCCCAAGGATGAGGAACAAGAGCCCATACTGCAGTCCCCACAGACAGTTGGATACTGTGAAAGAGGATGAGGATTTAGACAAGACTTTAGTAGCTTCCGATTCATACGAAACTCCCAAAAAGTCACGCAAAATATCTCCTCGAAATTTAAACCGTGATGAATCGGTTGACAAAGGTATTGTATATAACTTTAACTATCGAAGTCCTCAGAAGGCGTCAAGGCAGGATACCGGTCACGAAAGGTTTAGAGCAACAACTTCAAAGGATGATGGTTTGTGCTTAGAGTACAATAAGTCTGTGGACTCGTCGGGTAGGAAGTTACGGCTGTTGAAGAAAGCCTCGAGTACGAAGAAGACATTTCATATGAGTTATGTATCTAAACCTGTAAAGTCCCCCAAACCAGCCCGCAGGATCAATATATCTGCTGCAAGTACAGTTGTAGTGGTGTCTCCGAAAGGGAAGTTGAAGTAGGATTGGTGGGTAACTTAGAACTAATCAGGGACAGAAATGATATCCATTTGTTGCAGAATGTTTCTCATATAAAACTTTTTAGGGGGGGCACGGGTGGCCCAGTCATCTAATGCACTGCTATTCGTTGTGCATAGTTGTGTCCCTTAGTCACACCTGAAACCTATGATCATGGGTTCGAATCCCAGTTTGCCCTGATTATGTTTCTGGGTTTGTCAGCACCAACCTGTGCTTGTGGGTTTCATCAAAGTGGTAAACGCCTGAGACCTGCATCACTTAGGGCTTTCCTCCCACATATAGCTAACACGCCATGATATAATGGGATATTGTTAAAAGCGGCATTAAACCAAATTTACTAACAAAAACATTTTAAGATCCATGGAAACTTGGATCAGAAGTGCTCAGAAATGGCTAAATCTGAACTCTTTTGTAAATAAGTCAGAATGTCGACTCTCGTTAAGCTGTTATTCAACTGACTGAAACCTGTTTTCTTGAACTTTGACTTTTAGGGAGCAGTTCAAAAGTTTGATGTCCGATAAAATCTTAATTCCTTAACTTTGGGGTTGTGTCGGTAAAAAGGTCATGATTTTCAATCAATTAAACTTTTCAGTGATATACAGTTCAAATCAATAAATAACAGCTCTATTTTTCACATTTGCTGTGCAGAGTTGCATCCCTTGGGCACGCCAGAAACCGATGATTGTGGGTTCGAATCCCGGTTCGCCTCCATTATGTTTCTAGGTTTGTCAGCACCATACCCGTGCTCGTGGGTTTCAGCAAAGTGGTAAACGTCTGAGACCTGCATCACTTTGGGCTTTCCTCTCACATTAAGCTGACACACCGCGATATGAATGGAATAATGTTAAAAGCGGCCTTAAACCCAACTCACTCAATCACTCTATTTTTCACATTTTTACACTGCATGGACAGCAATGCCAAGACAGGTATAAACAAGTGTAAAAAAGATGCTCATTTGACATCTCCAGCTCTGCCTCACAACAACCTCTGAATCATTGCAAAGTTAGATTCGCTTGACAAAAGAAGCTCTTAGAAGAATTTTGCAATTAGATTTCTTGGATTGGTGGAATGTCTGAAAATGTATTCTACATTCAACTATTGGACTGCTCCCTTGCTGTCGTGCTTGACCACACTGTGACATAGTGCCAAGAAAACTGTATTCAGGAATTTTCACTTGTGTCAAAGATTGCGGAGAAATATGTTCGATTTGATATTGGAGAAAATGTATTTACCAGTAGTGAGTTATAAGCATTATGTTTGATTTTTATGCTCTTGTATTTTAATTAATTTTATAGAGATTACTTTTACTGGCATATTGATATAATGTTGTGAAATCTTACAAGTATGAAATGTGACTTGTGGCTGGAATACTGGAGACAATATGTGGGGAACAGTGATCTTCGGGACAGCCTATATTCCAGAGTGTCATTGTACAAAACAACCCTAGCGCTTCGACTGCTGTAAGTCTATGTTAAGGTATGGGAGTTACAATCACCTTAGTGCTAAGATCGCTTTGTACAATGGCACCCTGGTCTAATTATCTCGTATATATTTTGCTATTGAAATTTGAATGAATTAATGATTTTGCTCAGTAGAGCAAGGTGGCGATGTTTGACTGGGTCTGTGTACATGTGTATTGAATCTGGAGGTGTTTTCACTTCGGTCTGTCATTTGTAACAGTGTTATAAGTGACTGGATCCCATCATCTTCCACAGCTTGATCATCTTCCTGAGGCAAGGGAATTAACTTACTACAAACTTCCGAGGGGCGGTCGGTAGCCTAGTGGTTAAAGGGTTCGCTCGTCTCGCCAAAGACCCGGGTTTGATTCCCGACATGGGTACAATGTGTGAAGCCCATTTCTGGTGTCCTCCGCCATGATATTGCTGGAATATTGCTAAAAGCGGCGTAAAACCATACTCACTCACTCACTACTATGAACTTCCACCCTTGCCAAACTAGGCGTCAATTATGGAGTTGGCTCCAATGAATACCTTAACTTTGACCTAAGGAGACGGTGCTAATGCCAGGGGGATTCTGGGATAGACTTGGTTCCCATGATGCTGACTAATGAGGATCGTCACATTCTGTTTAAGCTTGAGAGCATGAATGCCCACTATGCAGAGTTGCGTCCCTTGGGCACGCCAGAAACCTATGATTGTGAGTTCGAAACAATGTTCGGCCAGATTATGTTTCTATAATAATGGAGTTTTATTTTTGCTGGACTAACAAGTCTGCGCATAGTCCAATCATAATCGTGTTACGAAATCGACATCCGGTTCGTAAACTGCCATACAGATTTCGATCGATTGTAGGATTTGCAAAGCATGTGTACCGCCAACTCGGCATCAACAAATATTTTCCAAATCTGTTCATGTTTTTAATGAAGGTGCTCACCTGATTTGACACATTTCATGAAGTAAGACTCATTTAATTACAATGTTGATCTTGAGTACCGATCAGATCGTTTTGACAGTGCGCCGCCATTTTCTTTGAAGCAAATGCAAGTGATATTAGAGGTGGAATCTGTTTGGTCAAAAAGAGGGACAAAGAAGAGGCATAACTTTTAACAGCCACTGGTGGAGCTACGATTGAGCCCAGAAATCCCAGCCTAGTTCGGCAAGGGAGGAAACTGGACTTTTACAGTCAGTTAACTCCCTTGTCTCGGGTAGATGCAGCTTGATAGGTGGTCCATGGATATTGTTTCTGGTTGTGTTGAGATTTAACTGACTTGTCTTTAAGGTTTTAAGACTATAGATGTGCCAATGCTATATATAATAGCATTGAACATTGGACTGCCCATGCATAGGAATAAGAAAAAAATTATTTCGCTTCTTGATTTCTCAGAACAAATATGTCATCGGCAATAGCTTTTCTTAGAATTGTGTGTCATATATGGAAATTATCATTTCACAGGAAAATGAAGTATCAGTTGCTGCCATGAGATATTTTTATTGGTTTGCATAGGGAGTGGCAACCGTGAAGTAGAAATGATTTGCATTATTCTGTATCATTCAGGTGGCATACTTGTCAAAACTAAGTGTGCCAATTGACACTGTTCGGTTAAATCCTGAAGTTATTTTTCATTATTACAGTGCAATATCTTCATTTATTTGAAATTCTGCAGTCTATGAAATATTTTGAGTGCATTATCATTCCATCACGTTAGTCATTGGTAAATATTTATTTAACTGATCACTAAAGAGGGAATACATTTTGAGCTCAAATGAACTAAATGTTCATAAAGCTTGTTGAAGCATTGGTGATTGTAGCCATTGGATAAGACAGTCAATGATTTGAGGACAATACTCTCAAAGTCACACAACATGAAACACTTCAGTGCTTACCAATAAATGCTGGATAAAATTTTAGTTCAAATGATTTTAAATGTAATCATTTAATATTTTAGAAATTAGAAACAATTTGCAAGACCAACAATGTCAGTTGAGCTTCTAAGCTCATGGCTCTATTTTTAGTTAGAAAAATATTTATTTTATGAATAATTTTATAATTTTGTTTTCCTTATGGAATCTTGTTGTCATTGTTTATGATTCTGATATAGCCACTGAATATGTTATCGTTGTATATTCAGGGTTAATATAGTTTCCTGGAAGCTAGTATTAGATGGCCTAATCAATATGGTGTTAAACAAATCAGGTGTCTCTGAACAAAGTTTGGCCAGAAAGTGGTTTGTTTTAGCCCACTTACCTGACAGAATTACTACCTGAACGCTTCACATGTTATGTTTTGTCTTTTTGCATATTTCAGAATTTGGAAACACAACTAATCTGTCTCAGTTCAACATACTTTTTGTGATTTTTTTTATTTTTATATTTGATAAGGCAAATATTGTTTAATAATACTTACATCAGCCAGACCAATTTGTGTTAATATTTTTTTTTTTTTTTTTAAGTTTCACATTCTCATTAACAACAGATCTTTGTGCTTGCTACCATTAAACAAAGATCTGAGGACATCCATTACGGGTCACGTCAAAACGACCTTTCATCCAACCATTTAGTGCATCGCCTACCATGTGTTTTCTAATCATGCCCCCTAGAAAACCTTAACACAGGGTATTCTGAACAACAGTTATGGGCTGTTAAACTTATTCCATCTTAATCGTCTGTCTTGCGCTTCAATTTGATAAACATTTCAAACGGAAGATACTTTCCTTAGACCTGGGAAGTACTGCCATAGAATCTCGGCATTCCAGAATTTTCTTTTGTTCCGTTTTCAAATTTTGAATCAAGAACGTGTGAAAATATTGTTATTGTTCATTAATTTGGTTGACCGTTGTTTCGGAAGTATGTATAAAAAATTTGCTGGTTAAAAGGAATTATTTTGATATTTTCATAGCTTATTAACTTATGAAACGCCATTGTCCCCATGGAATTTAATTGTAGAGATTGGATGATTGTGTATGTTTTTGTCAAGACTATATTCAAAATGGCAGCAATTGTTTATATATCCCTCATGATATCCCTTGTTTTAAGAGGAAATTGATGATAATCTCTTGACTAGATGGAGATAGAACTGTTTCAGAAGGAGGTGTTCAGAGTTCACAGATTCTCCATTGTTTTACCCAGTCAGTATCGGCAGTAGCTGAACATATTAATTTGAAAGATTTAAAAGTTGTTTTTGTTGTTTTCTGAGAAAACAGTGATAACTAGTTTTTAATAAAAACACATTTGTTTTCATTCTTCCTAATAGTGGGGTAGTCTAATGGTTGAAGTGTGAATTCATCACGCTGAAGGCCTGGGTTTGATTCTCCATGTGGTGCACTGTAGTGATGGCTGGAGTACTGCTCAAGATGGCATATGACCATACTCTCTCACTCTGGCTCTGTCCCGTGAAGATCCGGTATAGAATAGGTCTTCAGCAACACATTCTTGCTGTAAAAGGCGACTATGCTTGTCGTAAGAGGCGACTAACGGGATCGGGTGGTCAGGCTCGCTGACTTGGTTAATGCATGTCATCTTATCCCAATTGTGTGGATCGATGCTCATGATGTCAGTCACTGGATTGTCTGGTCCAGATTCAATTATTTACAGACCGCTGTCATATAGCTGGAATACTGCTGAGTGCGGCGTTAAACAACAAACAAACAAACAAACAAACAAACCTGTAAGGGCATGGGGTAGCCTGGTGGTTAAAGTGTTCGCTCGTCAGGCTGGAGACCCGGGTTTGAGCCTCCACATGGGTGCAATGTATGAAGCCCATTTCTGGTGTCCCCTGCCGTGATATTGCTTGAAAAATCTGCTCACCATACCCGTGCTCATGGGTTTCATCTGAGATCTCAGGCTTTCCTCCCACATTAAGCCATCACACTAGCTATAACCAGTATAAAAGTTCAATGCAGCGATGGTGACAGAATTTAATATTGCAAAAATTGTTTGAAATCACATTTAGGGTTTTGTAAAGATGTTCTTGTCATGCTGCCAATACCGCAGTGACAGTATTTGAAATATTGAATGTATTCTCTTTAACAGCTTTCCTTTTATTTCAGCGGTAAGTCATTAGCATATGTGATTCTCTTGAATTTTTAAACATGACCTTGCACTCTCTGGGTTTCAATGTTTTCAGTATTATTGTCATCAAATGTGTACATAAAGTAATATGATTCACAGAAATATTGATAATATAATCATTGTAAAGTCAGTGTGTGTTGTTGATGAATATGTTGTCTATCCGTATAAGTCATAAAGGCCAAAAATAAACATAATCTATCTGAACTACTCATTTGTTTGGTTGTTGACTTTGTAGGAGCTGTATTATTTTTTTTCAAAATGCCACACTTGACCCGTGAAGATTCGGGGTAGAATAGATCTTCAGCAACCTGTGCTTGTCGTAAGAGGAGACTAACGGAATCGGGTGGTCAGGCTCGCTGATGTGGTTGTTTCAACCCTTGCCAGATCAAGCCCACTTTCCTGTGCTAAATATGACTGGTACACCTTCGTATAAAAGTGATTTACCACTGCCTGTCTTTGTTGACATTAATACGTCTTGGTCATCTTTTAAACCCCTCAACAATTGCCTGTTTTTGTGTCAGGAATGAACTTGCAAATGTTTTCATTATCTGATCGACTAAGTCGTTGCCTGTGGTAGTCGCCATCTTTGTGAAGCTATAAGAGATAACAGCAATTTGATTGGATATTGCATTTTCCTTCTCTGGATCTATGCGAGGTGGCGCCAGGGTCAAGCCAAGAAAATGGCCTTGATGTGGCAAGGGTAGAAACTAGGCTTTGATATAGGCTAGTGGACACACTTGCCTTGGGAAGACGGTCCTGATGGGTGTGATCAAGGTGGTAAATGCATCACTCCTGATGTGTGGATATAACTGAAGACTTACATTGTGAAGACCAACTCACTTCAGGTTACACAACCCTATGAAGCACAATCCAAATACAGAACAAAACTTTACTGCAATTCAAAATCGTATGACTTTTGCAGATTTTTTTTGTATCTTTGCTTATCATGTGCAACTGACATTTAACATTATTGTGAACATTTAACATATTCAGGGGTGAGAATCTTACAAATTTTAGTGACAACAAATTTGTCAAAATCTCATGGCTTCACCCCACCCCCCTCCTAAACACCCACAAATTATGGACCACACTCCATTGCAAAGAAGCTTTGGCTGAAAAGGAAAATATCCATTTCATCCCTGTATAGTGCTAGCTCTGCAGATCATAACGTTTTTCGATAATTTTTCTGGTCACTTATGTAAGCCAAATGTTTAGGTGGGTTTTTGAAGTGCAATTGTCCAGCAAACTGAAGTTTGAAATGTTTGATCTTGGAGTTCTTATCTGCACTTCTAACATATATTCTAAATATTTAAATGCACAGATTTTGTCAGGAATTTGGACCAGAGAATCCAGTCCTTGCCCATGCTGTTGGAGTATGACACACAATACACCAAGTCAGTGAGCCTGATGGCCCTCATCTGATAGATAGTTCCACTTACAGCAAGGGACTACCTCCATCTTCCAGTGGATAGAGAATCTGCCTGGAGCGCAAGGTTGAGGGGTTTGATCCCCAGCCGTGTTTTTAACGCCGCACTCAGCAATATTCCAGCCATATGACGACGGTCTGTAAATAATCGAGTCTGGGATACAATGCCATGCATCAACCAAGTCAGCGAGCCTGATCACCCAATCCTGTTAGTCATCTCTTATGACAAGCATAGTCGCCTTTTATGACAAGCATGGGTTGCTGAAGACCTATTCTTCCCAGAATCTTCACGGGTTTTTCCAAATCACCTCACATCACTGCCTGGGAACTTCTTCTGACCCTAACTCCAGCATTATCCATAAAGAACACAACACCAGATTCATTTTGAGAGGTTTTGGTTTTAATGGCTATGACGATGAACTTTGAACACAAAGTTCTGCAATGAGACAATGACATATCATTCAAACCGATTATGTGAACATCAGTGATTGCAGTTGTTATCCCTGCCAACACTTGGGCGCGACAACCGTTGACATTGTAGGCTGCAAACAACAGGAATGGAGTTCATGCTATGCGCTTGTATCATAATATATATATATATATGTATATGTGTATATCTTTATCATAACTCGATAGTCACTACTACTTACAGTATGTACAATCAACATAAATAACTTCAATAATCTACAAAACCTTTGGCCAATGCAGATCCATAAAACATGATGGCATATCTACAGTCTACTCCAGCTGTAACAATACAGGTAATAGTCATGTAAAAATACATGTACGGCCACACTCGCAGTCACCAGAAAAACAACAACTACGCTCCGCAAATGTCGGCATCAACGATAAGGGGTAATGATACAGTGATACACAGTCGCTGATATGACAGAATTAGCTATCCTGTGGTAGTCGCTTACTTGATACATACTCGACTATCCTGTGGTACAGTCACTGACTTGATACATACTTGACTATCCTGTGGTAGTCGCTTACTTGATACATACTGGACTATCCTGTGGTACAGTCACTGACTTGATACATACTGGACTATCCTGTGGTAGTCGCTTACTTGATACATACTGGACTATCCTGTGGTACAGTCACTGACTTGATACATACTGGACTATCCGGTGGTAGTCGCTTACTTGATACATACTGGACTATCCTATGGTACAGTCACTGACTTGATACATACTGGACTATCCTGTGGTAGTCGCTTACTTGATACATACTGGACTATCCTGTGGTACAGTCACTGACTTGATACATACTGGACTATCCTGTGGTAGTCGCTTACTTGATACATACTCGACCATCCTGTGGTACAGTCACTGACTTGATACATACTTGACTATCCTGTGGTAGTCGCTTACTTGATACATACTTGACTATCCTGTGGTACAGTCACTGACTTGATACATACTTGACTATCCTGTGGTACAGTCACTGACTTGATACATACTGGACTATCCTGTGGTACAGTCACTGACTTGATACATACTGGACTATCCTGTGGTACATTCACCAACTTAATAAAAACTATCCTCTGGTGCAGTAAGCCTTGATAGTTCTAACAGTTATCATTAATGTTATCTCCAAATAAATTACCTCAGTGTTCACCAGTGGTCTCTTCGACCTTACGATCAAATGGATTATGGACCATTGCTCCTTGCGAAACTTACACAGACGTGCTGAATAACAGGTTATTGTAAACTGGGATTTGAACCAAAGACCAGCTGATCCTGGTATCAAAGGGAGTTTACTCTGCACAGCTAGTCATGGGACCTTAGATGCTGCTTACACTTTGAAAAGAGCCTAAACTTGTCCACATCCAGTTGAATACACCTTGAACGCTTCCTGCATTCACTGTCAGTGTCAAGTAGCTATATATGTCCCATCGCAATGTGTATCACATCATCAACACCCCTATCGTTACCATGTGGCAAGTTTTCAAAACACAATATTTGGCTGTCACAATTACAGGTGCCCATTTCCTTTGAACTTGTGACTTGGTATAGTCTGAAAATTCAAAGCAACAACTCATAGATCATTATGTCGTCTACCTTTTCACATCATTCTCTGAAAAGTGTACATAGCAACAGTTTGCATTTTAATTCAAAGAAATAGAGAAAAATCAAATTCCAACTTTGCGAATGTATATTTTCAAATTGTCAGTAGGGATCCAGGTCTTTCCAGACAATGTAAGCATCTACCAGGATTTAAGTTTTCAGAATTATCACAAGCTTCCTTAAAATGTTCCCCTATCGTAAATGACTTGCCAAGATGGAAGTTCATTTTCAAACATTCTCTACTTCACAGATCGATGACACTTCACAAAAATGATGAAATCTGATATCTAACCATTCTGAGCATACAATACCACATTTTCAAAAAAAACCTGTGTAAATATTCAATATAGCGAAGACACGCCTATTTTAGAGGTATCTTATTATGGTTTGACACCCTTAAATATCCTACCAGAACATTCCCCAAATGCATGTTCGTTAACCTCACGGTTCCTCTTTCAAACATCCCGAAGTGTTTATCTTAGGACAGAAACTAGACAACTCTTGTCTAATGTCACTGTTTTTGTGGATGTTTCAATACCTTACCCAAGTCAAAATGGGCTTAAACATCAGATTTTATCACACACACTATGTACAAAAAGAGGCAGCGTTTAACATTGCCAGAAGCAGTCAATTGTAGAAACAGGGCAATCTATACTACTCGAATGTAAGGACCACCGAACGCTTTCATATTACTATACTTCATCTGTGATGGCATAACAGATTAACTATAGCAATATGACAGAACCAGCTAGTCCTTAACTTATTTTGAGTGGTATAAGAAGATCAAGCAGTATCAAAAACATGAAGTTATCGTAATGTCATCATTGTATTTCTTGCATAGCAATAGAGAGCACAATTAGCCAACTGAAAGTATATCTAGTGGGTCTTCCTTTCACCATGTAATCATCAAATTTTCCAGCTTACATTGGCAATCACGATCGTTGAAAGTTGCAATAATTAATCTCATGTTGATCTTTAATCAGCTATAATCATGGACACGAAATACTACCCGATTTCGGACGAGCTAGATCAAAGCAACGGCTGGCAAAATAAAAATGTATTGCACCATTTGGGTCTTCAAAGATAGAAAATATCAAGTGTCATGCCGTTTGAGTTATAATGATGAAACATATATTTGAAACTTAGACCAGACCACAATATTATTGTTGGGCTTGAAAATGTACGATCGCTTCATCTACATAACAGAAACTTTGGTCTGGCCTTATCGCTGATCAATAGCAATGAAACATTACATCTAGTCAATGAGTTCTTGGGATGAAGCTGACAAAAGGATGATACATCACATGGCTTCATTGTGATGGACACAATGAACCTCCACAAATCATGCAGAAGAAGGCACCGCAGGCTGTGCTGATAACCTAATAATAGCTTGTTAAAATCTATAACTATGCTTCTGGTTCCAACCTAAATGTCCTTGAAATCTTCAACATCAGCTCAGACCAATTTGATTTAATGATTTACCGATTTCTAAGAAGCTAATAATGAATAACAGGAGGCAAGACAAAAATAATTACGAAAAGTTTTTCTGGGTTGAATCGAAGTTAAAATCCAAAACAAAATTATCAAAGATAAAAGTTCTGTTATACAATGTTGTACCAGGCAACACCTGCATGTACCATGTTGTACAATGTTGTACAAGAAACCACCAAGCATTCATGTACCATGGTACGACGTTGTACCAGGCTACACCTGCATGTACCATAGTACCATGTTGCACAATGTTGTACAAGACACCACCATGCATTTATGTACCATGGTACAATGTTGTACCAAGCTACACCTGCATGTACCATGGTACCATGTTGCACAATGTTGTACAAGACACCACCATGCATTTAAGTACCATGGTATGATGTTGTACCATGAAACACCACAGATGCTGTTGTGACATGTTTCATCACACCTCTAATTGCAGCACCAAATTAACAACATCAGCAACAGCTACAGAGCAGCCCTGGTAAGCAACATTTCCACAGAATGGGGTGGGATGAGGATGTAACAAATACAGTTAGCAAACCATTTCAGGCTATGGAACCAGTGACAAGCAGAAAATAGGAATATTTTCAGAATAGTCTCAACTTGAGATGTATCAATGAAACAGACCAACATGACTTAAGCAAACAGCAATATCATCTCCAAATAAACAGGAGGAGTAATTATGAGAAACTTATGTAAAACATCAGATGGTGAGTGTCATGCAAAAAATCATTTTCCATAATCAGTAATTAAGGACACAACTGCTTAAGGTATTAGCAGAAAAACTTACTAAATAAGCCAACAAGCAAAGCAGTGTATAAGTTAAACTGACAAGCTGTATTATCACAGAAATATATAATATGCATTGTACTGTTGAATCTCTTCCGTGCTGCCCCAATATGCCCTACACTAGTCAACTCATGGGACTGAGCAATACCTAGCAATGCCTTAAAATAATCAGTGATCAATTGTTTGATAGGCATTACTTAGAAGTTGACGGATGACAAGGTAGACACAATTTTATGGATAACAACTTCTTTAATACTGTAAAAAGCGACACTTTGGTATAGATCCTTATACAGTTGTCAAGCAAGATTGAATGAGGGACTTAGTACAGAATATATATAGTAGGTGGAAGATTAACAGTAGAGGATTAACAGTAACAACAATTGCATACATGAGTGCAATAACATGAGTAAGTGTTCTCTGTCCATCGTGTTGTGACAGTATTATCCTTCTGTTGTCAACACTTACTCATGTTATCCCACTCATATATGCAATTGTTGTTACTGTTAATCCTCCACCCACCATATATATTCTCTTCTATGTCCCTCATTCAGTCTTGCTTGACAACGGTATAAGGATCTACACCAAAACGTCGCTTTTTACAGTATTAAAGAAGTTGTTATCCATAAAATTGTGTCTACCTTGTAATCAGTGATCAGTTTTCCTGAATTCTTACATCAAATAATATTGAATAGTCTTATCTGAGGAAATATTTCAGTCATATTGACTGGACAGAAATTGTAACCAAACAGTTACTGAAATCCAAGGTCTCGTTTCACAAGTTGATCTTAGCAATACAAATGTTGTAACTCCCATACTTTAACATAGACTTAAAACTGCAGCACAATGATCATATTGTGAAACAGGTCTTAGGTGGCGAACTTGGATCTTGTCATTTTAAAATATGTGCCATTGTGAAAGAATACGATACAATTATCTTACTTCACAACTATCTCTCCCCATGCAAAGTAGAGGGCCCAACATGACATCAGCGTGCCTGTATACCAGTCCATTCAGCACTGTGTCCCGTTGAACAAGAATACAGCTATGATCATATACATTTGTTGAGGTAACGTCTTGAGCTTCAATCACATAATCTGACAGACAGCATATCATTAAAAGACAAAAGAGAAAGGTTTCCTTCTCAGGTTTTATCTCCTATAAAATGTTCTCCAGTGCAGCATCCCTTACATTATCATCAGTGCTTGCAATAGAGGTGCTTAATCTAGCATCGCAAACCTCACACAGCACTGCCAAACACTTGCTCCATGCATTGTTGTTGGCTGCCTAGTAGAGTGGGGAGCTGTGACTGGTGACAGCGATAGTCAAGAGCACCACAAGGGCTAACACTGTGATGAGCTTGCTCCATGCATTGTTGTTGGCTGCCTAGCACAGTGAGGAGCTGTGACTGGTGACAGCGATAGTCAAGAGCATCGCAAGGGCTAACACTGTGATGAGCTTGCTCCACTCAGGCTTGTTGGCTGCCTAGCACAGTGGGGAGCTGTGACTGGTGACAGCGATAGTAAACAGCACCACAAGGGCTAACACTGTGATGAGCTTGCTCCACTCAGGGTTGTTGGCTGCCTAGCACAGTGAGGAGCTGTGACTGGTGACAGCGATAGTCAAGAGCATCGCAAGGGCTAACACTGTGATGAGCTTGCTCCACTCAGGCTTGTTGGCTGCCTAGCACAGTGGGGAGCTGTGACTGGTGACAGCGATAGTAAACAGCACCACAAGGGCTAACACTGTGATGAGCTTGCTCCACTCAGGGTTGTTGGCTGCCTAGCCCAGTGGGGAGCTGTGACTGGTGACAGCGACAGTAAAGAGCACCGCAAGGGCTAACACTGTGATGAGATTGCATGGTTTTTGGCCACCTAGCAGAGGGGAGCAGCAATATTTAAGAGCAACGCTAAGGAGCTTAAATATATAAGTATGTATGGAAGATTCTGATGTGATTTCAATAACCTTGCTGAGTCTTGTGAGCGAAGCCGACTAGAAATGGTTACAATGATTTAATTTCTGTCTTGTGATTTTGCTATTGTTCAACACTATCCGAACACGAGGGAACTCCAAGATCACTATCCCTCTAGGAAGAAATAATGCCAAGCCTCTGTAGCTCACCTTATCATGTACTACCGTAATACATTCACATGACAATAAATACAGCATTCAGGACAGCCATGAATTATCAATACCAGGAACAAATTTAGTTTTCAAAATGACAAAATATTTTGAACTCAAAGAGGAAATAAATAATTTTGTTTCACAAGTACTGCTAGTTCACTACTTGAAAATACTTAATATGCACAGTCAACAGTGTCTTATGATAAACACAGCCACAATAATAAATTATCTCCCCTTACAAAAAAAATTGAATGATCAAATCAGGAAATTAACTTGTGGAAAACTAAACCATATAATACCCATACAATAGAGTAATCTCCCCTTATAAGAAATTGTGAATAATTAAATTGGCAAACTGATAAGCTCAAGGAGAAGTAACCCAAAACCCTTGCACTGAAGATAATTACACTAATGTTATAACATTTGTCGCTATCAAGTTTTGTAACATACCAGGGATTTATCTGGACCTGCTTAGAAGCAAATATTCGGCCCCATTTCTACAGCAAAGATCAGTAACAATTCCAAATTGGAACTGAAAATTTTCATATGTATTTTAATATATAACTAATAACTAATTTTATAGCTTTGTAGAGGTAACCTGTATTTCACCGAAAAACAGGATCAATAAAAAGGAAGAGTTTTTAATGTTTAGTTTTATATTATTGTATTGAATGCAATCTCAAAATACCATATTCAAACAGGTCTACCTCTGAATTTAGAAAATATGAACTTTACAAAATCCAAATTTTGAACCAAAAATGATTTTTTTACCAAAATTGCCTGCCAGGGCTACTTAGTTTAGAATCCTAGATAAATTCCTGGATAATGTTTTACACAAATGACTGTTGGTTATTGTATATACAGCTACAAGTTACATTTTGGTCAAGACTAACTTAACACTACTTCTGCAACACCATCTACAGTAAGCAACGATGAATGTCAGTCATGACATAGCCTTTTGGAGTTGTGGCCCATGAGAAGAAAGTGTTTAAATCTTCAATAAGTTTCACTTTTCATTTCTTAAATTTACAGTACTGTTATCATGAAATCAATAATGTTCCTTGCTAGCATCATTAAAGTGTCGTATTTTTATCTAGACATATTGGAGTATTTTGTCATGTCAGGTTCACTGTACCTAGGCGAAACAATGACACAAATAACAAGGCTTATAACATACAATGTTATTGTACACTAACTTCTCGTCAAGCGTGGTACATCAAGGAATTTAAAGTCTACAGTCAAGGTGTTAATGTTTGCTGATTAGTTTTCATCCACTAGTCCTTATAATGATAACATAAAGCAAACCCCTTAAAAATGGCAATTTTCTTCTTGTCCTTATGATACCTTTACCATTGGGCAGTTTGGTAAGAACTATAGGACTAGAGCCAATTTCTAACCCTGCATGATTTACAATAAATATCTGAACCACCTTCAGCATGACGACAAAGTGACAACCAAGTTTCATCTTAATATCGACGGCAACATCGGACAAACAGGCCATGACATAACCACAACTAGACTTATAGCCCAGGTGAGCTCAAATCTTCACTAGTAATGCTGCTATTCCCATGGTTACGTAGTATGTTGTGATTTTGGCTTTTCACGTAGGAGTAAATAGAGAAACAGTCTCTGGTTTTGGGTCTGACAACAGGTTAACATTATATTTTGTACAACTAACAGACAGAGTGACAAGCAACAGACATGGAGATACTGCCCTGAGAAAGTGGATGTGTCTAAGAAACAAGTACAATAATTAATACAAAGTCTTGACTTCAGAAAGCAACACAAGAATAACAAATTATTAACAGTCAGCTGATGGGCAGACAATGTAGGGATAGACCTCTTGTTCAGTACTGGGCACTGGTCATGTATCTTAGGGGAGAAGACTGCGTTTGTGGGATATGTTGCTTCTCAGAGATTTTTCATCCTTTAATATGAGTGAGTGAGTGAGTATGGTTTTACCCTGCTATTAGCTATATTCCAGCAATATCATGACAGGGGACACCAGAAATGGGCTTCACACTTTGTACCCATGTCAGAAATCGAACCTGGGTCTTCGGCAGATGAGCGAGGGCTTTAACCACTAGGCTACCCGACCGCCCCCATCCTTTTATATGACACAATGTATGACCTCCAAACGTTTTTCACAATCTGACTTACCATTCCACGAGAAAACCTGCATCACGTGTATCAGCCGTTAATATGGCATCATGTTTTAATGAAACAAACAGCCAGCCAGTCCTGGATCACACGTATTGTTATTCATTTCGTCTAAACCCCATCCACACTTTGTAACACAGTCTCCATAGTTGGGGTGTAAATAAAATACCTCATAACTATATTTGCTTTTTGAACTGAAGTTTCAGATAACATCAATGCAGTTATACTTAAATAAAAATAAAAATAAATCTAGCCCGTCTCCATATGAAAACATGGAAGACAGTACTCAAACTACAGACTTGGGAGGAAATTTTGTCACTTAATCCAGGTCTGACTGAAAAAATATTTAAACCCTCAAAAATACCTTCAATTAAATTTTTGGCTAACAATACTTTGTACGATTTCGTGTCCAGTTTCTTTGATGATTCAATCTCTAAGACTGTTATTTTCCTTTCCCCTGCACCACCTTCTCCTCTATAACAAAAGACCAGTGCACACCTGAAGATGATCTGACCTCAGCAAACACTCAAGAGTGAGTGAGTGAGTTGGGTTTAACGCCGCTTTTAACAGTATTCCAGTTATATCGCGGCGTGTCAGCTTAATGTGGGAGGAAAGCCCGAAGTGATGCAGGTCTCAGACGTTTACCACTTCGGTGAAACCCACGAGCACGGGTATGGTGCTGACAAACCTAGAAACATAATCGGGGACAACCGGGATTCAAACCCACAATCATAGGTTTCTGGCGTGCCCAAGGGACGCAACTCTGCACAGCGAATCGCGGCGCCTTAGACGACTGGGCCACCCGTGCCCCCAAACACTCAAGAACCAGGGAGTGATCCCAGTGCTGCAACAGATGGAAGTCTATGTTAATGTATAGAGATTAGACCAGTCTTAGCACTACGATCAGTTTGTGGCCCATAACCGCATTCAAACAATATGAGAAACCAGGAAGAGATTTTGGCAAAGGTATCAGCTTGTCTGGAAGCTGTGCCATTTCCATGAAGGACACCACTTTGGCTTTGCATGTCAGTTTTAATCACATCTTGGTTTACAAAGAAAACCACATCTCACTACTGCAAAGACAGAATAACAATTCCTTATGGACCAGGGAACATGTCTAAAAATCACCGAACTGAATAAGATTCTTTTAATGTATCAATGCCAGCATGAAGGACAGAGTACATGGTGTATTTTGGATGACAAAAAATCCCTTTCCCTATTTCATGACTCGATAGAAGAAGTAAAATGAATTGACAATTCAGAATCTACCTTGAATGTTGGCATACTGTATCGAATTAATTCATAGGACAATGTCAAAACTGGATATTCTAAACAAAAACTTTAAATCTTTGGTTTTAAGACAATCAACCATCTTTTGAAGAACCCAGTGACAGAGGTATGTTTAACATAATCTATAATTACAAAAACATTCCAAGTCTTACCAAATGAAAGTTTTTGTTTAGGAATGTTTAGGCTAGTTTTGACAATCATTCTTAACTGTAAGGAAATCCATAAATGACTTAAATAAATTCAGTAGGGTCATATCCTATTACTGTTCTGACCCCACCGGTCACAATGGACAATTTGTGGTTTTCCTTTTTTTTCCAAAACCTAAAACACAATCATCAGCTATTCAGGCCCATTAAAGCTTCATCCATGAGTTCATCATCTATTTCACAAGGGGAGTGACGGGTATCCCCACTCCCTGGGGTCTCGGAATTACTCGTGACCTTGACCCCGGCAGGGCTTTGGCTGGGGCGTGGTGACTGATGCACTTTGGATTTAGGAGAACTTGACACAGTAGAGGATTTCACAGGAGTCGGTTTACCATCAGTGGGTGGAGGAGGAGCTGGTGTATCTTTAACTGGACTTTCAAGAACTGGCATAGGTGACGGCCCGTTGCTATTGACCTTGGGCGTCCCCGGACAATCTATAACAAGCCCATTTTCTGGACTACTTGCATCACTATGAGGGCTGGACACGTTCTTGTTGACTCGTTGCTTTTTTCGTGGCAAACACTCTAGCTCGTCCATATCGCGAGTCTCAGGAGTGGAAGCTTTGGGCGTCGGCACTTTGAATGCTTCTCGCTCCTCCTTGTTAGGAGTCTTTTCTCTAGAACTTTCTCCATTGAATTTAGTATTGTTGAACACAAGAGGCGAAGTGCAATGTTTTTGCGAAGGACTTCGCTTCTCCACACCTACATTTTGCACATTCTGAATCGTCAAAGGAGAGACACTCCCCCCTTTAATGCTGCCTTTATCTGAGAGTTCAGATTTTTTATTATTTGACACATTTCCCACAGGTTTATTCCCTGTCACTGGAGACCCACTTCTCCCACTCTCCAAGGACTGTCTTCTGTTTTTATTATCATCCTTTGAAAAGGCATTGACTTTATCCTTTCCATCAAGCACAGAGTTTGTTGAAGCACCTGGCCTACCAGGACTATCTTTAATCCCAGGGCTTGACTTGCCTCCAGGGCTAGCCCGACCCACTGGGCTGTCCCTATTTTTCAGGGCCTCCTTATTCACAGGACTGGCCCTCCCAACAGATCTAGAGGAACCTAGACTGTTGGTCCTAGGTGAAGAAGACACTGAATTGTTTTCGGATGTAACCACCTTGTTTAGTGGAGACGAATTTTGCCCCAGTTTTATCATTTCATTACGACTCACTTTATTATTCACAGAAGACAACACTTTGGGCGAATCCTTATTTGAAGATCCCACAGACATATTCCTTTTGATTTGAGAATCCATCCGGTTCCGATTCGTGTCACCAGTATCACTTTTCTCTCGCTCTGTCTTTGAACTATTTAACACATGATCTTGAGCCTTAGGGTCTGAGCGGGCGGCTCTTTGCTCAGCCAAAGCTCTGTTCTCCTGTTCAGCCTTCTCCCGAGCTTGTTTGGCCAACACTTCCCCCGGTGTCATAGTACTGACATGCACTGCAGTAGTGCTGGATTTTGTCAGCTTGTCAATCACAGCAGACAAAGATCCCTTCCTCGATCTGGCAGCTGGCAGTTTGCCTTTATTTGCACCAGCATCACCAGACGATCCTGAGCCGGAACCATTTCCACCAGCACCTTCTGAAGCACTTGAGGACTCAACAGGTTTGCTATTTACAGTGGAATTACTTTTCGAACTGGGATTCCCAGAAGCACTGCCACTAGAGCTTTTAGTAACATTAGCACTGGAAGTACTTGCTGAGGCTTTAGAACTGTGTGAAGCACTGGTGTTACTTGTTCCCCCAGAGTTGGGAGCAGCTCCTGATGTATTGGTGGAGAGATCCTTGGAGCTAGATGCTCCTGAGCCTTGACTGGTGTTGCTGCTGTGACTAGTTCCACTGCTCGAGGAGGAGGAGGATAATTTGGGGATTGGGGGAAGACTAGCCACACTACTAGCTGTGGGCGCATCGGGGAGGAAACTAGCTATGGATAGGGCAGCCGGGAGGGAAGGGCCTGAGGTAGATGAATTCTTGCTGGAGCTAGAACTTGAAGCATTGGAGGATTTTGGCGTACTGGAGGTTTTTGAAGCGTTCTTATCCTTTGATGAGCTACTGCTACTAGATTTTGTTAAGCCGGAACTCTGAGATTTTGTTGAGCTGGACTGAGGCCGAGAAGAGCTTGATGTTTGCGTTTTGGAGGAGCTTGATGATTTGTTTGAGCTGCTACTGACTGATCTATTAGAGCTTGAAGATTTGGATGAGCTGGTGCTGGTTTTAGGTGATCCTGAGGATGAGGATGAGGATTTAATCGTCTGAGACGAGGACAGTTTTGGATTTTGACTTGATGGCCTTGCTGGACTGGATGAGTGACTTTTAGACGAGCTTGAAGGAGTTTTAGCAGTGACTGGTGTAGTTGGAGTTTTAGCACTACTGGTGGGTGTTGAAGATTTGGTTGAAGTCGAGGTGACAGATTTTGGCGAATTTGAAGCTGAAGGTGACTTAGAAAGGTTTGACACAGGGTTTTTTGACAAACTGAGTGATGTGGGAGGTTTTGGTAGACTGGAAGAGGATTTGGAGGATGTGAGGGATTTAGAGGAACTGGATTTGCCCGACGACTGGGAAGCAAGCTTGGAGGGGGAGGACGTTGGTGTCCTCACTGGACTGGGTGAGAGAGATACCTTTGAAACTATTGGTGCCTGAGGTCGGGATGAATTAGACACTGATGTTTTAGTGGATGTAAGATTTTTAGCGGTGCTTAATGTAGAAGGACTCTTTTTGTCAGTCTGGACAGTTACTGAAGATCCTGAGTTAGGAATATTGAGTGGTTTGAGTCGGATTGTAGTTTTAGTTGCCAGTTTAGGGTCTGACTTGCTAACACTATTACCCTGAGATTGATTTGGACTTGCTGATCTCTGAGATAAAGATGATGAGCGATGAAGACTTTTTTGAGAGGATGACTGTGATTTATGGCTTGAAATTATGTCTGGATCTTTCAAGTCATGTTTGGAGACAATCAACTTGTCTACCACTGGAGTGGATGAGTGTTTGGAGGACTTCTTGGAGGTGTCCTCCTCAATCTTAAAAGAAGGCTCTTTTGACACTCTAATTTTCAACTTGGTGACCGACTTTTGATCACTCTCCACAGTTGCAGCATGATATACAGTTTTATTCACAGCCACACTAGAATACTGGTTACTCTCACCCAACTTCCGCTTCTTTCTCTCCTTCTTCGATTCATCCTTCCCTCTCTTCCTCTTCACAGATTCACCACTTGAGCCATACTTGCTCTCTTTCCTTTTATACTTTTCACTCTTTCTACGGGAGGAGGTATCATAAGAGTTTTTTGATTTGTTAGTAATCTGCAGCCTGGTAGGTGATGCTGCATATACTGCTAGCCTCTCCGAACCACTGAGGCTTGGCAAAGGTTCATCCTCATCCTCATCACTCTTAAAGTCAAACGTACCCACATTGCTCTGTTTGCCAAGGCTTTTGCTTGACAGAGATTCCATGCTCACAGCAGGTGCGCTGCGGCTATCACTATGCCTCAAAGCAGGCAGCTTCAACTTCAACCCCTTCCCTTCCTCAGATTTCACAATACTTGTACACATTGGTTCCACATTTTCATTTTTTAACTTTTCAAATTTTTCAAACAAACCTGTAATCTCCCTCCTATCTGAGGAACTGGATTCAGTCTTAATGGGAGGTGTCTTAACAGAGTACTTGGTCTCGGGAAGATCAAACGCTGTCCTATCAAACATTGCACTGTGTAGAGGATCAGACCTTTCACGGTCAGGGCTAAAAACTTCCTTGTGAAAACTCGAGGAGATGGGAGATTTGGAGTCCTGCCTGGGACTGCTGGACTTAAAGCCTAAAAAAGCAGCATTTCTTCCACTGTTTTTATCTGACGCTATACTGGAAGAGGAACTACTAAGAGAAGAAGCTGGGTCTAGAGCCTCGTTTCCCTCTCCCGACCCAGCGAGGAGATCCTCAAGAGAGGTAGAGGCATTCTCGTTTTTTGAACCCGGCGATGAATTTTTGGATAAAAGACTCCTCCCAGGATCCGCGTCCGACAACAATGCTGACAGTTCATTTTCCGTTGCTTGCTTTTGATCCTTAGGAATCAAACTGTCCATACTATCTGCAAGCTTCTTCAGATTGGATTCCCCGAATGAGTCTTCTGTTAAGTCAATAATGGACTGCAGGCCTGGTGCAGGGGGCAGGCCAGAACTGCTTTGTAAACTAGAATCAAATGGACTACAGCTCGAGTCTAAGTCTATAGTGGTTATCTTATCATTTCCTTCACCATCACTCAGTCTATGTTTGGGACTTCGACCTAGCTGGTCAGAAGTAGAACGTCTTTTGCGCACACGTTTATGAAGGGCTGATGGTTTTGTTGCATTTGCCAATGGTATAGAACCTGCTGCTGCAGCAGCAGCGGCGGCAGCTGCAGTTGAAGCAGCTCCCGTAGTCTGATCTTCTAAGAGTTTGGACAACATGGGACTGTCATTCACTTCTTGACTAGAGCCATCATGTTCCTGGTCGAGAAGTCCAGCCAACAGAGGATTATTGCCAATTTTGTCCAAAGGGGGAGAGAGGAGGTCAGCGATGGTACTGCGCATATCTTGCATCTGTCCCCGCATATCTTGCATCTGACCCCTCATGTCGGTCATTTGAGCAGGTGGAGGCAGCTGGTTGACTTGCAGCTGATGCTGTTGCTGCTGCTGCTGTTGCAGTTGATGATGGTGGTGATGGGACATCTGGTGAGTCATAGGGTGGGGCATATGGTGATGAGAGACTTGGTGTTGCATTTGCTGCATAGGAGCCATCTGCTGGGGCACCTGGGACAGGGCGGGGTTCACGAACACGGGTTGTCTCCCCCTGGAGTGTATACTGGGTGTCTGTGTGGGTTGGGGGCGGTTGTTGCGCTGCCATAAGGCCATCTTCATCGCTGCCAGCCTTTCTTCAAGTAGCTTCTGCAGCTGCTCTCTACCCTTCTTGATGATCGACCTCAGAGTGATTGGGATTGACAGGCATCTGAAAAGAGATGACAAATCTTACAGTATGTTGAAACCCATCCTCATGCATTTGCTTGTACATATATTTCTCCTTCTCCTAAGTCCAAAGTCAGCAATATTTCAGCCATATCACAGTGGCCTCTATGTAATAAAATCTGGACCAGACAAATTGGCACTGATATGCAATCAACCATGCTTGACCACCAAAAGCTTGTCAGTCACCTTATGACAAGCAAAGGCGACTAGTAGTTTAACGCCACACTCAGCAATATTCCAGCTATATGACGGTGGCCTGTAAATTATGATATTGTGAGCAACAATCCATTTGATCTCCTTGATATCTTGTACATGAAAATAATTCATGAAAAAAATGTCCAAAATCATATTTGGGGGAGGATGGGTAATAATGTAATTTTAGGTTCAAAAGTGTAAATATTGTGCCCAAAGCGTAATGGTTGGCATCTCTGCAACATGTGTGTGTGATGACGAATGGAAATGTATTTTACACGAAATAATCAATAAAAATTGTGCCAGATGTACAGGTGGACAGGTATTACATTTTGGCTGAGTGAGGTGTGCGTGGTATGAACAAACTATAACATTTTTTACAAAAAGAGTCAGGGACAGATGTCTGTTTGCTCTTAATGCCCATTGCTTCTGAAGTTCAGTGGATGAAACTAGACAATGTTGCAAGTGATCTGTTTTGGACTTCATTCTGGAATTCCACAGTCTGTATCCAGGAGAACTGCTCACATCTTGCTTGTCATTAGAGGCGACTAACGGGATTGGGTGGTCAGACTCGCTGACTTGGTTGATGCATGTCATTGATCCCAATTGCATAGGTCGAAGCTCATGATATTAATCACTGGATTGTCTCGATTCTTTACAGACTGCTGTCAAACACCTCGAATATTGCTGAGAGCAGTGTTAAACAACCAACCAAGGCCAAGGTTTGAGATAGTGCTATGTATTTTGTATCTCGAATTTGTGATAAGAGGTCAAATTTATATTTATTTTTATCGTGAGGAGGTCAGGACTGGATATAAGCTTGAGATATCGGTACATTCAAGATAACAGGGTCGGAAAGTAATTAGGTCATTAGCCTAAAAAGTCACAAAAAAGGTAGAATACAATAAGAAAAATATATTAATCACTTTCTAAAATATTATCTTACAAAAATGTGATTTTTAAGAAAGCAATACAACAGTTATCTCCCTTACCTCTGGAACACCCTGGAAGCAAAGTCATCAGTACAGAGAACTTGGTCCGTGTGCCCTGAAGATAGGCGACACTTGAGGCTGGTGATATCGCCCAGATCTAGCTCCACGTTTAACATGGAGTCATATACAGGGTGTTCCATGGTTATACAGATCTGTTGGAGGGAGATCGTCGTCAGCTCTATCACAACAGCATTCGCCATATCTGAAACATTAAGTGGCACAGCTGAAGTGGATTGTGGTGGGTAGGGAGATCGTTGTCAGCTCTATCACAACAGCAATCGCTATTTCAAAAACATGACAAGCTTATTACATGGGCCCCTTGATTTTCATGCTTAATTTTGAACAATGCACCTGGTTGATTGCCTGTCATCATTGATTGTGGATCTCTGTTGAGGCTGAAATTGTAAGTGTTCTCAAAGCATAGGAGTAAATAAAAGCATCAAAACCATAAGGGACGGTTGAGTAGCCTGGCGGTTACAGCGTTCCCTCGTCACGCCGAAGACCCGGGTTCGATTCCCAACATGGGTACAATGTGTGAAGCTCATTTCTGGAGTCGCCCCGCCGTGATATTGCTGGAATATTGCTAAAAGCGGCAAAAAGCCATACTCACTCCATAATCATAAGAAAAGCTAAAAGCAGAATCTGTTCAATGATTCCAACTACATCAGAAACATGTGTTTAAGAATTACTATCAAATAGTGATGATACCAGGTGTTTGCGAAAAGGTGACACCCATTAGTGACACCCATCACAAAGACAAGACAAGTGGTCACCTGGACAAACAGAGAACCTAGGTAAACGATGGTAAACTTCGTGACACCCATCACAAAGACAAGACAAGTGGTCACCTGGACAAACACAGAACCTAGGTAAACGATGGTAAACTTCGTCCCTCATCAACAACCCTAGTTTCCAGAGGATGTAACTCAGTGTCCAACATACCTTGTTTGGAGTTGGGTCTGATGCAGCTACTGACGACAGTGTTGAAGACAAGCTGCTGGCGTAGATGACTGAGGATGTGAGCAACATTCATGGGATGTGTGAACGGGATGCGGGACACCATCGCACCAGGCTGGTCCAGGGAGCTGCCGTTCACGTTGTTCATGAAGTACACATGCTGCTGGTCGGGCAAGGACTGAAGACAGACACCATGATTATGTGTAATAGTACAGTATTACAAGTCCACCCACAACGTCTCCTACATTGTCAGCATTTGTGTTAACCAGCAGTCCTGAATACTGTCAAGTAGATCCCAATTCCTCTAGCTATTGTATATTCTACAAGAAACTAGCGTGTATTATCACTGTGTGATTTCATGTCATGTAGATCACAATTCCTCTAGCTATTGTATATTCTACAAGAAACTAGCAAGTTTTATCACTGTGTGATTTCATGTCATGTACATCCCAACATCCCTACAAGAAACTAGCAAGTATTATCAATGTCCTGACAGACTTCATGTGATGCCAATCTCATCACAGTCAACACACATTTACATCTTCCAAATAGATTATATCAAGGCTAATGTGTCAATTATTAGATTAGATTGATGAGAAAAAAAGCCAAGAATATGAAAAAAATAATAATACTTCATGCCCCAAAAATACACATACACTGAGCTTAAAAAAAAATCTTATTACCATGAACCTAGAAACATAATTGGGGTGAACAGGGATTCGAACCCTTAATCATAGGATTCTGGCATGTCTGAGGGATGCAACTCTGCACAGTGAATAACAGCACCTTAGACGACTGGGCCACCCATGCCCCGTGTTCATATCAAATCTGCAATTCATGTTCAATTTGGATAGCTGTTGTATATTCTTGGAAGTCCTTTGTCATACCATGAAAACAAGCTACACAACTTACCACAAAGAGCTCTGTCTCATTGAGAGTTTTTCCATTTGAATATTTTTCCATTATGAGGGACAACAGTGGTTTGGGTTCGGCACCTTTCTCAATGTCTATATCTGCAATAAGAGAAAAACAAAATATAAGGAGGTGAGGTGAAATGGGGTTTAACGTCGTATCCAAAATTAGTGCACTTATTTAGTGATGTGTATGCACGTGTGTGTGTCCTTGTTTTAGCCCCCTAACACCTTGCGCCAGACAAGCTAACAACACGTTCTATCTTTTAATGTCTTTTGGTATGACATGGCCGGGAAATGAACCCTGGACTTTCTGCTCTCTCCGGCGGACGCTCTACCACTAGGCCATGAGGCGATCACAAATATAAGGAAGTCTCAATAGAATAAAGAACAGTGGAAGACCAAGTAACACTTCCATCAATCTAGTAAGCTCTGCAACACGGAGCTGAGGTTAACTGGGTTTAGCTTCCCATTCAGTAGGATGACCTGTACTTGTCTTATCCCCTTAATGCCACACACTAGGCAGGGTAACATCAAGTACCATCAGTGATAGAAACAGTTATTTAAGACAGTGGATCAAAACCCCGACCTTCCAACCTCACAAGACCACAGAGGTGATCCCTAGGAACAGGGATATGATAGAACATCAGTACTCCCTTATTTGTCATCGGATGCTACTAAAGGAGGTTGTCTGTTTGTTGTTTAATGCCAGTCAGCAATATTCCAGCAATATATATATCACTGTGGCATGTAGATAATCATGTCTACGCCAGCAAACCAATTGTTAGTATTATGAACTAACGTCCCTTGCTGAAATATACTGACTTGTATGTGACTGTATCTTCTGTATCATAGACAGTGCCAGAGGGATGGGCTCAGGCAGCTCCAGCACAAAGCAGGCCGGGAAGGTGAAACTGTTGACATGGGTCAGGCCTTGAAATGATGGGATGCTGAAACAACAATTGTACCATTACAGATGGACTGATGACACATGGGTGTGTCACAACAGTGGCTGTTATCTAGTGTTATCTAAGAGCCGAGGCAGATCCTGAAAGGAGCATGTGGAGGAGGGGCATGTGGACAGGGAGGAGTAGGATGAAGAGAGAGGAGTAGGATGACGGGTGTGAGGAGGGGGAGGAGCATGTGGAGGGGGGTGAAGCATGTGGAGAGGGTGGAGTAGGATGACGGGTGTGAGGAGGGGAGGAGCATGTGGAGGGGGGTGAAGCATGTGGAGAGGGAGGAGTAGGATGAAGGGTGTGAGGAGGGGAGGAGCATGTGGAGGGGGGTGAAGCATGTGGAGGGGGGTGAAGCATGTGGAGAGGGTGGAGTAGGATGAAGGGTGTGAGGAGGGGAGGAGCATGTGGAGGGGGGTGAAGCATGTGGAGGGGGGTGAAGCATGTGGAGAGGGTGGAATAGGATGAAGGGTGTGAGGAGGGGAGGAGCATTTGGAGAGGGGGGAGGAGCATGTGGAGAGGGAGGAGTAGGATGTGTAGAGGGAGGAGTAGGATGTGGAGAGGGAGGAGGAGCATGTGGAGAGGGGGGAAGAGCATGTGGAGAGGAAGGAGTAGGATGACGGGTGTGAGGAGGGGAGGAGCATGTGGAGGGGGGTGAAGCATGTGGAGAGGGTGGAGTAGGATGACGGGTGTGAGGAGGGGGAGGAGCATGTGGAGGGGGGTGAAGCATGTGGAGAGGGTGGAGTAGGATGAAGGGTGTGAGGAGGGGAGGAGCATTTGGAGAGGGGGGAGGAGCATGTGGAGAGGGAGGAGTAGGATGTGGAGAGGGAGGAGTAGGATGTGGAGAGGGAGGAGTAGGATGACAGGTGTGAGGAGGGGGAGGAGCATGAGGGGGCAGGAGGAGCATGTGGAGGAGGGAGGAGCATGTGGAGGAGGGAGGAGCATGGGGGAGGAGGAGGAGCATGTGGAGAGGGAGGAGTAGGATGAAGGGTGAGGAGGGTGAGGAAGATGGGGAGGAGGAGGAGTGATGCACAACCCATGCACCTTCAATGGACGAGCAGTTATTGATTCAAACACAAATAACACAATTTCTGTAGAATCATCCATCCATGTAAACTCACCCTTTCCCATCTCTGTTGATAACAGTCATGAGAGGCATTGTCTGCAGCTTGTTGGGTGTGGCTGCCTCCAGACACACGGTCACACTTTGACCCAGGCCGTGCTCCGTGATGGCTGAAACAGAGACACAACCCTTATATTCAACACCCTCAGCCTTTTTAATACATTATTCACTGCAGTAGGGTTCATGTACCTGTGAGAATCCAATCATGAAAATAATACCTTAGTTCTCGCTACCACTTAACAAAGATATGAGGACATCCCAATATGGGTCTTGTAACAACAAACTTTCATACAACCAATCAGAGCACCGCTTACCAGATTAGGAAAGTGAAAGTTGGAATGTGTTTTCTTATCATGCAGCCTCGAGCACGTAACACAGGTTATTCCAAAAGACAGTTTCGCGACTGAATCTATACAATCTGGACCATCCATTAGCCATTAGCCATTAGCCATTAGCATCAACCAACTCAGCAAGCCTGACCAGCCGATCCCGTTAGTCGCCTCTTACGACAAGCATAGTCGCCTTTTACGGCAAGCATGGGTTGCTGAAGATCTATTCTACCCCGGATCTTCACGGGTATGAACATAAAAAGTTTGGCTTGATGTGCACGTGGAACGTTCCTCATGATTGACTGTGGTTATGAGTTTGTTAGTTGTGTGCTATAGTTGACAGTGCAGAAACAGGTGCTAAGGTATTCCAAAATGAGGGAATTAGAATGGAAATGTTGTGTTAAAACAACACAGTTAATTAGAAATAAATGTTCACAAATAACATGAACTTAATCCATAATTTCAGGGTTAGAAACAAATGTTTTTTGGCCACTAGTCCTTATAATGATAACATATAGCAAAACCCTAAAAATGGAATAATTTCTACTAGTCCTTAGGATACCTTTACTTGGTAAGAACTACAGGACTAGTGCCAATTTCTAATGCTGACTTTGTGTGTTAAACTATGAAACTGTGTAACTAGTATAGTTTTA
This sequence comes from Haliotis cracherodii, assembly GCF_022045235.1. Lineage (NCBI taxonomy): Eukaryota > Metazoa > Mollusca > Gastropoda > Lepetellida > Haliotidae > Haliotis > Haliotis cracherodii. The sequence continues at coordinate 7,121,315 of NW_027266276.1, read as the reverse complement.
GGGGATACATTAAAGATTTCAACTTCTTTCGGGCTTTCTTTATTCCATCATCCCGGGGCAAGGGAGTTAACTGACTATATAAGTCCAGTTTCCTCCTTTGCCGAACTGGCCACGAATTTCACAGCTTGATTGTAGGGCTACCAGGGCCAAGTATGAGTTATGTCCCTTATATGCCCATCCTATTCACCAATCAGATTCTCTCATTTCACTTGCATTTGCTTCAAACAAAATGACGTCAAGACGATAATGAAGATCTGTATCATAATACGGGTCTTTCTTCGCGAAGTGAATCAAATCACTTGAGCGCTTTGAATAAAACATGAAAAGATTTGGAAAATATCTGTTGACGACAAGTTGGCGATACACATGCTTTTCAAATCCTGCAATCAACCATAAACTGCACAGCATTCGCCATGTTGTTTACGAACCAGATATAGATTTCTTTAAGCGATTTTTTATTGGACTATGCATAGAATCGTAAGGTCAGATAAAATTCCTGCCTAGATCAGTAAGGTTGGAAACTGGACTTTTATGGACAGTTACCTCCCTTGCCTCGGGAAGATGTTTTCACTCCTAATGGTTAAGGAATCAACAGGACTGGTGGAACAAACAGCATTACCCCTGTCTAGAGCAGTTAGCTTTCACCAATGACAATGGCATGATACTCACGAGTTGTTGCCTCTAGGATAAAACACAGATGTTCAAAAAAGCGACAGAACCTTGTATTACTCACTAATTCTTATGATTCAAGTTTAAGTGCACTGCAAGTCCCACTGAACACAAGAGACTATTAGATATACAGTGTATTCTATTTTTGGTTGGTACTGTAGTGGTCCAGGGACTCCCATCGTAATACCTAGCACCCCAGAACTTCAATACTGACTGTCCCCCGGACTCCCAAATATACAAACCTAGGTTAATCCCTGATATTCCTTTACATTGAACGAAATGAATAACCAACATTTCACATCAAGCCAATTCCGTTACACTAAATAACTTTCAGGAAAGCCTTACCGGAAAGCCAAATGCTCACAGACTAACCCTAGCTATATGTCAAGCTTGTTTTTCAAAAAGAATCACTTCCAGGATTTGTACAGAATTTCAGTAATTTTTAAAGGGCCGTCACACCATGACGTTCTGGTCAACGTTCTCTGAACATTTCAATCGTTCAATTTTTGAGCGGTCTAGAATGAGGATGACACATCTGGCGTGTGATTAACGTGTGCCTAACTCATGTCTAGCGTGTGTCTAACGCACGAGAAGCGTGTAACAGCGACCAAGTAAGATACCCCTGAAAACAATTAGCGTGTGCTAACGTGCCACTGGCGTGCGACGAACGATTTGTCAACGTTAGACGAGTGTGTTGAGCGTGTGACTAACGCGTGAATAACGACAGAATAGCGTCTTGCTGGCGTGTTATTTTTACGCTAGGGGACGTTCAGCGGTCGTTGACAGGTCGCCAGTGAGTCGTTCAATGCAAAGCGAACGATTAGTAACAACCAAGTAACGCTAGAGCAACGACTGACTAACGATAGCCGAACGCGTGCAATGCTCGGCGAACGTTAGTAAAATGTTCCACGAACGTTCTTAAACGTTCTTCAGCATTTAAAATTAAACGTTGAAAATCGCTGGTCTCAGTGAGAACTTTTGTGCATGTTCAAAACTTTTTTTCCCGGACCAGCGTTCTCCGCCGATTCCCGGCGATCACCGACGTTCACTAGCGTACACACAACGCTCTTCTGGCGCTATCCCAGCGACCATGGGCGACTACCAACGTTTCCTCAAACGTCATAGAACGCTGACCAGAACGTCATGGTGTGACGGCCCTATAAGGCTTTTTTGAGGCTCAATATGAAAACGTGAGATATTTTCTGCCCTTCCATTCAACTTTTAGATTCTGGCACATTTGACTCCAACAGCGGCGGCCGACCGTTGGAAGAGAGATAACTCGAGTTACAGGCCATATAAAGGGACAAGTTCTTTTCTGTGAGGTTTTTAACAAAATCAAACAGGTTTTTTTCACACTATGAAAAGATGTATATGTTTCTTGTCAGTTCACTCAAAATGTATCTAGGTATGAAAATTACAGTTTCAAAGCACATTATCCATTTTTAGGCTTTTTAATGGCCAACATCAGCATCCAAGGCCTTGTCAGACCTGTTCACATCCTGACTGTTAGTATCTGACCTCCTACCAGTACAGTAGCATACTGAATACAATGCAAGATCTGTAGTGAGTTGCTAGATGTATACTGGCCTACCTTCCACTGTCATAGCGTGGGCTGACTTGCTCTTCTTGTCTAGTAGATCATAGGGCGATACAAAATAAATTAGCTTCATTGGCAAACCTGAAAACAAAAGAGATTATATTTTTGAGAATAACATTTTGTGTAAAACAAAAACAAAAGTTTGACATTTCAAATTACTAATAATTAATTCAGAGTTTAGTATTTCAAACTACAATCCATAAAAGATTGTTAGTCTCCATTAAGTAGAACAAAACGAAGGTATTTTGTCCCTTGGCTTAAAATCAGACAACATGATCTGCCTCAGGGCTATTTTGGTGAATTATGAAACTATATAATATATATATTGCAAGAATGGGTTCAATTAAAACAACCATGGGCCTCATTTCACAATGAGGGGCGGTTGGGTAGCCTAGTGGTTAAAGCGTTCGCTCATCACGCCGAAGACCCAGGTTCGATTCCCGACATGGGTACAATGTGTGAAGCCAATTTCTGGTGTTCCCCGCCGTGATATTGCTGGAATATTGCTAAAAGCGGCGTAAAACCATATTCATTCACTCTCACTCACTCACTCACTTCACAATGACAACTAAGCACAATGACCACCTCACATGCCGTAACATAGCATCTCAGTGTCAAATGGGGATCCTGATTATCTGCAATTCAACCTCCTGCACTTATAGTATTGTTTTTGAACAACCATTCCTGTCAAATCTTTGTCCACATCTCAAGACATACTGGGGTAACAAACACAAGAAAATTATTATCTGTTCAAATTAGCATCCTTGACAATATACATTATGGTATTATGGCTCTGCAATTCTTTCAGCTAATGGTAACAAATGGATTCAAATTATGCCTGAATGAGTGAGTGAATGATGTTTAATGCCCAGTCAAAAATATTTCCATTGCTTCACATCTAAATAATCAAGTATGGACCATACAAACAAGTGACTGAAGTATGAACGAACTGTTCATGTCATCAGAGAACCAGGTCAGCCAATTCATTTAAGCAAGCAGCGTTAGAAACTGGCACTAGTCCGATAGTCCTTATCAAACTGCCCAATAGTAAAGGTATCATAAGGACCAGTAGAAATTGGCCCTGGTCAGTTCTCATAAGTATACCGTATATGACTGTATATAAGACCCATTTTGAGGACGCTGAACACTGAACGCAGCAAAAAAACAACATACTCACTAACTCACTCATTCTGTAGTACACAGCAAGTATGCAGTACTGCTTACCTCCCTTCCTTGGCAACAGGATACCTAGAGGGGACTTGTGTATATAGTTTCCAACACCATTGATAGAGCTGTAAATAAAATCACATGACAGTAAGAAAATGAATGCAAAATATGTGAGGTGATTTGAAATCGGGGTTAACGTGGTGTTAAAGATTATTGCACTTGTACAGTGTTGTGCATGCATGCGTGCATCTGCTTATAACAGTTCGGACTATGGACGTTATAATAGTGCTAACCCACGGAGATACCATGCCGCAGTTTAACATAATGACCAACCCAGACACAGTATACTGACTCCGAGCTGACCAGTCCTTGTTTTATTCCCCTATGCAGGGCGCCAGTCAGGGTAACAACAAATACTATCTTTAAACATCTTTTGGAATGACACGGCCAGGGAACTGAACCCCCGACCTTCCGTTCTCCAGGCAGGAGCTCTGTCTACAAGACAATGGAAGTGGTCCACGAAGAAGAAAAAAAACCCCAGAAGTATGCAAGTCTGTCATACGAGGCTTGCGATGTATCAACATGAAAATAGTTGAAGTTTACTCAAAGTTTCTCATTTTACAACTATATCTATCGTACAGCGAGAACAAAACATTCTGGCTATCAGAATGAAGCCCCTGCAGATGAATCTGTTGTATGAAGACACCAATTATTTTACCTCAAGCCATTCACAGTGGACCACTTACAAGTTTAAAATCATTGTGTCCTCGTTCATCCATTTCACATAACAAATAAAAATGACATAGAAAAAGCAAATTACACAAAACTGGTGAATACTTGCTTAAATAAGTTTTATCCATGGATTATTTTGAATAGAATAATCTAACACATAAGCATGTGATAACTATACTGAAAACATGTTAAAGAACACCCACAATTTGAATGCTATTTTGCAAATAAATTGGGTGTTCTTTAACTTCTTTGAGTAGTACTGTATTCAACGTAATAAGCACCCAGGGCACTCTCAAAATTAGAAATAGGGGGCACTAATTAGAATATTATTTTGAGTTGAAAGGTCGTAAATTTCGTGGTTTATGCTAACAGCCTGAAATGTTAACATACGACAGATATATTTTTCAAGAATTTAATTGCCCATAATTAAGGGTGATATAACACATGAGTGCGTATTATACACGAATAAATAAGTCTTTTGTACATTTATCAATCGGAAGGGGTGCTGATTGGGATTGTTCACTAGCCAATATATTATTTGCAAATATCGCCATGGGCGCTTATTAGAGCGGGGCGCTTATTACGTGGAATACGGTATATGTAGGTTGACTTTACCTTTGTAACTGGGCAAGAAGGTTGAGATCTGATTCCAAAGATTGTAGAGACAGAAATGCTTTACTTTTCACTTTTCTGAAACAAAACATGTAAACAAACTGAAATCAAAATGTTTCAACTTTTCTCATTAATTGTGTACAAATGGTATTTCAATGAGTTTAGCTTCTGGTTGTGAAACACCACATTTAGCCATATTCCCTCAGTATGATGGAAGCCTGTAAATTATCAAGCCTGGATCACACACTCAAGAAACACTGTATGAATAACAATCTCCACTACAGGGCATGATGACATGCAAACTCCCACAAAAACTACAATTTGGCATCCCCTTCCAACATCAGTTGCCAAATAGTCAATTTTCAACGTATTGTGTTTCTCCCTTTGTTTTGTCTGAGGCTGTACAATATAGATGCCCTCCTAACTCAATACAGACCAGGTGGTCCTGTTATTTGTGGCCTTCCCAATATGTTTTGAGGCGTATCAGGTTCCATAATTTTATTATCATCATAAATTGTAGCCTTGTGCAGCATGTGCAAAAAAAAGTCCATTGCAGCAGTTTCATGTACCGTATTCAGAACATAAATCAGTGTGTTGGACGTGAAACCAAATATAACCATAGCCAACACTGAATGGGTTTGTCCTATCTGATAAATGCTCCTTTTCATCTCTTCGCCAGTCCTGGGTAAATCATCAAAATGACAGAGAGTAATCAGATATTACTATATTTATAAGCAATGGTTTAGTCATTAATTCTACGGATTTTTTTTCAAAAAGGTTAAGAAAAAAGCAAATAGCTTGCAGCCTGAAATTTTCAACACAATTAAAGGGAATGAAATACCCAGGGCCCACTTGCACAAAATGATCTTAGCGATAAGATTATTGTAAGCCTATGTTAAAGCATGGGAGTTACGATCATCTTAGCGCTAAGATCACTTTGTGCAAGTGGGTCCAGGAAAGATACTACCCAAACAATGATGATACAGCAAACACTCTGAAAGAGTTTGAAATATTTGCCCAGGCCTTTCCAAATTAGAAATAAATATTATTTTCATGTACAAAATTGATTTCCTACAAAGTTGCCATCGAACAGTGGTACTGGTAGTCCACAAGGAAGGTCACTAGTCCTTGCTGAATTTTACTAGACTCAGTGTTGCAGACTTATGTTAATTTCAAACCGTGTCGTGTCCGTGCAACTTTAAGAAAACTAGCTCGGGATAGCAGTTAAGTACAAAATTTTATCCCATGATTGGTTGGTTGGTTGGTTGGTTTGTTGTTTAACGCCGCACTCAGCAATATTCCAGCTATATGACAGCGGTCTGTAAATAATTGAGTCTGGACCACACAATCCAGTGATTTATATCATGAGCATCGCTCCACCAGTTGGGATCAATGACATGCATCAACTAAGTTAGCGAGCCTGACCACCCAATCCCGTTAGTCGCCTTTTACGACAAGCATAGTCACCTTTTACAGCAAGCATGGGTTGCTGAAGACCTATTCTACCCCGGAATCTTCACGGGTCTAATCCCATGATAATTTACTCTCCAAGACTTCTTAAAGATCCTGTGGCTCCTCCTTGTCATAACACCAATGTCAAAGGATACACATTTCTGGCCCTGGATTCATATACCACAACAGTAAACTGCAATAACTCCTCTTTATTTGGAACACTAAGGAGCATAAATGTACTTTTTGGTCATAGTTGGGATATATTGCAGTCTGTGTCAAAAGCATATGAATCTACCTGCCCGAACTGGTATTTCCGCATTACTTTCAGTAGATATGAGTCTCAGTATATGCAGTGGTGGAGGAAAACTATCATCCACGCAACTAATTTGGGTTAGCTGACGGTGAAGATGACTTCTGTTGAAAATCTAAAAGATTTTTATAGTGTGATGACAGCCAAAATATAGGAATATGTCAATGATATTACAGAGCTATGGTATTTGCAGGAATTGACTGTCTAAGTCTATGGACGAGTACAAGTGGATCTTATAAGACCATAAGACATTTTACAAGACCAGTTGATACTGTACTTTTCATATGACTAAAGTATGTGTCACCTCTTACTTGAGGCACACGATTAACTGCTGGCTCATTGGTCCATGACCAGCTAAAATTACGAAAGGCTTAATGAAGCGTAAAGTAGATGGCCCATCTAGCTAGTCAAAATTTCACCACTTCTCTGCCTACGTTTATTTTTTTTAAATTGGACACTGCTCGTGAATCATGTAATTTCCATGAAAATTGTTAATGAGGATGAGGTTGTTTGGAATGGTCATCATTTAGGTAGAATGACACAACCGGTGGCGATTTTGTAATGTTGTGTACAACAACATCCTTATTTGCTCGTAAATTGCAACAAAATGAGGCAAATTGAAGCCAGCATTTAATCTTAGAGTGCAGGAAAAATCGTTTTAGGGGTGAGGAGTTCTAAAAATGTTCAGAGCCCCCTGAGTAGCTGTTGCAGCCTCAAACATTTAGGGAGGGAAAGTAACTTTTGAAAGGAGCAAGCCCTGCTGGTAACATACGATGTATTTAATCTACCCTGATACCCTGCTGATGTTAGTGTTATAATTCAAATAATTGTATTTGTCTAAATTATCTATATTATAGCTAATGTGTCTTCAGTGATAAATACAAACACTGACAAAATCCGCTGCCTCTACAACAAACATCCCGCTGCTTCCAACACGGCAATTAAACTGTAGGACATTTACAGGCAGAAATGATTAACGCACCACATAAAACAAGTTATCTGCACAGCATTCAGCTCTTTAAGCTAACTATGACAATTAATAAACAAAAAGTCGTCCAAATTACCATTTCCAATTACACACAGTTTTGAACGAGGTCAAGATGTTGTAACAAGTACACCACTGAATTTACACTTCCAAAACATCCCTAGACAAAACAAAGTACCATATTTCCTCTAATAAACGCCAGGCCTCCATTACATGCTGGCCTCTCAATTGGTGCCGGGTCAAACACTTTGTCGTAAAAATAGAAGACGAGCCTCTATTACATGTCGGATCTCTATTTCTGTGATATGTTTGCGACTAACAATCACTGTTTCCAGCAAATGTACCCTTTGTGTGACTGCAGAGTTTGGGATAGGTGATGTCATAAGTGGCCACCATGTCAACAACATATAGAATAGTTGTTAGGCCTCTTATACAATGTTAGAAACTAACAGTTTTAGTCCACTAGTCCTAATGAAAACATATAGCATAACCCTTTAAAATGGCAAATTTCTACATGTCCTTATGCTACCTTAACTACTGGGCAGTATGACAAGGACTATAGGACTAGTGCCAGTTTCTAACACTGCTTATACATAGATACTCTAACAGACACTTGATCAATGGCTTGCCAAAATTAATATATAAACGGGCATTTAATAGAGGAAATACAGAAATGTTACAACACTAAGTACGTTGAACGCTGTGTACCACCCTATAAGAAGGGGTCTTCAAACTAATTTGGAGTACAAATAGACCATAGCTGCAGTACTAACAACATCAGAATGTATTTCAAAGATAATTTACAGTAATTACATCTGCCTTAGTCTTTGGTTCACGCCTGAATTGCTTGAACAAGAAACAACATCAATTACTGACTAATGTTTTGTAGGATTAAATTGAACTTATGCAGCATGGTCAAATGAATTCTATGCACTTACGTACATTCGGAGTCAAACATCAGTTTCTTGCATACACTGCTATTCCGCCATGATGGAACGTACAGCGTAGTAATAGTACATGCCAAAAAAGTAAGGCATTTACGATGTATGTTTGCTTGTGTGATGCTGGTGACCTAATCTAACCCGGATTTGGGGGCTGGGACGAGTCCAAACTTAATACCCGGGTACACACCCCCTATTACCCGACACTACCCACTGTAGGTCTCAAGAGGTAGGTAGAGACTGTTCGATTGAGAAACGTTTGACCGTAGCCCTGGCAAAATGTGTTTAGATACATGTATAAAACGATCTGGTGTGTACACTGAAGTTTTATTTTTAATCAAACATATAAAAGTCAGAAGGAATGGGCGTAGTAGTCAGAAATAACTGCAGAAATTAGTGACTTGTAGTTTAAACACTTTTCATTAAACAATATATCACCTGACTGACCACAGGTCCGGGTATTCCCGTGTGTACCCGGGTACTACTTAGTACCCACCTGACCCGGGTACCCGAGTTACCTGTCCCAGCCCTACTGGATTACTCATGGGGGTAAGGACAAAGTTCATTTTAAAATTGGGAATTGTATCACCATGAATCAACAAAAGGTAGGATGGCAGAACTATCGAGACAGTTATGGGAAACATATACTTACTTATCGCCAACAATTTGATATATTTTCAGTAACCCTTCCAAGTGGGATGCGAACTCCGCAAAATCTCTCCGACTGAATAAAAAAACATTTCATGGGTTAAGAGTAAGACTAATGACTTTAAAACTTTAATGAATGTGTTCAAATAGTTTTTGTTCTTAAAAGACATGTTGTAATACCGTATTCAATGTAATAAGCGCCCAGGGCGCTCTCAAAATTAGAAATAGGGGGATCTTATTAGAACATAATTTTGGTGAGGAAAAAAAAAACCAGAGCGGAAAGAACGTAAATTTCGTGGTTTATGATGACAGCCTGAAATGATACAAAAGAAAAGATATATTTTCCAGAATTTAATTGCCCATAATTAAGGGTGCATATAACACATGAGTGTGTATAATACACGAATAAATAAGTATACATGGCTCAATCGGAAGGGTGCTAATTGGGATTGTTCATTAGCCAATATAAGCAAAAATCGCCGTGGGCGCTTATTAGAGAGGGGCGTTTATTACGTCGAATACGGTATTTTTTGTTTGCTAAAGACAAATTAACTATTAAGCATATTATTCAAATTTGAAAAAAACGAAACAACATTTTCTTTCCCTGACACTTACCTTAATACTTCCACTAATTCTTGACAACTCTGAAAAGAAAAGAAGAATGACATCAATTGATGTTAAAGTATCTGGACTAATTAAAAGCTTATTTTGGAAAATCACAAGTGTGTAGGGTTGGGTGTTTTTCAGACGAAAATATAAAACATGCTAGTTTTAACTGAGAAAAACAATGGCCAATGTCTAATTATGGCCAAATGTCCAAGGGAGGCTACTCCAATCATTACACATCAAGCCACGACTTATACAGTAAAAACAAACCTCAATTTCGTCCAATTTCATCAATATTTGTTGTTGTCTGGAAATGAGTAGCTAGTAATAAAATTTGTCAGTTTGTAACCACTGACCTTGTCAAAATTCACTGACTTGCCTGCTGACCTATGCATATTAAATATGACATGTCTATGAACTTAATTTTTTGTAGTGTTGGTATCTGGCTAAAATTACAAGAATGATCCTTGTTTGCAATCAGTGGTCATAATCATGATAAAAAAATATGTTCAGTCCATCCTTTCCTTTGCATACTTTATGTAAATAACAATAGAAATAGCAAAATTCTTCCATGATATTTTACTTAACTGTTCAACACAGACAGACCACAAAACATTTCAATAGCAACAGGCCTCAAAATCTTGTCTTCTGTCGAACTTGTGACATTATTCTAAATTAAATGAATACAATTGGAAGTAATCTAAGACAGATTTCATGACTGATCGCTATGTTGAAAACTGAAACCAATAAATCATTGATGAAATCAGCTAATTTGAACACATGAATTTGAGGCATATATATAAGAAAATGTTGAGAGTGTTTTCCTGGAAACAGCTCAAATAGCAGAGGAAGAGGACGTCCTTATTACTGACCAGTTTGACAATAAAGTCAATAACCAGTTCAAAATAGACATGTTAGATTCAAAAGTTGTACAGTGTAAGCCAAAGCAAACATAAATATTTTCTGACAAGTGAAAACCGTCAAAACCACATTATTCAAAATATTTATATATGTGACATTTTGAGGAGAAGGACACATTTCCACAATAGACATCAAAAACAACAAAACAGTATGTTGCACTTCCCTAGAAAGATAATAAGAACAATAAAACAGTATCAAAATGACATTTAAAACAGGAGTTTTACCGAAATACCCCATTTACTCTCAATGAGCATAATTCCTGTATTAAAAAAGAAGAATTCTAAGCTTGAAACGCTGCAGCAGGTCAAGTTAACTTCTACTGCAGAAACTGTCTGGGAATTAACTTGGCTGTGTGCCTCTTGCAAGTGCATAGCAACACCTTGACATCGCCTAAGCAGATGTTTAAATATTGATAATTGTCTTTCCAATAAATCAAGTTAAGTAAAACCTATTCTCTTGATTGAAATCTGCAATGATTTGAAAGTAGTCATACATCCACAATCAAATAAGAAAATTCATCAACTGCAGGCAGTTACATATCTTTTCAAGTGCCAATGATGAGAAATCAATATCAATGTAGACAGGATTAACATAGATACTTTCTTGTTCTTCTACTGTGATATTACTTGTCACTTGTAAATTAATCAAGCAATTTTGTATTCTTTCAATTCAAAGATTATTTTATTCTTTCACAAAGTAAGCCAGCTAGATATTTAATATTGCACTGACTCAAGGTCTAGTGGCTTATTGAATCAGGATATTACTGTAAAATGATCATGCTTTATGATGTTATACAGTGAGTTTTATTTACAATATATTTTTAACAATTGTGTAAAAACATTAACATTTATTTTGTTGTGTCACTCAATCATAATAATAATAATGGTTGGTTGGTTTGTTGTTTTATGCTGCGCTCAGCAATATTCCACTTATATGGCGGCAGTCTGTAAATAATCAAGTCTGGACCAGACAATCCAGTGATTGATATCATGAGCATCGATCTACGCAATTGGGATCGATGACATGCTTCAACCAAGTCAGCGAGGCTGACCACCCAATCCCTTTAGTCGCCTCCTACGACAGGCATAGTCACCTTTTACGGCAGGTATGGGTTGCTGAAGACCCATTATTCCCCGGATCTTCACAGGTCCATAATAATAATGTGGCAAAATACACTAGCCAGCTGGGCTACCATTTCATTTGCTTTTACTAGTCCTTACAAAGATCTACTAGCCTCGAGCTAACGGCATAGCATAGCTGTCAAATCCTGCTTTAAAGCACATTTACCAGTACCTCTGTGCCAATAACTTTTGAGTCTACTAACCAGAACAAGGCTCAACATCATTTTTAGTAGATCTTAATGTTATTATATGGACTCCTAATAGCTGACCTTACAGATAGAACAGAATGTTACTAGACTCTTGCCTCTGACAAGTGGCTTAAGTCACAAACTGCCTTATCAAGAAAGTTAGTGAAAGAATAAAAGAAGTTGAAATCCACAATCCCATCCTAAGTGTATATAACCAACACAACGGCTGTAGATATTATCAAAAAAGAATCAGTGTCAGTCATACATCAACATTTCCGTAAACATTTTGACTTTGGATCTGGCATCAGCAGAATGTAATGTCAGTAACTTCAGACTCCAATGACACTAACTTCAAAACTAGTTTGCTTCAAGATGGTTAATTCCTCCGATTTTGCAAGATTAGGGAGAAGAGTCCCCAGCAAAATGTCAAACCTATTTCCATCCTAAACAACAATTACCCACATGGAATTTTGATAAGACTCCAAACCTAACCCTACGAAGGCTGACAAAATTGATTCCTGCTGCCAGCTTCAAGACAATTTCCATTCCCAATGCAGTTACCAACCTGGAATAAAGTTACGTACGCTGAGTGTAAGAATTACAATAAACAAAGGACAAGGCTTTGCGATGCCCATGTGAAAATAATCAATATTCCAAACCTCACTTTCAGATATACCACCCCCCTTTGTCAAGAATTTCTATCTGAATTTAATCAGAATTGAGACAGAAACATTTCAGTGTCTTGATTCTCATCAGATACATGGTCCAGGAGGCGCCTGGATGAAATGGTAAAAAATACTTTGATATTGATTTTATCGACCAGAACCATGCTTGTACCTCCAGGTTTATCAATCAGCTACACTTTTCTTCTTTCTTGACAGGAATTTTGCCTCCTGGAAATTCATAAGGTGTTTGAAAAAGGTCTGATCTTTGCAGCTATGATGGCTGCATGAGCTTGGTTAAATACCTTGGTTTCGGAAAGATGAATGATCTGGCAGAACTAATTATCTGTTTCTGATCATCTCTCCAAATTATCACGTTTATTAGAAGGGTAGAAAGAGGGCAATTTTCTAAAGACAGAATTGATTGGAACTACCGTAACGTAATTTAGAAAACCGAGATAACACAAATTCCAAACTAGACATCTGTCTATATTTAACCAAAATATGTATCTTTGATACTTTCAAAGATTTCAGAGAATTTCCAACTTTGCTGCAGAATATCCACTGAAAATGACAACCAAATTGACTCAACAGAAACAAAACCTGTTAACCCCAACTGTATCTAGTATAATACATGTAGATTAATACCTTGGAAACAAAAAAATCTTTCAAGCACTTCATCTTAAAAAATACTCAAACACCCATAAATCCACTACCCAACTAAACAGATTTGAGCTTTGGCTTTGAAGGGTTACTAGTCTCTACTCCATTTTACAAAAACTAACTGTGAACAACTGGGTTGCATGTTTAAAGCACAAAAGTATTTCCATGACAGCCTATGCACGCAGTACCTATTCACAATCTCTAACCAAGTTATTACTATAATTGAACAATGAGGAGCCATTTATAAATATGCTCCCGTTCCATGGAGACTTCGAGTGATAATCTAGTAATCCTAGTAGGGTGAATCCTCCCTATCCAAACCTCTGCCTCCTAGGCATATTCCATGACATTCCACGACATCCTTGAGAATAGGAAAATATCAACTTCTTTCTTGTCATCAGAGACAATAAATCAGATAGGGCCTGTGACTGATGACATAAGCTGTCACCTGTGATCTCATTGACAAAAACACCCACTAATCGCCAATGTTGCTAGACCCCGAGGCCATGAGGCCATGTCCCCTTTCTGGAGGGATTCATGTACAACGCCCACATTAAAACAAGAAATCTTCATTCAGCCATACAATTTCAATTTTCTTGTTGTCATAGTAACCTGACGTTACTTCGAAGTGAGCAAAAGTCTTTTAGGTCAGTTGACAATGCTGTTCCCTGCAGACTACTACATCATTAAACAAGAAGCTTAATTTGATTGTAAAGTTCGCTCTGCCTTAGACTTTTATCATCAGTGGACCGGAGAAGCTTGAAGAATATACCAGTACTTCACCATGTAATTGACTTGCGTCTGGAATACCACATGTGATCACTTACTTATAAATGGCTATTCAGCGTTAGAAACTAACAGTTTTCGTCCACTAGTTCTTATTATGATAACATACGGCAAAACCCTTAAAAATGGCAATTTTCTACTAGTCCTTGTGATACCTTTACCATTGGGCCGTTTGGCAAGGACTATAGGACTAGTGCCAATTTCTAACCCTGATATTTTCTTGAGTATAATTCCTGTAATCGAACAGGTGAAAAGAGTGAGAGAGTGAGTACAGTTTTACACTGATTTTAGCAATATCCCAGCAATATCACGGCGGGGGACACCAGAAATGGGCTTCACACATTGTACCCATGTCAGGAATCGAACCTGGGTCTTCGGTGTGACGAGCGAACGCTTTAACCACAAGGCTACCCGACCGCCCCTCGGGTGAAAAGAAACTTGGTCAGTGCAAATTTGAAATTTGAGATAAAAAATCATTAGACATGTTGATTTACTTTGTATTTTATTTTTGTTCTGCATGGCATTATTTTTAAATGTAGGGATTAATTTTACCACATGTATTTTCTCGTAAACTAAGCCGGAAACAGCAATCAGCTGTACACACGTTTTCCTTGGAATCTACCGGTGATTCGGTTACAACTTACCCAATGATATAACTTTTAAGTATTTTGATGGAAGGGTCGGGAAAAATTGTATCTGAAACAATTTCTTTATAATATATTCCAATATCATGTTATTTTAGTTGCAGCTTTTACTAAAAATATTTAATATAATAATAACCCCAAGCGTAGCACTTCAGAGCAGCTGATCGCTATTGTCGGTAATTTTGGAACCAGTTGACCAGTCACCATCGAGGCTCCCGTGCACATGATTGTCTCAAGCCAGCATGCACATGACTTTTAAGAGAGAAAAAGTTTTAGCAATACGACATTTCTATGACCAAAAAGGATATGTTTAATGCTAGCTAGATCGTTTCAGGTTAACGGGCATGTGAGTGAGTGGGTATGGTTTTACGCCGCTTTTAGCAATAATCAAGCAATATCATGGCGGGGGACACCTGAAATGGGCTTCACACATTGTAACCATGTCGGGAATCGCAACCAGGTCTTAGGCATAACGAGCGAACGACTATGCTACCCAACCATCCAAATTGGTAAGAGCCTCACCTTGGAAAACAAACAGGGAAAAAAAAAAAAACATGAGATCAAAAGTATACAGCAAAGTGAGTGAGTTGGGTTTTGTGCCTATTTAAATATTTTTCAGTTCTATCACTGCAACTCTATGTTGCATTCAACAACATTACAGCTACATTATGTCAGCCTGCAAATAATGGACAAGCCAGTGGACGACAAGTAGGACGATCTGGGCCCACTTGCACAAAGCGATCTTAGCACTACAATTATTGTAAGCCTATGTTAAAGTATGGGAGTTACGATGATCTTAGCGCTAAGATCGCTTTGTGCAAGTGGGCCCTGGAATAAACCGAAGCTGATCACTCAATCCATTTGTCGCCTCTTACAACAAGCCACTGGTGCTGGGGACCTTTTTCTAACTGAGGCCCGCCCCTACAGGGTCTGTACGATGACAACAGAAACTTACATTTGCTTCTCCTCCGTGGGCGACCTTGACATCTTTGACCCCTCCGCCCTTGTCAAAGATGATCTGGACATGGAACATATCTGAGGAGATGATGAGGTGCTGCTCTGGACCAGGCTGGATGCTGGAACTCAAGCTGAGCTGTCTGGCTATTGTCTCCAGCCTCTCAATCAGAGACTGCTGGCTGATAACTGAAACAACACATACACAAGGTGAAACAGGTGAGGGAGGAGACGCTCCTCCGGGGCACCAGCATCAGGGATGCAACTTTAAACCTTAAAGGGCAAGTTCACACGGAAATGAACCTTTTTTTCTTGTACTTTTTCCACATTAAAAGTGTTAACATAGAAGTGTCATAGACAAAAATATAAAAACATCATATTTAATTAACATATTTTTTGCACTAAAACGATTTATATTTTTCACATTTACCAAGTGTTCTATTTCCATAACAAAAACACCATGGCTTATGTCCCTTGCAATATGACGTCATTGGTGCCAATTGATAAACATTATGACGTCATCATGCTTTGTTAGAGCCGCTTCACGTGGTGTAGGTACAGTTTTGTGATTCTAGCATCTCAGATGCCAGCCAGAATTGTGTTATGCTGAGTCACCACTGCGCCGGAGTGTGTCGTAGACCATGTTGTTTTACCGCAAACTGGTCCTTGATATCTTTTGCGTTGAGAATAGACAGGGACCCAGTTGAATTGGCACCAATTACGTCATAATCTAAGGGGGATAACTCAGGCCTATTTCGCTCGTAAAACGAAGGCCTCATAACGGCATCTCAATTTCACACTATTGTGAGCTTCCTACTTTCACTGTGAAAAAAAATGAGTGTATATTTTCAAACACAGATACTAACTAATTCTAAAATTGCGTTTTGTTTAGAAAAAGCAAGAAAGTGATTTTTGCGTGTACACTTCCCCTTTAAACAGTTAGGACATCGCCTAAAAGCCAAAAATCCTAGTAACCCTAGGAATTTACCATGTTCAAAATTATACATGGAAGTTAGGAGTTTTTGTCGTAGCCATGACATTTAGGGGTCCCTAGTTTCAAATACCATATTTCCTAAAAAAACATATAGTTGCGCAGAAGGGGTGGGCATTTGTTGTATTTTCACTATTATACAGTGAGTAAATATGAGAGGTTTTTTTATGGGCCTTTGGCTTCATGTTCACACAATATATGGAACATTATAGGCAAGTATGGGCCATAAATTCAACTTTTATACGGTGCCATAGGATGAAAGTTCGAGGTCCCCAACCCCTTCCCCCAATCATAAACATCATAGACAATCAGCTATGGGTATCATGACACAGAGAAATATACCGTATTCGACGTAATAAGCACCCAGGGCGCTCTCAAAATTAGAAATAGGGGGCTCTTATTAGAATATAATTTTGGTGAAAGAGTCGAAAGATCGTAAATGATACAGCCTGAAATGATACGAAAGAAAAGTCTGTGCGTATTATACACGACAGATATATTTTTCCAGAATTTAATTGCCCGTAATTAAGGGTGCATATAACACACGAGTGTACACGAATAAATGTACACGAATTGTGTACATTGATCAGTCGGAAGGGTGCTAATTGGGATTGTTCACTAGCCGATATATTGAAAAATATCGCCGTGGGCGCTTATTACGTCGAATACGGTACTTATCATAGTTTATCTATGGGACTGGAAATAATGAACAATTTCCAGACCATAGCATCGATATTAATCACACCTCTTCTTTTATTGATTTGTTCACAGATGGCTCTATTTGCTTACCCACAACCCCCTATTCACATACAGTAAATATCAATAATGACTGCCACTGTATACATTCTCTATGAGGCTAGCTGTTGTCATCATAATCTATACCTAACATGACACAATTGTGCCCCACTGACCTACTGCTGTAATGTGGAGCAGCAGACTACACAGTATAGCATCAGTTAGTAAGATCTGACCCGACACTGTGCTCTAAATCTAGCATCAAAGTCAAGGGATCCTAGTCACAGCCATAAATGTCAAAATCTTAGGATTTAAGTGGTTCCTCGACTCAAATACCAGCAGACCCCTCTTTCATTTTTGTCATTGGAATATCCTCTCAGAGACAGATATTACTCAACGCATGTGTTGATGGTCAGCTTTGCATATTTTCCTCTTGTTTACGTCACAGTGCCAAAGAAATTTACAACATTCATTACCCATGGATGGATGCCCTTGTTCAAGATTGGAGGACAAGTTATTGACCCAAATATGTACTACCGTATTCAGCATAATAATTGCCTTGGACACTTACAAAATTTACAGGGGTGCTTCTTAAAACTATACACAAGATAAATTTTTCAGAGACTGAGGGGATCTGGCTGATGCATGTCATCGGTCCCTATTGCATGGATCGATGCTCGTGATATTAATCACTGGTTTGTCTGGTCCAGACTCGATTATTTACAGACCGCCGTCATATAGCTGGAATATTGCTGAGTGCGGCATTAAACAACAAACAAGCAAACAGAGATCGACCCGTTGAACTTTTTGATAATAGTTTAGTTAAAAGGCAATTATACCTCCATTCTGCACAGCTGTTTTCTGTAAAAATAGTTTAATATGGACAAGAAATATGGACTGTCATGCAAATCTTCAGTCTTATAGGTGGCACTTATAAAGATTACTTACAGATTGGTCTGGAAGTTGGAGAGGGGGCACTGATTGGAGCTGGGCGCTTGATAGGATAAATATGGTAAATACGAATCTGCACATATTCAGCTGAACCAAAGGAGTTTTCAAAAATTCTCACTCAGTGCTTCAGATTATCAGGGCCGACGGTGCACTGACCCCAGAACACAAGAAGCCCCATTTCATGTCTGAGAAACATGGGTTCCCTGGCTCTATATTTCTGAAATCTGGCTCACCATTTTATCCAGAAGCCATAAGAGCCATGAATATTCAAGTGAACACGAAGCCTCTCTGTCTTCAGGTCTATCCCTGCTAATATATACCAGGGAGCAAGTATATATGGTTTTATGTCACTTTCAATATTCACAACCTTCAACACAATGAAAATGCATACCTAGCTAGGATACCCCAGGGTCCCTATATCCCCAGGGCTTGGGACTTTAAAAGACCTGGTTCCACCCCGGTCTGGAATTTTGTGGCTTAATGGTAAGGGCACCAGTGGCGATTATGACTTATGTTCCTTCTATGTCGCTCCTATTGGCCAATCAGATTCTACCTCGCATATCACTTGAATTTGCTTCAAACAAAAAGACTGCACGCAGTCAAGATGTTAAAACGGGTCTTCAAGAAGTGCATCAAATCACTTGAGCAAATTGATTGCAAAACATGAAAAGATTTTGGAAAATATTTGTCGATGGCCAGTTGACACAACACATACTTCACAAATCCCGCTATCGACCGAAATCTGTTGATTTCATTCCACAAATTTTTACAGGACTCATTAGTCCAACCAAAAATATGTCACAAACTCCAGCTTTTTTATCTGCAAGGATGGAAACTGAACTTTTATAGACAGTTAACTCCCTTGCTTTGGGAAGATGCACTGCCCCACATACCAGCAAACCCATGTAAGACACAAAATACTTCGGGCTGTCACTTGACAGATCATGCAATACTTCTGCAATGACTATTAACACCATAGACAGATTTACAGATAGGTAAGAATCTTACACAACTGACTCCAGATTTATGAAGGAGTTCATATGATTCAATCAAAATAACACATTATCAATATAGTCGCAAGTTTAGCAAATATTCAAGTTTTAAGAGAATTACAGACAGGTAAAAAACATTCACAACTGACACCAGATTTAGGAAGGAGTTCATAAGCTTCAATCAATAGAACACATTATCAAAATAGTCGCAAGTTCAGCAAATATTCAAGTTTTATGATTACATCAGGCTATTGTTGATGCAGTTGCTTCTGAATCAGTAAAACTGACCTTACTATAGGTCATTACACAAAATTATAGAAAAATACCATATCAATCAGGACATGGACTCTTCTTCCAGGATCAACAGATTCTCATGATTTCTTCATTACACAATGATCTGTCTTCATGCCTACCTTTGATAGCTCTCTGCAGTGAGTCAAGGCATCGTTGCAGGTGACCTTTGTCCAGAGCGTCTGGTTGGTGTCGTTTGTCCTGCAACACAGAGGGCAAGCATTAGATTCACAACTGATGTACACTCCAAACAAATGACACCGATAAAAGAAATGTTGTTCTTCTCAAGCATACCACAGAACACTCAAGGACATTTAAGTGTGCCCTTTGAGATGTAGATATCCAAAAATGATACTTCTGAGTGAAAACACAAATATGTATTTGAAATTCTGTTCATTAAGCATGTTCACATGATTATCATGTGTTTGTCCAGTTTAACAGTAATAATTCATTTATCACTGGCTTCACATCATAACAATCTTCACAGGGTATTGCTATTTTACAAAATATATAATTTCTAAGTGGATCCTTAGCATGATGAGCATGTGCTATTTATTTTAACAGTGCCATTCCACTTTGAACTTGGCCCATCAGCACTTCAAAGTAAGGAATTCTAAGCACTATCAACAAGGTTTGCAAACACACCCAAACTATCACCTTTGTGTAACCCGTATGTTATCTTTGAGTAAGGTTTGTTTGTTTGTTTGTTATTTAATGCCACTCAGCAATATGCCACTTATATTAGGACGGTCTGCAAATATTCAAGTCTGGACCAGACAATGCAATGATTGACATCATGAGCTTCGATTTACGCATTTGGGATACAACAACATGCATCAAACCAAGTCAGCGAGCCTGACGTTCCAATCCCGTTAATTGCCTCTTACGCCAATGGTTGCTGAAGGCCAATTCTAACCTGTATCTTCAAACATCATAGATTTGCATGGGCTATAGGATACGGTATATCTGTTTCAGGGTCTGTATGACAATGCAGCAAAAAGTTGATAATCGTAACACCTCTGGTATCTGTTGGAGCCACCTGCTTCGACCAAATAGGTATTTAACCCAATGTAAGGGACGTACAGGCCAATTACCATAAATATTCCCTCTGAGGCGACACTGACACTGATCTACAACAGAGATATCGTTAAACTTCCCTGTGCACTGGATATGCTGATGTCACTCGACACAGGGCGTGACGACTGTTGATGACATTTTTACAATCATCATAGTACTGGGTATTTTAAAACACAATTATAATTTATACTGCAGCAGCAATTACACTATATAATACTGGTTAGCCTGGTAGATTAGTTCATCCTGAACAGTTCTTTAACAAGCAAGCAAAATCAACAGCCAAGATTTTCATTCTGTATGTTGCTTCAGAGTTAAGGCAGGTACTAGTATATTACTCATCACCCATGGCAGTTAAATGCAGAAATAATAATCACTCAAGACGTACACCACTACACGGCCAGGGCTCGAAATTAACATAAGTCTGTAAGTCGGAGATATTCAGGAAGGGTTGTGACATTTCCTTGTGGACGACCACTTTGACCATTTAGTAGACGTTATCTGTGCATCATACAATTTTTGAAGACTATTGAAAATAAAGTTAATTTTTAACCCTGCTGACAGTGAAAGGTGGTTTCAACTTCAGATTATTTATTGCTCAAACATTCCATCTGTAGCATATACAGTACGTAGATTTTGAAAGTATTGGATATCATAAAATGATGGCATCCTTAACTGTGCAACAAGAAATGAGACTTGGAGATTAAAATTAAGCTTCTGAAAAAAGCAAATAAACCCTTCTAGAAATACAATACTGAACATCTCTATCAGCTCATTGCAATTTACCCAAGCGATGCACCACAAACTAACATGGTACGGAATTAAAATGAAATTAGCCAGGTGTTTAAGCACCTTGTTATTCATTCGTCGACCATAAACAAAAGTTGTGCTCATATTTAAGTTCACACTGTAATAATACCTCCAACACAAGCCAAGTGTGACAACGCCGAGAGCTGTTCTATGCTTTCTCTGCATTCGTATGCAGAGCGAGTTGCCAATGCATGCAGTGTGTGCAAACAAACTCAATCCACAGCTAAAGTGCAACAGCGAGAGCGTCATCAAGCACCAGCTACACCTTGCCCTCTCGTCAACACAACCAGCCACAACAATCAGAGGCAGAAAGTCCTGTATGTGATGTCCAGCCAACCATGACCAAGAGATGCTTATCCTAGTGTTTGGGAAGGCTAGAAGCCATTACTGACAGATGACACAACTCAAATCATACAGTTGACACCCTGTACTCTTTATGTCGATACTGATTCGGAAATAGCAGGCAGATGTGTATATTACGTTTGTTAATGACCTGAATTAAGTGGATTTCCGATAAAGATCTAGGATCTGTTGATGTCCCAGTTTCAAGTGGCCTGTATTTCATACAAAAAAACAAAAGTTTCACAGTAGTATCACAAACCTGTAGATAGGACACCCCATCTGGCAAACATATTTGCGTAAAGAAGTTTTCTTTGGTATCATTTTTAGTAGACATATCAGTTTAACTATATCCTATTATTAGCTAAGCTAGGAAGAAGGAAAAGGTTGTTTAGTCAGACTTTGGCAGCAAAAGTCAAAGACTGCTCAATATGAGTGCGTATGGTTTCATACCACTGAGGGTAATATTCCACCTATATGACATTGGCTTGCAGTGTTAGAAACTGGCACTAGTCCTATAGTCCCTACCAAACTGCCCAATAGTAAAGGTATCCTAAGGACTAGTAGAAATTGGCCCATTTTAAAGGTTTTGCTATATGTTATCATTGTAAGGACTAGTGGACAAAAACTGTTAGTTTCTAACCCTGGCTTGTCAATAATCGAGTCAGGACCAGATAATCCAGTGATAGAAATGGGAGCCGACTTGGGGTATGAACCCAAGATATCAAGCATGTCATCAAACCGGACCACCCATGCATTTGGTCGCCTCTGACGACTAGCATAGGTTGCTGGGGACCTATATTCTCACCGAGAATCCCCACGGAGTAGACGTTTGAAGGAGTTGGGCATTAAGCCGTTTTATTTCAATCATATCACTGCATGTCAACTTAACATGGGAAGTGATGTAGGTTTTAGATGTTAACCAACTTTGTAAAACTGACAAGCACGGGTATGGAGCTGACAAACAAGATCATAATCAGAGATTTGAACCTATGAACATTGGAGTCTCGCATGCCTCAGTGATGGAACTTGGCGATCAGGCGACCAAAGATAAACATAATACATAATATTACCAACATTATTTATTTAAACAGTGGTAGAAACTAACTTTTTGGTTCACTACTTCTTATAATGATAACATATACCAGTGTTGGCTGAAGAGCGCGTTTTTGAGTCTTGGACGCACAAAAATAAGTTTGAACGCACCTGCGTAACATGTGTGGGTCTCGTGGACGCAGTGACTGGGGCTATATTAATTTCATATCGAATTGACACTGTTATCGTAAATCAAAGACGTACATCTTTGCATAAAGGTATTTGTTGCCAAACAAGACAGCGAAGCATGTTGATTAACACTTCCGTTTGCTAAACCAAACCAGTTTCATTATTCTCTCCCTTTTTATGACAAATACCCAAACCGGTTTCTTGACCTATATCTATTGTCGGTTAATTTTCGGTATGGTCCGTAGCTTTGCTTCAGCCAATCAAGTGCCACATATTAAGCAAGTCGGATATAGTCGTAATTAATTTAGCTTGCTGATTGGTCGAAAATATCCTGACCTTGTGTCAAACTAAAAATAGCCAGGCACATCAAGGGTATACTTCAGAACGTGGTAACAGTGACCCGCGAAATCGAGCGACCGTGTAGGATGATACGCTATGCTATAGCGGTAGTTAATTTATAATGGATAGTAGTGGGGCACGCTTACAAACTTGTTAAATATGTGATTCACAAAATGTTTGTTGTTCATTGGATTGATTGATGCTGATTTTCTTTACCGACTTGTTAAACAAAGTACCTGTCATTGGTGAATCTTACCGCAGTAAGTAAGGCTGTGTGGATTATATGGTATATCACTTCCTGTTTTGAATTTTGCATACGACCGAGGTTTGGTCAAGGAACTTCGTTTGAACAAATGGGTTCTTTTTCTAATCAATTTTGAATGGAGGAAGGGGTAATTCCACTTCAAAAACATCCCAGGAACTGTCATAAAAAAAGTTAACGTGTGTACAAGTAGCCGTGACATACCGCAACGAGTCCTGTATTCGATCATGCGATGAAATATATCGTGCTTAGATTTGCAAAAGTAAACAGTCGACAGGTTGTGATTTATCAATACCGCGATACTGTATATGATAAAGAATGAATGCGAACACTTGAATGTACAATGATGTAAGCATTGTTTTTATTTAGCGGACTCTGAATATTTAGTTATTCTACAACAGACTTATCAAGCTGAAAATAATTCAATCTCTTGTGAGTTATATCAAGAATTACAAATCATTGGTAGATCTCGGTAAAAACATTCACAAATGTCTGTCACAATGACCCCTTACCAATGGCTGACCCGTGTACTGCCTTTTCATATACCAAGTTAGATATTAACATGGATAATTTTGTGTTATAATATTCATTAATATCAAATGTCCCTGTAAAGAAATTGTTTGTCCCTTAATGTAAAACCTCTTGGTTATGAGAGCAGGATGTGCCCTGATGTGAATCTTTCTCTCACTTTGCCTGTTTGTTGATATTTTGCAGTTGCGAAAAGATTTCTTATTTTTCACAACCACTGTGTTCTGATGTTAATGTTATGTTATAATGCTATAAACTGGACCCCTCCATTTTTGTTTGGGACCCCTAATTTTATGATGAAGGGGTCCAAGTGACCCCAAGAAAATTGAAGCCAGAGCAGACACTGATATACAGCAAAACCCTTATAAATGGCAAATTTCTACTAGTCCTAATGATACCTTAACTATTGGGCAGTTTTGCAAGGACTAAGGGAATAGTGCCAATTTCTAACGCTGTTAAATCAAATTATCACATATTAATCAACACATACTGCCAAAGAAAACCACAATGTTCATTTTGACTTGTCAAAACAACATTTCAAAATCCTCTTAACCTCATCAACTGACTAACAGATAAAAATGATGATAAAAAAATGCTTGTCTTTCTTGTTGACATGCTAGATGTTTACAGATGAAGAATTCTCTCCTTGTTATATTTGGAAATGTCACTCAAGCAAAAAAACAGCAGGATCTCAAATGATTCAAGTTCCCCTTCCAGCAATCTACAAACAGTACATGGTTAGAAACCCACTTGAAATCAGTCTTGAGGAAACTACTGCTCAAAATGTCACGATCAACTTATCAGGCACTAAATCAGAATTACCTCCCTTAGATTAATTTACTTTTTTCAAGGGCAGCAGAGGATGCAAACTAGAGCTGTGAAAGTATGGTCAAATTAATTTCCCTAGGCATCTCCTGGACTAACCAGAGTTGAGCCTAGCATCTGCAACACTGGAAGAAGACAGTCATCTCACCCTAGCTAGGACTAATTTGGATTGGAAGCCATGCGATGGAGATTGATTTCTTTCTTTCTCATTTGGAGAAGCATGGAAATTAGCTTACAAGTTCCCTCGTGACTGTCCTTAGGAGTCAATGGGCTGGTCGTACAGCTGGACATGTCACTGGAGGGATTGGGTGGAGGCTGGACTGATAAATCTCTGTGTGTAGGATGATTAGTTCCAGTACAGGTGAGATGAGGTGAAAAGGGGCTTAACGTTGCGTTTAGATTATTGCACTTACATTGTTTGTTTGTTTCTAGTTAAACGCCGCACTCAGCAATATTCCAGCTTTATGGCGGTAGCCTGTAAATAATCAAGTCTGGACCAGACAATCCAGTAATTGACATCATGAGCATCGATCCAGGCTATTGGGATACGATGCCATGCATCAACCAAGTCAGCAAGCCTGACCACCCGATCCCATTAGTCGCCTCTTACCACAAGCAGAGTCGCCTTGCACTTATATAGCGATGTGCGTGTAGTTGCTTGTAATAGTCCAGACTAATGTATTGCCAGCCCGGTTTAATAGTGATAGCCCACTCAGATACCATGCCTCAGTTATAAGAATGAATATCCCACACAGGCACATCATACTGACTCCTAACCAACCAGCACCATTCAGAGTAACAAGTGCCATCCTTAAACGTCATTTGGGACGACGTTGTTGGGGATTGAACCGACCCTCCACTCCACGGGCAGACACTCTATCCACTACACCAAAGAGGCAGCCAACATTCTAGTGGAAAGGCCATGGGCAGCAAATGGTGAGGTGAGGTGAGGTGAGGTGAGGTGAGGTGAGGTGAGGTGAGTGAGGTGAGGTGAGTGAGGTGAGGTGAGGTGAGGTGAGGTGAGGTGAAATTGGGTTTAACATCACGTCCAAGATTATTGCACGTATATAGCGATGTGCATTGATGTGTGTGTGTGAATGTGTGGCTGCTTGTACTAGTCCGGACTGATGCCGATTTACTGTGCTAGTTCACTGAGATACCATACTGCAGTTTAACATGAATACCCCACTCGGACACAGTATACTGACTCCCAGCCTACGAGTCCTTGTTTTAGCCCTTAATGCCAAGCGCCAACAAGTACCATCTTTTAACGTCTTTAGGTATAACACGGCCAGGGATCAAACCGCGCTCTGGATGGTCTCTCTAACGCTAGACCACGGAGGCGGTCAGTTTGGTGAGTGTATCAGTAATTGGACTTTTGGGACTGTTGTGTGATTGGATGTCTATTTTTACCTAATTCATAAACATTATTAGTGCAAGAGAAACTACAACACAGATGTCTGAAGGACAGAAAAGCCTCACTTTGAAGGTTTCTTCTGCAGTGTTCAATCAAGCAGTTGACACATTGTTTTTGTAAATGACACATTACTACTG
Source organism: Haliotis cracherodii (assembly GCF_022045235.1). Lineage (NCBI taxonomy): Eukaryota > Metazoa > Mollusca > Gastropoda > Lepetellida > Haliotidae > Haliotis > Haliotis cracherodii. The sequence goes on along the minus strand of NW_027266276.1, from coordinate 7,094,742 downwards.
CCAACATGTTGCCTGTGGGCACATGAGTACATATCTAAGGGCTCCCTTGAACAAGTACCGTATTTGACGTAATAAGTGCCCAGGGCGCTCTCAAAATTAGAAATAGGGAGCTCTTAATAGAATATTATTTTGGTGAAGAAAAAAACAGAGTTGAAAGATCAATTTCGTGGTTGATGCTGACAGCCTGAAATGTTTATGTACGACAGATATATTTTTCTAGAATTTAATTGCCCATAATTAACGGTGCATATAAAACAAGAGTGCATATTGTACGCAAATAAATAAGCCTTGTGAACATTGATCAATCAGAAGGGGTGATAATTGGGATTGTTCACTACCCAATATATTAGCAAATATCGCTGTGGGCGCTTATGAGGACAGGGCGCTTATTACGTCGGATACGGTAATACACATTTCACCACTGCAAGGGCTTCCACTACCTGGATGTTTTCTTTCAGGCCTAATATCCCTAGCACATTTTACAGAAGACAGGGGCTGTCTAAACATATTTTCAAAGTAGGCTTCACTTAACACTGCAATTCCCATTAAAGAACTGTCACAGACTTCTTCGAGGTTATGCTGATTAATGTTAAGTCAAGAATGTTTTCAAAAAGTCTTTTTATAATTATTACATTCTATCAGCATAATTATTAATTGCCTTAGGAATGTAGTACATTTAGACAAACTGATATTCTACTTGATTTGTCATCTGAAGTATTATTCTACAGCCTGAGTTAGGAAGTAGTTGTGTTTGTTTGTTGGACCAGACAATCAAATGATTGGTACTGTGAGCTGTGATGATCAGTATAGGTTGCTAGGGACAAATCCTAACCATTCACCCCCAGGGGCTGATAAGTAGTATAAACTTCCAAACTGGTAATTGGTTTAAATCTTAGATTGATAATCAATTTACGATAGATGATGATATAGAACTGAACAAGCTTACTACATATTGAGCAGTCTTTCTCTGTATCCTTTATGTAATTAACAATAAATCAATAATGCAATAATTTAATGTCATCATCGCCCAGGAACATTGTGAGAGATTCTTGACATCTCATCACTTCCTACAAATAATAAATTCATTCAAGTAACCACACACTTGATCACTTCCCAAGTCAGAAACGAAATCCAATCAATCATTGATGAAATGAGCATTCTGAGTATCTGAGATGACGCCTCAAAATATGAACATGAAAATGCCTTCAACTTAAAAGTTAACAATGATATTCATTCCATGTGGGTTATTTTCCTTTAAAAGGATGCTCATATGCATCTATATCATATAGTCCACATTCAGTAGGCAGTCTGCGGCTTTAGCTACCAGACCAAAGCCTAAATCTAGTAAAATTCTGTTCAGTCTTATAAGCTCAGCTGATAAAAGTCAAGAAATACTAAAATCTAATGTAAATGATGCCAAGAGCCAATTTGGGCTGGCGGACACAGACTGCGTAGGCCTATGAATTTTATGAAGCCATCCGACCACATATTTCCTGGTTTACCTTGCCTACCATCATTGTCAGGAATTCATACAACCTTCATAAAATATCCATAAGGATGTCTTGGGGCTTTTAATTTGTGGTATGTATGAATTACAGTTAATAAAACCAATATTTCACTTTTTCCACACACGCCAAGCAACATTCCTATCATCATTATTGTTTGTGAAAGAAAACACGCCCAGAGTCTGATCACATCATGACACAACATACAAATTGTCATGCATTTCTGTTGCAATGTTTAGCAATATATGGAACTTTAACAAAATAGTTATTTGACAAATCAAACCTAGGTCTATTATGGCACAGCCTTCAAAATTCATTTTCTAAAAAGCTAATCCAGAAGATTATTTCAATGACTCTCTACTTAACATTTTCAGTCAGCATGATTCAGTTCCAATTTGTAGCAACATTTAAACACTTAAGACTGCTTCAGAATTAGAGCCCTCAAATGCTCCTTGTCAATGAACACTTCTATCATCAGATATCTGTTGTCCTCTGCATAGTGTTTAGTAGTCGCAGGAAAGAAGACTAGCAAGAACTTTGAAAGCTTGTGACATGCAAGTCCAGTCACCCAATACATGCAGGTCCATCCATGTCCTACACAAAAGAAGACCTTGTCCGCATGAAGGAAAGAAACCAATAATTCATACTTAACGATGAACAGACTCCACATTGGATTGGAATGAAATCGGAAAACAGCCATAAAGAAAGCTCACATACCTGCAATGAGAACCAATTTACCTCTTTATAGATAAGGTCTATGAGCCATATCTTCAGGAATTAACTGAGAGCATCTTTCAAGACATAACATAAAATCAGATTTCTTTTGTCCATATGAGACACTTAGACTGAATAAGAACTTCCCTTACAGTTACAGATTAATACCACTGACATATGTGGTCATCCCATTATCACTTGAAATATAAGCAAATCCTTTGGGAAACATAACCGGGACATCAATATTTCTATAGAAAACTTGCAGTAACTTTGATATTTATGCTGAAACATGACAGAGCCTACAGACCCTATTTTGGTCAAAAGACTTCAAGAAATATTTTTCCTCTCAATCACAATTACCCATTTCCATGTCATAAAAAGCAGTAAGAAATTATCATATGCCGTAACAGGAAGCATCAGGGGATTGAGACATTCAATGCAGCTCAGAAAGATAGTGATTATCTCCTACACTAATAATACATTTAGTTCCATTCTGTTCCCAAGTTTCATCTCCGAACTCCAACTCTCATATATTTTGAGAAACTCTTGACCTTTCGAAAAATCAATTTCCATCACCTTTTCAAAACAGCATTCTGTGGATTCATCATGAAGCAAAAATAGATTTTCCTGGGGATTCAGAAGGGAGAGGGAATATTGTTTTATGCCCCAATCAGCACTATTCAAGTTATATCAAGCCTGGAAATAAATGTTTTGACAAGACAATCCCGAGGTTTAAAACCTTTGCCATGATCCATGCCATCAGGGCCACTAGCCAGGTCTCTGTTCCACAAAGCAATAGTTGAGCTACAGCTGTAGTTAGTCTGTGATAAAGTATGGGAGATAAGATCATCTTAGCGCTAAGATTGCTTTGTGGAACAGGGACCAATGTCGCATTCTGTAACCAGCCAATCCTCAATAGTCAGCTCTTATGACAAGCATGAGATACTGGGGACCTATTTCACTTCAAAATACCACAGTCTTAGTGATAAGAATCCTCCTTAGCTACCATGCCTTGTCATGAAGTATTATAAAAAAAATGTTTTGTGGACAAGGCAGAACTTGAACAACAAGTATGTTGTTTATTAACAACTTTTCAGCATCAGCAAAACAAAATATCAAAACTGGTAGAATCAGAATAGTCCTGAACTAATATCTGGTTTAGCTAAAACTAGTTTTTGCAATTAAAAAAAAAAAAATTATTAACTTAAGCTCACGATAAAACAGACAGGTTTATGGTACAAGGAAAGTCTCAGAAAATCTATCAATTCAGAACTTGCCAGTTCGATCAGTGGCCATAAAAAAATTAATGTCCCTCTACAAATATCTCTATACACAAGCTAGCAAGCCAGAGGTAGTTTCTAACATAGGTGAGCAGGTGTCTGATTCTAGTGATAGGCTAGAATATACCTGACAGAACAGACCTGGGACTATTGATTATAGACTGGTTCAAGTACCCAATGCTCTTAGGTCAAGCAACAGAGATAAGGCAGACAAATTCTCCTTGTACAAGCAAGGTTGGTAAAACAGCTGGCCTGATTAACACCCTCGAGAAGGATTGTCAAACCGCTTTTTTACAAGAGCTCTACATGAGGTTTATCACAGGGTCTCTGTCCATATTGTATAAAATGTGCCTGTGACAAATAGCTGTACACACAGGGGTCGTTCGTTGCCATGTTAGGTCAAAGCCATTTATAGGCACATGATAAAAATCATGATTTATACTGATACGGAAAGGCATTTTTGATCAAGTGTGAAATTAAATTCAATCACTGACATTGAAGAGAGTTCAAATAATAAAATACATAACCATATTGAAAAAGAATCTAAAAACTTTTCAAACACTACACTGCACATATTAACAAGAATTCAGTCTCATGATTTAAAAACCCAAGCAAGCCAAGAAAGGACCCATCTTTCCATGTTGTGTCCCTCCCATCATGCAGAAGCAAACGTATGGGAACAATTGTTTCATTGTGAAGTCTACACAATATGCCGATTTTCCATTGGACATTGTGAGAAGACATATACTTCATACATTTTTTTCACAAGACTAACAGGATGTGAATACTGACAGACTACTTCAACATCAATGGGGAAGCCCCTGGGAAGTCTAAAATAAAATTTAACAAAGAGGTGTCCAGGATAGAAATTAACCAAGATAGTCTACTAGTCCGAATAGTGATAGTGATAACATATACCCCCCAAAAAACAATGCTTGAAATTCTACCTTTAAAATTATTGTTTGTTTGTTTAACTCCACACTCAGCAATATTTCAGCTATGTGACGGCGCTCTGTAAATAATCAAGTCTGGACCAGACAAACCAGTGAGTGACATCATGGGCATTGATCTACTCAATTGGCCTGAGGACTCAAGGACTTTCATGTTTCGAACACTTAGATGCACTGGGCAGTCGGGTAGCCAAGTGGATAAAGCGTCTGGGTTCGATTCCCGACACGGGAATCGAAGAAGTAGGAGTTATAGGTCGCACAAATGTTGAATTAAAAAAATCATCTATGTTCAAAACATGACAAAAATCATAGATTTTTTTCAGAAGTACACATATAAAAAAACAAATTAGCACTTCACCTCGACTAAAAGAAAAGTCTGGTTTGAAAAGAATCCACTAAGTAGTATTTTAATTACAAGTCGCACAAATGCTTCAGTAAAAGAATTCTGAGAGCAAAATGAAAAATAGCTGTATGTTTAACTTCTCACTGCACCTCTCCTATCAGTATAAACTGTACCCCAATTGAAGAAGAATCCAGGAAGTAGTTTTCAAGTTAAAGGTCGCACAAATGTTGAAGTAAAAAACATATTCAAGCATTCATATTCAAAAACAAAACTTTGTACTGCACGTCTTCTATTAGTATGGAAACTGTTCCCTAAAACTGTAAACAATCCATGCAATAGTCTTCATGTTAAAGGTCACACAAATGCTTAAGTAAATAAATTCAAAGTAAAAAAATGAAAAAAAGCTGGGTTTTTTCTCTCTCAGAATATCCAAATATTGAAATCAAACTCCACACTGTACCTCTCCTACAGGTATAAAATGTGTACACCAAGTTTGAAAAGAATCTATGTAGCAGTTTTCAAGTTATAGGTCGGAATTCCTTGGTATAACTATATATCCCCACCCTTTTATGTTGGGGGTATAATATTAATTTCAAACAAGACAAAGCTTCTCGTCAATGACAATTGATTACGCAACCAAGAAGGCATTTTTCAGTTTTAAATTTATGATGATTGTGCATTATTTTGTCCTATAGATCCCCATGATAAATTTTAATCTTCACCCCAAATCGACCTACTGGTGTTTGTCTACTTATCATACCAAACTCATTGACATTTCAAATCACACTTTAAATAATAAATGCTTTCACAGTTTCAGGAGTATGTTTTTATCAGTGGAAGCTGTGGCTAATATGGCAGTTGTCAAGCAGCAATTGGCATCAAAGGAAATTAAGGAGGACCACACAGTGAGGTATTAATAATTCAGAGAACTATGAGTCATGTCTGTAGGTTTGTTGGTGCCACTGGAATGCCATGCATGGCCATTCTCCATTGAACAAGGGACCATCTCAAAATCAATTCTGGAAAATATCTTGTTTACCAATGTGTTAACATTGGATAGTGTAAAATTCATAGCTGATCATTCGCAAAGTAAGGTAGTTTGTATTTTTTTCATTTGTGGAAGGTCTAGTGATATGTTTTGGTGGACTGGCACTTTTACCATGAGGCAGAGGCAACTACCAGATCACAGAGAAATTGAAAATTAATCTCCAAACCCTGTTTAAGCATCTATTACTGATCTATCCTAGCTCAACCATATTTGTTTGTCTCTTCACAAAACGATAAATAATTCACATGCAATTACATTCATTTCTTATTTTCCTTTTCAGACGTACGGTACAGACGTAAAACAAATCAATTCAGAGTAGTGTAAAACATTTTGTTTGGTTCGTGAAGTTGATAGCCAGTGATAGCAAGTACGCCAAATCTTCAATGTGAAGTTTATGATAAGGTGGGGTGATTTGAGGTGAGGTGAGGTGAGGTGAGGTGAAATGGGGATTATGACCACACTTAAATGGTCATGTGCATGCATGCCTGCATCCATGTGTGCATGCATGCGTGCATGTGTGTCTGCTTGCACCAGTCTGGACGAATGCCGGTTCTACAGTGCTAGCCCACTGAGATACCATGCCACAGTTTAACGTGGATAGCCAACTACGACTCCAAGCAAATGGTAGTCATATTTTATCCCTTAATGCCGAGCCCCAGGCAGAGTAACATCTATTAACGTCTTTTGGCATGACGAGGCGGCAGGAGAACGAACCACCGACCTTGCACTGTCCAGGCAGCTGCTCTACCCACAACACCACGGGCCTATCTTATGATAAAGACCTTTTGACTTTGACCAATGACGTGAACAGTGACTGTTCACTTAGTTCCTGAGTTCATAAGACATCAAGTGACGGGAAAAGTTGGGTGGGTCATTTCAATGGAAATGATAGAAAATCGAAAAAAATCAATATTTCATTTATGCATAAGCACATTCACATGCATTTTCATACCACTGCCATCAATCATTTCGTCAATTCAAACACGTTAAAATAATTCATGAACAGGTAATTCAAATATTAAATTATGCCAGCAAATCAGCCTCTCACTGAGATTGGGCCAGAATGTTAAAGCTGGCCAATGCCTTCTTTTGACAAAATACATCCTAAAATTGAAAATCTCTCCATAGTGTTCTACTCAATTCTCCATCACATCTCTTACAGCAGAAAGTCTGGTGAAATTTGGATGCCATCAGTTATCTGAATATGTTAGAGCAGCCACCCAATCATTGGACAAACAAGCAACAAAAACAATCGATAGCGAGTCATCAGACGAAGCCTGGTAATTGAAATCCCATTGATTTTCATCACAAAACTCCCCTGATTATGTTTATAATCCTGTAGCCCAGTCATTAGTGAGCAATGGAAGCCACAAGTTCCCCAGCAACACTGGCAAAGTCTCCTCTCTGGGCTGGACGATGCTGTACAGCTTCTATGAATTTTACAACAAAAACAACTTTCTAAAATTACTCTTCTCTGGAGCATTGAGAAATCAGCAGACCCCAATAATACACCATTCTGGCTGTGACCTCATTTCACATGGCTATTTCTGGATGCACGCATACTTGTAAGGGAGGTAATATTGCTTATGATCTATGTTCAACTTCAAGACCCAGTTTTGATATTTTCCTAGCTTTGTGTAGGAGTCATTTCGTTCAAGAATTCCAACTTCATTTTATGCCTTAACTATTTCAATCTCAAGTTACATATGAAGGCCTAGTGAACCATTCAGAAATTCAATTTGCAGATGTAGAGCATCTAAACAGAGCCAAGCAGTCAACACTTTGGTTCAGTATTTTCCGAAGCTCGGCAAGGTAGTGCTTATTAAGTCCATGAATATACTAGTTTTACAACTTTCAGAAGCTTCATTCCATCTACTGATTTTAAGAATAACAAAAAGCAATTATTTAATAACATAATCTACTGGCTGGTTTTAGTTTCATCAAACAACAAAATAATACAATATTTGCCACCTGATATTTTATAATTTCAGATGTAATTTATAACCAAAAACCAGTGTAATTTATATACCAAATCCATACTCTCCAAAAGAGATTCAGGAAATGAAACTGTTATGAAAGAAGACATGAATATTTCTAATCATAATTTCTCAAGGAAATAAAAATATTCCTGTAAATAATACTTTTCCCCATAATATCTCAGGGATTCCCTGAAATTTATTTCGGATAATTTATTCAGTATTTCAGGTTAAATGACCTATATCATGAGATGAGTCAAGTGATTCATAAACTGACATTTAAATTCATCTCATTGTGTACACCAAAACAATGAATGCTGTTCAAAGTCACACTTTCAGCAGTGTGTGAATGGCTACAACTGAACAGAGTTATCAAAGTCTAGGGATCTTTGAAATTCATGCTAGTCTGCTAGTCCGAGACAACTAAATTGTGTTGAGAACAAGTAGTGAGTGAGTGAGTATGGTTTTACGCCGCTTTTAGCAATATTCCAGCATTATCACGGCGGGGGACACCAGAAATGGGCTTAACACATTGTACCCATGTCGGGAGTCGAACCCGGGTCTTCGGCGTGACGAGCGAACGCTTTAAACACTAGGCTACCCCACCGCCCCTGAGAACCAGTAAGAAACCATTGATGGTAATAGTACTGACTGGTAGCGGGATATAATTCAGAACTATTTCTCGATGTTTCACAGGGCTCAAAAAATCCACTTGTCCGCTTGTATTGACCAATGGCAGCATGTGGAGGGTGAAAAAGAAGTGAAGAAATGCTTGTCCTACCGGGCGTGAACATATTTCAATCATACCAAATCATCCGCAATCGTTCTCAATATACAGGATACTTTCAAACCTAAAACATGTTTCATATCTCATACGTTCGTTGTAAGAATAACAAAATACACGTCCTTTATATTATCATAAATATACGGCATATTTGGCAACTGTCTGTTGAAGAAATATATAGAAAGTGTGTTTGCGGGCAGGTCAGGAAACTAGTTTTTAAAGGGAGGTAATTATATATATCATTTTAGTTGAAAGCGACTCTTTACCGACGCTCAAATTCGAAAGCGAAAATGAATGATTTTGAAAGGGAAATTGCGGAAATAAACAGAGTTTTTATTCAAAGATGATGGGTTGACGAGAAAAAAACATGTCAATCTTGTCGCTGGTTCAGAACAATGTCCTTCAATCAGGTGTTTTCTTGACGAGATGCTTTCCAAATAGAAAACAAATAATTTTCCCCATTTTGTCTCCAGAGGCCTTCTCCATTGGCATTAACCCTTAGAAAAAGATTTTTTACCCATGCACTAACATGCTGAATAAATTTCTAACTATATGAAAAATCATTCTAAAAACCAACAAACTGATCAATTGGACAACACCAGCTCTGGAAAGCTGATATGGACACACACAACATCACAAACCCTTTGTTCACGTCCATATAGCAAACCATAAGAGCCTAAAATATAAGCTTGTACAGCGTTTTATCAATAATATATTCCATAAAAATCTGCTTGCTCAGTTAGCAGCTGGCTCATATGTGAAACAGACAGCTCTGAATTTAGACATGTTGATTCAAAAATGGCATCCCTGGTTGTAAGCAAGGCAATACAACAGCGGACATGGATTTGAATATTGATATTTGACATCAATGTATTCACAAATCTAAGTAAATTTCAGAAAGAATTTTAACCGGAAAACATTTAAAAAAATGATCAAAGCATCTCAGTACAACATCCCACAAACAAGCTGCAAATTAAATGCTGTAATATCATATTGATAAAGGTCCCATATCTAAACTTGAAACCAGTGACAAAAATGCACAATAGCATTTGAGTCAATATGTCTTTTTTAAATGTTCTAAACATATTTAATCATCTATTTTCACAACTGATTACACTCAAAGCATGTTAAAAAAATCAGCCAATGAAATACAGCCATAATTGAATTTAAAAGGATAATATCTCCGACAATGCATAGCTTGTGAAATAGCTTGGAACATTGTCATGGCAACCGAATAGAAAAAGGGAATTAAAACATTTAAATTTGAATATCAGTGACCATGTTACCACCTGGCCGAGTTGAATATAGTGTGAAAAGAAACAGCGACAACATGTTGGCGATGGTGACAATTTATAGGCCGGCTGTTTGCTTGTGTTCAAGTCACATGTTTGGATATTTGTGGGTCAACAAAGACGGGCCTAAGACAAGTCAGAACAGGAGAGAGGGAGTGTAGTCTGAAGCAAGTCACAACACAAGCCTGTTCAAACATTCTTCCTTCAGTGGAGATCCTACACCACTGTGAAGACGGAAGTGAAAAGTATTTACTTATCACATCAACTGGAGCTGTCACGGCATTGAGTAGATCAGTCTTACAATAAGTGAGGGGAAATGGGGTTTAACATTGTGTTTAAGATTATGGGACTTGCATAATGTGTATCTGTGTGTGTGTGCTTGTGTCTGTGTGCATGCGTGTGTGTGTGGGTGTGTGTGTGTGTGTGTGTGTGTGTGTGTGTGTGTGTGGTGTGTGTGTACTTGTGCGACTGTGTGCATGTGTGCGTGCCTGTGTGTGTGACTGTTTGCATGCCTGCGTGCCTGCGTGCCTGCGTGCCTGCGTGCATGTAGTCCACACTAATACCAGACTGATCGTGCTAGCCCACTGAGATACCATGCTGCAGTTTGATACGATCACCTCACTCAGACACAGTACCCTTACTCCAAGCTGACCAATCCTTGTATTATCCCCTCGACACCGAGCGGCTATGCAAGGAAACAACTATGATCTTTTAATGTCTTGTGTTATGACGCGACCAGGGATCGAACCACTGACCTGCCGTTCTCCAGGCAGACGCTCTATCCACTAGACCAGAGGCAGTTGACAAAACTGCACGTTAAGATCATAAGCAAAGGATCATAGCTGGAATGAGATTCATAAGGTATGAGGATAAGGCTACCATGACCCACACATGCCCTTCAATCAGGTGAACTTTGCTCAAAGGATACAAGTTCCTTACTAAAGTTTTTTCATTACTTAATCCACAAATTAAATAGATCATTTCCTTTTTTCTGCATGATAGTGTTATTTGGGAACAAAAGTATCAGATTTGGGCACACTTGGTGGAATTCCAGACTTGCACAGCCTTGCGTGTAAATATTTGATGAATTATTAAGTTGTTACTAATAGTGCATTCTTTCCTGTCATTGGTAACAAGATAAGAATGTTAAGAGCTGAATACTTAGCTATGAGCGTCACAAACAGAAACACATTCGGTCAAAACCAGGATATTCTATTAAAAGTCAAATACCGTATTCAACGTAATGAGTGCCCCGTTTTAATAAGCGCCCACAGCGATATTTCCTAATATACTGGCAGGTGAACAATCCAAATTAGCACCTCTTCCAATTGATCAATGTACACAAGACTTATTCATTCGTGTATAATACGCACTCGTGTGTTATATGCACCCCATATCATGGGCAATTAAATTCTGGAAAAATATATCTGTCGTGTCTAGAGACTTTTCTTTTGTATCATTTTCATTTACGATCTTTTCACTCTTTTTTTTCACCAAAATTTTATTCTAATAACAGCCCCCTATTTCTAATTTTGAGAGTGCCCTGGGCGCTTATGTAGAATATGGTAGTATCATTGTTCCATTCATATACTATCAACGCAAACCTCCAAGGTACAGGACAGTGATAGAAACTAACAGTTTTAGTCCACTGGTCCTAATAATGATAACATATAGCAAAACCTGTAAAAAGGAAAAAATTCTCTAGTCCTTATGATATATTACTATTGGGCAGTTTGGCAAGGACTATAGGAGTAGGGCCAATTTCTAATACCAATGGGCCCCTCAGTTTAGAACACCGAGTCCATACATCCCATCAATGTCATTAACTAAACTTACATCATCATAAAAAGTCTGTGTTTCAGCAGCTTTAAAAATTGGCACTAGTCCTATAGTCCTGACCAAACTGCCCAATAGTTAAGGTATAAGGACTAGTAGAAATTTGCCATTTTTAAGGGTTTTGCTATATGTTATCATTGTAAGAACTAGTGGATAAAAATGTTAATTTCTACCCCTGGTTTCAGGCAAGTGACAAAATGCACGAACATGACTCACAACCGTCAATGTATAAAACAGTAAACATGGTAAATACATGTACATCATAGGTTTTTTCCCAAGAAAGTGAAATCAACATTGTAAATAAAGTTGCCAATCAATGGCTCAGTGAAGCAACGCGCAGTCCAAAACATGTCTTACCACACCCTGGACAGTCAAGTAGACTACATATCTCCAGTCTATCATAATAAAGAAACTGGACCCATTCTCTACCACAGCTTGATTAAGGAAGTGACACCTCATCTCTTTTATCAGGAATTTCGAACAGATTTTCTCTTGCTCATGAGAGTAACTTTACAGGACAACTATTCTTAGAGCATAATATTAGGAATCAGACTCGTAGTACGTTGGCGAACGGTTCAGGACAGTTATCATCTTAGAAAGGGTCATTTACCATTATAGAAGGGGGTATTTATCATTATAGAATGGAGATTGGTTGGTTGGTTTGTTGTTTAAAGCCGCACTCAGCAATATTCCAGCTATATGACAACAGTCTGTAAATAATCGTGTCTGGACCAGACAATCCAGTGATTAATATCATGAGCATCAATCCACGTAATTGGGATACGATGCCATGCATCAACCAAGTCAGCTAGCCTGTCCACCCGATCCCGTTAGTCGCCTCTTACGACAAGCATAGTCACCTTTTACGGCAAGCATGGGTTGCTGAAGATGGGTTGAATACATCATTTCTTACTATTTGTTGTGATGCATTGTGATACCAGTAGTATCGTCAGTCTGTATCATGCTGTATGCTTAGAGAATGAGAGGGGGAGTTACACCAATCAAACTAGTTACTCCTGTCCAAAGTTGTAGCCTTTTCGGTGAAAAAAGTGTCACCATTTTTGGTGTTTCCCGACAGAGGAATGAAACAAGCACTGGATTACCCCCCCTTACAACCAAGTGACCACAACAACAACCATAACATTAAACATTAAACTGTATTTAACAAGAGTTCAACATAATTATTTCTCTTCAATAAATGTTGGTCATGGTTGAAAGCATTTGGCATTTTTCATTATGTCAGCCACATGTCAATACGCAGCAACTTTCAACACAGCGACAGCTGGTTGATAAACAATATCACTTCCCAGTTTAAATTATTGCTAATAACTTGCAATTTCTCAAGTTTCCAAGTACATCAACTTGATAAGGGCGCCTGACGTGATACACACACTGAAATGCTTCACGATGGGCGTCTGCCAAACACATTTATTCCATTTGTAATTATATCCAATCTTTGCACTGAAATCTTATCGTTCTTGTACCTAAACACACCATTTTGCACTTGTATATTACAATTTACTTAATAACTGCTACAAACTGCTTTGATGCAATACAGTTCAGAGCTATTTATATACATGAACCTGCAAAACAAATCGTTGTTTAAACGCTTAAAACGTAATTAAGCTAGGTCAGAATTCATTTTTACCAATATGCAGCAAATCAATGTTGTAATTAGATATGGCATTTCATGAAAAATTCACGAGTTTTCAGAAAATCCTTGCATAGTTAAGTGGATATAATATCCTGGAGTATGAATATGAATTGGGGATTAAAATGAACATTTCATCGTTCACATGGACTTTTAGGTCAAAAGGTAAAAGCTATGTATTAGTAAAGTGATCCTTGTCATCCACCTAAAGTTGGAAATTAAGCACAAAATGGAGCCTACAGATAATTTTATAGCTGTCTTGGCACAATTAACCACATCATCATATATACAATTTTGAATGTTAAAAATTGTGTACCACAAATGGAACGAGAAATTTAACTTCACAAGTCAAAGCTCTGTAAGACATATTACACAAATGATATATACAAATAAATATATTTCATTTTACTATAGACCTGTGAAGATCCGGGTAGAATAGGTCTTCAGCAACCCATGCTTGCTGCAAAATGTGACTATGATTGTTGTAGGAGGCGACTAACAGGATCGGGTGGTCAGGCTCGCTGACTTGGTTGATGCATGTCATCATATCCCAATGTTGGGATCGATGCTCATGATGTCAATCACTAAATTGTGACTTTAAACAACAAACAAACAAACAAACAAACAATCAATCATTTTACTATAGTTAATTTCTCATGGCAAGACAGATTAACTATAGTAATATAAATAAATCAGGCATTCTTTAACTTCTTTTGAGTAGTATATATAAACCGCAACATTAACTCTGTTTCCTGTACAGTGTAGAAAACACCAATCACATATTAATAGTCACACATCAACATGGTTAAATGTTCTATTGACATGCGAAGGACTTTGATAGATGTTCCCACAAATAGCATGTTAATCGGCATGTCAACAAGTACGCTCAACATGTTAAGCAACCCTCTATGTTTTTCCCAGGAGCAGCAATCTCCTAGATTTCAACTCCTTTTTGCAAACAGGAACATATAGTTTGAAAGCTATCCAAGATAGATCAAAGTTGTAAGCTGTTTACAAGCCAACATGACAGTCTGCTTTCACTAACTCCAGTTATAAAGCTGGTTCAATTCAAGATGACAAATGCTGGTTTACAGTGATCGTGGTTTGAGTGAGTGAGATTGGTCTAACGCCGCTTTGAACAGTATTCCAGGTATATCACTGCATGTCAGCTTAGTGTGGGAGGAAAGCCTAAAGTGATGCAAGTCTCAGACGTTTCACACTTGGGTGAAGCCCACGAGTATGGTGCTTAAAACTTTGTAACATCATATGGGTGAAACCGGGATTCAAACCCACAATCATAAGTTTCTAGGGTGCTCAAGGATGCAACTTTGCACAGTGAATTGCAGCACCTTAGACGACTAGGAGGCTAGTGGCTCAGGTTGTGGTTTGAAGTTACTGTTGTTACATGCCATCATGACCAGAATGTCCACCTAACATGGTTGAAGACCGCACTGTCTGGTTCAAGTAACGTAAATACTACAGTGAAAATATACAGCTTGTTCATGCTCGTGACTTTGATAGGGAATAAACTATCAATACTCTACAGACATACCAACAACTGGCCACATGTGTGAATTGCAAGTTCAATAGATTTGTTCTGGTGAGAGCACAAACAACAAAGCAATGGAACCCGATCTGGAGCTTTTATGAACATTGCTCTGCAACGTAGCAGGTCATTAACGGATTTCAGTCAACCCTAACAGCTGAGGTTGTGGTCAGTCTGCAGCAAGGTGAAGGTCACGTGATATGAGTCACCGATCAATGTAGCAAGACCACCACTTACAGATCAATATTAGCCTGGCTTCAGAGGCTAGTCCTCTTCTTGGAGAGCTTAGTGCTGTTACAGCACACAATGAAGGTAGCCTAGAAGATTTCACAACAAGAAAGGTGTCTGAAGACATCTTCAACAGACACAATGCTTGTACAAACCCAGTCCTCTCCTATTCTTTTCCCATGCCGCTTCTGACTGCTTGTTGAATCATAGTCTCCCAGATTTCAGCAACCTCAAAATTGGTTCATTAGGATTGAGATGCCCCTTGTGCATTTCATCATGTTCATTAACAAGGGAATTCCACCCACTCAGTCCAGTATTTAAGGGAGCGAATGGTGTTTTACACCAGTTTTACATCCAGCTTCATAAAGACGGCAAGTAAACGATCAAATATGGACCAGACAATCCAGTGACTGAAAGTACAGCATGAGCAAGGAACAACACATTCAAGACACCATGACGAACTATTGGTCATGTCACAGAGCCAGGCAACCTTATCCATTTCAGTCAACTCTTACATTCTGCGACTTTAGCCACTAGTCCTAAGTAAGCTCAGCTAATAATTGTCCAAAAAACTACTTGAAAATCTACGTTGACGTACAGAACTGGTGTTCAGCCCAGTAGACTCAAAGTTTCTTATTCATGACTTGCAAAGGTTACTGGGAACCAATTCTAAAGGAATTCCAACGGTTTAAAAGAACAGGTATCTTACTGGCAAGAAATATCTTACGAATAACATTTTTCCATACAACCAGCGTTAGAAATTGCCACAAGTCTTGTAGTCCTTACCAAACTGCCCAATAGTAAAGGTATCCTAAGGACTAGTAGTAATTGGCCCATTTTAAGGGTTTTGCTATATGTTATCATTATAAGGACTAGTGGGCAAAAACTTTAGTTTCTAGCCCTGACAACCATGACAACTTTGTTCAAACATATACTCAATGTGCAATATATTGAGTTTTATCTTTTCCAAAATAGAGACCCTATTTGATTTGGCCATCTTTTCCATCCACAAACATAAGTCTGCAAAGATCAAATTAAGTGTCCCTGGTGTCCTAGAGGTTCACACCTACAATACTATATTATAATAGGACACCTAAATCTTCAACTTTTAACATAAGGGCAATGACAAGGACACCCTAGATTTTCCTGCTTAATTTCGAACACTGAGAATACTAGTCTGAGTTTAATTAAAGTAACAACTGACAATTCCTTCTGGAATGCCTCCTTTACCATTAGGTAGATGGCAACTCTGTCGCAGCCATTAGCAGATCACTTTTAACGGTCTAGTCAAAAGGAAAATTTAATTCAAAGCATGATTGTTAGTTTATTTCAAAAGAACCTCAATTAATCCTGAAAATAGAATATTTCCTTGCCACGAATGCGTACAGAGAAACCATGAGTAAAAATCCATGCTCAACCAGCAACAGGTGCAAATCCTGCCATGCATGGTCCAGCATACATGATTAAAACGGCTGATCTAAAGAGTCTTGTTGCATCATTATTGATTTTGAGCATCCTCCATGTAGTCAAGCTTCCTTGCTTTATGGACTCCCTGTTGAAGTTACACCAGGATCATCAGAATGTATTATGCTCCAAACTTCCTCCAATACCTGGGTAGGCCCAAAGTTTCATCCAACTAGACAATAGTTCATTTCAGGCTAGTGAACTAGATTATCGGAGAGATATATATAATCTTTCCACATTGCCATTGCCATGGGAATAACGTCTAACTAGTGACTGTTTGATCTGAACACAACCCAAATACCACCACTAAACAAAACAACAAGAATATCACAGGAAATAATTATGTAAACTTTGAAAATAAATGTGAAAATCATGCATAATGTTTATTTTCTTAAAATATAAACTCCAAATCAACTTTTGCCTAGTTATTATGGGAGTTTTTTTGTGAAATTCCCAAACTTTAAGTACAAATCTCTTTTCTATATTGTGAATGATTCTAGCAACCAATGGCAACCAATGTTTGTCGAAAAAGGCCACTAAAGGGATCGGGTGATCAGACAGTGACTTGGTTGATTGCTTGTCATGTTATCCCACTTGTGTGGATCGATGTTCATGATGTCGTCAGTCATGGGATTTTCTAGTCTGGAACTTAATTATTTACAGACCACTGTCATATATAACTGGACTGTCGTAGTCTGTCATACAGACCCTGAAACAAACATATCCAATACAGCCCATGCAAGTCTAATATTTGGCACTTTAAATTAATAAAGTCTTTTCGCTCCTTTCTCTTATATTTATAACTATAGTTTAACAACTGTTTTTAATCTGTAAATTGTTAATTTCAGAGACTAGATGTAAGTCTGGGACTATTGCTTAGTGCCATGTTAGACATTTAACAAACCAAGAAACTATATTGTAAGTATTTTTCAAGGATCCTTAAAAAAAATCCGGTAAAATTCCAGACATGTACGAACCTCCGGTACCAACGTTAGCTAATGAAATGATTTGTGATAATACGTTCCAAGAATGATGAGTATGTTATTTGCAAGCGACAAGAATAGCATGGTTCCACTGGATGTCATTAAAGATGCCAGTCATGTTTACAAGGCTAATGACTGAAACTTGCAGCAATATGGAGGCTGGGACGGACTGAATGATGGAAATATACATTCTGCGTCACAACAAACACAAGTTCATTTCCCCAGACGACTCACCCACCAGATATACTCCTACCTACAACACAGCGAGTGAGTGAGTCAGTGTTTGAAACAAAATAAAGTCCCAGGCTGCCATCAGGACCTACAGACTTTAGAAGCTGCAGAGACCGCCTCCATGGTCTAGAGGTAGAGCGTCCGCCCAAAGAGCGGAAGGTCTGAGGTTCGATCCCCGGACGCATCATACCAAAAGACGTTAAAAGTTGGTACTTGTTGTTACCCTGTCTGGCGCTGGACATTAAAGGGCTAAAACAAAGACTGGTCGGCTCGGAGTCAGTATACTGTGTCTGAGTGGGATATTCATGTTAAACTGCAGCATGGTATCTCAGTATGCCAGCACTATAAATCTGCATCAGTCCAGATTAGTACAAGCAGCCACACACACACACACACACACACACATGCATGCATGCACATCGCTATGTAAGTGCAATAATCTTGGACGCGATGTTAAACACCATTTCACCTCACCAAAAGCTGCAGACACTGACTAAACTTTTCAGTCCCTCATTTGAAAAACTGCACTTTATTGTGAGAAGAAATCAACACATAAATTCACAGCAGGCCATAAGAATACATACAATTTGAAACTACATGTCCAAAGCAAGATCTACCTGCCCTGGGCCTACGGGCAGCCTTTTATTTCAAACACTAGAATAAGTTGTGTTTAACGCTGCTTTGAACAGTCTTCTAGTTGTATAACGGCATGTCAGCTTAATGTGGGAGGAAAGCCTGAAGTGATGCACGTCTCAAACGTTAACCACACTCTGATTCGAACCCATGATCCTAAGTTTCTGGCCTGCCCCAGCAACAGCAAACTTCGGCGCCTTAGACGACTGGCCCATCCTGACCCCTGCTACAACACAGCTCAGGTTGTAGCAGAACACTGGCATAAAAATAGTATGTGTCTTAACATTCTGCTACAATATTCGCAATTTCACACACAATCTCAGTCATGTTAAAGGGAAGGATTCCATCATTAAGGGGAATGACTACAGGCCAAATAAAAAACAAATCCAGTCGGGGAATTAACCAGGATTCCCAACTCAATACTTTTGCAAGCAAATTGGGGAAAAAACATGTGATATGCTTCAAAATTGGATTTTTTAAGTGTTCTTATTTTCTTAAATTCCAAGGAAATGAGAAATTTGTATTTAAAATTGGGAATTTTTACTGCCATTTGCAGTTAACTTGGGGCCAAGTAACGGCCTCTGAGTAGGTCTTGACAAATCCCTACCAGTGAACAAGACAGCTTGAAAATAACATACAGTCATACTAAAGAATTCAAAACTTTTTGTTTAATATAAAAACGTAGTCTGTGCCTTTAGACCAAGCCATTTACAATTATTTTCTCGCTCAACTAATAACAATACATTTCAGAAAGAGATGTAACAAGTTCAGGAGAGTAGACTTAAAACTTTGTTGACCGACAGGCTCATAGATGTGACTTAATCAAGAAATATGTCTCTCTAAAATTAAAGCTCAGCTAATAATAGCCAAATTTTGACACAAACATCTTCTGAAGATGAAGCCAACAGACCAGTTGAAGCTTTGTGAAGTCGACTCACAACATTAAACTACATAGTGTTGAAGAAAAGACAGGTTGGTCCTAATTCCACAGTATGGTGCTTGTCATATGTTTGTGAAGGGTGGATACTTTCATTAATTGTACACACCTCTCTGTTGATTTGTTTGTTGTTTAACGATGCGCTCGGCAATATTCCAGCTATATGATGGCGGTCTGTAAATAATCAGGTCTGGACCAGGCAATCCAGTGATTGACAACATGAGCATCGATCCACACAATTGGGATACGATGACATGCATTAACCAAGTCAGCGATCCCACCCGATCCCATTAGAAGCCTCTTACGACAAGCATAGTCGCCTTTTACGCCAAGTCCATTTCATTGATTGTAAAGCTTAGTATCAATATAGCACTTAATAATAAAATTAGTTGTTCTGTATTTGTATAGATAAAAGAAATCCTGCAACTAATCAACTTAATGCGAAATATGAACCAGACTGATTCAATAAATGCATAAAATTGAATTTTCTGCTGTTACTGTCCATCATAATCTTGGTAATCTAACAAACGTATACATTACTGTGGCAGCGATTT
Organism: Haliotis cracherodii; assembly: GCF_022045235.1. Classification (NCBI taxonomy): domain Eukaryota; kingdom Metazoa; phylum Mollusca; class Gastropoda; order Lepetellida; family Haliotidae; genus Haliotis; species Haliotis cracherodii. The sequence goes on along the minus strand of NW_027266276.1, from coordinate 7,074,787 downwards.
ATTCATTTAACACTGATATTCATAAATTTGTACCAATACGGTATCAGCATTACAAAAATGATTGATTGAATGGTATCATGATATATGATTACATCCCCAATTTGTAGCCTGTTTCATTGAAAGAAAAAGATTTTTTCTAAATTTGTACAAATGATCTATATACAGTTCAACATGGTAAACATACTACGAGAACAACACAGTTCTTCTAGTTCTAGTAATCAACCATTTAAGATCAAAATCATGGGCTGGACGAATCAGTCCACAACATGATGACTAAACCATCAGAGCAGCGTTAGAAATTGGCACTAGTCCTGTAGTCATTGCCAAATTGCCCAATAGGTAAGGTATCATAAGGACTAGTAGAACTAGAAATATGCCCTTTTTAAGGGTTTGGCTATATCTTATCACTATATGTTTCCACTGCTGCAGAGACTACGGAAAATCAGCAATATCATTATTCAAGTTACCTGCCTGGCTGACTGCTTCCAGACAATTCATATGCCAGGGTTAAAAATTGTATTCTTATTTCCACAAGTCAGCATAAATGATCTGCTACCAAGCTGCCACCTACCAAATAGTAAGAGTGGCGGTCTGCAAGGAGGAATCGTCACTAGTCCATAACTGAACTTTACTGCTTCCGCTTCTTTGATAGGCATTCAGAAGTTGGAGTACAAAGGAAGGATAGGATTTATGGATGAACAACTTCTTTATTACAATTATTACATGTTTCGGTGTAGGTTCTAACGTTATCAAACAACTTGCTTGATAACAGTGTCAGAACCTACACCGAAACGTCGCTCTTAATTCTAATAAAGAAGTTGTCCATCCATAAATCCTATCCACACTTTGCTGGATTCGGACAAGCAGACAAAATAGTTTTGAATTTTTATAATATACAACGAAGTCAAAGAAGCGTTTAGAATTAAGCGGATTACAGGGTCCTGAGTTTTTTCAGATATAGTATTAAAATCTGAAGTCATCTAAATCTGTATCCTTTGACATACGTATTATTCTGATTTTGCTTGAGGCAAATGGCAAGAGCACATTTTCATAATTTTATCAACTTTTTATAAGACATTCTTCTATATTATTACGAAATTCGGAAACATATCTTCGGGACATTAGATACCTATCATTGTCCTGGGAAACAAACCAATCTGAAATCCTGTATTTTGACAAGGCAGCAAGGACCAACTCATTCATTTCCAACACTGCTTTGTGACCTTGTGAAACATATTCAGGATAGTCCATTAAGTATTCAGGCTATATCACACTCTGTTAATACTACCATCTGGTACAGACAAGCCTGTGAATTAAGTGTTAAGCAACATCCCTCACCATATGATGACATTCAACGAACAATGTCCCCGACCACCTGATCCAATTTAGTCAACTCCTTTGGAGTGTGAGTGAGCGAGTATGATTTTACGCCGCTTTTAGCAATATTCCAGCAATATCACGGCGGGGGACACCAGAAATGGGCTCCACACATTGTACCCATGTCGGGATTCGAACCCGGGTCTTCGGCTTGACGAGCGAACGCTTTAACCACTAGGCTATCCGACCGCCCCAACTCCTTTGAAAGATTTGGAACTGGGGACCAACTCTCTGAGTGAGCGAGTATGATTTTACGCCGCTTTTAGCAATATTCCAGCAATATCACGGCTGGGGACACCAGAAATGGGCTCCACACATTGTACCCATGTCGGGATTCGAACCCAGGTCTTCGGCGTGACGAGCGAACGCTTTAACCACTAGGCTATCCGACCGCCCCAACTCCTTTGAAAGATTTGGAACTGGGGACCAACTCTCTGAGTGAGCGAGTATGATTTTACGCCGCTTTTAGCAATATTCCAGCAATATCACGGCTGGGGACACCAGAAATGGGCTCCACACATTGTACCCATGTCGGGATTCGAACCCAGGTCTTCGGCGTGACGAGCGAACGCTTTAACCACTAGGCTATCCGACCGCCCCAACTCCTTCGAAAGATTTGGAACTGGGGACCAACTCTCTGAGTGAGCGATTATGATTTTACGCCGCTTTTAGCAATATTCCAGCAATATCACGGCTGGGGACACCAGAAATGGGCTCCACACATTGTACCCATGTCGGGATTCGAACCCAGGTCTTCGGCGTGACGAGCGAACGCTTTAACCACTAGGCTATCCGACCGCCCCAACTCCTTTGAAAGATTTGGAACTGGGGACCATTCCATCAAAGAATCCCCATAGGGCTTCTTAGCAGTAATAGCCACCACATTTTGTATGTCGTTCTCTATCATTCATACAATTAGGATATGAATATGACTGATATCCATGGTCTGGCTGGGCTTTGCTGTACATAGCGCTACAACTATTGTATGCTCGAGAATGAGAATAAATATTAATGGTTATTTATGGGTCAACACTTTGCAGATATATTCTAAATCCATGTTAGCAAACATAACCATACTTGACATATACATGATAAGGCAAGGTACACACTTTCATATACCAAAATCATTCAATGGAAAATGCTGACTTTGTCCATTGAGCTTTGGACATAGACGTTCGTGGTTTCATGACATTGAAATGTTCGAAACAGAAGTCGAACTGGAAGCAGTTGTTAACTTTATCCATTTGACCCCATCTTCCTGAGGCAAGGGAGTTAACTGACTTATAAGTCCAGTTTCCACCCTTGCCAAACTAGGCTGGAATGATGGAGTTATATTTTGGTTGGTCTTTCGAGTCTATGCATAGTCCAATCAAAATTGTGTAACAGAATCCACATCCGGTTCGTAAACTGTCATGCAGATTTCGGTCGATTGCAGGATTTGCAAAGCATGTGCACCGACAACTCGGTGTCAACAGATATTTTCCAAATCTTTTCATATTTTTATTTAACGTGCTCAAGTGACTTGATGCACTTCGCGATGTAAGACCCGTTTTATCACAATATATAAGATCTTGATCATCGATCAGATCATCTTGACTGGGGGCCACCATTTTGTTTGAAGCAAATGCAAGTGATGTGAGAGGTGGAATCTGATTGGTCAAAAGGAGGGACACAGAAGGGACAAAACTTTTAATGGCCAAGAGTGGAAATTCCAGCCTAGTTCGACAAGGATGGCAACTTGACTTTCATAGTCTGTGACTTGTGACCCATGCCACCCTCTCCACTGTATGTATTAAATGTGACAGCAACATAAGTATCTAAACCATTGTCTTATCCACGCACTGCACACTAAGATCCTGTTATAGGGCATGCAGTGCCCCACTGCAACATATGACACCATGGATAGACATGGCCACTTGTCGAAGGCCGGGGAAAATTTATAGGGACTTGTTTCTTTCATCTCAAATCTAGTTTTTTTTTACATAAACCACTTGTCTGAATTGAGCTGCGAACAAGTTGGATATGACCAATGGTGTCCAACCCTATTTAGTGCGTGTGTGAGTTGGAGTTAACACTGCTTTAAACAGCCTTTCAGTTTTATCAGGGTGTTTCAGCTTTGTATGGCAAAAGCTTCAGTGAGTGAGTGAGTGAGTGAGTGAGTGAGTGAGTGAGTTTTAACGCCGCTTTAACTACAAGCAATAAAGAGGATGATATATTCCAACCAGTCCCCTTATCATATCAGTGAGTGAGTTGGGGTTAACGCTGCTTTTAACAGTATTACAGTTATATCACGGCGTGTCAGCTTAATGTGGGAGGAAAGCCCGAAATGATGCAGGTCTCAAACGTTTACCACTTCGGTGAAACCCATGAGCATGGGTATGGTGCTGACAAACCTAGAAACATAATCGGGGCCAACCGGGATTCGAACCCACAATCATAGGTTTCTGGCATGCCCAAGGGACGCAACTCTGCACAGGGCTCCATTCAATAAAGCGATCTTAGCACTAAGTCCATCGTAACTCCCATACTGTAGCATAGATTTAGGGCAATCTTAGTGCTAAGATAGCATTTTTGAAAATTTCTCTATATCACATCCTGAAGAAAAGGTCATATTTCCTGAAGTAAAAAACTAACGTCAACTAAAACTGAACACCAGTGAATGTAATCAAGCAATGTTGTCTCCAGCAATATTCAGCAGGAAGAAAAGAGTATTTAGCACGTACCGATATGGCGGTGCGCACAGCCTTGACACAATCTACCCATGTCTTGTGTTGAGATGTGCGGCTACGGAGCGATTCCATGAGGGTGGTGAGACGCCGGCGCTTGTCCCGTTCCCCTGAAACAAACCATACATTAATTACAAAACACATTCAACTTTTGTACATCAAAACTTGCTTCTAAACATAAATCTGCGCAAAAAACTTTTGTTTCTAATTACCTAGGCTAGGAGGGTGGGGGTGGGTGGGTGGGTGTATTAATGCGCTTCCCCTTGCACTAGGACTGGGGACCAAATTTATTACCCAGGTACCCGACACACTATTGCCTGACCCTACCTGGGAACCCGTCTCAAGAGTTTTGTACATAATGTCCGAATGGGAATTGTTTTACTGGTGCCCTGGCAAAAACTATTTAGATACACATATAAAAACGATCTGGTTATGCATACACTGAAGATGACAGATCCTTATCCTGACTTGAACATATAAAAGTCAGAACGAATGCTTGCATAGTCAGAAAGAAACGTGACCATTAGCTATACTTGTGTAACCATAAAGTTTTATTGTTAATGTCATTGAACAATATATCATGTGACTAATCACGTGTAGTAGTCGTGTGGGTACCTGCGTCTTCAGGACCCGCCTGGCCAGAGTACCTGAGTTGCCCATCCCAGCCCCACCTTGTACCTCTGGATCCACCAGTGAATAACAATTAACATAATAACACTTTTTTTCAGACACCTTACATGTTATACTTGGGCAGTATATGCACATCCCCCACCCCCTTTTTAAAATCCTCCTGTTATTAGCTGAGCTTATAAAACCAAATAGAATGTTACTAAATACATGTCAATGTCATTCATAGCATGTTTGCGCTTTTTCTTGTTATATGCACAGTCAGCATATATTCCAACTGATCAGCCTGGGTCAGACAAACCAGTGATTGCTTATATGAGCTACATCCCACACTGTCAAAGATACACAATTGATCAGGCTACTGTCATGCCACCTGATCGAACTTGGTCACTACTAACTACAAGCAATAAAGAGGACGATATATTCCAACCAGTCCCCTTATCATATCAGTGAGTGAGTTGGGGTTAACGCTGCTTTTAACAGTATTACAGTTATATCACGGCGTGTCAGCTTAATGTGGGAGGAAAGCCCGAAGTGATGCAGGTCTCGGACGTTTACCACTTCGGTGAAACAAACGAGCATGGGTATGGTGCTGACAAACCTAGAAACATAATCGGGGCCAACTGGGATTCGAACCCACAATCATAGGTTTCTGGCGTGCCCAAGGGACGCAACTCTGCCATATCACTTAGTGGAGGTGAAATGAAATGGGGTTACAGTTAAACCCTGAGGTCCAGATTATTACAGCAATGCACATGCATATAGCAACTGCATGCATATAGCAACTGCATGCATATAGCAACTGCATGCATATGTGTGTGTGGCTGCTTGTACTAGTCCCAACAGATGCCAGTTTTACACTGCTAGCCCTCTGTGATACGACACCAGACTTCACAGACACTTCTCTACACAGTGTACTACAGACTCCAGACTGACCATTCTTTTTATCCCCTTAATGTTAAGTGCCAGGCAGGGTAACAACAAGTACCTTCTTTGAACATCTTTCGACTTGACGTGGCGGTGAACGACCAACCGGCCTTCCCCTCTCCAGGCAGACACAACACCGCAAACACTATCACTGTTGGGAGCACATCCAACAAGTAGCACTGGCCAAATACCACCCCAGCTCATTAGCCATGCCAAATAATCTCACAGAAACTGTGTCATCTCCTCAATAAAATGTCCACAGGGAAAATTGGCCATTTGAAGAAACTTCACCAAAGCAGAAACAAGTTGTAAGCTCCGTCGACGGACCAGGTCATGCTGACCTGGTGTATCGAGAAAATTCATGATTTACTTGAGTGAACATATATAGACCTTATCTTCGGGTTTTCGTCGTCACAATTGTGTTTTATCACTCAGGGTATCACAACACGCCCAAATATAATACCATGCAATTAACCTTTGCACCAGGATATGAAACATTTATACCATGCTCAATACAACATGTTCAAAGGCTTTGCCTGTAGACTGTAAGCTGAATTCACACCATATTACGGCCCAATGCGCTAAACACATGTTTTATGGCTACATTTGAGTTTATAGGTTTACAGATTAATTCAGAAATTATTTTTTTCACTTCTTAACTCAGACAATTGATACAAAATTGTAAATGTTCTCCCAAATATTCTAAGTCAATAATTATCCAAGCAGTAGACTTGTTCTAGAAATGCTATCAAACATTTACCATCCTGTCACATTTCACAAAAATGCCAATCGAAAATCAGAGAATTTGAAATCGTACTTTTCTCATCCTACAGATCTATGCCTAACCCCCAAAATAAATAAACTTGAATGTGTAATTTTGTTTACATCTAAACCACTGGTCTAAGATTTGAAACAAAATATATAAAAAACTGAGCAAAAAAGATGATAGATCAATATTATCAATAGACATGACTGTCTAGACAGGGTCTGCTGGGAATAACAATAGACATCCTCAACAGCTGCCAAGAATGTAGATTGTATAGTTCCACATGATTCATGAAAACAGCCATGCTTAGAGTGCAGAACGACCAGCATGTGAAATACTGTTTCAAAATCAAGAATGAAAATCAAAGGATTGTCAAAAATATCACCTTAGAACATAAAGATTTATAGGGCCCTAACATTCACATGTATACAGCACAGAACCTCAACTTACATGATAGCATAAAGATACAGTCTGTGCCAAAACCGTTGTCCACTAGCCTGAACAGGCTTATAGCATCATCTTAAGCAGATTTCAGTTATCATGGCATTTACCAGCAGATCTTACCGACTATACCAAACAGAATATTACTCGACTCCAGCTTGTGGCTAAAGTCACAGACTGCATAAATCATAGAAATTATTTGTTGGTTGTTGAAGGTCACTCAGAGGTATTCCAGCTATATGACAGCAGCCTGGAAATAATCTGGACCAAACTATCCAGTGATTCACATTGTGAGCAACGATCCACCCTTGGGGTACGATGACACGCCATCAACCAAATCACCAAGTTGACCACCCAATCCATTTTGTTGCCTCTTACGACTAGGGGCGGTCGGGTAGCCTAGTGGTTAAAGCGTTCGCTCGTCACGCCAAAGACCCAGGTTCGATTCCCGACATGGGTACAATGTGTGAAGTCCATTTCTGGTGTCCCCGCCGTGATAATGCTGGAACATTGCTTAAAGCGGCGTAAAACCAACTCACTCACTCTTATGACTAGCATAGCTGGGGACCAGTTCTAACTCGGAATCTCCACAAGGTGCATCGATATGGAGATGGATTAAATATTTCTTACAATGAATCCTAGGCATGCTACTTGGTTGTTGCAAATTTCATTCATATGAATTTATTCAACAACTGTGTTTGCTATGGCTAAGCCAGATGACCTTAAAAAACAGTTATTGGTCCTCTCGTCAGACACCTACATGCAACTTGTTTGACATTTGAGTGTGCCTGCAATGTAGTCAGCCCATTCTAAAGAATGTCTGTCATGAGCAGTCATGAAAATGACCTACATATCACATACATATATAATAGTATTATGACAGAATCAAACTGCTTAAAATGTGGTACGACTTTCACTACAAGAGCTAAAAAGTACTAACGGTTTTCTGTCAAAATATTCATTATGTTCATACCATAATTAACACAACCAATCAAAAATAATGTCTGTTTGTTATTTTATATAGTGTCACACTCAGCATTCCAGCTATACATTTAGACCTGCCAAACTAGTGATTGATATCACAAGCAACAATCCATGACAACAGGTCATGATGATGATGGCAATCAACCCTAGTCACTGAGTCTGACCACCCATTCAATTAAGTCATCTTGTAGGATGGAGCATGGGTTGTTGGGTACCAATTCTAACCCATCTTCCTATACAATTTTAGTGACTACATAAGTCCAGGTCCCACCCTTGTCGAACTAGGCTGGAACTCAAGAGTTTTTTTCATAATCCAGTCAAAATCCTGTAACAAACTAGACATCCGATTCGTAAACAACATGAATTACAATGTGCAGATTTCGGTCTATTACAGGATTTGTAAAGCATGTGTACCTGCAACTCGTCGTCAACAGATATTTTGCAAATCGTTTAATGCTTTTAATCAAAGGGCTCAAGTGATTAGATCCACCCTGAGGGGGAACAGTATCTTACAATATAGATCTTGATTATCAATCAGATCGTTTTGACTGGGCACTGCCATTTTGTTTGATGGAATCTGATTGGTCAATAGGAGGGACATAGAAGGGACATAACTTGTTATAGCCACTGGTGGCGCTACAATCAAACCTGGAAATTCCAGCCTAGTTCAGTAAGGGTGGGAACAGGACTTTTATAGTCAGTTAACGCCCTTGCCTTGGGAAGATGACTCTAACCAGGAATTCACACAGAGCTGACTGATTTCAACTGTGGACTAGTTGGCTTTGGTTCATCAGCTTTCAAAAGTAATCCTAAAAACCTTTCTGTCATCTTCCTCTTAGGAAACTTGTTCGAGATAAACATTACTTGACTCAGACTGTGGACCAGCAACTAAAGTCTCCAACTGTAAAGATGGTAATTATACAGAATATGGAGGCACATTTCCAAATGAAACACACAGACACAAACACTTAAACATTCAGGATGTGAAATTTCACAAACAGTTTACAGCAGGAAGTTGTCAACATAATTATCCAGGTCACACTCAAACTAAAGGTTTGTGCACTTTTCATCACAACAACTCTAAAAAACTTATGATACACTTTCCATCAACTGCTGACAGATGTATATATACTACTCAAAAGAAGTTAAAGAACACTCAATTCTTTCACAGTACTATAGTTAATCTATCATGGTATGACATATCAAATGTTTTTTGTTTGTTTGTTTGTTGTTTTATGCTGCGCTCAGCAATATTACAGCTATATGGCGGGGGTCTGTAAATAATCAAGTCTGGACCAGACAATCCAGTGATTGATATCATGAGCATCGATCCACGCAATTGGGATCGATGACATTCATCAACCATGTCAGCGAGCCTGACCACCCGATCCCGGCCTTTTCAGACAAGCATAGTTGCCTTTTACGGCAGGCATGAGTTGCTGAAGACCTATTCTACCCCGGAATCTTCACGGGTCACATATCAACTGTAGCAAAATGAAAGAATCGGGTGTTCTTAAACTTCTTTTGAGTAGTATGATTACACATCTAGGATCTGTATCCTTTCCTTTCCTTTTGTTCTTTGTTTGTTTGTTTGTTGTTTAACGCCACACTCAGCAATATTCCAACTGTATGACAGCTGTCTGTAAATAATCGAGTCTGCACCAGACAATCAAGTGATTGACATTATGAGCATTGATTCACACAATTGAGATACGATGACATGCATCAACCAAGTCAGGGAGTCTGACCATCCGATCCCATTAGTCTCCTCTTACGACAAGTTAGGGCAAGCCAGGGTGCTGAAGACCAATTCTAGCCCGCATCTTCACGGGTCTCCAGCTATACGACGGCGGTGCATTATTTTATGTTGAATTGTATCTATTTTCCTCTCTTGCTTTACCGTATAAGGTGTAAATAAAGTGCATGGTACCTATTCTACCCCGGATCTGATCTTAATCCAATGAATACCACCTGATTTCTATTTACTCTGTCTACCTAATTGGAATGTCATATAGCATCATAGCATGAGGCAACTTACACAGAGTATTTCACGCTGTCTTTATGATAAAATGTATTCCAATTACAAAATGCACCTACAAAACGGGTTCCTGTATCTTTGAAGTATGAGTTTACAGCAAACAATGAAGAACAAAATCAGTCTGAACCTGTCCTAAAGCATCATTTCCAGCAGATGAAGTTTAAACATTACGACAAATACTAGCTGTGCCTACTGGACCATGTAAGAAATGTTTACCGACTAGGTTTGGAATTTGCTAGCTCCAACAAACTTAATGTGAAAGTTTATGAGAGCTAGTCAAATTGTTAACATTTGTCAGGCTACCTTATCTTTTACTTGTGTGCGAGTTGGAATTTACGCCCCTTTTTAGCAATATTCCAGCAATATCACAGCTGGGGACACCAGAAATGGCTTCACACACTGTACCCATGTGGCTAATAGAACCCGGGTCTTCAGCGTGACAACAGAACGCTTTAACCACTAGACCAACCCACGGCCCTTTTTACTTACGTGAGCTAGGAGACTTTTCAAAAACTACAAATGTAGAAGAGTGTATGTAGTTTTGTGCCGCAGCCAGCAATATTCCAGCTATATCAAGGCAGGATGTACATACTTGAGTCAAGGCTAAACCAATGACTGATAGCATGAGCAACAATTCCAATGACATAATCAGCCAGCAAAAATCAACATTTCAGTCAAATCTTAACATCAAGCATGAGATGGTTTAGCAATCTTCTGACTGGCATATTTACACCAAGCATAAGCTACTAGGGACTTATTCAAACCCAAAATTGTAGATCAAGCATGAGGTATTGGGACCTATTCTAACCCAGGTACATATATTGACATCAAGCATTAGGTATTGGTACCTATTCTAACCCAGGTATGTATATTGACATCAAGCATGAGGTATTGGGACCTATTCTAACCCAGGTACATGTATTGGCATCAAGCATGAGGTATTGGGACCTATTCTAACCCAGGTATGTATATTGACATCAAGCATTAGGTATTGGTACCTATTCTAACCCAGGTATGTATATTGACATCAAGCATGAGGTATTGGGACCTATTCTAACCCAGGTACATGTATTGGCATCAAGCATGAGGTATTGGGACCTATTCTAACCCAGGTATGTATATTGACATCAAGCATTAGGTATTGGTACCTATTCTAACCCAGGTATGTATATTGACATCAAGCATTAGGTATTGGGACCTATTCTAACCCAGGTACATGTATTGGCATCAAGCATGAGGTATTGGTACCTATTCTAACCCAGGTATGTATAATAACATCAAGCATGAGGTATTGGGACCTATTCTAACCCAGGTACATGTATTGGCATCAAGCATGAGGTATTGGGACCTATTCTAACCCAGGTATGTATATTGACATCAAGCATTAGGTATTGGGACCTATTCTAACCCAGGTACATGTACTGACATCAAGCATTAGGTATTGGTACCTATTCTAACCCAGGTATGTATATTGACATCAAGCATGAGGTATTGGGACCTATTCTAACCCAGATACTTGCATAAAGCAGTGCTTGAAATGCAGTATGATATTCAAGGAATTTTCCTACATTACTTTTAACACTTTCCGATTCAGGGAGCCACGGATTGAACATTTCTAATACCCAAAACCCAAACATTGTCCAGTGTAGAGGAAATGAACTTTTTATTTTCACTAAAAAAACTGACCTGCTTCAGAGACACCATCTACTTTAAGGTAAAACTGGTAGTCCACAAGAAAATGTCACTAGTCTTTCCTGAATTTTACTAGTCTCTGATGCACAGACTCATGTTAATTTCGAACCCTGGACATCTCCATCATCATTAGCCAAGCACAGAATTCCTGTCATTCATGAGCGTAATTCGACTGGACAGCTACAGCATGGTGTCATTTGAACAAGGCTAAAATAATTGTTGCAAATGAGCCCAGGGTATTTATGATAATAGAATGGAGATTAGTATCGGCATGTCTTCATCATCCTCATCATAATGAGTTGGTTGTTTTGCTCAAACAGATGCACTGGTAATTTCATGCTTCACATTGCAATACAAATGTTTATTCTACATATAATGTTTGTTTGTTGTTTAACGCCGCACTCAGCAATATTCCAGCTAAATGACGGTGGTCTGTAAATAATCGATTCTGGACCAGACAATCCACTGATTGAAGTTAAGAGCATCGATCCACCCAACTGACACATATCATCTCTACACAAGCAGGTGGCTACTGGTTTTGCAGTCAAAAACATTTGAGTCTACTAACCCGAATAGGGACCCTTGCATCACTTTTAGTAGAATTTAGTGTTATCATATGGACTCATCGTCTATAACGCCCACCAATTATTTGGACCCCATTGGTAGCGTTGTAGCGAGGGACCACTGTATTAGCTAACCTTGGACTAAACTCAAGTCACAGACTTGTTTTAGTATTAATGGACCTTGTGAAAAACCTAAACATGCCCACGGGCTCTAGTTGGGTAGTGGTAAATAGTTGTCAGGCTAGTACATTAACTCCCCATCTGTCTTAGTACCCTTAGTACATTGAGTAAACAAAGTACAAGAATCATTAACAATATGATCGGAAAATAGCAGTGTATCAACGCAGGTGTGTATTTCACACAAACTACAGCAAACATGTAACCAGCAATTCCGTGCTGTCTCCATTCTGAGAAAATTACGATTAATCAATACAAACCTCATTATTCAAAGGACTGTATTGTTAATATCATATGAAACCCATACCTTGATTTATATCAGGATCATTCTACTGACTCCAATGATAAGGTAATAAAGCTGAGTTATGATGTACTGTCATGGATATGGTGATTATATATAATGTTATGTTGGTGATAACATTAGACTATGTAATGATTTGTGTACCAGGACGTGCTCAGCAACCTTTGCACATTGTTTTCTTGGATAACAGATTATTTTGTCAAAAATCAAGGTTGGTTGGTGAGAAATGTTTTTTTTAGATTTCTAGTTTAGTTCTTCAAGAGGCTATTTAAATATGCTGCCATGCGTAAAATGTTTATGATGAAGTCTAGTCAGTCTCACAGTTTAACATATAGAAAGAAAAATATGAAGATACAAGACACTGGTTTCAGACTAATGGCTTTAGTTGCAGATTGCTCTTCGCTGAATTTAAAACAAAGTGATTTTCAGATTTCCACAGAAAAATGTTAGAACACACGAATAATTCATATACCATTACCACGTAAATAAAATAAAACAAATTGAAAAAAAATAGGTCAATTGAAAGGGCCAATTTCCACCTGATTTTACTTTTAGCCTTAAGTCAGCTTAACATACAGTTCATTATCTGATTACAGATTGACTTTACAAAACAATTTGAGTGAGTTTTACGCTTCTTTTAACAATATTCCAGGAATATCATGACAGGGAACACCATAAAAGGGCTTCACACATTGTACCCATGTGGGGAATAGAACACGGGCCTTCGGCGTGACGAGCGAACGCTTTAACCACTAGGCTACCCCACCGCCCTACAAAACAGTCTGACTGATGGCTGGCTTCAGACTAGTGACAGTTTGACTAGCCTGGCTGGATAGACAGCTGACACAGGATCTACAGCTGTTTGTTTAATACAGCTAGGAAAAAAATAGATAAGTCTGAAAACAAATCCCTCCCCATCAAATTTAATGGATGCTGCTTTAGCAAGCTTAACACAGACAAAAGGTGTATGGGTCAAAAGGTAGGTTGCTGTTGCAATGTTTCTCTCACTCGTACATAAAAAACATACAATTATATATGCGGAAATAACTAATTTGTTTCCGAAAATAATATATGGGTTTCTTTATGGCTGCTTCCAGCTGTGATTAAAACATTTGGGTTGCATGTGAAACAATGGGTCAGGTTGGTTACTTTAAACACAAAACTTTTATTTAGCCTGATGGATTAGTGCATCTCCAAAGTGGAAAAAAGGTTTCAATTATTACCAATACAGAAAATATTATCAAAATATGTAAACATTATACTTCCTTTAGGTAACCATGGCAACAAAGTGGATACACAACAAAAACTTTCTTTAACATCTGCATTTTAACAACAACATAAAAAGGATCATGTCTTCGCAAATATGTTGCGAAGCAATGCTGAGGAAACTTTAAATAAATAGGATGCCGGTAATTTATATCAACAAGGCAATTATTCTTCATGTTTTTGGAATGTGAAAACAATACAAATTATCAAATATCTTTACATCTGATTTTCAGTCCATGAAACGTATGAAAAGTTGACAACCAATGATAAACAATACTCAGTTTAACAGACTATAGAGCATAATACTTGTGTCACCTTAATATCATATCAGCTGGTCTAAGCAATAATCCCGTGCACAAAGAAATAATCCTCAAATCATTGCAAAGATACTCAAAAGATAAACTTTCGCAATGACTCACTGATGGAATTTGTTGAATTTCTGAGGTAACTCCTTTATATATCCTAACAATAGCCCAGAGTTTTTCATAACCCAAGTCTCGGCCATGTTGTCAGTTTGTTTACATACTTTCACATTAACCTCTTGACCTCTCATCAGGGGAGATAATATTATTCATTAACATTATTCCCATACACATTATCAGCACAGCTTTGCACATTCAATTGAATGAAAAATACTGCAAAAAATTCACCAAATACAAAAGAATTGATAAAACATGCAAAGACAGGAATGTACAATTTGTCCATGACCCCTTTTATAATGTCAATGGGTACACCGCTGTGATGCTTCTGAGATTAACTGTCATACAATTTTTCTGAGGCTCAAAATGAAATTTAGAAGCTTAACTTGCACAAACAACAACACACTTTACTTCGAGTTTCGAATGGTTATCCATCATGCTTGCAAGTGTATGTGATCTGTGAGAAAATAATATTTGCTAGGTGCAAGCTAGCTCTGACCTACATAAAGCCTGACCCAGAAGAGGCAAGCTGAAACTTAATCCACAAATGTAAGACACCCTTCTTAAAATAATAAAGAGTGTTGGTTCAACTCCACTTTCTGCAGATGCCATCTTTGTTTTGGTGTCTGAAAACTTTTGTAAATATCATTACATCAAGTCTATTTCAAAACGTATCATTGCAATGTACATTCACCTGAATATTTTTAGCCTCTGAAATCAACATATGGAAGATATCTTACAAACTCTCACACATTGTAGCTGGAGTAACACAGGGCTTAATGTGATCACACTGAGAGTGATGAATAGAACTACATAAACAAAAACAAGCAATCTATTTATAAAAAAACATAGCACTAGTGTGAATAATTAAAACTTGACAGATGTAAATTACTCATTGACTGAAGAAAATGGAAAATTTTGATGTAGTTTCTCATTGTCACATATATAATCGAATGAGATTTCTTAGAATTGAAAGCCAGGAAAGCTTACAAACTGATTTAGGCAAAATAGGATGACTTTGCATGTAATATGGTCGTGCAACTTTACCTTCGGGTTTATTTTGCTCCAAACTAACGGGAAATATCCCCGTTGGATCTGCCATCTTGGATCCAGTACAACAAGCCTACAGGCACGCACTGCCTTCAAAACCAACAATATTCCAAGGCATTGCAACTGTAAACTTCACATTTCATTAGTCGAATATGCAGTTAAGTGATCGGTAAATTTAATGAATCCATTGCACGATCTCTGCAAATTCCCAGGAAGAAAAACTCCACTGGTGTACAAACGCACTTCAATCCCCGGTCGCCGGGGTCACTGGCTGGGTCGCTCTGACGTCATCGGGCACTGAGACACTATTTCCCGAACAACTATCTAAATACCTGTCAGTGACAGTAAAACGTACACAGTTACGTCCCTTCTTCTGCGTTTACAATGAAATCGATCGAAACGTCGTTTTGCTGACTAAGACAAAATAAATGTCACATCTATTTCTAAATTTACTCAGAATCACAAATATCTTTACGGACACTGAAAGACCATTGTGATCTGTCTATATATGATTGTTCCAATGTAGTAAACATACCTCCACGTCAACATTTGTGTACAAACATAGTCATAGGTTTAGTGGCGAAACGTTTACACGAACATATTTTTTCTTAAATTTGTGTGCACGCCGCTATATACTATCGACAAGACGTACAGCACCCCATGGTGTAGTCAGTGTTTGTTTTGTTATTCGTGTCATCGTTTGTTTTAGTTAGAAAACAAATATATCCATGTTCCGGGATAGTTTCTCCAGTCAAAGACATTTCCGGAAACAATTTTGGTTCATAAATAAAATATGAATCAAAATGAATGAACAAAGATAGTTATGAGCCCTGAGGCAATTTCATGGTCAAAGAGAAAATATGTGTGGCTAATTTGTGTCCTTGACTGAAACGCACGGACGCAAACACACACAATATACACAGAACAAACACAATATATACAGCACTCACAATATACACAGCACAAACACAATATATACAGCACAAACAATATACACAGAACACACAGCATGCACACACACACACACAGTGTACATAGCACATACACTGAATACACATCACACAACACACACAATATATACACAGCACACACGCAACACTCACTCACACACACAATATACAAAGCACTCTCACACACAATATTCACAGCACCCACCCAATATACACAGCACACAGACAGCACACACAAACATACAATATACACAGCACACACACAATATACACAACACACCCAACACTCACACACAGGATACACAGACACAAAAAATACACACAATACACACACCATGCGCACAGCACACACAAAACACGCAGGACACACAACAGTCACACACTCAATATACACAACACACACAATACACACAGCACACGCAGAAACACACGATATGCACAGCACAGAAACACAATACACACAGCACACACACACAGCAAACAGAGGACACGCATACAGCACAAACAGTATACACAGCACACACACCATATACACAGCACACACACATGACACACACCATATACACAACAGACACAATATACACAGCACACCATAATATACACAGCCAACACATACAACACACACAGTATACACAACACACCACAATATACACAGCACATACATACCACATACAATATACACAGCACACACCCAATATACACAGCACACACACAATATACACAATATACACACAATATACACAGCACGCACACAATATACACAATATACACACACTATACACAGCACGCACACACTATACACAGCACACACACAACACACAATGTACACAGTACACACACACAATACACACAGCATGCAGACAATACACACACACGCACAATATACCCATCACACACACACAATATACAAAACACACACAACCACACACTCAATGTACAGAGCACACACACAAAATACACACAGAAACACACATTACGCACACAATTGACACACAGTACACACACAGAGCACAAACAGTATACACAACACACACAATATACAGAGTACACACACACAATATAGACAGCACATACACCATATACACAGCGCACAAATATGACACACAAAATATACACAGTACACACACAATACACACAGCACACACAACACTCAAACACTCAATACACACAGAAACACACAATATGCACAGTACAGAAACACAATACACACAGCACACACACACACACACACAGAGCACAGAGGACATGCACACAGCACAAACAGTATACACAGCACATACACCATATACACAGCACACACACATGACACACACAATATACACAAAACACCACAATATACACAAAACACCACAATATACACAGCACACTTAAAACACACAGCACAACATACAGCACACACAGTATAAACACCACACCACAATATACACAACACATACATACGACACATAATATAAACAGAACACACACACACCACGCACACTATATACACAACACACACAAACAACCACACACACACACACAATATACGCAGTACGCACACAATACACACAGAATGCACACAGTACAGATAACACTCATACACTCTATGTACACAGCACACACACAATACACACAGCACACACAGAGAGCACTCATAGCACACACGCACAGCACAAACAGTATACACAGCACACACAATATACACAGTACACACACACAATACAGACAGCACATACACAATATACACAGCACACACACATGACATACAAAATATACACAATGCACACAGCCAGCACACAACACATACAATATGCACAACACATACAACAATGACACACTCAATATACACAGCACACATACAATATGCACAACACACATCGAAACACAACACACAAGCACAATACACACAGCATACACTCAACACACACAATATACACACGACACACACTATATACACACAATATACACAGCACATTCTCAAAACATACAGCACACGCAACACACAAAATATACTCATGACACACAATATATGATACACACACAATATACACAGCACATACTCAATATAAAGAGCACACACAGCACACACAATATACACATGACACACAATATATACACACACAATATACAGAGCACATACACAATATAAACAGCACACACTCACATACACAGCACACACAGAGTACGCACGCTACATACAAAATATAGACAGTACATACACCAAATACACAGCACACACAATATATACACAGCACACGCAGAATACGCACGCTACACACAGCACATACAATATGGACAGCACACACAACAATCACACACTCAATATACACAACACACCTCGAAACACAGTACACACGCACAACACACATTTACACACACAAAATACGAAGCACACACACAACACACACGGAAACGCACAATATACACAGCACACACACAGCATACACACAACACACACTATTCACAGCACACACACAATATACACAGCACACACAACACTCAAACATATAATATACACAGCACACACAATATACACAACATCCACACATACACAATATACACAGCACACACACAACACACACAACACACAATATATACACACCACACACAGTATATACAGCACACACACAATGTACACAGCCAGCACACAACATACACAATATACACATCATACACACAATATACACAGCGCATACACAATATACACAACACACACAACATCCACACACAATATACACAGCACACACAAAATATATACACAGTATACACAGCACACACACAACACACACAATATACACAACACACACAATATACACAACACATACGGAGCACACACACGATATACACAACACACACAGCACACACACAATATACACATCACAAACACAATATACACATCACACACACAATATGCACAGCACACAGAGCACAAACAACACTCACACACACAATATACACAACACATACAGAGCACACACACAATATACACAGTACACACACGATATACACAACACACACAGCACACACACAATATACACATCACAAACACAATATACACAGCACACACACAATATGCACAGCACACAGAGCAGAAACAACACTCACAAACACAATATACACAGCACACACACAATATGCACAGCACACAGAGCAAAAACAACACTCACACACACAATATACACAACACATACGGAGCACACACACAATATACACAGTACACACACGATATACACAACACACACAGCACACGCACAATATACACATCACAAACACAATATACACAGCACACACACAATATGCACAGCACACAGAGCACACACAACACACATACACACACACAATATACACAACACATACGAGCACACACACAATATACAAAGTACACACACAATATACACAGCACACACACCATATACACAGCACACAAACAATATACACAGCACACACACAATATGCACAGCACACACACAATATACACAGCACACACACCATATACACAGCACACACACCATATACACAGCACACACACAATACACACAGCACACACAATATGCACAACACACACAACACACACACATATACACAGAACACACACAATATACACATCACACACACCATATACACAGCACACACACCATATACACAGCACACACACAATATGCACAGCACACACACAATATACACAGCACACACAATATACACAGCACACACACAATATACACATCACACACACAATATACACAGCACACACACAATATACACAGCACAAACACAATATACACAGCACACACACAATATACACAGCGCACACACAATATACACAGCACACACAATATACACATCACACACACAATATACACATCACACACACAATATGATCCCATCATAGCTGTTCCTGACAAACTGCGTCACTGACGACAAAATTTGGGACATTATAGGTGTCACTGGCGACAAACACTGGAACATTAGGTGTCACTGGCGACAAACACTGGAACATTAGGTGTCACTGGCGACAAACACTGGAACATTAGGTGTAACTGACGTCAAACACTGGAACATTAGGTGTCACTGGCGACAAACACTGGAACATTAGGTGTCACTGGCGACAAACACTGGAACATTAGGTGTCACTGGCGACAAACACTGGAACATTAGGTGTCGCTGGCGACAAACACTGGAACAGTAGGTGTCGCTGACGTCAAACACTGGAGCATTAGGTGTCACTGACGACAAACACTGGAACAGTAGGTGTCACTGGCGACAAACACTGGAGCATTAGGTGTCACTGACGACAAACACTGGAACATTAGGTGTCACTGGCGACAAACACTGGAACATTAGGTGTCAATGACGACAAACACTAGAGCATTAGGTGTCAATGACGACAAATACTAGAACATGAGGTGTCAATGACGATAAACACTGGAACATTAGATGTCGCTGACGTCAAACACTGGAACATTAGATGTCGCTGACGTCAAACACTAGAACATTAGGTGTCACTGGCGACAAACACTGGAACATTAGGTGTCAATGACGACAAACACTAGAGCATTAGGTGTCAATGACGACAAATACTAGAACATGAGGTGTCAATGACGATAAACACTGGAACATTAGATGTCGCTGACGTCAAACACTGGAACATTAGATGTCGCTGACGTCAAACACTAGAACATTAAGTGTCACTGACGACAAACACTGGAACATAAGGCGTCACTGGCGACAAACAATGTACTCTGGAACATTAGTTGTCACTGACGACAAACACTGGAACATTAGGTGTCACTGACGTCAAACACTGGAACATTAGGTGTCACTGACGACAAACACTGGAACATTAGGTGTCACTGACATCAAACAATGTACACTGGAACATTAGGTGTCACTGACGTAACCGTATGAATCTGTCCTGTGCTCTACTAGTGGTACGTGGTCGACCGGATCTGGGAAGGTCATGTGTTCACCCGTGTGTCTGATAATGGTTCCTGCATTTTTGTAATGGTGCTTGCTGCTATATGGTAAAACCTGGCGGCGGCCAAAGATGTTTCACCTGTTTGATGTCGGCCGATGGTGTTTTTGTGTTGGGCTTCTGTCATTCGTGGCATGTTTTCGCTGTTCGCTTGCTGTAAGATTGTAAGATTGCAAATGAAAACCCAAGTCTATAAGTTTTTATAGCCTAACAAGTGATGTTGAACGTGCATGTGATCTTGATGTGTTTCTGCGAAGGGCTCTCACGTGGTTGAGTGGGACCAGACTAAGCATGCACGCCATGATATAAGTGCAATTATCTTGAACGCGACGGGGCAGTCGGGTAGCCTAGTGGTTAAAGCGTTCGCTCGTCACGCCGAAGACCCAGGTTCGATTCCCGACATGGGTACAATGTGTGAAGCCCATTTCTGGTGTTCCCCACCGTGATATTGCTGGAATATTGCTAAACCATACTCACTCACTCGAATGCGACGTTAGCCCCATTTCAATTGACCTCTCTGAATCAATATTACCTGTTTTCCAGAACGTTAACCTACCCTGTCACAGCGTGGTCGCTAAGTAAATATGAACATGAAAATTAAATTTGAGTGAGTGAGCTGGGTTTAACGCCGCTTTTAACATTATTCCAGTCATATCACGGCGTGTCAGCTTAATGTAGGAAGAAAGCCCGAGGTGATACAGGTCTAAGACGTTTACCGCTTCGGTGAAACCCACGAGCACGGGTATGGTGCTGAAAATCCAAGAAACATAATCGGGGCGAACCGGGATTCGAACCCACAAACATAGGTTTCTGGCGTTTTCAAGGGATGCAACTCTGCACAGCGAATCGCGGCGCCTTAGACGACTGGGTCACCCCTGCCCCCGAAACGGGTTTGAACATTTTGTGGGATTGATACACAGATGAGCGTTTGACACAGACATGTTTACGAGCGCCATGTAAAGTTTATGGCGACTTCAAAGCCGTGTTGCCGCTGAAGCTAATCTCACGCATGAACATTCGCCAGTCTACCGTCATAAACGATGCAACCGCGTGGCGCTTGTTTATCGGATTAATTTATTAACTAAAGTAATTACAGTCGTATCAGTCTCTTCTATTTCCGTACTCCGTCGACATGACATGGATTGATATTCCTCTAAATGTTATTAAGGACGTTTCCACTTTGTAACACAGGTGATATTGGAGAAGACAATCATATTTATTTATTTATTGTTAGTTTATTTGTTGTTCAACGCTGCACTCGGCAATATTCCAGCAATATGACGGCGGTCTGTAAATAATCGGGTCTGGACTAGACAATCCAGTGAGCTTCGGTCCACGCAAATGGGATACAATGACATGCATCAATCAAGTCAGCGAACCCGATCCCGTTAGTCGCCTCTTAAAAATATTTTTTTGTAAACTGCCAGGCAAAAGAACTTTAAATTTGGATTTGAACAAAACATTGCAAACTTTATCAAAACGTTACTCGGCTGGCCCCTGTTGTGAGATATTCATTGACATGACATCACCATCGAATGTGCATTTCTTGTTTGGTTCATTTTTACCCACCACCAAACATGGGTGTATACTTTCTTTTGTCCGTCAGTCTATGTAATTATTTTACTGTACAAAGATCTAAATTACTACACTCAATCCATCGAAATTTCAACTTGTATTAGGCATTCAAAGTATGTTCATGTAATCTTTAGAGCATTAATTTTGGTAAAACTTTAATTGTTTGTATGTTTATGATGTATGCTCTCCAATCATTCCATCTATCCGAAATAATCGAGACTGGTCCAGACAATCCAGTGATTGATATTAGGAGTGAGTTAGTTGGGTTTAACGCCACTTTTAACAGTATTACAGTTATATCACGGCGTGTCAGCTTAATGTGGGATGAAAGCCCGAAGTGATGCAGGTCTCAGACGTTTACCACTTCGATGAAACCCACGAGCATGGGTATGGTGCTGACAAACCTAGAAACATAATCGGGGCCAACCGGGATTCAAACCCACAATCATAGGTTTCTGGCGTGCCCAAGGGACGCAACTCTGCACAGCGAATCGCTGCGCCTTAGACGACTGGGCCACCCGTGCAGGATGTGATGTATGCTAGGATGTCAGTCATCTCACCGTGCTTGACCACCCGATCCACTAAGTCGCCTGTTTATGACCAACCGGGCTGCTGGGGGTTTATTATAACCGGGAATCATTCTGTAAATGCATCAGATGTTTATAAAGGTCTCTACGTAGTAAACATCTGTATAATGATGTCACCCCGTGGGATTTCTGGTTAGAATAAGTCCCCCGCAACCTATATGCAGGTCGTAAAAGGCGACAAAATGGACCGGGTGGTCAGGTCATTTGCTGATATAGAACAGTAGTTGTGGACCTCTGTATGGAACCCCCTCAGGATTCTGGAACCACTCAGGATTCTGGAACCAAGATGGCGGCACATCCGTTTCCGGTCACGTGACCTGCGCAGTGCATGATGGGACTCTGCGCGTGCGCCTCCAAGATGGCGTCGCTTCCGTTTCCGGTGGCGTGCGCCTCCAAGAGGGCGTCGCTTCCGTGTCCGGTGGCGTGCGCCTCCAAGAGGGCGTCGCTTCCGTGTCCGGAGGCGCGCGCCTCCAAGAGGCCGTCGCTTCCGTGTCCGGAGGCGCGCGCCTCCAAGAGGGTGGCGCTTCCGTGTCCGGTGGCGCGCGCCTCCAGGGGGTGGCGGTGGTGGAGGGAGGGAGGGAGGGTGGTGGTGGTGAAGGGAGGGAGGAAGGAAAGGAGGAGGAGGAGACGGGTTCATGGTGTGGGTGGGTGGGTGGGAGGGTCGTCAAAGCAAAGGAGGAAAGTTGTCTTTCGGGAGAGATGGGTGGCCCTGAAAAGGGCCGTTTTGATATTTACATGCATGTGCACGCCATGGTGCAAAGGCACGGGTGGACTTTCATTTGACGTCTGACAGGACACCTACTGGTGTGCGTTAACCGACGCACGTAGGTGTCCTTGAGGATGGTCTTACAGTACACACATTGAAATGTTCCATCCCGTGCCCTTGTGCCAAGGGCGTACACAGGCAGGCCCCCTTGGCATCTGTCGCATTGCCATGCTGGAGACCATGGTGGTGGTGGTGATGCTTCTTTCCACCCGGGCAAAGGTTGTTTCACTGTGGCGATTTCTAAATCCCAGTTTTCAGACTTGATGTTGTTGCTGTTGCTGTTGCTGCTGCTCATCATGATGAATCAATTTTACAAGTGACACTGACCCACTCGAATCCACTGTTGTTTTATAGGAGAGGTACTGACACCCACCCTCCTGGTTGGTTCGCCAGGCCGCAGCTCCGATTGGTTCGTTCCGGGGCCTGGTCAGCACCTCGGTTTTCCAAAACGGACCGACCCCTGTGTTTCTTTTCCATAGGAAATGGATTTTACCATGGGAGAGAAAGCACAACCCCGGTTCGACCAATCAGAGCCCCACCTGGTCCGAGCGCCGCTTCTGATTGGTCGACAACCCAGGCTTCGGATTGGTCCGTTTTCGATCCGGTTTTTTTCTTCTTGGGTAGCCTTGGTATTTTTTTGAGGTAGACGGTCGTCTGAATGCTAAAGGAAGGTGGACCTTCATAGGTAGACATGAACGTGGGAATGTCTACATGATGTACGTGTGTGTCACTCCCATGCCAATCGGAATGTCATGTGTGCGTGTGTGTGTGTGGGTATGTGTGTGTGTGTGTGTGTGTGGGTATGTCTTCAAACAGACGTTGACGTTGATGCATAGAATAGCGTGTGGTCAGGCAAAACGTGGTGTCCTGTGTGTGTGTGTGTCTTCAAATTATTATTATTATGATTATTTAAGGATACCGAGGTGTTGACACCCGTGTAAGTCGACAGACGTACTGCAACACGTGTTTTCATGCACACGTGATGTTTGACTCGTGTCTCCATGCACACGTAGTGTACCACGTGTCTCTATTGATATATTTATATTTATATCTATTTATTTTATTTTTAGACGTGTGCCTCCAAGAGGCCTAGGGGAGGGTGTGGGTTCTTTGTTTTGGATTGTCATTGT
Organism: Haliotis cracherodii; assembly: GCF_022045235.1. Classification (NCBI taxonomy): domain Eukaryota; kingdom Metazoa; phylum Mollusca; class Gastropoda; order Lepetellida; family Haliotidae; genus Haliotis; species Haliotis cracherodii. The sequence goes on along the minus strand of NW_027266276.1, from coordinate 7,049,474 downwards.
TTGGCAAAGCAAAGGTAGAAAGTTGTCTTTTGGGTGAGATGGGTGGCCCTGAAAAGGGCCGTTTTGGGGAAGAAGAAAACTTTTCTGCTGCTGTCCAAGAAGAATCATCATGTCCAAGCTTATGACAAGACAAGGATCGTCGAAGGGGTACTTGCTGTCATCTGGGTATGTCATCGGGGTGACCACCGTGACACCACTTGTAGGGTCCAAAAAAAAGAAAAGCTTGTAGGAAACAGGAAGCGGAAACAGATTGAACCATACACAACAACAGCAGTAGACAAACGGGAACTTGAACGGGAACTGGAACGGGAACTTGAACGGGGAACTGGAACGGGAACTTGAACGGGGAACTGGAACGGGAACTTGAACGGGAACGCAGGACACGGGAAACGTCGTCCTCCTAGGCAGCCGGCTCTGCTACGTCATTCGTGTACCTCTGTTTCTCTTCGCAGAGATAGTGTAGTTGTAGTTGCTTCTGGTGTTTCACCAGCCCGGTTAGCTTGAGGTAATCGCAGTCTGGGGACCACTTGTGATGTGCCGCCCAAGGATTGTCGTGGGGTGCCCATTGTCTCAGCCGCACACCACATTGGAAACAGCACACACCATCGGCACCCTGAGTGTAGACAAAGCCCGCATGAGCCATCTCTTCAGCAGTCTGATACATTTGCGTGGGCCACGTCTCAAACGAAGCGAGCCTTCTTTCAAAGCGCAGATAATAGTGCGATGGCGTTTGACTGAGCAGTGACACCGCCTCCTCGGCATGACTCTTACTCCAACATCCACGAGTATCTGTACCCTCCATTCCCACATCTTCGCCACGCGTCGTCGTCGTCGTACCACTCTTCTTTGTTTCAGCCATTCTTGATTTTATCACATCAATTTTACAAGTGACACTGACCCATTCGAATCCACTCTTGTTTTATGGGGGAAGAACCGGATCGAAATGGGCTGCTTCCTGGTTGGTCCAAAACGCAACGCACCGATTGGTTCGTTTCGGGGCCTGGCCTGCACCTCGGTTTTCCAAAACGACCCGACCCCTGTGTTTCTTTTCCATAGGAAATGGATTTTACCATGGGAGAGAAAGCACAACTCGGGTCGGGTGCTGTGTTCTGATTGGTCGAGGCTGTGTTCTGATTGGTCGACAATCCAGGCTTCGGATTGGTCCGATTTCGATCCTGTTTTGGGGAAGGGTTGTCCATCCATCCATCAGACGTTCAGACCCTCTTAGAGTACAGGCGTTCATCAGACACACATCGCTATCATGACGAGCAACCAAAGTACGCCCTATCGTTTGGAGAGGAAAGATACCACCCGCTCCAGACGGTTAAGAACTGCTAATCATACCTATCGTTTGACTTTCAACCCAGACTACTTGGACACCGTACCACCGGAACGCGCCCCCCTGGAACTGCCAGCTTTATTTGACAGGGTGATCGATGACTTTTATGAACAGATGTCAGGTCAGAAGGGAGATCGTATTGGTCTAGGTATCGATCATCCCGCTTTGAACACCCCCATACGGATTCCCTTTCGACGTTTTGAAGATCTCCATGGGCCAGATATTTTGCAGGCCGTGGAAAAAGTCCAACAGTCCAACAAAGACCTGAACATCGATGCCACCATGGATGTGACTTTAGTACACGTCGCAGATCCCGACAGGTTAGGATCGGGCAGTGGTGCTCCCCGGCTGAAAAACGTGATTGGACTCGAAGCTTTTTTAACACGCAAAAAGTGCATCGTACGGATCAAGAACGAAGATCAATCCTGTTTGGCACGGGCCCTGGTGGTGGCACAGCATTATGCCCACAAACCCCATCCTCTGACCCCAGCATGGGAAGCCCAGTTAGTGAGACTGACGAGAACGAATCGCGTCGACGTTCAAGGCCTACGGGCACGGGCCTTGTTTCGACGCCTTGGCCTGCCTGAAGGTCCCTGTCGGGGGCTGGACGACCTCGCACGCGTGGGACGGGCCTTGACCCTCCTGCATTATCAACTGAAAGTCTACAGTCAAGAGGTGGGTCAGAGACTGTTGTACAAGTGTGATGAGGCTCCACCTCACGCCAGGGTGCTGCATTTATACCATCATGATCAGCACTACGATGTCATCACTTCCATGTCCGCTTTTTATGGCTCTGTCCATTACTGCGAACGCTGCGACAAACGTTACGACCATCCCGAAAAACATCCCTGCACCAAGGAATACCGCTGTTACCGCTGCTTCTACTCTAGCTATTGCGGACCCCAGGAAGAGCTCGGGATCCCTTGCTTGACATGTCAAGGTTGGTTCCCCAATCCAACGTGTTACACCCGGCATCTCCAGTCACCGTCAGAGGGAAAACCCAGCGCCTGTCAATCGATTCACAGGTGCCCGAACTGTTTTCAGCTGGTCCGCGTCTTGGAGACCCCCATGGTTCACCACGAGTGCTTCGACGAAGAACATCCCTGCTTGGTGTGCCGAGAACCCATGACCCCAGACCATCGCTGTTACATGACGCCTCTCCGTGAAGAAAACGAGGTGGAGGAGGAGGAGGGGGAGGGGGAGGGGGAGGGGGGAGAGGAAACGGAGAAGGAGGGGGAAGAGGAACAACATCACGTACGAGACGACGTCCAATACGTCTTCTACGATTTTGAATGCATGCAAGACACGGGGGAGCACATTCCAAATTTGTGCGTGGTGCAACTAGGATGTGGACGATGCATCAGTGAAGTGAGCAAGAACTTGTGCGAACACTGCCCATGGAGAGAAGAAGGGTATGGTCCCAGCCGTGAGATCGTGTTTCGAGGGCCCACCACGCGACATGATGTGTGTGTGTGGTTGACCACGTTGTGTGAAATACCCAAGAAGAAGCCCAACCCGGAGGAAGAGGAGGGCAGCACACGCAAGGGGACAACAGCCCCCCTGGGGAAAAAAAGAAAACGGAATGACACCCCCTCAAGAAAGGACGCTACCAAACGTCAACGGCATGCATCACCCCAGCAGGAGGCGGAGGAGACGGAAGAGGTGGAGGAGGTGGAAGAGGTCTTGGAAGTGAAGAATACAAAGAAGCCAAAGAACAAGAACACCTCCTGCCATACAGTCCCGAAGGAGGATCGCATTTATGTGATGGCCCACAATGCACGATCCTATGATTTACACTTAATCCTGAAGGGCCTGTCCCCCCTCCTGGTGACACTCCCCACCAAGATTCGACATGGCCAACAAATTTTGCAGATGACCCTGGGACGGCTGTGTTTCGAAGACAGCTTAAATTTCATCCCTTACCCCCTGAAAGCCTTTCCCAAGAGCTTTGGGCTGAAAGAAATGAAGAAAGGGTACTTTCCACACTTTTTCAATACGAGAGTCAATCAGACCTACAGAGGTCCCTATCCACCAGCCGTCACGTACGATCCCGATGGCATGTCTCCCGCGGAACGCTCAGCCTTCCTCCAGTGGCATACCCAAAAAGTGCAAGAAGGAGCCTTGTTCGACTTACAAGAAGAACTTTTAGCTTACTGCCAGAGCGATGTGGACATTTTGAGACGGGGATGCGCCGACTTCCGACAGAACGCCATCCACTCGGTGGGCATGGATCCCTTTGTGGAAGTGATGACAGCTGCTGCGTTCACCATGAAATCCTTCCGAAAACACGACCTGAAACCCAATACCATCGCCATTCTTCCACCTCAAGGCTACCAACCCAAGAGAAACTATTCCCAGGCCTGTATGCACTGGCTCCACTCTCTGATGGAAAGGGACCCCCATCTGCACCTCCAGCACGCCAGGAATGGCGGTGAAAAAGAGTTCACCTGTGGAGAGGGCCAACATCGGTACAGCGTGGATGGGTACGATCCAGCGACAGGCACCGTCTACGAATTCCTGGGCTGTTTCTGGCATGGGTGCAAGACCTGTCACAAGACCCGACGTGGAGAACCGCATCCCGTCCTGGGCACGTCGTTGGGAGCCCGTTACAATGACACCCACTACCGCTTGAGTCTCTTGAGTCAACACCCTGAGGTGAAACGGGTCGTCGCCCTGTGGGAGCACGAGTTTACGAAAATGCAACGGGAGGACTCCGCTCTACGTGCTTTCTTGCAGGGACCCCACTGTCGTCACGTCCCCGGGCCGCTCAACCCTCGCGACGCCTTCTATGGAGGACGCACCAATGCCACGCGATTATGCTACGAAGCCCAAGAAGGTGAAACCATCAAGTACATCGATATTTGTTCCCTTTATCCCTACATTTGTAAGACCGGAGCGTTTCCCACGGGACACCCGACCCTTCTCCATCAACCCCCTGTGGACACGTTGTTTGAACTGAAAGGCCTGATCCAATGCCGTGTCCTACCCCCGAAACGACTCTACCATCCGCTACTGCCTTACAGATCGGGTGGCAAACTGCTCTGTCCTTTGTGCCGTACGTGTGCCGATACCCGGTCAGACTTCCCCTGCGAGCACACGGACGAAGAGAGGTCATGGGTGGGGACGTACGCCACCGTAGAACTCCAGGAAGCCGTGAAGAAGTATGACTACCGGGTGCTTCAGATCTACGACGTTTGGCATTTTGACACCTTTGCACAGCATGACCCCGACACCCAGCAAGTGGGACTCTTTGACACTTACATCGATCGGCATTTCAAGGAGAAGCTCGAAGCCAGCGGATACCCCGAAGGATGTACGGATCACGACGCTTACATCCAGGAGATCTACGACAAAGAAGGCATTCGGTTGGACAAGGACCGCATCGAAAAAAATCCAGGACGCCGCACGATTGCCAAGATGCAACTGAATTCGCTCTGGGGCAAGTTTGGGCAACGGGTAGACTACAGTCAGAACGTCTATATGAACGATCCTGCACAGTACTTTGCCTTGTGGAGGGATGACCGCAATACCATCGAGGATGTGACCGTTGTCAACGAACACATGGTGGAAGTGACCTATACCCAGCAGAAAGAATTCCAAACCCCTCATTCTCATTTCAATGTCGCCATCGCTGCTTGGGTCACCGCCCAAGCACGTCTCAAGCTGTACGAGACCCTTGCCCTGGTGGGCCGCAGGGTCTTGTACTTTGACACGGACAGTGTCATTTACATTCATCGACCCCACGACGCGAATCCAGAGCTGGGTCATTCGTTGGGTGAGTTTACGGATGAACTGGACGGAAACACCATCAAGACGTTTGTGTCAGGAGGTCCCAAAAACTATGGCTATGAGTTAATGAACCCCAGACCCGATGGAACGCGCACGACCTGCAAAGTGCGAGGGTTCACTTTGAATTACCGAAACCAACGCCATCTCAACTTTGACACCATGAAAGGACTGATACTGGGACAACGGTCTGGGAAAGAGGAGGAAGAGAAAATCAGTTTGGATTACCCTCATCAGATCATTCGAAAAGGACCTCGGCACGAAAACGCACTCGTGACCCGTCCCACCCGAAAAGACTATCGTACCGTGTACGACAAGCGACGTGTCGTCTACGACGACACCACAGGCCTACCTGTAGACACGCTCCCCTTTGGGTACAGAGACGACTTTCTATAATTTTTTGCATGACAAGGGGATCGAAACTGAATCGACATGAACCCCGACAGAAAAAAAAAAAAAAACGGATCGAAATCGGACCAATCCGAAGCCTGGGTTGTCGACCAATCAGAGACCGTGCTCGAGCCATGGTGGGCTCTGATTGGTCGAACCGAGGTTGTGCTTTCTCTCTCACGCTACAAGCCTAACCCTATGGAAAAGAAACACAAGGGTCGGTCCAGTTTGGAAAAATGGAGACTCAGACCAGACACCGGAACGGACCAATCAGAAAGCAGGACCTCCGTGGCTTTTAATACGACCGATGCTCTCCGGTCATCACTTTTCACTGAACGGACCAAGCAACCACATCGTCCCCCTCTGATTGATGTTCCTCACGTTGTGTTGGTTGTTGGCGTTTTATCTGGAAGAAACACGTGTTTGGAGAGAGTACCATCAAGTGTTGACGCACCTCCGTGAAGACTTGGAAAGAAACAACAACAACAACAACAACGAACAGAACATCCGGACAACATCATGTCGAAACGGTTGAATGACAAGACACGAAGCGACACGAGTGGCCAAGGAAGCAGTGGAGATGGGAACGGTGACATGACTGCTGAACTGTGGGGTGAAGTGTACGACTTGCTGTGTTTAAAGATGAAGACCGACGACGCGTACGCCAAGTTACGTGCGAAGGGCGACAACCTGATGTGCGAACAGATACGTTCAAAGATGAGGAAGCTGACTGAACCCGAGAAAGGTACATCGGAGAAGACGATAAAGAAGATCCAGAAGAAAAAGACAAGCAAACCCACAGTCGTTGTGATCCCCACATCAGCAGCAACACCCACCACCACCACCACCACCACAGCAGCAACAGCAACAACGGCTGCAGCGACCACAGACATCGAAACGATGGGGACATCCTTTTTGAAACCTGCAACACCTGCAAAAAGACGATCACGGAAGAAATTATCTCTGAAGATCTCTCCTCAAGAACAGCTGTAAGTACCCTTGCTCTTCTTTGTCTCAGTCATTCTTGATGTGATTCATATTCATGACCTATTCCTATGATAAATGGACTCTGTCCTATGATTGACAGGACCCCTGATGTCAGTTCAGTCCAGGGCGTGCTAGAACAGTGGTGGGAACAAACCCCTCGGGAGCCCACCTATTCACCGAATGCCCCTGCTGTGACGATGGCGACGGGTGACCGTGAGGATCATGAAGCGCTCAAGCTGGCCACTCTCCCTTCCATGGATCTGGACACGCTCCCCCTGCTTGAGGCTTCTTGGTCACCAACATCCCCGGAAGATGTTCATGTCTACTCCTCAGGTACGCCCCTGGTTTGCGATGATAATGAAGATGACAACGACGTTGACCTGGATCCTTATGGAGAAGCTCAACTCACTCCCCTACAACGCGGATGTCGTATTTGCCGACACAACAACATGTTAAGATACATCAGTTGCAACAGCGGGCAAGTGATGTGTCATACCTGTGGTCTGGAGCTCATAGACTGTACTTGTAGTATGTTGACCTATGACCGCATAATGACACATGATGACATGCCTATCACATCTGCTGAGGATCACATCTTATGGTGATCCTCCTCTTCACTCGAAGAACTTGTCAACACGTAAGCTGCAACCGTGATCAAGTGATGTGTCATGTCTGTTTCAGGGAGACCATAGACTGTACGTGTTGAACGGATGGACCTCTCACAGGGTTGAGGGAGGACCACCTCTTATGGGCTTGAAGATGGAAGAGGAAAACGTTGTCGCGTTATTGTTGTTGTTGTTGTGGTTGTTGTAGGGACATGCAAAGCACTCCCTCCTCCATTGACTTTTCGTATTTCCATTGTATCTGGTTGTGATTGGTTTTTTTCATGATTAAACAGTGATTGATTGAACTGACTCTTTGTGTCTTGATTGATCTCAACTCCAATAGAGTGCCGAACCGAGGGTAGAGGTTGAGTTGAGATGTCGTTGACGTTGTCTGTCCGTCTGTCTGTCTGTGCATCTGTCATGTCAGTGCACACCCAAGTGTAAAATTAAAATAAAAAATAGATAAAAGAGAAAGGCCATGCTTGAAAGATCAGCTGCCTGGTGTCGGTCATTCCAGTACGCATCGATCCCCACACCCCCTCCCCGTGTACCATGTCATGTCATGGATCGTGTCACGAATCATGCCGTGTGTCCGTCAACCCAAACACAGGATGACGTCACATGATGAGGTGGAGGAGGTGGAAGCTAAGGTCATGACCTTCCGTGGAAGGGAGTAGGGTGGAGAGTTTCATAAAAGCAGGCGAACCCTCAGACCTTCTTTCAGTGAAGTCACCGTCATCATGGAGCAAAGACGTTCTATGAATGCCATGTCATCCTCCCGAGATGTCACTGATTCCGAGTGGGTGTCTGAAAAGGCGAGAGAACAAGAAGCGAGAAAACGTTCCCTCTTTAGGGACGACACGTGGCGACTCAGTGACATTCTGGAGGGACCTTTTCCTTCTTACACCCTGTGTCATCCTTCTCATCCTCACTATGATTCATTTCAAGAACGTCTGAGATCTTTTAAAACGTGGCCTAAACAGATGACCCAGACCCCGTATGACATGGCCATGGCTGGCTATTTCTATCCAGGACAAGGTGACTGTGTGACCTGTTATTGCTGCGGTGTGGCACTCCGCCAATGGGAAGCCACAGACCAACCCTGGAAAGAACATCTGAAGCACGCCAAAGTGCCCTGCGAATACTTGTGTGTGTTTTGTCCTGATGGAGAAGTGAACGAAAAATACAGACGTTTGGTGTCCCAAGAAGCACGGAAGAGAAGAGTCGAGTGTCTTGTTCACTCCAAGTGACAACGTTTCTTTTTTCAAAGTGTACAGACGTTCATACCCCCAGTGTTCACAAAAGTCACAGGGACGGCCCCCTCATCCTGTGACTTTTTGTTTTGTGGTGTTGGTTCATGTGAGCGAGGGGATTAAATTTTTTTTAAAAACTCATAGTCGTGTTCTGTGGTCTGTAGGATGAAGAAAAACAAAACAGGATCGAAATGCACACCCCGATAAAAAAAACCGGATCGAAATTGGACCAATCCGAAGCCTGGGTTGTCGACCAATCAGAGACCGTGCTCGGGTCATGCGGGACTCTGAATGGTCGAACCGGGCTTGTGCTTTCTCTCCCATGGTAAAATCCATTTCCTATGGAAAAGAAACACAGGGGTCGGTCCGTTTTGGAAAACCGAGGTGCAGACCAGGCCCCGAAACGAACCAATCGGGGGCGCGGCCTTGGGGACCAATCAGGAGGGTGGGTGTCAGTGACTCTCCTATAAAAACAAAACAAGAGCGAAGCCACTCACACACACACACACTGCATTCTATGAAACCCATCATGCCAGCTCGATACAGTTGTATGAAGTGCCAGACCGACAGTCACAGTTACCTGTACTGCCCTGAAGTGACATGTCTCGAGTGTGGCACTCAAGGTCACCGTCACTATGTCTGTCCGAAGATGAACAGTCAAGAGAAGCAGGAGAATCGGAACCTGGGTCCCTGTTACAACTGTGAAGCCATGGGTCATTTCGCTGCAGATTGCCCAGAACCCAGTCGAAAGAAGACTTCCCATCGCCTGGACCACTGTTACAACTGTCAAGCCCTGGGTCATTTCGCTGCAGATTGCCCAGAACCCAGTCGAAAGAAAACGTCAGCAACACCGTCCACGTCGACACCCGTGACACCCGTGGCACCCGTGACACCCGTGACACAAGTGGTTCATCTCATCGAAGACGTGCACGTCGATGTCCTCGACCTAAAAGAATGCCTCGCACAACTCCGGGCGGACATCACACCTCTTGTAGAGAAAAGAAAACGGGCCAGAAGCCTCTCAAGAAAGCACGCTTCAAAGCGCCGACGACACCTTCAGTCCGAGGATGAGATGGAAGTAGAGGATGAAGAAGAGAGATCATCTGAACAAAGTGACTAACGCATGGGGCCATGCTACCCCACTGTTTTTTACCAGTGTCCCATCGTTTGCAGTTTTTCCAGTGTTCCAGTGTTCCAGTGTTCCAGTGTTCCTGACGTTTCCTGTCGTTTCCAGTTTCCAGTTTCCAGTTTGTTTTCCAACGGCCCTTTTCAGGGCCACCCATCTCTCCCGAAAGACAACTTTCCTCCTTTGCTTTGACGACCCTCCCACCCACCCACCCACACCATGAACCCGTCTCCTCCTCCTCCTTTCCTTCCTCCCTCCCTTCACCACCACCACCCTCCCTCCCTCCCTCCACCACCGCCACCCCCTGGAGGCGCGCGCCACCGGACACGGAAGCGCCACCCTCTTGGAGGCGCGCGCCTCCGGACACGGAAGCGACGGCCTCTTGGAGGCGCGCGCCTCCGGACACGGAAGCGACGCCCTCTTGGAGACGCACGCCACCGGAAACGGAAGCGACGCCATCTTGGAGGCGCACGCGCAGAGTCCCATCATGCACTGCGCAGGTCACGTGACCGGAAACGGATGTGCCGCCATCTTGGTTCCAGAATCCTGAGTGGTTCCAGAATCCTGAGGGGGTTCCATACAGAGGTCCACAACTACTTAGAACCTTCGTACCCCGACGTGGATCGTTGTTCACAATATCGATCACCGGATTGACTGGTCGGACTGTTCCAGACTCGATTATCTACAAATAGCTGGAATATAGCTGAGAGCGGCGTTAAACAAACAAACAAACAATCAAACAAACAAACAAACGAACGAACATAATGCTGTCATCTTTCATTTACCACCGGCATATGTTAAAGTTAACGTGCAACGTATATAAAGTTCCGATGTGTTATATACAGTAAACTACGGCTATAACGAACTCAAAGGGACCACTAATTTTAGTTCGTTATAACCGTAGTTCGTTATAAGCATATATACAACAAATGGCCGGGACTAAAAAATAAGTTCGTTATATCGGTCAGTTCGTTATAAGCGTGTTCGTTATAACCGTAGTTTACTGTAACACGTGATGAAGATCCGGGTGAAGCCCAACAACAAGATGATATTCTTCTCATACACATCCGGGATCCGGAGCTTGCGTGGAGTTTAAATACAGATGCATCTTGATAAATAAACTCACATAGCAATGCCGTACAATGATCCGGAATGCATGCTTAGAATTCAGGAAGAAGGAATGTCAGGAATTGACAAATCTCACTTTTCTTTCAAAGCGGTGTTTTTGAAAAGTGCACAGGTTAGTGTTTCTGTCTCCATTATTGTGTTGTTGTTTGTTTGTCGTTTATCGCCGCACTTAGAAATATTCCAGCTATATTTGTTTGTTTGTTGTTTAACGCCGCACTCAGCAATATTCCAGCCATATGACGGCGGTCTGTAAATAATAGAGTCTGGACCAGACAATCAAGTGACTGATATCATGAGCATCGATCCACGCAATTGAGATACGATGACATGCATCAAAAAAGTAAGCGAGCCTTACCACCCGATCCCGTTAGTCTCCTCTTATGACAAGTTTAGTTCCCTGTTAGGGCAAGCCTTGGTGCTTAAGACCAATTCTAGCCCGCATCTTCAGGGGTCTCCAGCTATACGACGGCGGTGCATTAATTTATGTTGAATTGTATCTATTTTCCTCTCTTGCTTTACCGTATAAGGTGTAAATATAGTGCATGGTATTGTAACCAGTAAAACATGTGCATGTTATGCTAATTGGTGACATCAAGCGAAACGTTGCATTCTTGTATGCATGTATAACGCATGCATGATTGTGTTTTTTGCACAGACGCAAACACGAACAAACATTAGAAGCCTGCAGAGTGAGTGAGATTCTGTTTATCGCTACATGTACGGTAGTCCTACAGTCATCGGACGGCGATCTTATACATATACACTTCCGGGGGGCACGGGGGGCCCAGTCGTCTAAGGCGCAGCGATTCGCTGTGCAGAGTTGCGTCCCTTGGGCACGCCAGAAACCTATAATTATGGGTTCGAATCCCGGTTCGCCCCGATTATGTTTCTAGGTTTGTCAGCACCATACCCGTGCTCGTGGGTTTCACCGAAGTGGTAAACGTCTGAGACCTGCATCACTTCGGGCTTTCCTCCCACATTTAGCTGACACGCCGTGATATAACTGGAATAATGTTAAAAGCGGCGTAAAACCCAACTCACTCACTCACATATACACTTACGGGAAAAGGTAAGTACATACCCTTGTTTGATGGTGGCGAAATATGAACAAACACAAGATGGTTATTCGATGGTGATGTATTTGATACAGGTATCTTAGTTGTGTATTGGGTAAGGCCCAGTTTGCAGTGTTCGGCGTCAGTTTTCATCTTAGTTCAGTAACGTTTTGATAACATTTGTAATTTTTTGGTCAAACAAATTCAATTTTCAAGTGTTTGCTTTCCTTCGCCCGCAGTTTATATGAGGGAAAGTCTCATAAGAATGGATTTTATATTCTCTTTGCCCACCAAGTAAAGGAATTTTCTGAAAAAATAATTAAATGAAGACAGAACAGAAATAGAATATGAATCGGGCGTGTAAGATATTTTTTTTCAGGTTAATACTAGTAATACCGTACAAATAGCCGAAACGCCATATTCCAAGGTGTTGTAATTTGTGAGGGGATATTTTTCAAATGTCTCCACATAAAACTAAATATTGAAAAAAAAATGGAATTTGATATGAATGTAGTCATAATGAATAGCAAATATGAGCCGCTGATCATGAATTATTACAGTGCAGTGGTTGATAGCAACTTATGCCTGTCGTAAGAGCCGACTAAACGTAAACTAGGTTGAAAATGAATTCCATATTCTTTTCGTGTGTCCAACGTCCGAACAGTTAAGACAACGATACATTAACACGAATTTTATCTTCATCCTAACATCGATCAAATTAATATTGTGACGGGATCGGGTGGTCTGGCTCGCTGACTTGGTTGATGAATGTCATCGATCCCAATTGCGTAGATCGATGCTCATGTTGTCAATAACTGGATTGTCTGGTCCAGACTCGATTATTTACAGACCGCCGTCATATAGCTGAAATATTGCTGAGTGCGGCGTTAAACAACAAACAAACAAACAAAAAGATTTTAATGCCATCGCCACACTCTAACATTATTACAAATCTAGCAAAAATATTTGTACTATGTACATATGGAAAGAAATGTACGGTTAAGTGCAATTCTGCCTGTACCATAACGTTTGTACACAATGGCCTGAGGCCAAAAAGTACTGAATTAAATAAATTGATTGATTGAAAGAGGCGATTTAATGGATCGGGTGATCAGGCTCGCTGACTTAGCTGACGCATGTCATCGTATCCCAGTTGCGTAGATCGATCCTCATGCTGTCAATCACTGGATTGTCTGGTAATGCCTCATTTTTTTTTATAGCCCGTCAATTGCTAAGTGCGACATTAAACAAAAGAGAAAAGACCTTTCTTTTACAGATTGGGTTGCATTTCATTTTTATTGTAAGGGATCACGTCAATTTACACACTAAAATAAATCCAATGTCCGGAATTATTCTTATATGATGCATAAAGTATATAAGTTTAACCAAAAGTGTCAGTAGTGAAAATGGCGGGAAATTGTCATGTACCGATACACCAGTTTGACAGCGAGGACGTAGAGATGGCGCGAGTTGTGGCGTCACGTGACTGTCATCGCCCTCCGCAGGCAGAGACAGCTGAAAGATCGTCAGTGGGTTTGTTCGGTGAGACATATTCGTCAGGGTGGGTTGGGCATGTGTGGCCATTGGAGCGTGCATGTTACTTTGTGTGGGGAGTATAATGTTTACAGGCTGACTGACACATAGCAGTCAAAGGACATATTTGCCAGAACATTGTGAATCCGATTTCTATCGATTTACGTTGAATGGGTGTGTGTATAAAGATGGGCGTGGTTGACAGAGTGACACCGCAATACCTGACACCGCTCTGAAAACCCCACAGAAACTTGCCACAATATGTGTCTTTTCAGTGTACGTTTTTTTTCATTTGAAAAGGGTTTGTGAATTTTTCAACAAAAATGGAAAGGAGCTTGTGTTAAGAATGAATTTACAAAAGAATGAGTGAGCAAAGATAAGCACCCTCGATTATCCAGACTAATATATTTCCATTCTGTTATGATAAATATTTGCACTGTTTGATAAACTGGATAATCGAGTCATATTCCAGCATCGACATACGCGACAGTTAAAAGACAGGGTTTCACACATTGTACTCATGTGGAGATTCAGACCCGGGTCTTCAGTGTGAACGTTTGTTTGTTTGTGTGTTGTTTAACGCCGCACTCAGCAGTATTCCAGCTATATGACGGCGGTCTGTAAATAATCGAGTCTGGACCAGACAATCCAGTGATTGATATCATGAGCATCGATTCACGCAATTGGGATCGATGACATGCATCAAACAAGTCAGCGAGCCTGACCACCCGATCCTGTTAGTGGCCTCTTACGACAAGCAAAGTCGCCTTTTACGGCAAGCATGGGTTGCTGAAGACCTATTCTACCCCGGATCATCACGGGTCCTTGTACTAGTTTGGAAAAATGGCGGTTTTGCAGTGCTATCCCTCTGAGATACATATCATTTCGCAGTTTAACATGAACATCCCACATAGACACTGTATACTGACTCCGAGCCGAGCAGTTCTTGTTTTGCCCCTTAATGTCGAGCGCCAGGCGGGGTAACAACAAGTACCATCTTTTTAGTATGACTTCGACTCTCCGGTGAGCTGTTATAGCTACAGGAAGAGAAGAAAAAAATAAACAATTTGATTTCAAGATTTTGACAAAGTGTATTTCAAATTAAGTACGGGTGACCAAGTCGTCCATGGCGCTGCAAAGTGCCATGCAGAGTTGCGTCCCTTAGGCATGCCACGATCCCGTGATCGTGAGTTCTAAAACCAGATTCACATGATAATGGTCACTGGTTTGTCAGCACCATACCCCTGCATGTGCGTTTCTCCTTACTCGTGACCATCTACGACCTGTTTCACTTCTGCTTTCCTCCCACACAATCATGAGTGAGTGAGTTGGGTTTAACGCCGCTTTTAACAGTATTACAGTTATATCACGGCGTGTCAGCTTAATGTGGGAGGAAAGCCCTAAGTGATGCAGGTCCCAGACGTTTACCACTTCAGTGAAACCCTGACAAACCTGGAAACGAAATCGGGGCGAATCGAGATTTGAACCAAAAATCATAGGTTTCTGGCGGGACACAACTCTGCACAGCGAATCGCGGCGCCTCAGACGACTGGGCCACCCGTGCCCCAACGATTTGGCTAAAATACTACCGATGTGACGTAAAGCGTAAACTCACTCACTCACTCAATCCTCCCACACAAAGCTGATACGACGTGATATAAACACGCTCACTCAAAAATGAAAGTTAAAGTTTCTTAAGCTTTTTTTGCCCAGAAAAATAAGAAACTCGGAATACTGAAAGATTCGTGAATACGCTTTTGTGTTCACTTCAATTAATTTTGCTCTTTTTCTGGTATTATAATAGTTATCAAATTTCAAATATATTTGAAAAGACATGTCGTCATGGATATCTATACTGCATGAGTTAATCGATGGATTAAAATACTGATAAATTATGTCCATTTTTTTTCAATTGGAAAAAACCATTTTGTTTCATTTGGAAAATAGAAAACCTGCACGCTGACAAAGCGCTGAGGCCGTAGAACAAGGGAGCTAACTCCTACTATCGTAGAAGCCAATCATGTTGAAGCCATGTTTCACCATCGGGCTCCAACTCTTCAAATAGTCAGGGGACAATAGTTTGCAGAAGAAAACAAAATCGGAAAACAATAAATACAATTGTAAAATTGTAAAGTACACAAACAATATGTTGTTGTTTAACCGCAATTAACCGTGTTCTGTCTCATCACGTAAGAATGTTTTGAAATGAACAAAGACGCTTGTCTTCACCATTCCCAACACTAGGTCGGAGAGGCCACGTGAAAATTAACATGGAAGGATTCACCTGAGAACGAAGGGAAAAATTATCAGATGCCTTGTGCATATGTTGTATATTATCTACCATACAGCATTTCCCGTGCTCAAAGGATGTACGTACGTTTATTTAATCAAAAATCAAATAAATAATTTGCACCTGTCTAAATAATAAACACATATAGTAAGAATCTAAATTTATGAAATATCGTCATCCATATTTATCAATTATCGATTTTAATTTTAAATAACCAGTTTGATGACCAGAATTTTTTCATACATCATATAATATTTGGAAACTACACAACTGATAATTTTATTTTCGTATTTCTTTCTTTTTGTTGTTGTTATTTTGTATTTTTTATGAAAAATGAACATTCGTCATTCAGAAGGAAATACTAATAATACGTAAATATTATTTTAATCAGAAATAGTAAATATTATAACATTGTGCTAAATGTGGGGCTAAATGAATGGAAAAAACACTTTTACAACTGAATATGAGTAATACATAATTGTCCGGTCAATTCTGTAAATTTATCTCTTACGAATAACTTTACAACAAGGTGATATATCGCTTACAACCATGAAATTGTGTCGTGTAAATACGTTGTTTACAACAGACGCCTATTTGCATGAGCCACTAGATAAAAATAGCCGTGCGGTATATAGGATCCGTCCCAGCATTCAGTGGATAGTGCTCGCCATTTCCACTTCGGGAAAGTTAAAGTCTAATGAAAAGAGTTGTACACTTAAGTGATATTTTAAACCGCTCGCTGGTTATAAACAGCCTTTAAAGGTCACGAGGCTGTTCAATTTTCATGTAAGTATTTTTTGGTTAAATTAGATACAATCTGTTGCCTTTTCTTTTCGTTTTGCGAAGAAATATCAGTGTGCTGTCAAAATTTTGCGTGGGCCGTTCGCCAAGTTCCTATTTCGACCGGGACAGGAAAAAATGATAGGACCTGTAACTCAATCTGATTCGATTTAACAAAAACCTTACAGTTACTTAACTGTCAAAACATTTCATGGCTTCCTCCGATATAGCGAATCATTCACTGGATTATTTAGGTCACGTCGAATGGTTTTGGACACCGGTTCAACTTTTCAATGGAATATTTCATCAAAATCGAAAGCTTTTGTCCCAAAGCAGAAGTTTCTATCTAGCCACTGCGACAGTTCTGTCTAGTCTCGATATGATGTTCGTGCATTCCGTTAGTTGATGCAGTGCATTTAACAGTATGAGTTAATCAGGGCGTTGTCTTTGCGGTTTAGGCTGATTAGTTGATGTAGGGTAGGCCTATCACTGGTTCTCAATGAACATGATGAAGTCCAAGCTGATACATTATTTGAGAAGCTTGTTGACATGGGCTCATTTTGATCCATCTGCACACTAATTGTATTGTTAGTCATAATTATTTTAATGATTAATATTTTTATGTAGATCTAAATGTTATCAACTGTTTGGAGCAGAGCCTTTTTACAAATACGTTATTCTTACGATATATCGGACCAATTCATTTTCTAGGACATTGATTTATCGTCATTCAAAATGTCCTGCAGATATTTTTCATATGGGAAGAGATTATAGAGTAATGTCCTAGCAAAAATAGATAAAATAATAAAATATCCTACAGACATTTGTCTCCATCAAAATCCCTGCTTACAGATAATTTCAAGTAGTGTGAAACCGAAAACTACCTCTTTTGACTTGTTGACACTAATTGTCCTTCCTGCTTTCAAGTTTGTTGAAATTTGAAGGTAGATTAAATAAAGACATGACTTTGAAAATGTCATTCTGAAAAAGGGAAATAAATCGCCACTTGTCCAGAGCAATCAGCCTAGGTCATATTAATGTGTGAGTGGCTAGGTTCTTGAAGGTGTGAGATGGTATTCGTGGTTTAATAGGAATGTGATGTAATTGTTATCCAGTTTAACTTCCTCGGATGACATTTTTCATATTGGAGAGTTGAATTTTTCACACTTGCAGTATTTTCTTCACAAATGAAGCTTTTCCACTTAACACACTTTCTGTGTCCAGGTAAATATTTTACTTCTTATAACAGTATTTGCCATTTGAGAACAAGTTTATTCATCATCCCTTGAAGCTTATGTGTCATTGTATGCCCACCAATTCTCGAAAAAGTGCAGCACTTGAAATGCAGTGTAACCTTGTTAACATGGTTAGTCAGAACCCTAATAGTCCAGAAACTGCACCTTACTTCCAGTTACCATGGGAACGGTTATATTTAATTAATGGGTAATTTGTTTTCTCTTACCTGGCATGTTAACAATGGTTAAATACTTGTTTATTTGTCAGTGATGTTTTGATAACTTTCCATGTTCCCTGCTAGAGTGGTGTACAACTGGAAAACTATGCATACCCAGCATGCATTTTGCCTGTCTGTCATAAAGTGGAATGGCATCCTTTAATGTTGATATACATTGTTTGTTTGACTTTAGATGTATGTAATGCACAGAGCCTAAAGCTTTATTTGGCAATGTGGTGACTAAACAAGTCACATCGCAATTCTTCGTTTGTTTCCAAATTGTGGTAAATGATAAACATGGCAGAAAGATAAATTGGTTGTATACTTATCATGCTCATCCCTCAGGGTATAATTTGATGTACCTCTGTGTGGCAGTGGGGGGCGGTCGGGTAGCCTAGTGGTTAAAGCATGTGCTCACCACGCCGAAGACCCGGGTTCGATTTCCGACATGAGTACAATGTGTGAAGCCCATTTCTGGTGTTCCCTGCCATGAAATTGTTGGAATATTGCTAAAAGCGGTAAAAAACCTCACTCACTCACTGTGGCGTGTACACAAACCCACAACTTACAGTATCCATGATTCATTATCTGGAAATTTGTTAAACCAGATGAACTTAATAGAGCTAGTACTATCTAGAATAACTAGGCTTCAGTGTATCTTGCCCATGGCAACCAGTGTAGAGTGTGTCCCCCTCTGCATTGCTAGTTGGGAATCCCAGGTTAAATACAACCTATGCTGACCTTAAATGAAGAGTTAATGGATGAGATGGTCAGACTCGATGACTTGGTTGGTGTATTGTCAAACCCAGAATGTGTGGATAGTTGTTCATAATGAAAACACTGTTAAGATTCGGGTTAGAATAGGCCTTCAGCAACGCATGCCACTAAGAGGCCACTAACGGGATCAGGTGGTCAGACTCGCTGACTTGGTTGATGCATGTCAACATATTCCAATTGTGTAGATCGATGCTCATAATGTCAATCACTGGATTATGTGGTCCAGACTTATTTACAGACCGTCATCTTATTGCTGGAATATTGCTGAGTGTGGCGTTAAACAACAACGAACATACAAATAATAATGTAAATCACTGGATTGTCTGGTCCACTATCATATGTATATATATTTATATATAGCTGTAATATTGCTGAATGCGACATTAAAACAATATCACACACACATACTGTATCTGTTATTTACTTCAGTGTAATCAGTTCTGCATAGCCTGCTTGCAAAATCTTGCATCCATTTCCGTTTGAGATCTATTCATATATAATTCGCCGATGGTTTCAGTTAAAGGTTGTTTGTACTCTCTTGTCCCAGTCAAATATTTGGGAAATAGGTGTTAGAACCAGTTGACAAATTGCATGCGTTTCCCTGAGTGCACTTTGCCAGTCAATGATCATCTAGAATTAAACTGGGATCAGGCTGGTTTTGGATAGTGCACTATTTTGTTGTTGCTACAAGGATGAGTTTGTAACATGTCTTTGAAAGGCTTTTAGAAGTGATTCACATAAGAAGTGGATTTATGGATGTCAACTTGTTTATTATGGGGAACACAATGTTTCGGAGTTTATACTTACTCCTTCATCAGGTGAATAATTGCTATGAGGCAGAGAGCATATATATATACCTGTAGGAACAACAAAAGTAATAAGATAACAAAGGTGGAAACTTAGCAAGGGGGAGCCAGCAGATAATTGGCACTGATAGGCGATTAGCAATGGACAAATGGAAGCCAACACTTAACTTATCACTGATTGGTAATAGGCAATGGACGAACGGTGGTAACTAGCCCTCCATTTGTCCATTGTCAGTTTCATTCTATTGCCTATTATTAGAATGAAATTGACAATGGACAAATGGAGGCCATCTAAATAATTATCACAGACAAAGATCAAAGCAATAAATCCCAAGCACTAGGCACCTGATAAAGGAGTAAGTATATTCTCCAAAACATTGTGTTCCTTATAATAGCGAAGTTGACATCGATAAATTCCCATCTTCAGTTTGAAACTGCCTTGAAAATGCTGCTGCTCTATATGACTGCTGACATTGTGATTGTACATATGTCATGTATTTGTACTGTGAGTTGGTATGTCGAAATCCCAATCTTATAACAGATCATGATGAACATGTAATCCTTGACGAGTCTGATCGGAATGCCATTGGGGTAGATTTAAATTCTGGTATAAACTGTTATTGCACTCACGTCAGATGTGGCCCGGTAGTTTACGATGCTGAAGTGTTCCTTAGTCATGGCAGGATAAACTTCTCTGTGGTTCGGGGCGGTCGGGTAGCCTAGTGGTTAAAGCGTTCGATCATCGCGCCGAGCACCTGGGATTGATTCCCGACATGGGTACAATGTGTGAAGCCCATTTCTGGTGTTCCCCGCCCTGATATTGCTGGAATATTGCTAAAAGCGGCGTTAAACCTCGCTCACTCACTCACTCTCATTGGTCAAGATTTATACTGATTATGAGCATTAGTTTGTCAGCATGAAACCTATCTAACAGCTGTATCCCTAAAAACTTTCCTGTCGCATTTGTTGTACACCATTAGCTATGATAATGTTCCGATAAGAGTAAGTCCCAAATTGTTCATTGTTTATCTTGCTGAAGTGCAAGATCAATTTTGTTTTCAGATTAGGTATCTCACTTCATCAAAAAACTTAATGATACTTGTGTATGTGTACATATAAATATATATGAGTGTCCTCTTGTGGGAAGTAAGCTGACTGCTGGCGTTACTTAAAACGAAAGGTATAATGTAAATATATATATGGAAAATGTGGCACGTATACATGTAGTTGAACATATGAGCAAATATCACCATGAATGTAGTGACATAATGGCATACTATTGACCAAGCTGCACGGTGTGGCCGCATCTAGACCACCCTCTCCTAGGCATCTAAACCCACCCTCTCCTAGGCATCTAGACCCACCATCTCCTGGGCATCTAGACCCACCATCTCCTGGGCATCTAGACCCACCGTCTGCTGGGCATCTAAATGCACCCTCTCCAGGGCATCTAGACCCACCCTCTCCTTGGCATCTAGACCCACCCTCATCTGGTATCTTCAACGGGTTCATTTTCTTCTGGTTTAGGGGGTGGTGCAGTAGCCTAGTGGTTGAAGCATTTGCTTGTCACGCCGATCAATGTGTGAAACCCTTTTCTGGTGTCCCCTCCGTGATGTTGCTGAAATATTGCTAAAAGTGTAACACCATACTCCCTCACTCACTCACTCACTCACTCACTCACTCTTCTGGCTCTTGTCATTTTGAGGATCAAATTCCATTCCTTATTTTGGGGATTTGGGGATAGATAAGATTCCTAGCAACTATGCTTTTCAATTGAAGCGACAATGTGGATTTGGTGGTCAGGTTCAGTGACTTGGTTGATTGTGCACCTTAAGGGTATAGCCCATTCGGTCAGTCACCGGATTGTCTGGCCACGACTTGGTTGTTTACAGGCTATTGTCTCAAAGCTGTAATACGGCTTGTCTCACTAGCTTGATTCAGTAAAACCTCTTTAGTCTAGTAAGCTTAGCTGTGACAGTAAATCTACTAAGGTGTCACGATACACCTGCCTAATGCATTGATATCTCCCGAAGCTTACGTCATGATAGCAGCCTTCGAAATTCACACTAGTCATCTCGCCAAAGGCTACTAGGACAAATGAAAATCCAGTGATGGTAGTCACCATTGACTGGTAGCATTTGAGGGCTATAATCTGAACCAGTTCTCAATGTCAGCGGTAGAAACTAACATTTTTAGGCCTCTGGCCCTTATGATGATAACATATAACAAAACCCTTAAATATGGCAAATTTCTACTAGTCCTTTTGATAACTTAATCTTGGGCAGTTTGGCAAGACTGGTACCAATTTCTAGTGGCTGAATGTTCAATTTTGCTACAAACAGAATAAAACTGACAGAAAATGTTAGCATAGTAAACCTTTTTGTTGTGTTCAAGCAGGACTAGCTACAAACTCTGAGGACAAGTGAAATATGGTTTCTGTGAGACTTCTGGACTAATTCAGAGCACAGAACCTCTGAGGCTGAGATACATATCGCAATATTTAATTTGCACCATTCATGTTTCATGTGGCCAGGCTTGCAAGTGGTTGTTTCTGTCAACCAGGTTATTTTAAAATCATTTCCAGGGGTCCATTGGCCTGTGGCCAGTTAAAATAACAAAGGGCTTGCTAAAACGTAAAGAAGATGAACATCTGGCTAGTCAAACTTTCACCCCTTCTCCATGTAGATTTAATATTTTTAATTGGGTCATCATTGTGGAATGACAACCGGCCACCATTTTGTAATGTTGTGTACAATAACTTTATTTTCTCATAAATCATCATGGGGTCATGGGTGGCCAGGTCGTTTTATAACCCGCGATTCGCTGTGCATAGTTGTGTCCCTTGGGCACGCCAGAAACCTATGATTGTGAGTTAGAATCCCGGTTCGCCCTGATTATGTTTCTAGGTTTGTCAGCACCATACCCGTGCTTGTCTGAGACCTGCATGACTTCGGGCTTTCCTCCCACATTCAGCTGACACGCTGTGATATGTCTGGAATACTGTTAAAAGCAACGTTAAACCCAACTCACTCACTCACTCATAAATCATCATAAAATGAGGCAAATGGAAAGCAAGATTTAATCTCAAGAGTGCAGGAAAAAAACATTTTAGGGACGAGATATTTTCAGAGCCTTGCTAAGTGGCTATGGGACCTCCGGTTTGGCCACTCATGGCCTCAACCAGTTAGTTTGGAGAGGGCCAGTGACGTTTAAAAGGACCAAGGCCTGCTGGCTACAAACAAATTTGTTGGTAAATCTACCCCTGATTTCTAGTATTACAGAGCTCCAGATAAGCATTTTAAAATCACTGGGTATCAGTAATTCTATCTTGCTATTCAAATTTCTGTTACCCACTAGTTTTTACACATGTGGGTATTTAAGTTAAATATTTAAAAACACTTTTCATCTAGTCCCTGCAAACTGGTGTCGTGTGGGTTTGAGAGCTTTATAGGACTAAAAAATACCACGATACTTCCACAAGAAAGTGTCATGCCAAATGATCATGACGTAACTGTCATCGTGGAGTTTGGCAAGGTTGACGGAATGCCCGTTTATAATTTCAAAATAAGTTGCTGATTTGGTAATTGAATACGCAGAGTTACTTCATAATATTTTGTTGATACACACAAGTTTTATTTTTGTAGCGTATCTGTAATGTTCGTTGCGTACTTGATACGCTTGGATTATATTTTACTGTGTATTTCTGCATTTCTGATGCATATTTCACGCAGATACGCAGCTTATCTGGAGCTCTGGTATTAAGTATGGTATGCAATCAAATTTTGCCTTTTATTTTGTGTTGGGCAGTGGGGCAGTGTTAAAAATTGGCACTAGTCCTGTAGTCCTGGCCAAACTGCCCAATAGTTAAGGTATCATAAGGACTAGTAGAAATTTGCCATTTTTAAGGGTTTTGCTATATGTTATCATGATAAGGACTAGTGGACTAAAAATGTTAGTTTCTAACCCTGAGAGGTATAAGGATCGGCCAATAAATCGGCCTTGTGCAGAACTCCCTATCTTTTACTTGTAGAAACTTGAAACAGCCTCAAAGAAGGATTTTGTTCATGGACAAACATATCGTGTATCATCAGGTGTAAGACGGAGATGCATCGTTGAGTTGTGAGTCCTGACATCCTCAGTGAGGTAGGAGTGACTTGGTGGGGGATCACCAGGGAAGTTCATGCTGCCACCTGGCTAATTGATATGTAATTATTCCCTTACTGTAATGCATGCTTACACGGTGGTAAGTAGAAAAGATGGCCGTTCCTTTCATCACATATTACGCTGATGATCAGTGTTCTCACTGGCTTTTGAAACTGGCAGTCCCAGTGGAATGGCAATTCTGAAAATTACCAGTCCAACCCAATTTTTGTCAGTTCAAACTTTGAACAAATTAAAGTGGTATGAAATTTAACTGGTTTTAATTCTTTCAACAACAATTTTAATGTAGTATATTTCTGAAGGAACTTATTTAGATCTGCACATCATTTACACATTTTTATTTTGAATATTTCACTTTGATTGATACTTAAGTCACTACAAATAGATGTTTAACCTTGAAGCAAAGCAAAATATAAGTTTCTTGCACGAAAAATAGACAATGGGAAACCCTGATGATAATAGACAAGCTGACTTCGTTAGAAAAATATACTTATTTGATTATCGACAGTGTATTGTTCAACAACAAAGATTTACAAGATACCTTATTTGCTGGTCCACAGGGACCAGCAGTCACAAGATTTCCCTGTCCATGCCTAGTTTTACTGGTAAAAATATGGTAATTACCGGTAAACGGAAACACTGTATGATGTTGAATTGAGTTTAACCTCTTGTACCCTGGGTTGACCATGACCTCTAGTCCATTAGTTCGAGCCAAGTGAAAATCTAGAGGGACTTGTAATTTTCTCCCCACATCTAAAAAATCAGAAATGAGCTGTATTCCCGATGTGAATCTTTGACATCTCTTGTTTTGTATGCTGCTGAAGCTTAAAACCTCATTCACTCGCTCACACATACTGACTCTATCAACCGCTGGTTGTCCGGGTCAAAGTTTCATGTCACTGTGACCTATGGCATATATATCGTTGTATCTACTATCTGCGACTTCAACCATTTGTCCAAATCCCAAATGTAGTAGTAGGGTCTAGTAGTAGTAAGCTTAGCCTATGATAGATCATAATACCCGTGAAGGTCTGGGTTAGAATTGATATTCAGCAACCTCTGCTTGTTGTAAGAGGCAACTTAAGGGACAGGGTGGTCAGACTCGTCGACTTGGTTGATGCTCGGCATTGTTTCCCAATAGGTCGATGCTCATGATGTCAATCACTGTATTGTCTTTGCCAGACTGGATTATAGATGGATGACTTTCATATAGTTGGAATAATGGTGATATACAGCCGAAAAAAGTACATATAATTACACTAACTTGTACTGAAAATGATGGTAAGAGCTCTGTTAGGGCAAGTGGATATAAACGTTTTTGGCCATTTTAAGTAAGGGGGATCCTGGGGTCCTTGAAGGGCGGTTGGGTAGCCTCGTGGTTAAATGTATTCATTCGTCACACCAAAGACCCAGCTTCGATTCCCCACATGGTTACAATATGTGAAGCCCATTTTCTGGTGTCCCCCGTCGTGATGTTGCTGGAATATTGCTTAAAGCGGCGTAAAACAATACCCACTCACTGGGGTCCTTGGGGGCGTTCGGGTAGCCTAGTGGTTAAAGCGTTCGCTCGTCACGCCGAAGACCTGGGTTCAATTCCCAACATGAGTACAATGTGTGAAGCCCATTTCTGGTGTCCCCCGCCGTGATATTGCTGGAATATTGCTAAAAGCAGCGTAAAACCGTACTCACACACTCACTCACTGGGGTCTTTGAGGTTTGCTCCCATAGTATTTGAGTATATATACTGTCACACAATAGGAAAGCCCCTGCACACATGCCGTGACCTGGAGGTTAAGTTTGTCTACCATTCCAAGATTGTTGCAGATTGATGCGCATGATGTCAATCACTGGATTGTCTGGTCCAAACATGATTATTTACAGACCGCTGTCATATAGCTGGAATATTGCTGAGTGGTGTTAAACCGAACAAGAAAAAAATGGTTTGACTGGAATCATTTGATTCAAATTTCTGCTCTCTGGTCACATGATAATGTTAATCTTGATATACCATCAGCAGTAGATGGAATTCAGAATGAAATTCGATGTTGGGGAGTGTGAACTCTGATGTTAAAAATTCCAGATTTATGGGGTCTTGAGATTCAAATACTATAGAGGCAGACCACAGTGACCCCAGGAACCACTTTAATTGTGAATGCTGATCAGTGTTTGAAATTAAGCCTGAAAATCAATGGGCCCTTCCCATGACCCTAACACTGTGTTACACATTCTTCTAGATCCACATATTGACCAGTGAAGATCCGAGGTAGAATCGGTCTTCAGCAACCCATGCTTGTCGAAATAGGTGACTATGCTTGTCGAAATAGGTGACTATGCTTGTCGAAATAGGTGACTATGCTTGTCGAAATAGGTGACTGTGCTTGTAGAAATAGGTGACTATGCTTGTCGAAATAAGTGACTATGCTTGTAGAAATAGGTGACTATGCTTGTAGAAATAGGTGACTATGCTTGTAGAAACAGGTGACTATGCTTGTAGAAATAGGTGACTATGCTTGTCGAAATAAGTGACTATGCTTGTAGAAATAGGTGACTATGATTGTCGAAATAGGTGACTATGCTTGTCGAAATAGGTGACTATGCTTGTAGAAATAGGTGACTATGCTTGTAGAAATAGGTGACTATGCTTGTCGTAAGAGGTGACTAACAGGATACATATGTATTCACAAAATATGATGTTTATGACACTGAAACTTGCCTAGCTAACTGGCTAATAATCTCTGTTTAATTGCCCTGGCCTGATGTTTGTTGTAGCTTTATAGATTTGTGATCATGATCATGATGATAATTTAACGAAATTGTAATTAAATACTTTGCCCAACCGCACAAGGATCAACGATTTTATTACTAACTGGTTACAACAGTGTTCAGACTTCAGAGGGATTTGGGGGATGTGCTCCAATAATACTGGAAACTAGGGTCCCCTCAACCTGTAACAGCGGCGGTCGGGTAGACTAGTGGTTAAAGCATTCGCTCGTCACACCGAAAACCCAGGTTCGATTCCCCACATGGGTACAATGTGTGAAGCCCATTTCTGGTGTCCCCTGTCGTGATATTGCTGGAATATTGCTAAAAGCGGCGTAAAACCCAACACACTCACTCACTCACTCAACCTGTAACGTTCACGTTTCAAAATTAGGATGTCTTCAGGGTAATGCAGGGCTCAAATTAAGGGGGTGGGGGTGGGGGTGGGGGTGGTTCCTTAAGCATGTTGAGGTTTGCTACTGTAGAATTTGAATCTCATGAAAACATCTTTAACTGTTACATTGGGGTCATGAGAAGGACTTTCATGCTTGGTTCAAACACTGCTGATTTTTTAACACTGCCTGACACTGATAACAAGAATTAACAAAAAGAACTGCAACATTGCCTATTTTGATGAAGCCTGTGTTGTATGTTGTTACTGTCGCTGCTGTTGCAATGATAGTCTCTCCTGTGACTCACATATAAAATCAATAATGATTCAATGATTCAATGATTCATGCTGTATCCAAATGGAACCATATTGGAAATTCATAGCGCTACTTGGCCAACATTTCAAACAAAATGGCTGTTTTGCATCTTGGGTTACATTTTTTTTATACTGTAGATATATGCCATGTTTGTTTTTCTCTTTATGTTATGACTACTATTATCATTGTAATATGAAATTAATATTTTTTTCTTTTTTTTCTTTCTGTAAAATTGAATGTTCCAGTATTGTATTAATGATCAGTTTGTTGTCATTCACGAAAATCCTTGCTATCCATTGATGTTCTTTGTACAGATATTATGAATTGGCTAATTATAATCCAGCCATTTCTTCAACATGTTCAAGATGATTGGTTGTGCCGTAACCCCAAGGCCTTATGTCATTGCTACTGGTTCCAGAAATAGTGCTCTGTACTCTGCAGAAGTGCCGATCTGGCACTTTTTGACTGAGCCTATATGTGGAAGAAAGATATTGGCATTGTTGCTTTGCACATTATTGATTTTCTCCAAAGGTCTAGCACCATCTCTACGTTGTTCTCACAGTGACAACCAGTTGCAGGAAGACAGCCTCTACCGGCAGAGCTAAAATTATCTCATTATTTATACTAGAATGTGTATTAGATCATGCTGGATTTGTCACAGTAGGGCTGTCTCGTGTTCTCTGAGGTCTGTCTGTCTGTCCGGACCTGCATACGTTTCACAAGTCTAATTTTCCTCCCCTTTTCCACCATGTTTAGCTGTTGGCCAAAGAAAACCCGGGACAATCGAGACATCATGTCGAAGGCTAAAACGCAGCAACCGGCGGTGATACATAAAGTCATCATGGTTGGAAGTGGAGGCGTGGGAAAGTCAGCATTAACATTACAGTTTATGTATGATGAGGTAAGAGTTGAATTTTGTCATTGAAATACTACAGTTGTGAAGATCAGAGTGAAGGTACAGGGTTTATTCAGACTGCTCAGGGATGATATTCTGCTCCACATCAACCGAAATGTCATTAAAAATTCCCAAATTGAAATTTTAAAATTCCATATTCATGTTAATATATATAACTAAAAACTAATTTTATAACATGGTGGTTAATTAATAAGAGACCAAAAAATAGAGAGAGGTTTTAATGCTTTGTTCTATATAATGGCAATGCAAACTCAAAATACAATGTTAAAATACCTCTGAATTAAGGAAATAAGATCAATTCTTTTCCCAATTTTCCTACAAGGAGCACTTAATTTAAGATCCTAGATCAACCCTTGAGCTGTTACAATATGCATTGTAAGGCATTCCAGGTTTAATTGGATATGTTTCTTTAAAGGGGAGGTAATTTAAGATTCAGGGCGACAAATAAGGTTTTAGTTTTCAATTTGCATAATTAATTTTAGATATTGTCAATAGCACTGTTTTGACTTCAAAGAAAATTGTATACCAATCAGAAATAAGAGATTTTCCTGTGTATCCAATTAAAGCTGATGATGAAAGTCCTCATGGACGTGATTTGAAGTTTGCTTCCATTATGTGGAAAGAGGGGTTGTAATGAGGGAATGATAATGGCAGCTCCAGTCAACAAGGTTCTTACTAGGCTGGTCAGATTTAAAATGTTACTGTTTTGATGTGAAGCCTCGTGTCCTCCAAGTGTAATAATGGCTGGAATATTGCAGAAATTGGTCTCACACATTACTCTAGTGATAGATTCAGAAGCTGTTTTACTCAAAGTCTTGATGCTTTCTTTGCTTCAGTTTGTAGAGGATTACGAACCGACAAAAGCCGACTCGTATCGAAAGAAGGTAGTCCTGGATGGAGAGGAGGTGCAGATTGACATCCTAGACACTGCCGGACAGGAGGACTACGCAGCAATTCGGGATAATTACTTTCGTAGTGGGGAAGGTTTTCTCTGTGTCTTTTCTATCACGGAGCAAGAATCTTTTCAAGCCACGGCAGAATTTAGGTAAGAATGTTTAATATACACATTCTGCGTCATTTGAGTGTTTCAAGATAGGAAGGGAATGGGTAGTCCAGTATCTAAGGTGCTGTGCAGAGTTGCCTCCCTTAGGTGTACCAGAATCCAGATGCCTGATTATTTGCTGTCGGTTGATGTGTTTCGATAAAATGTGTTATGCTTTGAGTTATAAGTATTATCTGACCCAACAGTATACAGGTCTCTCAGTAAGTGGTGGTACGTGGTCATGTGTACAGTATACAGGTCTCTCAGTAAGTGGTGGTACGTGGTCATGTGTACAGTGAACAGGTCTCTCAGTAAGTGGTGGTACGTGGTCATGTGTACAGTGAACAGGTCTCTCAGTAAGTGGTGGTACGTGGTCATGTGTACAGTGAACAGGTCTCTCAGTAAGAGGTGGTACGTGGTCATGTGTACAGTGAACAGGTCTCTCAGTAAGTGGTGGTACGTGGTCATGTGTACAGTGAACAGGTCTCTCAATAAGAGGTGGTACGTGGTCATGTGTACAGTGAACAGGTCTCTCAGTAAGTGGTGGTACGTGGTCATGTGTACAGTGAACAGGTCTCTCAGTAAGTGGTGGTACGTGGTCATGTGTACAGTGAACAGGTCTCTCAGTAAGTGGTGGTACGTGGTCATGTGTACAGTGAACAGGTCTCTCAGTAAGTGGTGGTACGTGGTCATGTGTACAATGAACAGGTCTCTCAGTAAATGGTGGTACGTGGTCATGTGTACAGTGAACAGGTCTCTCAGTAAGTGGTGGTACGTGGTCATGTGTACAGTGAACAGGTCTCTCAGTAAGTGGTGGTACGTGGTCATGTGTACAGTGAACAGGTCTCTCAGTAAGTGGTGGTACGTGGTCATGTGTACAGTGAACAGGTCTCTCAGTAAGTGGTGGTACGTGGTCATGTGTACAGTGAACAGGTCTCTCAGTAAGTGGTGGTATGTGGTCATGTGTACAGTGAACAGGTCTCTCAGTAAGTGGTACGTGGTCATGTGTACAGTGAACAGGTCTCTCAGTAAGTGGTACGTGGTCATGTGTACAGTGAACAGGTCTCTCAGTAAGTGGTGGTACGTGGTCATGTGTACAGTGAACAGGTCTCTCAGTAAGTGGAGGTACGTGGTCATGTGTACAGTGAACAGGTCTCTCAGTAAGTGGTGGTACGTGGTCATGTGTACAGTGAACAGGTCTCTCAGTAAGTGGTACGTGGTCATGTGTACAGTGAACAGGTCTCTCAGTAAGTGGTGGTACGTGGTCATGTGTACAGTGAACAGGTCTCTCAGTAAGAGGTGGTACGTGGTCATGTGTACAGTGAACAGGTCTCTCAGTAAGTGGTGGTACGTGGTCATGTGTACAGTGAACAGGTCTCTCAGTAAGTGGTGGTACGTGGTCATGTGTACAGTGAACAGGTCTCTCAGTAAGTGGTGGTACGTGGTCATTTGTACAGTGAACAGGTCTCTCAGTAAGTGGTGGTACGTGGTCATGTGTACAGTGAACAGGTCTCTCAGTAAGTGGTGGTACGTGGTCATTTGTACAGTGAACAGGTCTCTCAGTAAGTGGTGGTACGTGGTCATGTGTACAGTGAACAGGTCTCTCAGTAAGTGGTGGTACGTGGTCATGTGTACAGTGAACAGGTCTCTCAGTAAGTGGTGGTACGTGGTCATGTGTACAGTGAACAGGTCTCTCAGTAAGTGGTGGTACGTGGTCATGTGTACAGTGAACAGGTCTCTCAGTATGTGGTGGTACGTGGTCATGTGTACAGTGAACAGGTCTCTCAGTAAATGGTGGTACATGGTTATGTGTACA
The DNA here is from genome assembly GCF_022045235.1 of Haliotis cracherodii. NCBI lineage: Eukaryota > Metazoa > Mollusca > Gastropoda > Lepetellida > Haliotidae > Haliotis > Haliotis cracherodii. The sequence continues at coordinate 7,018,764 of NW_027266276.1, read as the reverse complement.
GTGAACAGGTCTCTCAGTAAGTGGTGGTACGTGGTCATGTGTACAGTATACAGGTCTCTCAGTAAGTGGTGGTACGTGGTCATGTGTACAGTGAACAGGTCTCTCAGTATGTGGTGGTACGTGGTCATGTGTACAGTATACAGGTCTCTCAGTAAGTGGTGGTACGTGGTCATGTGTACAGTATACAGGTCTCTCAGTAAGTGGTGGTACGTGGTCATGTGTACAGTGAACAGGTCTCTCAGTATGTGGTGGTACGTGGTCATGTGTACAGTGAACAGGTCTCTCAGTAAATGGTGGTACATGGTCATGTGTACAGTGAACAGGTCTCTCAGTAAGTGGTGGTACGTGGTCATGTGTACAGTATACAGGTCTCTCAGTAAGTGGTGGTACGTGGTCATGTGTACAGTGAACAGGTCTCTCAGTATGTGGTGGTACGTGGTCATGTGTACAGTGAACAGGTCTCTCAGTATGTGGTGGTACGTGGTCATGTGTACAGTGAACAGGTCTCTCAGTAAGTGGTGGTACGTGGTCATGTGTACAGTGAACAGGTCTCTCAGTAAGTGGTGGTACGTGGTCATGTGTACAGTGAACAGGTCTCTCAGTAAGTGGTGGTACGTGGTCATGTGTACAGTGAACAGGTCTCTCAGTAAGTGATGGTACGTGGTCATGTGTACAGTGAACAGGTCTCTCAGTAAGTGGTGGTACGTGGTCATGTGTACAGTGAACAGGTCTCTCAGTAAGTGGTGGTACGTGGTCATGTGTACAGTGAACAGGTCTCTCAGTAAGTGGTGGTACGTGGTCATGTGTACAGTGAACAGGTCTCTCAGTAAGTGATGGTACGTGGTCATGTGTACAGTGAACAGGTCTCTCAGTAAGTGGAGGTACGTGGTCATGTGTACAGTGAACAGGTCTCTCAGTAAGTGGTGGTACGTGGTCATGTGTACAGTGAACAGGTCTCTCAGTAAGTGGTGGTACGTGGTCATGTGTACAGTGAACAGGTCTCTCAGTAAGTGATGGTACGTGGTCATGTGTACAGTGAACAGGTCTCAGTAAGTGGTGGTACGTGGTCATGTGTACAGTGAACAGGTCTCTCAGTAAGTGGTGGTACGTGGTCATGTGTACAGTGAACAGGTCTCTCAGTAAGTGGTGGTACGTGGTCATGTGTACAATGAACAGGTCTCTCAGTAAGTGGTGGTACGTGGTCATGTGTACAATGAACAGGTCTCAGTAAGTGGTGGTACATGGTCATGTGTACAATGAACAGGTCTCTCAGTAAGTGGTGGTACGTGGTCATGTGTTCAGTGAACAGGTCTCTCAGTAAGTGGTGGTACGTGGTCATGTGTACAGTGAACAGATCTCTCAGTAAGTGGTGGTACGTGGTCATGTGTACAGTGAACAGGTCTCTCAGTAAGTGGTGGTACGTGGTCATGTGTTCAGTGAACAGGTCTCTCAGTAAGTGGTGGTACGTGGTCATGTGTTCAGTGAACAGGTCTCTCAGTAAGTGGTGGTACGTGGTCATGTGTACAGTGAACAGGTCTCTCAGTAAGTGGTGGTACGTGGTCATGTGTTCAGTGAACAGGTCTCTCAGTAAGAGGTGGTACGTGGTCATGTGTACAGTGAACAGGTCTCTCAGTAAGTGGTGGTATGTGGTCATGTGTACAGTATACAGGTCTCTCAGTAAGTGGTGGTACGTGGTCATGTGTACAGTGAACAGGTCTCTCAGTAAATGGTGGTACGTGGTCATGTGTTCAGTGAACAGGTCTCTCAGTAAGTGGTGGTACGTGGTCATGTGTTCAGTGAACAGGTCTCTCAGTAAGTGGTGGTACGTGGTCATGTGTACAGTGAACAGGTCTCTCAGTAAGTGGTGGTACGTGGTCATGTGTTCAGTGAACAGGTCTCTCAGTAAGAGGTGGTACGTGGTCATGTGTACAGTGAACAGGTCTCTCAGTAAGTGGTGGTACGTGGTCGTGTACAGTAAACAGGTCTCTCAGTAAGAGGTGGTACGTGGTCATGTGTACAGTGAACAGGTCTCTCAGTAAGTGGTACGTGGTCATGTGTACAGTGAACAGGTCTCTCAGTAAGTGGTGGTACGTGGTCATAGGTACAGTGAACAGGTCTCTCAGTAAGTGGTGGTACGTGGTCATGTGTACAGTGAACAGGTCTCTCAGTAAGTGGTGGTACGTGGTCATGTGTACAGTGAACAGGTCTCTCAGTAAGTGGTGGTACGTGGTCATGTGTACAATGAACAGGTCTCTCAGTAAGTGGTGGTACGTGGTCATGTGTACAATGAACAGGTCTCAGTAAGTGGTGGTACATGGTCATGTGTACAATGAACAGGTCTCTCAGTAAGTGGTGGTACGTGGTCATGTGTACAATGAACAGGTCTCTCAGTAAGTGGTGGTACGTGGTCATGTGTACAGTGAACAGGTCTCTCAGTAAGTGGTGGTACGTGGTCATGTGTACAGTGAATAGGTCTCTCAGTAAGTGGTGGTACGTGGTCATGTGTACAATGAACAGGTCTCTCAGTAAGTGGTGGTACGTGGTCATGTGTACAATGAACAGGTCTCTCAGTAAGTGGTGGTACGTGGTCATGTGTACAGTGAACAGGTCTCTCAGTAAATGGTGGTACGTGGTCATGTGTACAGTGAACAGGTCTCTCAGTAAGTGGTGGTACGTGGTCATGTGTACAGTGAACAGGTCTCTCAGTAAGTGGTGGTACGTGGTCATGTGTACAGTGAACAGGTCTCTCAGTAAGTGGTGGTACGTGGTCATGTGTACAGTGAACAGGTCTCTCAGTAAGTGGTGGTATGTGGTCATGTGTACAGTGAACAGGTCTCTCAGTAAGTGGTGGTACGTGGTCATGTGTACAATGAACAGGTCTCTCAGTAAGTGGTGGTACGTGGTCATGTGTACAATGAACAGGTCTCTCAGTAAGTGGTGGTACGTGGTCATGTGTACAGTGAACAGGTCTCTCAGTAAGTGGTGGTACGTGGTCATGTGTACAGTGAACAGGTCTCTCAGTAAGTGGTGGTACGTGGTCATGTGTACAGTGAACAGGTCTCTCAGTAAGTGGTGGTACGTGGTCATGTGTACAGTGAACAGGTCTCTCAGTAAGTGGTGGTACGTGGTCATGTGTACAGTGAACAGGTCTCTCAGTAAGTGGTGGTACGTGGTCATGTGTACAGTGAACAGGTCTCTCAGTAAGTGGTGGTACGTGGTCATGTGTACAGTGAACAGGTCTCTCAGTAAGTGGTGGTACGTGGTCATGTGTACAGTGAACAGGTCTCTCAGTAAGTGGTGGTACGTGGTCATGTGTACAGTGAACAGGTCTCTCAGTAAGTGGTGGTACGTGGTCATGTGTACAATGAACAGGTCTCTCAGTAAGTGGTGGTACGTGGTCATGTGTACAGTGAACAGGTCTCTCAGTAAGTGGTGGTACGTGGTCATGTGTACAGTGAACAGGTCTCTCAGTAAGTGGTGGTACGTGGTCATGTGTACAGTGAACAGGTCTCTCAGTAAGTGGTGGTACGTGGTCATGTGTACAATGAACAGGTCTCTCAGTAAGTGGTGGTACGTGGTCATGTGTACAGTGAACAGGTCTCTCAGTAAGTGGTGGTACGTGGTCATGTGTACAGTGAACAGGTCTCTCAGTAAGTGGTGGTACGTGGTCATGTGTACAGTGAACAGGTCTCTCAGTAAGTGGTACGTGGTCATGTGTACAGTGAACAGGTCTCTCAGTAAGTGGTGGTACGTGGTCATGTGTACAGTGAACAGATCTCTCAGTAAGTGGTGGTACGTGGTCATGTGTACAGTGAACAGGTCTCTCAGTAAGTGGTACGTGGTCATGTGTACAGTGAACAGGTCTCTCAGTAAGTGGTGGTACGTGGTCATGTGTACAGTGAACAGGTCTCTCAGTAAGTGGTGGTATGTGGTCATGTGTACAGTGAACAGGCCTCTCAGTAAGTGGTGGTACGTGGTCATGTGTACAGTGAACAGGTCTCTCAGTAAGTGGTGGTACGTGGTCATGTGTACAGTGAACAGGTCTCTCAGTAAGTGGTGGTACGTGGTCATGTGTACAGTGAACAGGTCTCTCAGTAAGTGGTGGTACGTGGTCATGTGTACAGTGAACAGGTCTCTCAGTAAGTGGTGGTACGTGGTCATGTGTACAGTGAACAGGTCTCTCAGTAAGTGGTGGTACGTGGTCATGTGTACAGTGAACATGTTTTAAATGAGATGGTCGCAGTGTCAGATGGGTGACTTTGTGTTGGAAGCTTGACTCCTGAGAGTTTCTAGGGCTTCGGTCCTGCTCCACGCTGAAGCACATTCAGCACAAGTAGTGTCTCTTTAGTCAAGTGATTTTGTTTGAAATATTTTTCTGTTCACCAATGAATGGGTACCTGGTAGGATGAGATGGTAATGTGACTGTTAACTATCTAGTGCCTCACAGGCTGCTTGGGTTGTATTCTCCCCAGGGAGCTGAGAATGAAAGTCGAGTGCACACTGATCAAGTAATAAGGTAGTCCTTGAGCTTGCTTGATGGTGTGGATTTGGTGCATTATAATTATGCACATTGCCATTATTATTATTAGCTGAAATATAATTGTTGTAAATGGCCACTGATATATGATGAAATTGAAAGGACATTCAGCGATTTCCACTCTGAAAAGTAACATCGGTCAAATGAATTATAGTCATTCGTGTCTTTGCCTTCATTTGGAGTGTTTCATCTTTTTCACCAATGCACAGGCTTCTGCAGTGTAATCATAGGACTTGTCTGGCCAAGTCTCCATTATTTCAAGGCTACTAATATTTGGCTGGAACATTGTTGACTACAGCCTAAAAAAGATTCTCCCTTGAAACACTTCATTATATGTTTCAGGTTTTAATGTTTCATATCTGTTTTTTTTTACATGATTTGTGATAAATCATATTCTATCATGACAACCGCAATTTATTGGATAATGTTAAAAAATATCATCCAAACATCGCAGGCTTGTGATAAAACAACAAGTATAAAGTCAGATGACTTGGGTTTTGCCTTGACCTACAAAACTACAGATCCAGAGGACTCTAATTACTAATTTCAAGGTCCTTACAGGAAATATGAGGGTCCTGTAAAGTAAGGACGTGGTGTCGTGTACTGTAAGATATAATACTTACTTTTACTACAGGAGCCATATTTTTCTTGTCAAGAATTTTGTACAATGAATATTGTTGTGTGTCCCTTGGGACGCAATATATGTATATATTTTTTGCGTCCATACTATGCCTTTGTGTGCACTGGACGCACATTTCTGCATCATGTACCGGACACATATTTCTGCATCATGTAACGGACACCCATTTCTGCAGCATGTACCGGACGAACATTTCTGCGTCATGTACCGGACACACATTTCTGCATCATGTAACGGACACACATTTCTGCATCATGTACCGGACGCACATTTCTGCGTCATGTACCGGACACACATTTCTGCATCATGTAACGGACACACATTTCTGCAGCATGTAACGGACACACATTTCTGCATCATGTAACGGACACACATTTCTGCATCATGTACTGGACACACATTTTCTGCTTCATGTAACGGACACACATTTCTGCTTCATGTAACGGACACACATTTCTGCGTCATGTAACGGACACACATTTCTGCATCATGTAACGGACACACATTTCAGCATCATGTACCGGACGCACATTTCTGCGTCATGTACCGGACACACATTTCTGCATCATGTAACGGACACACATTTCTGCATCATGTACTGGACACACATTTCTGCATCATGTACTGGACACACATTTTCTGCTTCATGTATCGGACACACATTTCTGCTTCATGTAACGGACACACATTTCTGCTTCATGTAAGGGACACACATTTCTGCATCATGTACTGGACACACATTTCTGCATCATGTACTGGACACACATTTTCTGCTTCATGTATCGGACACACATTTCTGCTTCATGTAACGGACACACATTTCTGCTTCATGTAACGGACACACATTTCTGCTTCATGTACCGGACACACATTTCTGCATCATGTACAGGACACACATTTCAGCATCATGTACCGGACGCACATTTCTGCGTCATGTACCGGACACACATTTCTGCATCATGTAACGGACACACATTTCTGCATCATGTACTGGACACACATTTCTGCATCATGTACTGGACACAAATTTTCTGCTTCATGTAACGGACACACATTTCTGCGTCATGTAACGGACACACATTTCTGCATCATGTAACGGACACACATTTCAGCATCATGTACCGGACGCACATTTCTGCGTCATGTACCGGACACACATTTCTGCATCATGTAACGGACACACATTTCTGCATCATGTACTGGACACACATTTCTGCATCATGTACTGGACACACATTTTCTGCTTCATGTATCGGACACACATTTCTGCTTCATGTAACGGACACACATTTCTGCTTCATGTAAGGGACACACATTTCTGCATCATGTACTGGACACACATTTCTGCATCATGTACTGGACACACATTTTCTGCTTCATGTATCGGACACACATTTCTGCTTCATGTAACGGACACACATTTCTGCTTCATGTAACGGACACACATTTCTGCGTCATGTACCGGACACACATTTCTGCATCATGTACAGGACACACATTTCAGCATCATGTACCGGACGCTTATTTCTGCGTCATGTACCGGACACACATTTCTGCATCATGTAACGGACACACATTTCTGCATCATGTACTGGACACACATTTCTGCATCATGTACTGGACACAAATTTTCTGCTTCATGTAACGGACACACATTTCTGCTTCATGTAACGGACACACATTTCTGCATCATGTAACGGACACACATTTCTGCATCATGTGCCGGACACACATTTCTGCATCATGTGCCGGACACACATTTCTGCATCATGTACTGTACACACATTTCTGCATCATGTACCGGACTTACATTTCTGCATCATGTAACGGACACACATTTCTGCAGCATGTAACGCACACACATTTCTGCATCATGTAACGGACGCACATTTCTGCATAATGTACCGGACACACATTTCTGCGTCATGTACTGGACACACATTTCTGCATCATGTACCGGACACACTTTTCTTCAGCATGTACTGGACACACATTTCAGCAGCATGTACTGGACACACATTTCTGCATCATGTACTGGACACACATTTTTGCATCATGTAACGGACACACATTTCTGCATCATGTACCGGACACACATTTCTGCATCATGTACTGGACACACATTTCTGCATCATGTACTGGACACACATTTCTGCATCATGTACTGGACACACATTTCTGCATCATGTACCGGACACACATTTCTGCATCATGTAACGGACACACATTTCTGCTTCATGTAACGGACACACATTTCTGCTTCATGTAAGGGACACACATTTCTGCATCATGTACCGGACACACATTTCTGCATCATGTAACGGACACACATTTCTGCATCATGTACTGGACACACATTTCTGTATCATGTAACGGACACACATTTCTGCATCATGTACCGGACGCACATTTCTGCAGCATGTACTGGACACACATTTCTGCAGCATGTAACGGACACACATTTCTGCTTCATGTAACGGACACACATTTCTGCTTCATGTAACGGACACACATTTCAGCAGCATGTACTGGACACACATTTCTGCAGCATGTACTGGACACACATATATGGGGCCCTGCAAGTCTAAATCTTATCTGAACAGTTTGGATCTGTCACCTGTTCAAATGAAAAACAATGAGAACCTAATAATTGTATTTACCAATAAAATTTAGGCGAGATTTAAATATTTTTTTTTATGGATTCCTATGACCCTAAAAAAGAAAAAAATCAAGTTAGTTTTATTACCCGATTTCAAACTTACATGTTGACCAAAAAGCAATTGTACATACAAAGGTTAAACTGCACTATTTTGACTTGAGTCAATGACTTTTTGTAGAAGTTTTTGTCAACCCATTATTAGTGGAAACATGGTAAACAAATTCAATGACTAGTCTGAAAAGAATGAGGTTGCATTTCTAGCTGTCGGTTACTCACTAGTGGGCAGTACGCTATATGAACCCAGGTCTATTTTTGTCCTCGAGTCATGCTTGTGTACATGTAGACTTATCCAGTGGGAGATAATGCTGAACACTGCTGTAATAGATATCCTTGTCACTGCCTAGGGCGGTCCTTCTGATGTGAAAGGCCTTCGACTAATAAAAAGTTCTACTTTATGAGGTGTTACTCAGTGACTGGGAAAGATGTTAACAAAAGAAGAAATCAATTAACGATTGTCACTCGTGTTCTCTGGTTTGTTAGCTGTTGGTATTAAACATGTTTGTTTGTTGTTTAACGCCCACTCAGCAGTATTCCAGCTAGATGATGGCGGTCTGTAAATAATAGAGTTTGGACCAGACAATCCACGCAATTCAGATCGATGACAATTAATACATGTCACCAATTTGGTAAGATCAACAAGGTTCTAATTTTCCAGATAATGTTATAACCCTTTTGAGGGGTTCTTCATCAATTGTTTTCAAAATAGTAAAAAAACATAAGCCAACTAGCAAAACAGCACTGTTGGCTGACCCATGAACAGAAAAATAAAAAATTGGAGCATCAATCATGTCAATCAGCAAGAACTGGAAGTTTAACCTTTGCCCAAAAGGTCACAGGATGAATGTGTAAAGGTAACGGGCTTGTTAGATTCAAATGTGATTGAGGTGTTAGACTAACATCTAGTCTCTGAAAGGAACATATTTAACAGAAAAAACAGTTGTAAGTTTATAGTTTATAGTTTATAAGTTTATAATAAAACAGAGCCCAAAGACTTTCTTCTAGACTTGTGGACCTGGTGGAGATTCCAGGTTAGAATAGGCCGCTATGTTGGTTGTAAGAGGCAACAAAAGGGAACAGTTTTCCAGGCTCCGTGATTTGGTTGATGGTTGTCGTCATATACTATAGCATGCCAGGGATGTAGCTCTACAGGTGATGGTAGCATGCCAGGGATGTAGCTCTATGGGTGATGGTAGCATGCCAGGTATGTAGTTCTACAGGTGATGATAGCATTTCGGGTGTAGCTATACAGGTGATGGTAGCATGTCAGGGATGTAGCTCTACAGGTGATGGTAGCATGTCAGGGATGTAGCTCTACAGGTGATGGTAGCATGCCAGGGATGTAGCTCTACAGGTGATGGTAGCATGCCAGGGATGTAGTTCTATGGGTGATGATAGCATGTCAGGGATGTAGCTCTACAGGTGATGGTAGCATGTCAGGGATGTAGCTCTACAGGTGATGGTAGCATGCCAGGGATGTAGTTCTATGGGTGATGATAGCATGCCAGGGATGTAGCTCTACAGGCGACTGTAGCATTCCAGGGATGTAGCTCTATGGGTGATGGTAGCATGCCAGGGATGTAGCTCTACAGGTGATGGTAGCATGCCAGGGATGTAGCTCTATGGGTGATGGTAGCATGTCAGGGATGTAGCTCTACAGGTGACTGTAGCATGCCAGGGATGTATCTCTACAGGTGATGGTAGCATGCCAGGGATGTAGCTCTATGGGTGATGGTAGCATGTCAGGGATGTAGCTCTACAGGTGATGGTAGCATGTCAGGGATGTAGCTCTACAGGTAATGGTAGCATGTCAGGGATGTAGCTCTACAGGCGATGGTAGCATGCCAGGAATGCAGGTGCTTGTGTAGCTCTACAGGTGAAGGTAGCATGTCAGGGATGTAGCTCTACAGGTGATGGTAGTATGTCAGGGATGTAGCTCTACAGGTGATGGTAGCATGTCAGGGATGTAGCTTCACAGGTGATGGTAGCATGTCAGGGATGTAGCTCTACAGGTGATGGTAATATGCCCATGATGCAGGTGCTTGTGTAGCTTTACAGGTGATGGTAGCATGTCAGGGATGAAGCTCTACAGGTGATGGTAGCATGCCTGGAATGCAGGCGCTTGTGTAGCTCTGCAGGTAATGGTAGTGTGTCAGTGTTACATACCGTGCAGGAAGGACGATTACACCGAATGCTTCAGTTGCAGCATACTTCCCGCTTGTATGTTAGGTGCATTCATGGGATGTCTTCAGCTGAGTGATGATAACGCATCAGGTGTGTGAGGGTATGTGCAGTTGGTCAGTACAGTGCAGGTTAGCGTGTAGATCAACACATCACGCGTGGGATGGCATGTTGCAGATGGCTTGTGAGGTGCAATGTTTCAGCTTGGAGGAGGATGTTTGATATGATGTGGACAAGTATTGAGCTTTATTGGGGATGTGATGATGAAGACATTGAATCATGATGATGATGATGCCGATGCCGATGATGAGAGGATGTAGAAGCAGGGTGAGACACAGCCACTGGTCCACTAGTCTGACACTATTGAAAATCTAATTTAAATGGACCAGTTGTTTTCTCCTAAAATCGAATTAGTTTTTAGGAACCACTAGTCTGGAATGAGCTGTGGACAAGTATAGGTTTTGGTTTGGTTTGGTTTGTTGTTTTACGCCGCACTCAGCAATAATCCAGCTATATGACGGCGATCTGTAAATGATCGAGTCTGGACCAGATAATCCCGTGATTTACATCATGAACATCAATCCACGCAATTGGGATCGATGACATGCATCAACCAAGTCAGCGAGCCTGACCACCCGATCCCATTAGTTCCTTTTACGACAAGCATAGTCGCCTTTTATGGCAAGCATGGGTTGCTGAAGACCTGTTCTACCCCGGAATCTTCACGGGTCTAGTCTGGAATGAGCTGTGGACAAGTAAAGGACCATTGTGTCAACCCCTGAGAAGATATTGATGTATGGAGTAATGTGATGGTGCTCAAGATCCATTACATCTCCTCAACAATGTCATGTATCCCTTTTAATTATTCAGGGCCACTACCCGAAATAACTGCCTGCCCACCTGCCCGTGACTGGTAACTTTTCTGTTTGGCTGCTTGAAATATTCCTCCCCCCCGACTGTCTGGCAGATAATTTTAATTTAAGACTACTTACATATTCTGTTCTATTATAACTCCTTGTAGATTCTCAACTAATTGTTTGCATTATTTAAACTGAATCAAGACAGGATTTATCTCTTATTTTTCATGATTGTTTAATACGTAATATGTCTCAATGCGGGCAGGGAACATTTATGGGTCACCTGCCCGACTGTCTTGTTGGGCTTTCAAATTATTTCAAACAGTGTTCAGGACTGATGATTCCATGGACTTGACCAGATTCCAATGTTATTGATACCAAGAAGTATACTAACTTATTTGACCAGCACAATCTTTTTTTCAACTTTTAGGACCCGTGAAGATCCGGGGTAGAATAGGTCTTCAGCAACCCAGGCTTGTCGTAAGAGGCGACTAACAGGATGGTCAGGCTCGCTGACTTGTTGATGAATGTCATCGATCCCAATCGTGTGGATCGATGCTCATGTTGTCACTCACTGGATTGTCTGGTCCAGACTCGATTATTTACAGACCACCGTCATATGGCTGGAATATTGCTGAGTGCGGTGTTAAACAAGAAACAAACAACCTCAACTTTTAGAGTCCTGATTGCATAGTGTCGAGACAAAAGATTGACGGTATAGATGTACAGCACCACACGGAACCTTCCTATCTGACCCGAATACACAGTTTTCTCTGACTGCTGGATGAGAACCTGATATGCATATTTATGATGTTATTGGATTCTATTTATGACTGTGTAGGCTAATATACCACAGCTATTTCATAATGTTCCAGTGTACATTCTTGAGATTGTCCATAATGAATAGTTTTTCTCATTGTTTTTTTCCACATCAACATTCAAAGATAAATGTTTTTATCTTGATATGTTAAATTCCATCACACCCGCCAACAAATATTTGAAATATCAAGCCCTTGCGATGTTTACATTGTGTTTGTGTCTTAAGGCAAGGTAACAGCGTTGCTTGTGTATTAGAGGTTGGTGAGGTTTATGGGACGAGGAAAATATTTATCACTGCATCAGCAGATTCATAGCCAGTTGCAGCTAGTTATCATGGAATTTGTGAAATACACATCATGATTCAGTCTAGGTAGAAATAACTTGGTCTGTGCATTCGCAAATTTTTTTTTTGCAATATTTCAGAAATAAACAATGAGTTGTTTTTGTGAACTTAAACAGCCCATCATGGTTTATTCTCCCTCCAGTGTTTTATTGTATCATAAACAACGACCACAAGTCGTTTATGTCTTATATGAGATATCAACATTACATACCGCCTGTTTAAGGATGTTGTTAAATTGGCAAATTTTAATAATGATAGCTCTCCTGAATAGAATCTGACCTCGGCAGTGTCGGACAAATCCATTTTTATGAACAGGTGGGTTATGTTTGGTATTTCCTGCATTTTCTCTTAATCCTCACGTTGATTATCTGTACCTTTTATCTGTATTGTGATACGTATTGCGATGTTTTGTGAGCTAAATGCTTCACAGTGATTGTACATGCAGATCCTATTTTCTACATACTAAAGTCAATATTGAAGTCAACATGGTCAGTCACATCATTTCGTAGTCGTGGATAGAGGGATTGGTTGGTTGGTTTGTTGTTTTACGCCGCACTCAGCAATATTCCAGCTATATGACAGCGGTCTGTAAATAATCGTGTCTGGACCAGACAATTCGGTGATTGATATCATGAGCATCGATCCACGCAATTGGGATCGATGACATGCATCAACCAAGTCAGTGAGGCTGACCACCCGATCCCGTTAGTCGCCTCTTACGACAAGCATGGGTTGCTGAAGAACTATTCTACCCCGGATCTTCACGGGTCTGGATAGAGGCAAGATAACAACGTGAGGGAAAAATCACTTAATTGTTTCTGCTGTTTTGTCAGTCAATTTCGAAGGGAAACATCATCTATGTGTAGATTTTAGGCTAAAAGATTCAAATAATAATGAAATTTTTCCCCAACATAATGGAACACAGAACAAATATTTCAATATGTATTGTTTGAAAAGCATATTGCATCGCGCCATTATATTGGTATATCGTGCCATCCTAGAATGAACTGGAGTATCAATGAAGGGAAGGTCATTCAGGACACTGAACCGTTAGTTCAAACCTGGCCCTGTTCCAGTGATGATCATATTCCAATTATGTCAGTGTATTGCAATGAAGTTGGGGGAGATTATGAAATATAATATTCCAACTCAAGAGGCTGGTGAGGACCAAGCTGCCCAGGCCCGTGTTGCTGATGTGGTGTTACCTCATCCATGTGGGACCTTTTGTTGTACAGTATTCCAGAATAGGATCAGCAGAGTTTTGATATTTTATTGAATATTACTTAAATAGGATTCTCATTTCTCTTTCATGATTTATCCTTATAATTTTTTTTATATTTTTTATATTTTTTATAATACTTGGCCAGAGTAATAGTTTTCTTTGTTCATCCTCAGCGTTTGCTGCTAGTCCTGCTTGAATTTACATTTTCTGTCAATTTTATTCAGTTCCGATTTGTTGCAAAATTGAAGCATGGAGAACTGGTTGAGAATTCCAGCCCTCAAATTCTACTTGTCAATGAGGACTACCATCCTTTCACTGGGCATTCCACTGGGGATTTTCTATTTTCTATTTAACAGTCTGATAGGTATTAAGGGTTGATATGCATCGATCTATTAAATCTATGAAATTAGAAGCTTTCTTTGTATCAAACTACAGATAATTCTTTTAGTTTCATAACAATTGTTTTTCCTTATATTCGTTTCTGTAAGTGCGTAGGTTTGAAATTTGATTTACAAAAAGAAGTTCTTATGTTGTCAATGAAGTTAAAGCTTGAATAAGGTCAGTTCCCAAATTGAAATAAGGTAGTTTTTAGTCAGGAGCACTTGAGAGGTGTGTACACTGAGAGGGGAGTTACTGGGTGCAGCGGCAGCAGCTATTGTGATGAGAGATGGAGTAAGACACTGACCCCATTCCTGACACCTGACACCACACAGTAGCAGTACACTCATGGCCGACACTTGTGCAGGGTGGGATGGATAGGTCATATTCACGATCCTATCATGCACTGGGAACAAGGTTCTAAAACTGGGATTCATTCTCACCCAGAGCAAAGGATATTATATACGACAGGGTTAGAAGTTAATGATCTGGCCATCTACTTAATGGTGCAAGTGGTAGTCCACAAAGTCACGAGGCTGTTGAATTTTGCTTGCTCTCTCAGTCTTCAGGGGTTGTTTGGGTCCTTGACTGTAGCTGCGATAGTACTTCACTCATGGGTCCCCTTCCAGGCCTACCAAAGAAAACCAGCAGAGCAACTGACTTTGTTGATGCATGTCATCGTATCCCAATTGCGTGGATCGATGCTCATGATGTCAATGACTGGATTGTTAGGTCCAGACTTGATGATTTACATACCGCTGTCATACACCAGAATTTGCTGCTATTGTTACAAATATATCATATGGACATCATATGGACATTATGGACATTCTTTATCAAACTGAGTTTTAACCAACAGGCCAGAGCCAGGGTTTATGAAATTTATTTTCGGTCTTGTCAACTTAGTTAATAATAGTTAGGGCTAGAACGATACACCAACTGAGCGATCTGATACGTATCACGATACCTTGCTCACGACCCTATATGTATCACGATAATTGTATGTGCTCCTATATGTATCACAATACTTGCATGTGCTCCTATATGTATCACGATACTTGCATGTACTCTTGAGCCATCATTGTCATAGACAGGATGGCCAAATACCTGGTACACTCTTCCCAGCCCTAATAGGATTTGCCCTGGGGTCCAGCGTTGCCTCTGGAAACTTAGACCCTGGATCATAACATGGAAATGGTTCAGATCTTTATGCTACGTTTGTATCTAGAGAAGTACATGTTCATGCTGTCAGATTTCCCATCCACCCATTTTAAATCCTGACAGAGTCAAAATTATGAACTATTTGCAGTCTTATATACATGTGCAATGCAAATGTATATATTGTCATGATAGCGTAAATATCCAGGTGAGCGATACCGGCCCTATGGGCCTCTTGTTGGACATATATATATCATAATATTCACAGTAACCTCTACCAATATGTTTCTGGCCTACAATATGCCATCTATGATCTCTGAAATTTATTAACAAATGATTCGGGGTTGTGATTCGTCTGCAAAAAGAAAGAGTATCAACTTGTGACATAAAAGTACTGTATTGGGATACGAATCATATTGCACCCAGAGTATCTGGATACATATCTATTGACCTCGCTGTATCGTTCAACCTCTACTGGCCAATATGTTTCTGGCCTACAATATGCCATCTTTGATCTCTGAAATTTAATAACAAATGATTCAGGGTTGTGATACCCCTGCAGAAAGAAAGAATATCAACTTGTGACATAAAAGTACTGTATTTGATTTGATTTGTATTGCACCTATTGTGTCGGGATATGTATCGCGACCTGACCGTATCATTACACCTCTACATAATACATAGTCTTAGTCTGTAGTTCCATAAATGCCAGACACACCTAGAAATGTTGCAATGACTGCTGAAGTCAATTATTACACTGAAACATAATCTCATCCAGTTTCTTTGTTGTTTGGTTGTTGACTAAATGCATGAATCAGTCTTAGTCAATAATGTTCCTTTGTCACCATCTCAGCTATAAATATATGTGAGAAATGTTGAGTTAGGTGTGTGTGCTGTTGAATGTCACACTGACCTGAGTGTAGGAGACTGTTTGAATTACGTCAGCAATGTTTCAATTTGTGTATGAAGTGACCACAATCCTTTCATATTGTTTTTATACAGGATGAGGATGTTGAACAAGTGCATGATCTTAAACTTGAAATGAAACTTAAATAACTACATTGATAGCAGGATGTATTTCATGTTGACATTATTTAGTAAACTTAAAGGTCATCATCGAGTGTAACAAATAAACTTCCAGATATAAAAGTACAAATGTGTTTCAAGTGACTTTTCACAGGCAACTATGTGACGTAATTATTGATCAAGTCTTCTGTTGACAAATATGGCCAAATTTTTAAATGAATGCCTTTTAATGAATGCCTTTTAGTGAATAATTATGACTTGCTACTAAACACTGAACAGTACTGCAAATAAATTATTTTCTTCTGAAGCCTGGGGTACAGTTAACCTCCGGTTGTTGGCGGTGTTCTTTAATGTCAGATAGTTACAGACCCTTTGTGGGGATTCTGTGTTAAAATAGGTTCTTAGCACCTTATGCTGATCGTAAGAGCCTACTATATGGATTGGGTGGTCAGACTCGGGGACTTGATCGAATGTATGTCATACCCCAACAGTATTGTTCATAATACCGTATTTGACGCCCCGCTTTAATATCCGCCCATGGCGATATTTGCTTATATATTGGCTAGTGAACAATCCCAGTTAGCACCCTTTAGATTGATCAATGTACACAAGACTTATATATTTGTGTGTAATATGCACTCATGTGTTATATGCAGCCTTTATTATCGGCAGTTAAATTCTGGATAATATATCTGTCGTGTATAATACGCAAAGACCTTTCTTTTGTATCCTGTCAGACTGTCCTCATAAACCATGATATTTACAATCTTTGAACTTTTTTTTTTTTTCTCACAACATTATATTCCAATAAGAGCCCCCTATTTCTCATTTTGAGAGCACCCTGGGCGTTTATTACGTCAAATACGGTATCCTCTCTAGTTTGTTTGGACCAGACTAGATTACTCCAGCAAACAGGCTGCTGTCATGCAGCTGATGTCAGGGATAGACACAGCCACTTGTCCTTTGGTCGGAGACTAGTTAGTGAAAATCTTCGTGAACTTGTAGTTGACCCCCGCCGTAATAATGCTGGAATATTGCTAAAAGCACCGTAAAACCTCACTCACTCACTCACTCACTCGCTCATCACTGTCCAAGGGGCGGTCGGGTAGCCTAGTGGTTAAAGCGTTAGCTCGTCATGCCAAAGACCCGGGGTTGATTCCCGACATTGGTATATATATTGCTAAAACCATACTCACTCACTCACTCACTCACTCATATTGCTGAGTGTGGCTTTACAAGAAACAAATAAGAGTTCTAATAACGAACTAGATTATGGTCGGTTTGACCACGTTCTTGTCTCCAATAGCAACATTTATATGTTTGATGAACCTGTACACAACAGGGTCGATTTCATTTCTGGCCTGTTGTTGGCCTGTGGTCAGTTAAAATTACAAAGGGCTTGCTGAAACGTAACGTAGATGGCCTGCCTGGCTTGTCAAAATTTCACCCCTTCTCTGTGTATGTTTTCTTTTTTTTTAATTGGATCTTCTCGGTAGAATAACATTTTGTAAGGTATGTGTACAACAACGTCTTTTTTTGCTCTATATCGCCATGAAAATAGGCAAATGGAAGCCAAAATTTAATCTTGGAGTGAAAAAACATTTGGGTGGGGAGTATGGCCTCCACCATTTAGTTGTAGGCCAGTTCGTTTGGAGAAGGGCCTGTTACTTTTAAAAGGAGCAAGCCCTGCTGGCTACATGCAAATTTGTTGCTAGATATACCCTAGACTAACATTTAGTCTCTGAAATCTTATATTACACAATATCCTTCTTGACTCTAAAGATAAAAAAAATTCCCTATGTGGAATAGAGCTAGCTTGAGCTGGCTAGACTTGCTTTTGTATGCATTTCTAGATGATTTTTTTTCATAAATTAAATATATTCCACGGTCATGGTGCAGGACTAGATCTACCCCAGCACAATAGTGTTGGCTGCTGGGACAGGGTCAGATTGTCAGTCAGGCTGCCATGTGCTGCAGTACCTGGAGAGGATGAAGCTACCACCGTCAGTCAGCCAGCAGGAGGAGGCTGTATCATGACTCCAGACACTGCAGATCAATGACCAGCTGTCCAGCATCAGTTGCTAGGCCAGCAGTTCACTCCAGGTCACAGTGACATGGCAGGGATGCTGCCGACTGAAGACATGTGTCATCTATCATTGGAGATTTCAGATCACAAGAACATCTGTGATTGAAACAGCTGACTTGACAACTGTATCACTGCATCCGTTTCTCTGTCATTGTCAGTAGGCATTTTGAAATAATTCCATGTACAATTTGGTTTACAAAATGAAGAGGTTAGGTTACTGCAATATACAAAAGGCACTGTTCACCATGTTCACTCTTGGAATTTTCAGACATGGGCCCTTCATGTGAAAATTTCAAATATTCCAGAGATACACCCACACTTGCCTACACAGTACAGTGTTAAATTGCCACTTTGTATTTGAAAATGTGGGCCTTTTTTTCAAATTTAGGGTCTAAAAGCACAAGGCCCCTACCCTAGAATTATTCCTGTAAAGGCGATAGATGTTAGGAAGAAAACATTTGAAATCGTCGGAGAGATAATGGAAAGGCAACCTATGCTTGTTGTAAGAGGCGACTAACAGGATAGGGTGGTCAGGCTCGCTGACTTGGTTGATGCATGTCATGGTATCTTAATTGGGTGGATCGATGCTCATGTTGTCAATCACTGGATTGTCTGGTCCATACTCGATTATTTACAGACCACCGTCTTAAAGCTTGGATATTGCTGAGTGCGGAGTTAAACCAGAAAGAAACAAACGTTATTATTGTATTATTTTGTCTTGTCTCGATATGGCTGAAATTTTGCCAGTGAGGTTAAATTGTTACACTCTCTCTCACTCTCACTCACTCACTCACTCACTCACTCACTCACTCACTCACTCACTCACTCACTCTTTCCTGTCCAACAAATAGTTGTTATTGTGTCAGTAGATACCTATCTAAGACTGGAAGTGTAGCGGATGTACGACTGTACGACTGATGTGAGCGTGGGCGTCAGAAGGAAATCCATGTCTATACACACACTAGCTCCAGTCTCTTTAACAGGAGGTAATATTGCTTGTTCGACTTCTGTAGTGAGGTCATGGTCATGAGTGAGTGAATGTTGTTAAGGGGCACAGTCAGCAGTATTCCACCTGTATCTTGGTGTCCTGTTAATCAAATCAGGGCCTTGCACACCAGTGACTGGAAGCACAAGCAACTACACATGCAATCAGGGTACATTGAAAATCAAAAGGACAAATCACAGAGCCTGACCAAGACAAACCCTTTGTGTCTGAAAATGTATAATTTTGATAAAAACATGCAGCTGCATTTAAATTGAAAAGGAGCCCGGGTGAGATGGGAAATTCAGGAAAATGTAGACATGCTTCATTTAGGGTTATAGTATTGCAGTAAGGACTGGGTGGAAGGAGACATGATATGGTTCAGGGACTAGTGTGTCCATCCTTTACACATTTGTGGGCCCTTACAACAAGCATGAGGTACAGGGGTCCTATTCCACCTGGAATCCCTACAGGGGATGAGAATTACGGAAACAATACCAACAGTGACCCGTTGAGGGTTCATGTTAGCCTCCTCCATCATCGTCCAAAGGTTTAACACAGAACACATCCTCTTCGCAGTGTGTACTAGCCCCGCAGCAAGTACACTAACCCAAGGACCACTTTCAACATGCAATATTGCCCACAATACACAACTTGAGTTCAAGATGTTCCTGTTGTGTAGAAATAGTTACAGAAGCATTACCTGCTGAAACAACAATAATTCAGAATTTGGTTGCAAGATGCTAAACGACCTCAGTGGCCTTGTACCAAAATTTGATAGTGCCTCAATGGGGGAAAGGTTGTTTGTGTAGCTGTATCAGGGTAAAGGTTGGGGCAGGGTCGGTGTGGAGGAGGAAGGGGGGGACGGTACACAGACAAGAGAAATTCTAGCTACCGAGTCGCTTCCCTTCCTCTCTGCCCGATAAACAAGCCCTTCTGTTGATACCATAGCCATAAACCGCATCTAAATACTGGAACTCAAGCCTCTCTCTCCTCTTAAATATTCAGATCGTTAATGCCTTTGTTTTTCTTTGGGACACTCATGATTTAGATTGTGGGTCTTTTACTCATAAATAGTTTGTGTATTGAGATATATTGGGGTAAACTGTCTTTGTGTTGAATATAGCTGAGTTTACTGGTCCGCCTATAAACCTGGTTAGCTTGGATGAAGATTCGTCTAAAGGATGCTGGTTATGTTATCTGGTCGCTATCTCTTAATTCAGTTTGTGGGTGAAGTATGGAGCATGCAGTGAGTTAGGCCTACACTATGCTCCTGCCAGGTCAGAATGAGATCAGTTGTAGGCAAGTAGCACATTGGCTTTATTTGGAATGGCTGTGCTGATTAAGGCTTTAAATAGGAAGTTTAGGTGTATCATGTTTACAGGTATCTATGTTGTGTGGACATTCATCACCTATGGGCAGGGGAAAACTAGTGGTGCGAACTTCGCTGGTGATGGGAGCCCCTGGTGGGGCAGGATACACTCACCTTTTCTTGAACATGTATCATCACTATTTGATAGTGATTCATGAACACATGTCTATCATATAGTTGGAATCGTACTATGGATTCTACGTTTTACAAAGTCTTCTGGGGGCACGGGTGGCCCAGTCGTCGAAGGCGCCGTGATTCGCTGTGCAGAAACCTATGATTGTGGGTTCGAATCCTGATTCGCCCCGATTATGTTTCTAGGTTTGTCAGCACCATACCCGTGCTCGTGGGTTTCACCGAAGTGGTAAACGTCTAAGACCTGCATCACTTCGGGCTTTCCTCCCGCATTAAGCTGACACGCCGCAATATAACTGTAATAATGTTAAAAGTGACGTTAAACCCAACTCACTCTCTCACTCACAAAGTCTTCTAATGATTGTGGAAATGGTTTTGTTGCTTGGTATATATTTTCATGTGTCTACCACTGAAAAAAACATGATACTTCTGTGGAATTGACCTCTATTAACTGCTGGAAAAATATTTTTGTTGAAGTCTGAAGCACTGGGTTCGCCACATTGGTACACTTTCCAACTGAATTCATTGTTGTGGGTTGGAACCTACACCCTTCCGTACTGTTGAATGGTTCCTGACTAGACAAGGCTTTGATTCCAAGCTACACAGGAAACTGTATAATTAGGAGCCAGTGTGCCTGGTTATCTCTGCAAGGGGGCCTCCTGGCCACAGGTGAGACGATCCCCCCTCGATCCCCCCTCGATCCCCCTTAGTTTGCGTCACACCTTGATTCGGCTCCCTTCCACCTGTTGATTTTTGAATCTCCCTGGGGTCACCTGGGATTAATTGTCTGTCAGTCGGGGATGAATTGTTTCAGTTGCTAGGCGATCTGGGAGTGCTCAGATCTATACTGTCTGTATTGAGTCAATCATTGAGGATGTTCTTCAACTGGTCCTCATGTTAAAGGGGTAGTTCATTGATAAGAGGATGTTGACGCATCAGTGACCAAAATGATGTCCAGTGCAATTCCCTATTTTGACTTAAACCATATGTTCCCATGTTTTTTCAGGTTAACAATTGACTTGATTTTGCATGTGTTTGTGATGGGTACAACTGGTGGGGCAGGATACGCTTTCCTTTTCGCGAACACCTGATATCATTACTATTTGATTGTGATTCATGATATAGTCGGAATTTTACAATCAACTCTGCTTTATGCAGAGATTTCTATTGGATCTTGGGTCTTGTCGCTTTGTTTCTGGTAGTCGCGTTTAAGGCGTAGGTCATTGATATATATGATATGATGTTGGAATCTCTCTCTCTCTCTCTCTCTCTCTCTCTCTCTCTCTCTCTCTCTCTCTCTCTCATTTTAAAGCATTCGCGCACAGACACACACCGTCCAAAAGATTTAGAGCTCTTATTACAGCAAATACGGTAGCAGAAGTATTCTTTACAAAGGTATTAATGGAACCGTGGGGTTGCACAGTGGTTAAAGCGTTTGCTCATCACGCCTAGGACCTGGGTTTGCTTCCCCACATGGGTACAATTTGGGAAGCCCATTTCTGGTGATGGAGTATTGCTGAAATTGGCATTAAATCATATTCACTCACTCACTAAGGCACCCTCTGGAGTTACTGACCCATACTCACTTTAATGAAATCAGATATCTGATCGTCCAGTTGTTTCATGGTGATCTGTTTTGTTGTAATCAGAAGGTCAAGGTTGCAGTTAGTTATCAGGAAGTACATTACTGATTTAACCTTTGTGAAATTCATTGTTTCTGTTGCTGTGTTCATGTCATGATAACCGGATTTTGTGTGAATCAGTGTAACCAGTTATTCACTACTCCATTTGAACTTCATTTGCAATAGCCTGGACTCGTACTTCAATATTCAGGCTTTGCTGGCGTGCGCGTTGTGTGTTCTTCAAATCTATATTACAATATTTTGTACATTGGTGGCATCAACACAATGACAAATCAGGTTGACATCAGGTGTTCACACATCTGTTGCTGCAGATAATATAGGTTGAATGCAGAGCTCCAGATAAGCTGTGTATCTGCGTAAAATACGCATCAGAAATTCAGAAATACGCAGTAAAATAAAATCCAAGCGTATCAAATACGCTACGAACATTACAGATACGCTACAAAAATAAAACTTGTGCGTATCATCAAAATATTGTGAAGTAACCCTGCGTATTCGATTAGCAAATCAGCAACTTATTTTGAAATTATAAACGGGCATTCCGTCAACCTTGCCAAATTCCACGATGACAGTTACCACGGAGCTAATTTCTGAAACACAGTTACGAGCTAATTTACTCTCTGAAGTCAAGCCTATATTTAGAACCGTACATCTAACACATTTTTTTATATTTTTTTTAAATCTGAAAATGTCATTTTGGGAAAAACCCAATAGAGTGATGAATAGATGAGTGAAAAGATATTGGTTACCCAATGAAAAATGTAATGACCCAATTAAAATAAGTAAAAACTCATTTTAAATATAAAATCACGAAAATGAAAATGTCTTTGTCTCCTAGAGAATCACTGCAATTTCACAATCATGTGAAAGAATAATCACTCATAACACATCATTCCTGCACCATCCTTCCTGCACCAACCATCAGCAGCTGAGATGGGATGTATACCATGGACATAAACAGATTACATTCAATCATGCAGACAAATTTTTCACCCCTGGGAAAGACCAAATCTGTCATACCTTCCTGTAACAGCAAAAAAATGTCCTTTGTTAAAAGATCATGCTGGCAAGCAAGTAAACTTGCAGCCAATGTTAAAACACCTGGGAAGGAAACAACCTGTTACCATGGTTACAGTTTAAAATAGATAAGGCCAAACATGTCCAGTCTGGTATGTATCCTCTGCAGAAGGGTTGCTCCGCCTTCCTGATTTGTAAACAAAAGTCAACATGGACACACACAGAAAACATGAGGTATATAAGGGTTAAGGTGAGAAAGTTGGGTGTAACGCTGCTTTGAACAGTATTCCATTTGGATCAGGGTGTGTCAACTCAATGTGGGAGGAAATTGCGAAGCGATGCAGGTCCCTGATATTTACCACTTTGGTGAAACCCACGAGCATGGGTATGATGCTGACAGATTTAGAAACGTAATCAGAGTAATTCTGGACTGAACCCACAATTACAGCAGATTGCGGCAACTTAGATGTGTTTGTTTGTTGTTTAACTCAGCAATATTCTAGCTATATGACAGCGGTCTGTAAATAATTGAGTCTGGACCAGATAATCCAGTGACTGACATCATTAGCATTGATCCACGCAGGGATCGATGACATGCATCAACCAAGTCAATGAGCCTGACCACCCAATCCCGTTTGTCCTATCCTATCCTACCCCGGATCTTCACAGGTCGAGGCACCTTAGACAACTGGGCCATTCGTACCCCAAGAAGAGTTTAGAACAGCTCCAGACAACTTTTTGAGCAATGGAACTTTTTATTGGGTATTCTGTTTTGTCATTACAGAGTTTGAAAAATATTTTTAGGAGTTTTGAAAAAATGAAAATCAGCAGGGGGTGGTGGGGTAGTCTTTCAGTTAAAGTGTTTGCTCGTCACACTGAGGACCCGGGTTCGATTCCTGACATGTGTACAATGTGATATTGCTGGAATATTGCTAAAAGTGGCGTAAAACCTCACTCACTCACTCACTCACTCACTCACTCACTCACTCACTCGCTCACCCATCCACCCACTGCAGGCTCGCTCGCTCACTCACTCACTCACTCACTCACTCACTCACCCACCCACTGCAGGCTCGCTCACTCACTCACTCACTCACTCACTCACTCACTCACTCACTCACTCACTCACTCACTCACTCACTCACCCACCCACCCACCCACTCACTCATTCACTCACTCACCCACCCACCCACCCACCCACTGTAGGCTTATAGCCTGAATGTGTCAGACCTTATAGACATCAACTTTGTGGGGCAGTGGGCCTTGTGAACTCCTCAAACTGGAGTCCTGGGTTCGATTCCGGGCAGTGGTGTGGCAATACAGTATTACATCCAGGTACGAGGCCCACGATACAATACTTTGATTTACAATCCCTTTGTGAGTTAGACAATAAATTATGTTTGAAACAAGAGATCATGATTTCATGAAGATTTGATTTAGCCAGCAGGCTGGTGCCTTTTTCATGCCACTACTTTTGAAACTTGATTTGCCTGGGCTTGCAGGCAAGCATGAATACTTAATATGTCAAAATGTTTGAGCTGACTGGGGGGTGGTCGGATAGCCTAGTGGTTAAAACGTTCGCTCGTCCTGCTGAAGATCCGCGTTCGATTCCCGATATGGGTACAATGTGTGAAGTCCATTTCTGGTGTCCCCCGTCGTGATATTGCTCGAATATTGCTAAAAGCGGTGTACATCTATACTCACTCACTTGAGCTGACTGGTCCGATTTGGGTCTCAGCATCACTTTCAGTAGATTTTAGTCTTGATATATGGACTATTATTAGCTGAGCTTACTAGACCAATTAGACTTTTATTAGACTCAGGCTTCAGACTAGTGGCTTAGCCACAGACTGCTCTCATGAGACTGTGTCTGAAGACATTTCTGAGAGATAGCATTTCCTAATTGACACTCAACTAGAAATAAAGAAGAAACAGAATCTTATCGCTGTACAGCTTCATGTATTGCAAGAAAAGAGGAAGATTCATGGTAAATAGAGCTTGGAATATATTTGGTATAATTTCCAAGTTTATATCACAGAGACAGACACTGAAGATGAGCTTCAGCATCATATGGGAAAAAACTTTGCTTCATCGGCTCTCGGGAGGAGATACACAAAATTTAATTAATTTATCAACTTTGTCTTGAGTGTAACCATGGCAACAAGACAAACACTTACTGAACTTGAATTCTTGATCATGTCATCAGATAGAGCTTCTAGGATTTATGGGTGACATGAAGATTGTGACATAGTAAAATAATCACTTGTTTGTTGCAGTGGGAATTAAGGGAACAAATTCAATATTTTTTTGTCCTCAATGTGGATGAGACATGCAAGTATGTGTTTAATTATCTTTGTTTCTTTCAGAGAACAAATTTTACGAGTGAAAAATGACGAAAACATTCCATTCCTGTTGGTTGGGAACAAGTGTGACTTAGAGGAGAAGCGACAAGTTAGTAACGATGAAGCCACAAAGCGGGCCCAGGAATGGAAAGTGGTGTACGTGGAAACCTCAGCAAAGACAAGGACAAACGTAGACAAGGTAAAATATTCTATCAAGTCATGGTTTTCATCGTTAACATTTTGTTGGCTGATTTTAGGTACTAAGTTTTGTTATCTTTTGGGTTTTGATGGTGTTGCATTCTGGGAAGAATGTCGGCCATTTTGAATATTTTCACTTTATGTGTCTTGCATGTAATTTGGCTAACAGTGTTAATAATATGTTTTCATTTGATCCTGATTTATTTGAGTAGCTTCGTTATCTTTCTGTTTCACCCCGGAAAATATCAATAACATATTCTGTTTCAGTAAGGGATGAGCTTGTTACATGCTCTCCGTTTGCACGCAGAAACGCATTGGTGTCTGCAAGACGCAGAACGAGATACACTTGTGATCCATTTTCAGTAATCGCATATACCAACCTGGAAGTGGTTATATCCTTGGTGTTTATCTAATTATGATACCGGACACATCATGTAAAGACTGAAGCTGATGTATTATGGTTGCAGCCACTTGTTGTATAATTGATGAGTCGGGAGAACTCCCTAAGCTGCTAGTCCAGTGCTTGTGTGGCACCCTCTCCTTATCTCATTAAGACAGTGACATGACCCACAACTTAATTAAGCGTCTAGTTAGTCGGAATACCTGGCATGACCCATGACCAGTTACTGATCGTCTTAGAAGTGGCGTTAATGCTCTTACCGGGCTCCTGGGTTAATATACCAGAGTGGGGTTGTATTGTCACTGGTAGGATTGATAGTATTTCAAAAGATTACGGACAACATGGTCATTGCCTTTTTTTGTCCATATTTGTTTATTTTTTTCTTTAATCTTGTGTAATGTTCCAAACCGTTTGGATACGATGACACACAATCAACAAGGTTACCGACCTGACCACCCATCCTTTTAGGATCAGTATTGGATGCTGGGGATCGATTAAAAAACATTTTACCTGGAGGTGTCATTGATTGGAAATTTTAGTATTGATATTGATTAATAATAAAAGTGATCATTTTAAATGTTTGGATGTATGGTTATGTGGTCCTGCTATTAATCAATTAAATGCTAAATATGAACTAGGCTGACCGATTATATGCATAAAGCCTTCTCATTGTCCATGAAAGTTGGTACTTAAAATAAATGTAAACGTTTCTCTGGCAGTTAGTTAGTAATTTAGTATTGATATTCATAAATTTGTATCGATATAGTATCGACATCAGTGATTTATGGATATCGTGAAATATGATGACATCTCTTGTGCTGCCTCATAGAAATACTGGAAGTAGGACACAATTGTAGTGGCTTTCTCATTGTTGTGAATAGCTGCTAAGTTGACATAAAACATCGTTGGCTCGCACAGCTTCGAGCTGAAGTAGTTCCTGATTAGCTCTCTCAGGATAACTTGTGATGATGAGGAAGAGCAACTTCCGCCTGTCAGGCCAGCCTGCATTCACATGCACACTTTCACATCAACTGCTGAAGGCCATGGGGTTAAAGATGCTCCTTGAAGCTTCCTATATAGGATTTGTATTCTTTCAATATTTAGGTAAAAAGAGTCGCCAGAGTTGGAATTAAGCAGAAAATTGAAGGTGTCCATGTCATGACTCTAATGTTAAAAAGTTGAAGATTTAGGGGGTCCTGCAATTCAAATATTATAGCAGATATATATCAAGAAGCCCTGGACCCTCCTTAGTTTGGGACACTGCCAGTTACCATGTTGACAGACATGCATGCAATGTGTCTGTCTTTCTGTCTGTCCAGACTTATGCCGGTATTATGGTTCTATCCCATTGAAACCCTAGCCACAGTTTAACATGGATAGGCACAGTGTACTTCGGCCTCGGAGCAGACCAATCCTTTTTTTATCCCGTCAATTCCAAATGCAAGGCATGGTAACAAGTACCATCTTTTACCTTTTTTTGGTACGATGCAACCAAGGTTTGAACCACTAACCTTCCACTCACTGGGCAGCTGGTCTATCCACTAGACCACAGAGACTGTCTACCAGCCAGGAGATAGTTAGTTATGTGAGACATATCTTTCCTTCTGACGCCCACACATCCAAGTCATACATCTGCTACACTTCCAATGTAAAAGATAGATATCTACTGACGCATTAACAACTATTTGTTGGACCATGGCACGGCCTGGGGATGGAACCACTGACCTTCCACTCTCTGGGAAGATGCTCTATTCACTCGACCGTGAGTGATGAACTGTAGCAGTATGAAAGAATCAGTGCCCACTTGCACAAAGTGATCTTAGCGCTACAACTATTGTAAGCCTATGTTAAAGTATGGGAGTTACGACCATCTTAGCGCTACAACTATTGTAAGCCTATGATAAAGTATGGGAGTTACGACCATCTTAGCACTACAACTATTGTAAGCCTATGTTAAAGTATGGGAGTTACGATCATCTTAGCGCTAAGATTGCTTTGTGCAAGTGGGTCCTGGTGTTCTTTTACTTCTCTTTAGTAGAATATTTAGGGATTAGGGATTTTTTTCACTCCATTGAGGTACAAATTGAAAAAACGATGTTGAAACGTTTGTAAGAATCCAAACAGTTTGTAAGAATCAGTTTTTCAGTTCATAATTCAAGGAACTGAAATTCCAATGAACACACCAAAAATTTAATTGTATTCCAATGGTAGCACTGTGGTAAGATGAATATTTTCACTAAACCGTGAGTATTTGACATGCCACTGGTATGGTCGACAGTCCAGCTACCTTCTAGGCAGTTTAATTGGTAGCCTATCAGGAGAGCTGTGGCTTCCACAGGCTTATCACTGCTAGTCTATATGCTCCTGGAGTGAGGCTTTCAAATCCAAGGTTTTTGTAATTGTGCCCATTAAATCTATGATGGATCCGTAGATCAGGACGGTGGGATTGCAGTTGAAGTAGGGCTGTTTGAAGTGATGGAGATGGTACCAGAGAAGTAGTAGATACGAGTTTCATATCAAGATGTGTTTTTCCAAGATGTCATTTTCAGTGCAGTTTGTGCCAAAAACTTTGAAACTACTGGTCTGAACCTGGCTGTGTCATTTTCAGTGGAATTTGGTGTTATTGTATGGATTATTATTATCTGCGCTTACGAGACAAACAGAATTTTACTTGACGCAGGCTTCAGCATGTTCAGCTGAGTGGCTAACGTCTCAGACTGTTAATGTATGTACAGGACTTGCACTAACCTGGATTTGGAATTTTTCTTGAAAGTGGATGATGTGCTTTGAAAAAGTTTTGAATTTGGATTCTTCTCAAAAAGCTTCATAAAGCCCCTGAATTTTCCAAACCAATGTAGTTTATCTGATGTAAATTACACACACAAAAAAAAATTACAAAAAATATATGTTGAAATATGTTAAACATATCATCACCTGTTTGAAGTTGGGGAAGGGAGCCTTGTGTTGTGTTACTGGTATTATAAGCCTGAATTCTGTATGAACCCTGAATTACAAATCCTGCTTTTGTGAGTCCCTTGTGGTGGCCGTGTGGGTCAAGTGTCTGCCTATCTGAAGGGAATGCCTCCGTGGTCTAGTGGGTAGAAACTCTGCCCGGAAAGGAGAAGGTTTGGGGTTTGATCCCTGGCCGTGTCGTACCAAAACGTGTTAAATGATTATACTTGATGTTCCCCTGCTTGATACTCGGCATTAAGGGGCTAAAGCAAGGACTGGTCGGCATGGGGTCAGAATAAGCAGCCACACGCACACACATATACGCACGCACGTGCATGCTCATCACTATGGAAGTGCAATAATCTTGAACGCAACATTAAACCCCATTTCACATCATCTCTCACTAAAGGCCAGACCCGTGAAGATCCGGGGTAGAATAGGTCTTCAGCAACCCATGCTTGCCATGAAAGGCGACTATACTTGCTGTAAGATGCGACTAACGGGACCAGGTGGTGAAGTTGCTGACTTGGTTGATTCATGTCATCGATCCCAATTGCGTGGATTGATGCTCATGATGCCAATCACTGTATTGTCTGGTCCATAATTTACAGACCACCATCATATAGCTGGATTATTGCCGAGTGTGGCGATAAACAACAAACAAACACACAAACTAATGTAGTTGCCGTACATATCATATTGTGGTATACTGGTAATACTGCACAAGTCTAGTTAATGAAGACCAATTCTAACAAGGATCTTCAAGGGTGTGTTAATGTATAGACAGTGATGAACATTTTACTTGGACTTGGGCTTTGGACAACTGGCTAAAGACGCAGACTGGCAAACTGGGTTTCACCGAAGTGGTAAACGTCTGAAACCTGCATCACTTTCCTCCCACATTAAGCTGACACGCCGTGATATAACTGGAATACTGTTAAAAGTGGCGTTAAAACCAACTCACTCTAATGAATCAAATAACTGCCTACCTTGGGGATATTTACATCAGGAAGCAACTGATTATGACTTTGAGACGGATTTAAGATTCTTCAAGATATTTTCAACTTTACAACTATACTACCCCGAAAACAAGGCTTGTGTATGTTGACCACAGACGTTGCTAAAAGTTATTTCAGTGATCACATTACTGGACTGACTGACGTACATGGGAGCAGAGATTACATACCAGATGCTGGATATACACTTGTAGGAACTGGTCTTATGTTTTCGTAATGTGGCCTTAAAGAGTTCCCGGGGATGGGTTGGCAAGGTCAACATGCCACTCACTCACCTGTTACAACAAAGCGGCACCAGACAATTTGCCACTCTGCGTCTTTAGCCAGTAGTCCAAAGCCCGAGTCCAAGTAAGATGTCTTCCAGTCTGGTATAACAGCTCATCACTGTCTAAGGGGCGGTCGTGTAGCCTAGTGGTTAAAGCGTTCACTCGTCACGCCAAAGACCCGGGTTTGATTCCCGACATGGGTTCAAGACCTATTTGTACCGAGTTCTTCACAGGGTTCTCAGTTGTAATGATCCACGATACAGGGGTTCTGGACTAATAGGGTTTCAGTGTAGATGGGACCCGTGAAGATGCGGGGTAGAATAGGTCTTCAGCAACCCATGCTTGCTGTAAAAGGTGACTATGCTTGTCGTAAAAGGCGACTAGCGGGATCGGGTAGTGAGGCTCGCTGACATGGTTGAAGCCTTTCATTGTATCGCAATTCGTAGATCGATTCTCACTCACTCACTCATCACTGTCTATACATTAACACACCCTTAAAGATCCATGTCAGAATTGGTCTTCATTAACTCGAGGTGTGTAGTATTGCCATTATACCCCGATATGAAATACTGATGAATAAGTACCCTATATGTTGGGGAAATAACAGCATAGGGTTTGTCTAATTCATGCATATTCATGCATATCTTGCAGTGTTCCCGTTTCCTGCTAATTACCAGCTTTTTGCCAGTAATATTTGGCTTGGTTTGGTAATTCATGTGACTGCCAGTGACAATCAGGCCAAAACCCATTACTGTCATTAACCCATTCTTGTCATAAGAGGCGACTAAAAGGGGCAGGTGGTCAGGCTCGCTGACTTGGCTGATGCATGTCATTGTATCCCAATTGCTTAGATTGTCAATCACTAGACTGTCTGGTCCAGACATAATTATTTTTGGAGCCGGGCGGTCGGGTAGCCTAGTGGTTAAAGCGTTCACGCGTTATGCCGAAGACCCGGGTTCGATTCCTAACATGGATACAATGTGTGAAGCCCATTTCTGGTGTCCCCCGCAGTGATATTGCTGGAATATTGCTAAAAGCGGCGTAAAACCATACTCCCTATTTTCGGACCGGTGTTATATGGCTTGAATATTGCCGAGTACGGCGTGAAACAAACAGATGAAAAACTATACCTTAATACTAAAACCTAAGGAAATGATACAAAGAAATGTATTTGGGCTAAAGGGCACTGAAGTATTTGGCACAGATAGCTTTGGATGAAATATGAACGGTATGTTCCGAATAATGTCAACATTTATTGACAAGTTCAGCAATCCTGTACCTGTGGCTGTTTATTCCACGCCCTGGTTGGGGAGGTCTGGAAAATAGACAACCGGCAGTGTTGAGCTGGGGAAGGGATTTGTAGAAACAATCAACATTCTTCCATTTGCTATAGTTATTTTGTTTTGGAAGACATTGAGCTGTCAAATTACCAGAGACAAATGAGAAACGAATGATCCACTCCTTTCCTGGTGCATTGCATTGCCTCACAGGTAGCCTCGAGGACAGATTCAGCAAGTCCGAAAGAATATTGAATTTATGTTAGAATGAATAATAATTCCGTTGGTTTCATTGTATATCTTGCCATATTTTGGACTTTGCATTAGCATATTTATGTAGCTGTCTGCAAGTTCCTGGTACCTTGAACGAGGTCAGCATGAAGGGGGTTGTAATATGCGCAGGTAGATCTTGCATTTTTTTTACTAGCTGTTTCGGGTTCGCATTTTGACCGTCATAATTATTTTTCGAAATATACTCTTGTCTGATTTTCTACAAATAAGGTTATTTACCAATAGTTTCATAGTTCAGGGTTTCTGGTTTAACAGGGTTTCTGGTTTAACAGGGTTTCAATGTAGATGAATAACGCCCCAGAAGTCGCTTGTCATGCAGCCAGCACAGTGTGGACATTCCCTGTTGTTTTGTTTGTTTGTTGTTTTACGCCGCACTCAGCAATATTCCAGCTATATGGTGGCGGTCTGCAAATGATCAATTCTTGAACATAAACCAGTGACTGATATCATGAGCAAATGGGATAAAATGACATGCATCAACCAAGTCAGCGAGTCTGAACACTGATCCCGTTAGTCGCCCCTTTCGACAGACATGAGTTGCTGAAGACCTATTTGTACCCAGTCCTTCACAGGGTTCTCAGTTGTAATGATCCACAATACAGGGGTTCTGGAGTAACAGGGTTTCAGTGTAGACGGGACCAGTGAAGATCCGAGGTAGAATAGGTCTCCAGCAACCAATGCTTGCAGTAAAAGGAGATTATGCTTGTCATAAGAGGTGACCAACGGGATCGGGTCGCTGACTTGGTTGGAGCATGTCATCGATCCCAATTGTGTGGATCGATGCTCATGATATCAATCACTGGATTGTCTGCTCCGGACTGGATTCTTTACAGACTGCTGCATATGGCTGGAATATTGCTGAGTGCGGTGTAAAACAACAAACCAACCAACCACATCAGTGTAGATGAAAAACCTCCCAGAAGTCGCTTGATGTCGGCCATGCTCCTGCTGCCAGCAGAGGCTGTGTAGGCAATAGAGATAGCTGTGGCAGGCAGCATGTCAGGAATGCCTCCTCAGCTGTGATAGGCAAACCACTTCAGTCTCCACAGATCAATCCTTGATGTACTTCCACATGGACTAGTCTGAATGGTAGCAGTGATAGTGCATCTGTTGGAAGTGAGCCTCACGTCTCTGTGGTGATCTGTTGCTCCAAGCTGACCCTACACCCTTGTTTTTCAGGGGACACTTGCATTAAGCTCTACACCTGACACTTTTGGTAGGGCTCTATCCATGCAGTGTGGGCTTAATAGTCACAGCAAGGGCTGTAACTTCAAACATTCCCCAAATGCACTGAGGTGCATGTTAATACTTGTGACCCTTGCTGAGGGAATTCTTCAGAAGTTTGATGTCAGATTAAAAAAACATGATTGTTGAGGGGGTGCAGGTCTGCAAGATTTCCACCAAGTCAACTTTGTGTCAATAATATCTTAGAACATCATTGGACTCATTGAACAGCTACATCACGCTTGCTAAAAAGTTTGAAAAACTATTTGGCCAAGACGAAGCTTACCAAACCTGAAGATTCCAAACTATTTCTCCTTGACAGGCCATTTGTGGAAATGAATAGTTATTTTGCTCAGGTTGGTCAGTTTTTCCTGAGAAACCTTAAACTAAGGAAGTAGTATTTAGCATGAATTGGGAAATTTGTAATGCCAATTTGGGAAGTTTTGCTGACATTTGCCTAAATTTTGGGCCGAATATCGGGCTCTGTAAATCTCTGCAAGCTTTGTCAGCTTTGAAATTAATGAACGTCAAGGGCACAAGTCCTATAGTCCTTACCAAACTGCCCAATAGTTAGGTATCCCTAGTATAAATTTGCCCTTTTTGATGGTTTTGTGATATATTATCATTATAAGGACTAGTGGGCTGAAACTGTTAGTTTCTATAGCTGTAAGGGTTCCTTGTGAGAATCCTAATGTTAAAAATTGAAGATTTAGGGAGTCCCTATAGCCACAACAACTAAGGACCCCCTTAACTCTTTCATCACTGGCTGCCCCAGAGTTATGTCCCTTGAAACCCTGCAGTCCCTGACACTGACAAGGCCTGTACACTGGCCTCCCTGGCAGTATTATTGGAAAATCACACCATCATTTTTGATGCACTTTTTCTACCAGAAACTTGCTTTTAATATACATTGATCATATACCATTGTAAAGAGGATTAAGTATACTTTAATATTCTTTGTTGTTATTGTCTCTAACCTTTGTCATTATCTAATTACAGGTGTTTACAAGTGAAATAAAACTTGAAAACACTGAAAAAATGAAAACAGACAATGAATTTTGGCTCAAATTGTATTAAAAATCACAAAACTAAATCACAGATACAAGGTAAACATAACACAGTGGTCTTGTCATCTTGGACGGCACAGGTAATCGCAGGTGTTACAGGTAAATTCTCTTCATGCACATCTGTAAACAAATAAACAAGTTTACAACTCTTGGTACTGACTTTGTTTTCTATACTGATGTCACATATTACTTATGATACACCTACAGCCTCTTAGGTAAACTCGTTAACACAGGTAAACTTGTTAACGCAGGTAAACTCGTTAACACAGGTAAAAACAAATATTTGATTTATTTTGTTCTTTTTCAGGATTTGAAACAAAAATTAAGTATTTAAGTTTTTAAAAAGTAATTTATCACATTACATGAACATTGAACCACAGCTACTATGAGAATGACATCACAGGGAAGATATCACAGATTGATCTGAAGAGGGAAAGATTGTAAAAGGACAGAAAGATTGTAAATTCAAGTTCTGCAAATATAAAAGTTGTGATAACATATTTACAATACACTGCTATTTACAACTGCATAATAAATTAAATCAGTACTTTATTAAATCAATTAATAAATAAATAATTTATACAGTTACTAAAATTTAAATTAAGATGTAAAAAAACAAGAGAACAAACATGATTATAGAAATAAATTTTATTCAAATTGAGCGAAATATAAGGACATACGACAAACCGGCAAACTACAATTCGGATTGCGATCAGAAAAATAAATTTAAAAAAAAAGAAACAAATACGTCATGCCACTCACCTTTGTTGTTGTTGTGATCGCTCGTTCACGTGTAGGCTGCATTCTCATTGGTCGCACTGATAATCTGTTCAAACACAGAATCATTGTAAAACAGTTGGAAAAAATCAATAGCATGACTCTTCACTCACCGTACGTGTCAATATATATATATTCTTGAGTCCGGTCGCCTCTTCAAAATCCCTCATGTCTCCACTGTTGTGGTCCCTCTGCCACTCCCATTCTTGAAAGTTGGCGGGGGGGACACCTCGTCGAAACCGTCAAAATCTTCACCAAAATATTCGCGAAATTCCCTCTCCCCTTCGCTTAAATTATTCAATTCAAACACATTATTATTCCCGATAGAGTCGTTGTTAATCATCTGATCGCTATCCGAATCGTAGTTGGCCGCCATTACGCTTGATTTACGATTCAAGCGAGAAAAATACCTGTCGCGAAAACAGGTGCCATCCGCGATTTTCGCGCCAAAAAGACGGGGAAATTCCATAGAATGACGTGTCAATCACGTGTAGATCTCGTTTCCATATTTAGAACGAGATTACACACGAGAAAGGAAGTAGAAAGAGCGATTTTGTAAACACGGTCGCGCCGCCCGATTTATCGGGCAGCCGGGTGTGGGGCTTGGACAGTTCTCGCCCGATTTTTCGGGCAGCCGGGTTCTGGGACACGGTTAATGCTGCCCGATAAATCGGGCAGTCGGGGCGAAAGGGTTAATATTGGAGGTGGTTGGGTAGCCTAGTGGTTAAAGTGTTCGCTCGTCACGCTGAAGACCCGGGTTCTATTGTCAACATGGGTACAATGTGAGAAGCCCATTTCTGGTGTCCCCCGCCGTGATATTGCTGGAATGTTGCTAAAAGCGGTGTTAAATCAAACTCACTCACTAATATCGGACACTGAGTAGGGAAGTGAATATTGTTTTATCTGCAATTTTACATCTGAAGTCAATGTCACATGAAAAGTGTATATGTGATGATAGCATGATGCAGTTTATCATATTATAACAGTTCTGGGATATGTTTTCTTGAACAAAGTGGAAATAATTATTTTTGAGGATCATATATGAGTTGACTCCCTGTTCTGTTACTCATTATTTGTTCTTTCCCACTGCAACACGCTGTCCCCTCAAGCATCTTGTTTCAGATGTAGAAGCTCTTGGGCACATTATGTAACTTGATGTCTGTAGACTAGAGTTGTGGAAGGGTGGGGGCTCAAAGGTGTTTGTTTAACACTGAGAAATATTAGGCTTACATCTTTGGAATGTTTTCAGTGTGTTAGAACCAATTCCAGTATCCGTGATACTGCCTTTCATTAGTGGGGAATAATTGTGTGAAATGCCTTCAGACCATTGTCCCACCCTCCCAAATGTCCTGTAAGATGGCAGAGAAGGAGCAGTGGCCATACCTGAAGCTTATTAGAAGAGAGTGAGGCCAGTGCTTGACATTGTCAGGACTCAGAAAAAGATACATGATCCTCCAGACTACCCTTTATCTCGGAAAATTTGAAATTTTGATAGAAACAAGCAACTACATTTAAATTAATAAGGAACCTCAGTGAGATGGGAGATTTGTACCTTTGTAAAATCTAGACTTCCTTCATTTGGAGCTATAACATTTCAGTAAGGGCTGGGTGGAATGGTAAATAATATTGTTCAGAGACTGAGACTGGCTAGTGCTGCGCCATTGGGGAAAATATGCATGCAAGTCAAGGGATCCTTGTCATAACCGAGGTGATAATTTTTTTTTTCCAGGTTTAGGTGAGGCGAAATGGGTTTTAACGTCGCATTCAAGATTATTGCACTTATATAGCCACATGTGTGGTTGGGTGGTTGCTTGTAATAGGACTAATACCAATTTCATTATGCTAGCCCACTGAGACGCCATGCCACAGTTTAACATGAATACCCTACTCAGACATAGTATAGGGACTCTAAGCCGACCAGTCCTAGTTTAAGCCCCTGAATGCCGAGCGCCAGGCAGTGTTGCAACAAGTTACAAGTACCAATTGACATCTTTTGGTATGACCCGGGCAGGGCTCGAACCTCGGACCTACCATTCTTCAGGCAGACACTCTACCACTAGACCACGGAGGCGGTCTCCAGATTTAGGGATCCTTTGATAAATACTGAAGCAGAAAGCCCTTGGACCCCCTTTTGTTATAACACTTCCCACAATCCTAAGTTCGTATAATTTGGAACTTTTCTGGCATAGACTCTACTGGTCACTTCAAACACAGCTCACTTTTCACCAATCATGTAATTATGATGTTGAATTCTTGCTCTTTCCCCTGTGACGGAATATCTGTCAACGAGAGAGATATTGCATGTTATCTTTTGCCAGTCCAGACTGCACATGGATCTGCTCCCAGACACTTCATCGTGCTGTTCCCAGCTCATCATTTAAAATTTGTTGAATCTGTTTCTTCTTGTATATTCAGTCAGAAAAAAAGACAAATGGTTCGTATGAGTTGTGGTTTAGTGTTAACTTAACTGTGTACACAAATAACCAACTTCTTTCCGGAAAAAAATCCAGATATGCTCCTCATGCAATCTTCATGATTCATTTTATAGCAGAAAAAATGTGCGTCTTTATCGTTACCATGCAGAAATAAACAGAGAGTCATTTGATGCCTGGAACATCTGATAGCTTTTAGAACAGGGAGGACCCCGGCGTGCCAAGCCGTGATGTTGATAAATGTAATGCGTTCACTGAAGCTACTTTCTTTGAATTTCCTATCAACTGTATGTATGTGCCATTGTTCCTCATTAAAATGTCAATTTCTCAGATAGCTCAAGAGAATTTAGAATTTTAATATTGGAATTAATGCTTGAGTAAAATGGGCTTTATTCTAATGTAAGTGCCAAGAATAAAGAGGCAGTATGTTCTGCTTAATGAATGTTCTGTACATTCAGTATATAGACAGTAAATGTGAAGCCTGTTAAAACTTTGACGTGGAAGAAAGTTTGACTTGGGTGAGAGTTTGGGCTGGGACGAGTCCAAATTTATTACCAGGTTACCAAACCCCCTATTACCCGACCCTACCCGAGCACCCGCTGTAGGCCTCAGGAGATTGCCCGATTGGGAATAGTTTCACCATAGCCCTGGCAAAATATGTTTAGATTTATGTATAAAAGGATCTAGTCATGCATACAATGAAGTTGACTGAAGTTTTGTCTTTATTCAAACAAACATATGAAAGTCAACTGGAATGTGTGCATAGTCAGAAAGAAACATCAGTGACTTGTAACCATGGAGTTCCAGATAAGTTTGGTCATTAAACAATATGTCACGTGACTAACCACGGGTTCGGGTAGTCCTGTGGGTACCCAGGTCCTACTCAGTACCCACCCGATCCGAGTACCCGAGTTCCCCGTCCCAGCCCTAGTGGAGTGTCTACTTCATGGTGGCCGTGTGGCGATGTAGGGTATGAGTCTAATGGTGATGGGTTCAGAGTGACTACTGACCGCTGGGCGGTCACAAGGCTGGGCTGGGCAGTTTCGCATACCCTGGTGGTGTGGAATGTGCTCGTGCTATCAACTGCTAGTTTAGCTGCCTGAGGTTTGATTATTTGCAGGCAACTGCATTAAAGTGTGAATGTAAAGTGCAACAGTGTTGCGAACAGATGGGTGCCATTTGATAGTGCTATCAACAGCTAGTTTGCTGAAATGAAACTGGATTATTTTGCACCGCGCTAAAGTAGCTGCTGTGTTCAAAATAATGGGGACTACTGCATCCTTAAAGTTCGCTCCTGTAGAACTTGGTTTCTGAGACTGTGAACATCTACAGGGGTAACTCTAGGGTTGGTCCTTGTGCCTAGTGGGTTAGCCCCTAAATTTCAAAAAGGGCTCCCATTTTCAAATACAATGGGGCATTTTAACATTGTGCCTCTGGAATATTTGAAATTTTCACATAAAGGGCCCATGTTAGAAAACACCTACAGTGAACCCTGCATTCAACATTAGGGTCATGACAAGTTCCCTGTGACTTAATTTCAAACACTGTGACTGACTGGCGTAAAACAACATTCTTTTGCCCATATCAAGAACATGAAAATACAACAGGCTGTCAACGTCTGTCTTTAAGGACATGCTTTGTCATGATATTGATATGGTTGGTATGAAGACTTACTTACATCATTTCTGCTTTACAAAATAAATTCAATTTACTTTTGGTGCATCTGTTAGTCTCTGGAGTGTTTCCTCTTGTTAGAGGAACTTGGCATGAGCTAGTTGTGTATGTTCTGCACGCCGTAACACAGGCAGTATTCATCTAATGACTTCCTCATTTGTGGAGGCACAGACAGTATACAATGTAGCATGTGGTGGCTAACTCGGCCTAATTGTTGATACTCTATATAAACTTGGGCGCTAGGATGTTCCAGCTTTGATGAACTGGTGCCATTGAATGTAGTAGATGGCCGAGTTAATTCAAGGATGATCCCAGTGGCACACTGGTGCAAGGTGCCATATTGTGTTTGGCACAGTTATGTCCCTTGGCAGGACAGATGGATGTGAGTCTGAGGATTGCCACTGATTATGATCCCTGGTCGGTCCACACCATACAATATTGAGTTTGACCGAGGTACAACGTTATGACCAGCTTCCAGCCTTTGAAATTCTTCTTTTTTTTTTCAAAATGCTTGTCTTCCCGACTTTGTAGCTTGTCCTACTTGAACGAGGGAAAATGTTTTACTATGTGTACATTTCCTGTCAGTTCTGTTTCAGAATAATAGGACTTAACTGCTACTAGTCAATGAGGACTGCTATCATTAATTTCTTTTTGTCTTTCGGCACAATTTAGTAGTCATGACTGGCATGAATTCGAAGACTGGCACCATTTTGAGCTTTCTTC
The DNA here is from genome assembly GCF_022045235.1 of Haliotis cracherodii. Taxonomy (NCBI): domain Eukaryota; kingdom Metazoa; phylum Mollusca; class Gastropoda; order Lepetellida; family Haliotidae; genus Haliotis; species Haliotis cracherodii. The sequence continues at coordinate 6,979,016 of NW_027266276.1, read as the reverse complement.
CCCAATTAAGGAGATGTGATGTTAATGAAACTATGGCATCTCACTTGTTTTGCTTCGATTGTGTGGACCCACACTGGTAAGGTTTAGGTGTGGCCAAGGGACACAACTCTGTGCAATTCGCTGTGCAGAGTTGTGTCCGTTATGTTTGTTTGTTGTTTAACACCGCACTCAGCAATATTCCAGCTATTTAAGGGCATTTCTATCAGTGGTAGGTTCCTGAAATCTCATTTGCAGTTTGTAAATAATACTCCCCTACAGCTGTCAAAATGTCTGGCTTGCATAGGATAATGGTTGTATGTTCTTGTACAGCAAGATCCAGTATAGTTCACTCGATATGTTCCTTCCTTGCACTGAATGTGCTGGCGTCCCTTGGGCACGCCAGAAACCTATGATTGTGGGTTCGAATCCCGGTTCGCCCCGATTATGTTTCTAGGTTTGTCAGCACCATACCCGTGCTCGTGGGTTTCACCGAAGTGGTAAACGTCTGAGACCTGCATCACTTCGGGCTTTCCTCCCACATTAAGCTGACACGCCGTGATATAACTGTAATACTGTTAAAAGCGGCGTAAAACCTAACTCACTCACTCACTCACTGAATGTGCTGGAAGGTGACTTGAGCTAAAATGTGGTTTAACATCGTGTTCAAGATATTGCACATGCATGGGTGTGTGTTTTTGTGGCTGCTGGTACTAGTCCTGACTAATAGTTTTATAGTGCTAGGTGACCGCCTCTGTGGTCTAGTGGTAGAACATCGGCCTGGAAAGCAGAAGGTCCGTGGTTCGATCCCCGGCCGCGTCATACCATAAGTTGTAAAAGATAATACTTGTTGTTACCCTGTCTGGCGCTCGGCATTAAGGGGCTAAAACAAGGACTGGTCGGCTCGGAGTCAGTATACTGTGTCTGAGTGGGGTATTCATGTTAAACTGCGGCATGGTACTAGGTACCATGAGATACCATGACACAGTTTAAAATGAATACCCCACTCAGACACAGTATAAGGTGTCTATGCTTGTCGTAGGAGACTAACGGGATCGGGTGGTCAGACTCGCTTACTTGGTTGATGCATGTCATCGATCCCAATTCCATGGATCAATTCTCATGCTGTCAATCACTGGATTATCTGGTCAAGACTTTATTATTTACAGTCTTCATATAATTGGAATATTGCTGAGTGTGGCGTTAAACAACAAACAAACAAACAAACAAACAAACAAACAGATAGAGTATAATGTCTGTGAGCCGAGCAGTCCTTGTTTTTTTTCCCTCTATGCCAAGCGCTATTACTTGCCTGAAGCTGACACAGAACAAACAGCTATTTTATTTAAATATGCTTTCAGTTGAAGATGTTTTGTGGGCAGATGCAACACATTACTGCAGTGATGCCTGCTGTCATTGTGCCCATGTTTCCTCAGGAAGGAGGGGAGACATTAAACTTCCTGATAGCAGAGGGAGTCAGTCATGATAGGAATGCTTCAGCACATGTGGGAGATAATTGATTTTGTTGAGTATTGATTTTCTCGTGCCAGAAAATGCCACCAGTTGTGTTGAGGTGCTGGTTTGCTTTGCAGAGTTGTGTCCCTTAGGCCTGCCACAAGCTGATGATCATGGGTTCAAATCCCAAATTTGCCCTGATGATTCTGTGAACACCAATTGATGCTTGTACTTCACCAAATAGATAAACTTAATGGATCTTTCCTCATGAAGATCCGGGTTGGGACAGACAAATTGATGATATTCAAGGGCGAGGGGATTTTATTGAAGAAAATATATTGTCCCCGAAAATTCCCAAATATCTCCAGAAAAATCCCCAGAATATCCCAGCCCAGCCCCCTGGCTATCAAATGGTCAGTCCCTTAGAATTGGTCCAGCAACCCATGCATGTGGGAGAGGTGATTAACAGGATTTATAGGTCAGGCTCGCTGACTTGGTTGATGCATGTCATCATATCCAAATTGTGAAAAAACGATGCTCATGATGTCAATCACTGGATTGTCTAGTCCAGACACGATTATTTACAGACTACTATCTTTTAGAGAGTCGGTCGGGTAGCCTATTGGTTAAAGTGTTCGCACGGGTTCGATTCCTGACATGGGTACAATGTGTGAAGCCAATTTCTGGTGTTCCCCGCCATGATATAGCTGGAATATTGCTAAAAGCGGCATAAAACCATATTCACTCACTCACTTATTTTTGATATTGCTGAGTGTGGCTTGAAACAAATAAACAGACTTTCTATACAGCAGTGTTATGGCTCACTTACTCCCAGTGTTATCTCTGTAACACATAGAGGGGAAACTTCCCCTGGATCACAGGCAGGGACCAGCTTCCTCACCAGGGATCTCTGACTCACAATACTCAAAACCTCGTCTCTGTCCAACTTCCTTCCTAGAACAAGATTAACACAGGCCACCTTTCCACTGGCTGGGGTTCCCCTGTGATAAAGAGCACACATGTTTCGGCTGCAGGAAGAAGCTTCACTGGTGATGACAGCATGATCTGCGAGACACACCTGTGACGGAGCCTCCACAGGCACTGTAGCTTTCTTTGTTACCATGGAACTAGGCTTAGGTTAGGTTTGTTGTTTAACGCTGCCCTCAGGAATATTCCAGCTATATGACAGCGGTCTGTTAATAATCGAGTCTGGACCAGACAATCCAGTGATCGATATCATGAGTATCGATCCATGCAATTGGGATCGATGACATGCACCAACCAAGTCAGCGAGCCTGACCACCCGATCCCGTTAGTCGCCTGTTACGACAAGCATAGTCGCCTTTTACGGCAAGCATGGGTTGCGGAAGATCTATTCTACCCCGCATCTTCACGGATTCATGGAACTAGGCAGAAACTTAACCCTGTCTGTCAATATTTCTGCCATGGAACTAGGGAGAAATATTGACAGACAGGGTTAAGTTTGAACATTGTTTCTGGATTTTGATCTAAAAGATAGGGAATAGTGATATACTGTGGTAGAATGTTAGATGAGTATTCCATTCCTGTCTCACCGTTTCATTCAGTGGAGATCTTCTGAAAAAAAGTCTAAAACTTAAGTTTACAAACAATGGTAAATTTTTAACATTTTGTGTCAAGTAGTCTTTGTGATGATTTCTTCATTTTTTATCCCTTTTGAATGTAAAAGAACCTGTCAGGCTCTGTGAATGATCGCTTGTCATTGTGGCCCAATAATTGCTACTGCTTTAAGTCACTGGTTTTCCTCAGGCAGACATAGATTTCCGAGGCTCCCTTGATATTACTTGAATACTCCTTGTTCATGCTAATAACCTGGTCACCGTTTCACAACGAGATCGTAGCACTCAGACGATCGTAACTCCGATACTTAACATAGACTTACGACTGTCATAGCCCTACAATCACTCTGTGGAACAGGGCACAGAGACCCAGTAGAGCCGATATCTTTGATGTTGATATGGGATGGCATCATAGGTCATCTTGCTCTCTCCTCTTATCAGAGAAAGAATACAAGGTCAGTCTGCTCCTTTTTCGTTACAGGTAAAAAAAATAAACTGAAAAGGCTGCGTCACTGTTTGTTCTGGGGTGTATTGATTGTTCCACAGAGTGGTCTGAGTATCATCCGCCAAGACTTCTTCAGACCACGCTGATTAATGGCACTATTGTGGATATTTTCAGGCCAGTCTTTTGTTGCATTTCTTTGTTTCTGCAACCACCAGGTGTTTTTGCTGATGAGCAGATTGCTGAGTGAGGCAACAAAGATTGACCTGTTGGGGATTCCGGTTTGAATAGGTCTTCAGCAACCTATGCTGGTCATAAAAGGCGGGGGGCACAGGTGGCCCAGTCGTCTAAGGCACCGCAATTCGCTGTGCAGAGTTGCATCCCTTGGGCATGCTAGAAACCTATGATTGTGGGTTCGAATCCCGGTTGGCCCCGATTATGTTTCTAGGTTTGTCAGCACCATACCCGTGCTTGTGTTTTTCACCGAAGTGGTAAACGTCTGAGACCTGCATCACTTCGGGCTTTCCTCCCACATTAAGCTGACACGCCGCGATATAACTGGAATATTGTTAAAAGCGTCGTTAAACCAGACTCACTCACTCACTCACTCACTCACTCACTCACTCATAAAAGGCGACCAACTTGATCAGTTGTCAGGCTTGTTGACTTGCTTGTTGACGTGCTTGTTGACGTGCTTGTTGACATGTCCTAGTACCCCGGCAGCATTGATTGTTGCCACACTATCAATCACTGGATTGTTTGGTTCAGACTCAGTTATTTTCAGGCTGCTGTCATATAGCTGAAATATTGTTGAGTTTGGCGTTAAGCTACAAACAGGAATGAATTGTTTGATAGGCATTACTTAGAAGTTGACAGATGACAACGTAGGGATAATTTATGGATAACAACTTTTTTATTTACTCTAAAGAATGATTGTGTAGACAGTGAATATAAAATATTTTTCATGGATTAAAGTTTCAAATTCAAGTCATTCATCTGTCACATATCTAGAAATTGTTCAAAATTCAAGATGATCTTAAAAGGAATATTATACTCATGTTAGAGATTATAAAATATGGGGATTAAAATACTCAAAACCCTGCTTTGTTATAATCACAATATTGAGCTAAGTGTACATGCAAATGCATTGATTTTTTTATTTTAGATTGATTTAATTGAAGTGTAGTCGTTGGACCTCAGGGAGTTTTTCGATCAATCTTGTGTTTATTTGACACACAATATGACAAAGACGCTTAAGTTGGTTATTTATCACATAGTTCTAGGCTAGTCAAGCATTTCTACTGAGTGGTAAAATAGCTAGAAGACTTAAGGCTTATATCGATCATTATGTGTCATTAGCTGTTGCCTAATATTGAGGATCGATTATGATTCCTAACCCTAGTCATATATTGAAGCTGCTTCTGTCAAAGGCTTTCCGTTCAGCTAATAGGAATTGGTTGACTAAATAGATTGCGTAGTCGGTGACTTGGTTAAAGGCATGTAATATATCCCAGTGGCATGGACCGCTGTTCATAATGTCGATCTCTGGATTGTCTGGTCTAAACTTGACTATTCACAGGCGTCTATCATATTAATGGAGTGTTCCTGAGTATGGTGTTAAGCAATAAAGACCTTTCCAGCTTCCATTGTTTCGTGGAAAGAGTGGCTGCCTGAACAGTACAAGGTTTGTGGTTCGATCCCCAGCCATGTCATTCCAAAAGATGTAGAAGATGGTGCTTGTTACCCAGCCTGGCACTTGCCATTAAGGGGGTATAACAAGGACTAGTAGACTCACTCAGTATGCTTTGTGTGGGGTATTCATGTTAAACTGCAGCATGGTATCCCAGGTTAGTGGGACAGCTCTGTAAAACAGTCATCTGTCTGAACTAGTAGAAGCAGCCTCACACACAGACGTGCTAGCATGTTGCTATGTGATATTATAAGTGCAATAGCCGTAAACGTAATGTTAAACCCCAGTTCTACTTCTCCCCAAGTCACACTTGTTGGCCAGTACATAGCTGAGAACTATTGTGTGCTAGCTACTATGCACTGTAGGGGGCACGGGTGGCCCAGTTGTCTAAGGCGCCGTGATTCGCTGTGCGGAGTTGCGTCCCTTGGGCACGCCAGAAACCTATGATTGTGGGTTCGAATCCCGGTTCACCCCGATTATGTTTCTAGGTTTGTCAGCACCGTACCTGTGCTCGTGGGTTTCACTGAAGTGGTAAACGTCTGAGACCTGCATCACTTCGGGCTTTCCTCCCACATTACATAGGGACATGCTGTGATATACCTGGAATAATGTTAAAAGCGGCGTTAAACCCAACTCGCCCCAAGTCACACTTGTTGGTCAGTACACAGCTGGGAACTATAGTGTGCTAGCTACTACGCACTGTAATACTCCACTGTGTACGCATGAGTAAGGAGGATTGATGAAAGACCATGCCCCACTTCTTGGCTCTGCCATTCATTTCTTGCGGCTGTTCTGTTCCTGTACAAGCTGTCAATTGCTTGTCGGTATTCTGCCCCGATTCGCCTCAGCCCCAGACTCCAAAGATTGCTGTTAAGATTTGGCTGAGGATATATTTTCATTAAATTGCTCTACAGTGTCGAGTTGTGATGACAAATTGGAAACTGTTGGAGCTGTTTGTGTAGGGAACTTGTTGTTAGAAGAATATCAGGTGCGAGCTATTATTGTGAACATTAATGTCGGCTTTAATCCCACCAACTTACCTATGTAGCAAGCGTGTATGGATTAGTTTTGCTGAAAACCTAAGCCATTTTGTCAGCCCAGTTCACTCAGCCTGCCCAAGTGTTTTCATTAACAAATTGTCCAGAAAAGATGGAATAGTTTTATATTGCTCTGTGGAAATTGAATGAAGTGAAATGGAAAATTATTTTGAGGGTGAATCTTTACAAATATCCCAGATGAGATAACCTACATAAGCCCATTGTCCCTATGTGTCATTGTATGGCGATGTGTCTGAACTTGTGAGTGGTTGATTGTGTGTCATCGTATGGCGATGTGTCTGAACTTGTGAGTTGTTGATTGTGTGTCATCGTATGGCGATGTGTCTGAACTTGTGAGTGGTTGATTGTGTGTCATTGTATGGCAATGTGTCTGAACTTGTGAGTGGTTGATTGTATGTCATCGTATGACAATGTGTCAGAACTTGTGAGTGGTTGATTGTATGTCATCATATGGCGATGTGTCTGAACTTGTGAATGGTTGATTGTATGTCATCATATGGCGATGTGTCTGAACTTGTGAATGGTTGATTGTGTGTCATTGTATGGCAATGTGTCTGAACTTGTGAGTGGTTGATTGTATGTCATCATATGGCGATGTGTCTGAACTTGTGAATGGTTGATTGTGTGTCATCGTATGGTGATGTGTCTGAACTTGTGAGTGGTTGATTGTGTGTCATCGTATGGCGATGTCTGAACTTGTGAGTGGTTGATTGTGTGTCACCGTATGGCGATTTGTCTGAACTTGTGAGTGGTTGATTGTGTGTCATTGTATGGCAATGTGTCTGAACTTGTGAGTGGTTGATTGTGTGTCATCGTATGGCGATGTGTCTGAACTTGTGAGTGGTTGATTGTGTGTCATCGTATGGCGATGTGTCTGAACTTGTGAGTGGTTGATTGTGTGTCATCGTATGGCGATGTGTCTGAACTTGTGAGTGGTTGATTGTGTGTCACTTATGGCGATACATAAGAACTTGTGAGTGGTTGATTTTGTGTCATTGTATGGCGATGTGTCTGAACTTGTGAGTGGTTGATTGTGTGTCATTGTATGGCAATGTGTCTGAACTTGTGAATGGTTGATTGTATGTCATCGTATGGCGATGTGTCTGAACTTGTGAGTGGTTGATTGTGTGTCATCGTATGGCGATGTGTCTGAACTTGTGAGTGGTTGATTGTGTGTCACTTATGGCGATACATCAGAACTTGTGAGTGGTTGATTGTGTGTCATTGTATGGCGATGTGTCTGAACTTGTGAGTGGTTGATTGTGTGTCATTGTATGGCAATGTGTCTGAACTTGTGAGTGGTTGATTGTGTGTCATCGAATGGCGATGTGTCTGAACTTGTGAGTGGTTGATTGTGTGTCATCGTATGGCGATGTGTCTGAACTTGTGAGTGGTTGATTGTGTGTCATCGTATGGCGATGTGTCTGAACTTGTGAGTGGTTGATTGTGTGTCACTTATGGCGATACATCAGAACTTGTGAGTGGTTGATTTTGTGTCATTGTATGGCGATGTGTCTGAACTTGTGAGTGGTTGATTGTGTGTCATCGTATGGCGAAACCATGGGATGTTCACCATTTCAGACACTGGTTTGCCTGGTCCAGGGGCAGTGCTGGTCACCCAGATATTGCTGGAATATACAACTACATTGTTAAACAACATTAGTTAATTAATTATGGAGTTTAACTGTTTCAGTATATGAAAATGCTGACTTGATATTGGGTCAACGTTGTGTAGTAGGTCGACATATGACGTGTGTTATACACTCTCATCCTTACAACATGCTGTGAGTCTGAGCGTTTGGTATGCACGGGAATAAAAACACATGCATCTTTGACTTTTCAAAAGTGTTTTTCCACACTTTTCAGCTTCATAGAAAGAATCAGCATATTTCCGTATGTAGTTTTCTGTTGAAGGTATTAAAAAAATATTTGAGTTATTCATGAAGTAAAAAGCTGTGACCTCTTATTTTTTGTAATTTTGTATCAATTGTCAGTATAATGTGTCTGAGTGGGGTACCCATGCTAAACTGTGGCATTATGTCTCAGTGGGTTAGCATTAATGAGATGGACGAAGGACAAAAGTCCGGGTTACTTCATGTCCTGGAGTGTGCATCCTTGCGTATTTATTTTTTGAATGAGTAAACATTAAGCTGTTCTTGTACCTTGTTTTTTTTTTCCATTCATGAACTACTGGTACAATTCCTGCATTGATGTTTCAAATCGCTTGTGATTTCACAATTTTGAATGATACAATATATTGTGATACGTTTTGCAATACTGCCTTATGCATTGTAAAATATATATTGTGTATACTTTATTGTGATATACTTTAAACATCAAATACCAATCTCTAGTATCTATATCTCTGGTGACACTGACTCCATGATGTGTGTATATATAGAGTAATTAGCTAGTGGTGTCATGTTTCTTGTGAGTAGTGTCATGTTTTTCGCTAGTACCTGTCACACTGTTGACTAAGGAAGCATTCTCCACATGCTTCTCATCCCTCCTGACTCACTCAATCACTGGGCTGATAACGCAGTGCTCCGATTCACCACATCCAAGCCTCCATGTAGATTACATTCAATATAATCGTGTGAGTAGCCTCCCCCTACAGGTTTGGCTTCTGTTAGGTAAATGTCCATTTGTGTAGCTCACCCGAATGAAAGTGTAATGTGGGTAACCCCTTCGGAATCAGGGTTAGAACAGGTCCCCGGCAACCTATGCTTGACATATGTCATGGATCGGGTGGTTAGGTGTGGTGGCTTGGTTGATTGCGACTTGGTCGTAGCTGACGATCCGAGTTAGAATAGGTCTTCAGCAACCAATGCTTGTCGTAAGAGGCTGGATCGGGTGGTCAGGCTCATTCGTCGCCACTCACCCCTTTCCGTAATCTGCAAGAAGACTCGTCCCCCTATCGATGTATGTTATGTGAGTAAACATGACAAACCAATCAGAATGCGCGTATGACTGCAAGTTGTTCGTCAAAGAATCCCTCAGAAATAATTGTGATTTTACATATGTCTTGCATCTAAAAATATACTCTAGACACTGTTAAATGTGTTCAATTATACTGTATAATTCCGGATTTCCATATGTGCTTTAAATTGCATCTGAATAAATATACTATAAAGGGGAAATATATGTGAACCATTACGCAACGAGTTGACAATTGTTTTAGGTATGCCCATTTGCGCTAAGACGGAACCCGGTCGCTAAAATTGCCACGAGAGGGGCACAAGTCGCTATTCGGCTTGTCCTGGAATAACACGAGTTGGTAACGAATGGGTCAGACTCGCTGACTTGGTTGATGCATATCATAGTTTCCCAGTTGCGTGGACTGATGCTCATGATATCAATCACTGGATTGTTTGGTCCAGACCCGATTATTTACAGACTACCTTCATATGGCGGGAATATTGTTGAGTGTGGCGTTAAACAACAAACAAACAATCTGGGCTGAGGAATGGGACGTTGCTCCTAACCTCGACCGCTGGTGTGTCTGGCCATGACATGATTACTTGCAGGCTGGGTTGGTTCAGCTTCGGTGTTGCTAGCGGCAACATTAAACAACAAACACTGCAGTCAGAGAAGACAATGTCTTCTTTATTTGTGAGTTTTGGCAGGACACAGTTATGCTTTAAATAACCTCTACAAATGTATATATGTACTTTAAATCTGGTTGTATGCAGATTGTCCAATGCATTCAAAATGACTGTGGGCCCCAAATGTTATATTTATCTTTAGACTGAAGTACAAAAAAGTAGAGGCTTACTTTTAATATTAACATGCATGCATAGGGATGGTATGAATCCTGGTCCCTGATAGAACAAGCTGATGAAGTCCTGGCACCGACAGTTACCTAATGTTCCTGGGAATGGAAAAATCTGCTGTTTTTGTACTAAAACCCAGCTGATGTTGGATAAGGCGCAGTACCATGGGAAGACATGCTGTTAGTACACTCAAGCCTGGACTGAGGTGAACAGGGACTCTGCATCTCTAGCCTTGCTCCAAGGCTGTACTTACTGAAAGAAATGTCCAAGGATTTGTAGTAGTTCTGTTCTCCTAATCGGCAAGTCTAATTCAAGCCTGGAATAGGGTGAACAGGGACTCTGCATCTCTAGCCTTGCTCCAAGGCTAAACTGAGAGAAAAGTCCAAGGATTTGTTGTAGTTCTATTCTCCTAATCGGCAAGTCTAGATGTTGACAGAACAACTCCAGTCTCTTATAGGGACAACTTGTTCTTATTATTTACATAATCTAGAAATTATTATTTAAACTTATAATTATTTCCTCAGAGACATGTGCAAGACTAACACATCTCTAGCCTTGCTCCAAGGCTGTACTGAACGAAAAATCCATGGATGTGTAGTTATTCAATCCTCCTAATCGGGAAGTCTTGGACTCCAGTCTCTTATAGGGACAACTTGTTCTTATTATTTACATAATCTAGAAATTATTTAAACTAATACTTATTGCCTTAGAGACTTGGGCAAGTCTAAGGCATCTCATGTGCTTGGTGTTGGTTATCTACCTTGTAGATACTCGCCCCAAACCTGCTGATTTCAAAGGGCAAGGTTGGGGAGTGGAGGTCTGCTAGGAGGGAGTAATTACATTAACAGCCACTAGCCCGCAGACATGGTCTTGTCAAATGTCTTCGGTCTAGTGAGCTTAGTGAAATAAAATTCCTTACATCAACACTATATCTACTGAAAAGGATGTCAGGTGACAAGTACAGGCCACTTGACTCCAAGAATTTGGCCTACTTTTCGTACACTCTCCTGTCATTCCATTTGACATGGTTTGGCTGCTGGTAGGTAGGGCCCACTTAAACAGTAGTGTAACAGTCTGTGCCTAAAGCTTTTGACTCTCCCAGCCCGATCCTGTCACTCTACATCATTTTCAGTATACAGTCAAGTCATGTTAATCTGACACTCGTTAATCTGACAATCGGCTTTATCCTACACTAATGATGGGAACTGATTAAATGAGTGCTATTTAGACCCGTTTATCTGACACTCTCGCACTCCGACTCCGACTCCGATGCATCTAATTTGGAATGAATTTCCAAAATCACTCATTAATGAGTCTCGTTAATCTGAGACACAGTATACCGACTCAAAGCTGACCAATCCCTGTGTTATCCCCTTAGTGCCGAGTGAGGCCCGTGAAGATCTGGGTTAGAATAGGTCTTCAGAAACCATGCGTGCTGTAAAAGGCAACTTTGCTTGTCGTAAGAAGCGACTATCGGGATCGGGTGGTCAGACTTGCTGATGTGGTTGAAGCATGTCATCGTATCCCAATTGCGTGGATCGATGTTCATGATGTCAATCACTGGACTGACTGGTCCAGACTCGGTTATTTACAGACCATCGTCATATAGATGGAATATTGCTGAGTGCGGCATCATACAACAAACAAATAATGCAGAGTGCCGGGCTGGGTAACAACAAGTACCATCTTTTAACATCTGTTGGTATGAAATGGGCGGGGATTGAACCACTGACCTCCCGCTCTCCTTGCAGACGCCCTATCCCCTAGACTACAGAGGTGGTTATACAGTTGTCATTAAACAAGGCCCCTCCTTCATGTTTAACACTGTTATCTGTGTGCTAACAGACATCCCAGGTTAATTGCGGTCCCTGTGAGCGCTATCTGTTGTGTATGGCTGAGGGTTAGCCAAGGGATCTCTCTCAAGCCCTAAAGTGGAGGAAAAAATCTGGAAATCGTGTATGTGTCTGTAGTTTGCAGTCTCTTGAGCCAGAACACTTTCAGGTCTCAGTGACTAGGTTCATTTCTAGATAATTTATTTTTTTTATTTACAGGTATAGAAAGCTACATAGAGATTATTAGCCAAGTTTTTCTGTGTTTTAAATATACATTAGAAATAAAGACTGTATTTTGCAATCCTTTATCGTATCATGTAATTCTTTGATTAATGGATGTTGAAGATGTAATTTTATTCAATGAAAGAGCTTCAGAAACTGGGTATGAATACAATGGCGTACAGTGCAAAATGTCTTGCAACCATGTTTGTCTGTAGAAACACAGCATCACATTGGCAAACCCCTGTCTAACAATATTTGAAATTCTGTCAATAGTTTACTGGTAAAGAATGCATTGCACGGCTGTTTGGAGCTTGAAAGTAGTTCCTGCTAGCTTCCTCATTTGCATATTGATTGGATCGGATTATCACATTGATTACATAAAGCATTATGCGATAAAAATATTTGTTAGTCATTTTCACCAAGCTCATCCAGCTCTGGGAATCCTCGATGTTTAATAGGCCTCCAGCATCTTGTGCTTGGTGTATGATGCGACTGTGTAGATTGGGGTGAGGATCACTGAGTTTGTTGATTGCATGTCATCCTTCCTTAGTGGCAAGGAACGATGCTTATTTTATCAACCACTGGTTTGTTTAGTCCATGTGTGACCTCCATCATACATCTTAAATATTGCATTTAACAACAACAAAAACTTTGATAGTTAAAACTATGTGAGTGTTACAATGGTTCCGTCTTGGAGCATTAATAAGAATTGTTTTTGGAAGTGATGAAAAGTCCCAAACTTTTGAAGCAAGTTTCTTGTGTGAATTTCGGACATTGTAATTTAAGGCATGATCATCAACTGCTAGCTTGATGTACATCAACATTTTGAAGTTGGCAATAAGAGTGGTGTTTGAACTTCTTGAATCAGACTTGCCTCTTCTGCCAAGTTCCTAATCTTCGTCCCCATTGAAGGTGGAAACTGGCATTGTCTCTCATCATTATTGATCAGCTTTTTTGTTTTATCTCCAGTGTAACCTTTAATCCAGATTGCAGATATATTGTGACAGTTCTCTTCCAGACGTTTTATGACCTACTGCGCACGATGAACAAGTTCAAACAAGAAAAGCGATCTGGTAAAAGTAGTTCTGGGCCCACTAAACAGAAGGCCGAGAAAAAGACCGGTGACAAAAAGAAAACTAAGAAACAGAAGAAAAAGAAATGTGTTCTTATGTAACACTGTTCCACTTTTGGACCGACGCCATGTAACTCCTGTTTTGGTTTCCCTTAAACTCACCCTATCCCAAATTCTGCATACCCCTCACAAGTAGTTAAGTCGGTGACTCTTTTCTTAAGAACCATTCTCAATAAGTGTTAAATTGTAACTTGGTATCACAGTCATATTGAATTAAATGGTCAATATAAGATAACGTATTTTATTTTTCATATTCAGAAAATGTTCAATTTTAGCTCCTTGAATATGAAATTGTTTGAGAACTTGATACTGTTTAAGTTCTAAACAGTGATGATATAGAAGCACTTACCATACCAACCACAGAACTGACTTAACCAGTAATAACTTCAACTGGTGTCAGGTTTTCCTTAACAACTTTAATCCTGGTTAACTAAAAACACCCCCACCGATTTACCTTGCACACTAACGAAATGTATGCTATAAGACAGCACTTTGTTTTTCAGCTGGTATTAGGACTTGCCGATTCATGTTTTTTTTTAATTTGATTATCCACATTTGGAAAAGAAATATATTTATGGAATATTTTACATTATTTTTTTGCAGGCTGAATGGCATTTCAGTATGCTGGAGATGTGGTTTCATGCTCCACAGCCATGTTAAAGTTGGCTCTGTCAAATTAATTCTTAAGGAAACTTAGTTCTTTAGTTTTGTCGTATGAGTTGTTTCCTTCTCAAATTGTTCGGAAGGAGGAAGATGTCAGGGTATTATGCATATTTGATGTATAGTACCCAAAAGTTTTAAAAAACAGCCGATTCTTTTTTCATTTTTCTTATGACTAGAATTAATCTGGCACACTATGACAGTTTAAGCGTAATTTGAGTGGTTGTGTTTAATACCACTTGGAACAACTTTCCATTTATATCATGGAGTATCAACTTGATGTGGAGGAAAGCTCAAAGTGATGCAGGTCTTGACGAATAGTAAAATAAAAGAATCGGTTGTTCTTTAACTTCTTATGAGTAGTATGTTTCAACTATCTTTCAGGATAGGTTTTTAGATGTTTTGCAGGGGAAGGCCTGAAAATGGCAACTTAGATATATATCATAACCATTTTGTGGACACAGGTAGCCCAATCATCAAGGTTGCCACAATTTGGTGTGAAGAGTTGTGTCCCTTATGTGTTCCAGGATCCAACATTTGTGGGTTTGAATCTGAAATTGGCCCAGTTTGGGATCCCTATGCTTGTGTGTCTCACTGAAGTGGTAAATGTCTAGGCCCGGAAAGACATTGTTTCAAGTGGCATGAACCACCTCATTCACTCAATACCATTTTGACCAGTGCAAACTTGTGTGTTAAAATATCTTCCTTACAGTTTTGTATAATTTTCAAAAAAAGTTTCTTTTTAATTAGTGATTCTGATTTAATAAAAGAAAATTCTTTCATCTTGCAAAAGAATTCACAATAAAGTAACTTAAAAAGGAAAATTCTATTCTCATTAAGGGTCGGTGGGGTAGTCTAGTGATTTAAGTGTTCTCTCGTCCCGTGTTCAATTCCCCACATGGGTTCGATGTGTGAAGCCCATTTCTGGTGTCCACCGCCGTGATATTGCTGGAATATTGCTAAAAGGGGTGTAAAACCATACTCACACACTATTCTCAATTATCTTTTTGTGTAGTTTAATAATTTTAGTTACAATATTCAGGTAGAAGATTAACAGTTTCAAATGTTTTGAAAGAGTATGTAGTCACCGATACAAAGCGAAACAGTTCTCTAAGTTCAAGATGTGTTTCTTGTGGTAATAAATAACTTAAGTGTGCTTCTAAAGCCTGAAGCCTTTAATCTTTGTCCTGCTTCCAGAATTATAAGTTCAAGTTCGATCTAGATCAGGGCAGCCATATTGATTGCCAGGTTGGAAATAGCCTATTTGTGGTCGATAGCAATTACCCTGAGCTAACATTTCACATCTTGCAGTGAAGGAAGCCGTTTCCGGGCCGATCCAAGTCCCGATCCAAGTCCCGATCCTCGTATGTCTTGGTTTATTGTGTTCACTGGTTCTCTTGAAGCCGACTTAACACTTTCCTTGAAAATATGACCATATTGACCGTCACCTTTGTGCTTGTTGATTCTGGACCTCATTTGGGAAGCACAACCGTCCAAATTCAATTGACTTTTATCTTGGGAAACCATTGCGTGTTGACTGCGTGGTATTTGTCTCCTAAGAAATGTTACCCTGTAATTGTAGGCATTGGAGGCAATCAAAGTGGTCCATTGATGTTTTTTATTTTTTAGTTAATTTGTCTTCTCTGAATATATATACTACTCAAAATATGTTAAGGACCAGTTTTTTCATATTACTATAGTTAGTCTGACAGGAACACTTATTTTTCATTTTACTATAGTTTGAAAAGTATATTTGAGTAAATACTTTTTTAAAAGTTATATGTTATCAATTATACTTTTATGCAAAACTGTTAACACAGTGGTTTCTTGTATGCCTCTATGGTTAAATGTGAATTTGGTATGGTATTTTATAAAAGTGCCAAGCACAATACATGCTCTACAAACTAACATGCCTGTTGACAAGAGAATATGCAAAATATGTAGCTTAACAAGATATGAAAAACACTTCCTTTTGTAGTCATAAAGACCGTTACTTCTTCAAACACTGGGTTTATTAAACTGCCAAAATGATAAGAAAACTTTTGCAAGTATCTTAAATCCCTGTTCTGAAAAAGCAAAATATGTTACGCAAATTATCTCTGACATGGTTATTGATAGAAAATCTTATAGACAACATCTAGATATGTTGTTAAAGCTTTACTGCAACTATTGTGGACCCGTGAAGGTCCGGGATGGAATAGGTCTTCGGCAACCCATGCTTGTCGTAAAAGGCGACTAACGGGATCGGGTGGTCAGGCTTGCTGGCTTGGTTGATGCTTATCTTCGATCCCAATTGCATGGATCGATGCTCATGATGTTAATCACTGGATTGTCTGGTCAAGAGTCGATTATTTACAGACCGCAGTCATATAGCTGGAATATTGCTGAGTGCTGCGTTAAACAACAAACAACAACTATTGTGACTTATTGTGTATGCTATAAATTTATTCCCATATGTAGATATTAGATTGAAGTTGGCACCGGATTTTAAGAAGAGAATGTTTTCATAATCTGTAAAACTGTTTGAATCATCAGAACAAAATTTTAAGTTTAGAAAAGGAGCATTGATTCAGAATATTTTCATTGATTTCATAAAAAGAGTTAGTGAGTTGGGTTTTACACCGTTTTTAACCGTATTCCAGTTATATCATGGCGTGTCAGCTTAATGTGGGAGGAAAGCCCGAAGTGATGTAGGTCTCAGACGTTTACCACTTTGATGAAACCCACGAGCACGGTATGGTGCTGAAAAACCTAGGAACATAATCAAGGCAAACTGGGATTCGAACCCACAATTATAGGTTTCTGGCGTGCCAAGGGGACGCAACTCTGAATCGTGGCGCCTTAGACGACTGGGCCACTGGTGCCCCCTTCATAAAAAGAAATATCACCAGTTTGTCATCTGGATACATTTGAAGCTTGCACTGAAACTCCCCTTCCTGAAAAGAGGAGATAACTAAGAATGAGGTTACCTCTCTTTATCAAGTATCCTCTGTGTTGATGTGTCCAGTGGCAGGTTGGACTATCTCAGTATCTCTGCTATCGGCAGTAGTGTGAATTGATGTACTAGCCCCAGAAAGGGGAGATAACCAATAATGTGCTTCCTTCCTTCTTGCCTGGGTCTTGTCGTGTCAGGCTGGACGATCTGTGAGCGTTCCCGCTGCCAGCAGTAGGATGTACTGAAAGCTACCATCAGTGTATTCAATCTCTCCAGCTGTTCCTCCAAGATTCCCTGAGCCTATCAGTACACTACCTGCCAGTGGCACTGGATTTGACCCTTCTTTGTCACACACCTCCCATTGCACTTGATAAATAAGTCACAGGCAGCTGCAATGCGTATATGAACTGTCCTGTGATATTCAAATACTCCATACACTTTCATTATTGTGATATATATGCGCTTACTGCAATATTAATGCTGTATCAAATGAGCAGTAGAAACTAACATTTTTAGTCAACTAGTCCTTATGATCATAACATATAGCAAAACCCTTAAAAATGGCAAATTTCTACTAGTCCTTATGATACCTTAAGTATTGGGCAGTTTGGCAAGGACTAGTGCCAATTTCTAATGCTCCAAATTGTTTTTATTGTCTTTGTGACTGTTGATTTATGAAGTAATTATTTCAAGTCTTTGGAGAAAATTGTCTTTGATGAAACCATTTGTAGTTTTTGTAGTTTTGAGAATAGAGGTTGCAAGATGCCTTTTCGTAATGACCTGATTGTAACGGTCACGACAGTAGGTGGTTTTAAGCCGTCAGAGATTACACTTCCGTTTTGTCTTGGCCAGTGCTTTTAATATACTCAGAAATAGAAAACAAATTGTTGACTCAGAATTGTGTGTGCACTTTGGCTTTTTGGCTCATGGGACCTGCATAAAATATATGTTTGATTCACTTAATTTGTACAGATTTCTTTTAGTGATACAAAAGTAAATATAGTGTGTCATTATCCCTGACTATCTATAATTACAGGATACTAATTCATTGATCTATTGTAATTGTCTGATATCTATTGTTGGGAAAATTTTGTTTGATATGATGTATAATTCAAGATTGAAACAATTGATTAAATCTGCTTGTTAACATGTCAAAAAAGGACATTTTGAAAATTTAAAATTATAATAAAAGCAGGTGCTTTGTAAATTTCCTAGAAAGTGGTTCTCGTTTCTTGAGTCTGAAACAAGTTTGATCAATGATAGGTGATCAGCTTTCAATTGATTTCAATTCTTGTACACATGTTGACCTGTGAAGATCTGGGATAAAAATAGTCTTCAGCAGCTTGGCGCGGGTCACAGTTAATCCGGCGTGCAACCTGCCTTACGGGCATCTCTGCATCACTCATACCTTTAATCATGTGAAGATCCGGGTTAGAATAGGTCTTCAGCAACCCGTGCTTGTCTTAAGAGGCGACTAACGGGATCGGGAGGTCAGGCTCACTGACTTTGTTGATGAATGTCATCGTATCCAAATTGTGTAGATTGATGCTCATGATGTCAATCACTAGATTGTCTGGTCTAGATTCAATTATTTCCCGACCGCTGTCACATAGCTGGAATATTGCTGAGTGAGGTGTAAACAGCAATCAACAAACAACTTAGTGCATATTTCAATCCTTTATCAGAACATATCAAGTAATATTCAGTCTTTGTTGTGCCTGTAGTAGACTTCTGTGATTGTGGGTTTGTGATTATAGTTGTCAGTATGAAGACCATGTTGGGTTCACCATGAGGTTTGGGAATATTAAGGAGGTGTTTTTAAGTCTTCTCAATTGTTAATGATGGCTTTTTATGTTTCAGGTATTCTACGATTTGATGAGGGAGATTCGCTCACGGAAGATGGAAGCAAGTCGACAGAATAATGGCAAACAGAAGAAAAAGAAAGACAGTCGCAAAAAGAAATGTGTAATTTTGTAACCAACACCCCTCGTTATAACTCTCCCCAACTGTGCAAAAGACATCTCCACATCAACGCCCAAACTAGGGGCTCGGAAATCAGCCACACTGTGTCCAGGCAAGTTTTCTGGACCTGGGGTTAGTGAAAGACCTAGGATGGCTGTCAACAGTTGGCGTATGTCCTAGGACTGTCCCTAACCCGGGCATCTGTTCACAGACACAGCGTCACTTTTTCAGGAACAGTTTCTGAACATTTGATTGGAAACAACGATGTGTTTTGATAATTAGAGAAATGCTGAGGGGACATTGGAAACAGCATGTCAGGATTCGTGCTAACTTGTATGTTTTAATAATGTTTTAAACAAAATTTGAATGTAAAGATCCGAATATTTTCAAGTTTGAAATTGTTACATTTGTTTTCGTGTGTTGATAATTACCGAGTAATGAATAGAAGGATTGAAATGTAAAGTGGAAAATCTGAAGGACCTTTTGTATGCTTCATTATATTTGATAGGACCAAAAGTGTACTTTTCAATATCAAATGTACGCGACTTGTTGAATCATTGTGCTGCTTGCATGGGAAGCAATGTATTGCTTATAGTATAAGGGAGGTAACTCTTCATGCAGAGCTACTGCCAGTCACGGCAACAAGGCTTTTGAAATCCTTCAACACAGAAGATTCCTTTTTAAAAATCTTTTTGGAGAACCTGATGCCTTGTGTTAATCTAATTGTACAAATATTCTTGTATTAAAATATATATGAAAGTTTGAGAATTGAACTTAAATGACCCTTTTTTTCTCGTAATGAAGCGGAGTAAATTCAGACACCTGTTTCTGCTTCGTGGTATCTTGTTGCATGTACAGCCTCATTGTGTTGAATAAATTACCATATGTCCACGTCCAGTCACAAGGAACATTCAGAATACTGTGTCCGAGTGGACTTTGAATAGATTGAGTTGACTCCACTGTTGAATTCATATTTTGATATAAACTTGTAAGATGTATCTCTTTTGTTGTCTGTGAGCATCAAGGCAAAAGTGTCAGATCCATGTTACAGGTGATACGGGCTTGTCACATTATCATCAGCATTGGTTCTTATATTTGTCGGTGATTCTATGTGAAACAATTACAACAATGTTCAATTTACCGTATTTGACGTAATAAGCGCCCAGGAAGCTCTCAAAATTAGAAATAGGAGGCTCTTATAAGAATATTATTTCGTCAAAAAATACAGAGTTGAAAGATAAATTTTGTGGTTTATGCTGACAGCCTGAAATGTTTATATACGAGAGATATATTTTTCCAGAATTTAATTGCCCATAATTAAGGGTGCATATAACACACAGGTGCGTATTATACGCGAATGAATTAGTATTGTGTACATTGATCAATCGAAGGGTGCTATTTGGGATTGTTCACAAGCCAATATATTAGCAAATATCGCTGTGGGCGCTTATTAGAGCGGGGCGCTTATTACGTTGAATACGGTAAGTAAAGAGTTCCTTGTCATAACCTGAAATTTAAAAGTTTTAGAGTTAGGGGTCCCGAGGTTCAAATACAGCAGACAACCTCAAGAACCCCCTTAACTTCAAACACTGCGTCAATATGATCTGATTGATAAGATTATATACTGCTCAAAAGAAGTACGAAAACAGACAATGTGTTCATATGACTATCGTTAAGCTGTCATATGGGTGTTCCTTAACTTGTTTTGAGTAGTATACATGTGATTTTCTTCTGAAAGCACTGTTGATTTACGAATGATCTCTGAACTCGCTCGATCTCTGTTACTGTTCGACAGAGCCAAAACACATTTTATTGTCAATAGCAAGTGTTTACTAGAATTCAAAGCGTATTATTTTTGGTTTTGAGCAGAGCTAGTTTTTTTAATCAGCATCATATGAGTATTTATCTGCTTAAAAAGATTACCTAGTTGTTAAAATATATTGTTGTATTTCGCTGATATTAAGGTATCTTTGAGCAATGTCTTTGGACACAGTAAATTAGTCATGCCATTTTCGTTCATTGTTTATTTGTCAAATGAGGTATATTTAATGAGTCATTCAGGGTGAAACTTCAGTTAATAAAGAATATTGAGGGTAGGCTAGTTGTTAAAAGTCTGAAGGGGGGCACGGGTGGCCCAGTCGTCTAAGGCGCCGTGATTCGCTGTGCAGCAAGGGTGGAAACTGGACTTAATAGTCGGTTAACTCCCTTGCCTCAGGAAGATGCAGCTCTGAAGATGACACTGAACTTGAATCTTTGATTTATTCAGAAATTAAACATCAAATTAAACCTCACAATATAATTTTAATGTTTATACATTTCCTTCTTCTATCTTGAGGAAAGAAATAAGCAAGAAAAATTATATAACAAGGAAATAAGTTGGTCTTGCCCAAAGTAATAATATTACATTTTGATGTTTAGTCTATGAAACTCTCTAACACAGGTCTGGCAAATAGGACATCAGATTGATATCGTGATGCGAGGATGGATGACGACATGACCTTAACCTCTAGGTTCCTTGTTCAAAAGATGAAACGTGTCTTATTGGAAGTCAATGGTATTTGGATACCATTAAGATGGGCCGTGGTGACTGTGATTTGGAATATGATCTGCTGGTATTCAGTGGGACATTTGGCATTCTTGTCATAAATGTTATTTATTAGTCGGATGTAAATTTCTCTACAGTCAATAGACTAGCATCTTGTACCAATTGTATTTAGACCAGTGCTCACTTTGTATAAACTTGTATAAACCTTCCCGTTAGCATGCTGTTGATAGGACTTGAACTTGATGATTGTGTTCACAAGCAGACATCCTTGATCATTCAGGATGTTTTATCTCCGTTCTATGATGATAATACCCTGGACCCATCCCAAATGATAGTGCTCAGAAGTGATGTCACATCTAAATCTCTCCTATCTCACACTTCACACAGAATTTATTTTCCTCATCACTGATTTGATTTGATTGCTATTTTTAGCATCGTGCCATTTCAAATCGGTAGTGAGTGAGTGGTCTTACACCGCTTTTAGCAATATTCCATCAATATATCGGCAGGGGACACCAGAAATGGGCTTCACGCATTGTACCCATGTCGGGAATCGAACCCAGGTCTTTGGCGTGACGAGCTAATGCTTTAACCACTAGGCTACCCAACCGCCCCCAAATCGGTAGTGAATGGTCTATGGTACTTACCATAGAATGGAGATGTGGTACACTGGATAATCGTGGGTGACAAGCAAGTGGTTCACTGAGAACTGTATCATGGGGGGGGTTGCTTGGAGTTGTCTCCCCTCGAGCCATAATGTTCGTCAGTACAATGTGGATGTAGACAGGAAAATTAGGATGTACATTCAGCATAGCCGGAGGTAGTTTCTCCAAGGAGAATAAAATGACTTGGTAGGTAGTCTATCAGCAAGTAGAAAACATTCTGAAGTGAAGGATGGTATGTATCTTACAGATCAGTATTGAAGTAGGGTTTGCCCAGATATTTCAAGAAATAAATCTATGACTGGTGTTAAAAAACAAACTCTCATGTTATCATGTTTGACCTAATGTTACCATATTTGACATGTGCCTAGCATATACAAAACTTTCCAATGTGCTTCTCAAAGATCACCAGTCCCCTTTGATCATATGACATTCAGCTTTCGACTAAATTTTGCCGTGCAGAGTTGCGTCCCTTGAGCATGCCAGAAACCTATGATTGTGGGTTCGAATCCTGGTTCGCCCTGATTATGTTTCTAGGTTTGTCAGCACCATACCTGTGCTCGTGGGTTTCACCAAAGTGGTAAACATCCAAGACCTGCATCACTTCGGGCTTTCCTCCCACATTGAGCTGACATGCCGTGATATAACTTGAATAATGTTAAAAGCGGCGTTAACCCAACTCACGCCCTCACTCACTAAAAATATATAAATAATAGAAATTTGTACTTGCTGCCTTCATAGAAGACCATTCCCTAAACATGAGGTTCTGAACCAGGGCATTAAGTGTTGACTCAAATGTCTGGTAAGCAATATTTTAAACCGGACATTTGAGATTCCCAGTCGGACATGACCAGCGCATATGACGGTTTCCGGACCCCGTGTTGAGTATGATGGGTCAGTGAATGAACTGCTGAAGCATTTGTAAACCACTGCATGAGACCCATGGTCCTACACGACCCACGATAACTGAGAGCCTAGTTCAGCCAGGGTGGAAACTGGACTTTTATGGTCAATCTGGAGTTCCTTCAACAGTTAGTATTACGACTGGTCCAATTGTTAAGATAAGTCAGTTGTAAAAGTGTCAGCTTACTCTGCTGACTGGTAAGATTCTCATATAAAGGATTGGATGATAAGTAGGCTTTCTGACTGATATGATACAGGAACTTAACATGGTTGCAAGGTCTTTCACACACAGCAGACATTTAATTTGTGTGGTCTTACAAACAGCAACTAAGGGATTAACTCTAATAAGAGATGATGTAAATTCAATATTTTCTTGATAAAATTATTTCCGAATTATTCATCTAGGGATATAACATTCTGAATGACTGAACATTTTAATCTGCTTTTGTCATTATTTGCTAATCCAGTGAATTCAGTGTGTACAGATGAATTGTATGATGCTCCCCAATTGTATAGTTGAGCTGTGTGTACTCGGCTTCCAGCATGTGTACACTTGCATCACCTGCCTCTTCAGTGTTTCAGCCAACATGTCTGTGATGTTTAGGCACTGGTGAGCAGTTAGTGTGCATGTTTAGGCCATGATAAATTAATTATTAGATTTTCATCCTCACCTGCCTCCGTACCCAACACCCCGCTTCACATCTGTTTATTGTCCCAAGTCCCTACCGATGAAGAAAATCAGTGTCCCGCCTCCCTTTCCGGGTGAAATACACTTTACGTGTAGTCCTACCAAACATTTATGCGAGCCACATACGTTTACAGTTAATTTACACACATGCCTAGGTTACTTTGTTTGTTATACATAACATACAAAATTAAATGTTTCAACGTTTTTAAGAATTGGGATGAAAATTTAATTATGTATTGTGGCTTATTTCCCTTTCTGTACATTTTCTTTTACAAATCACATTTTCTTTGCGCTATGACAATTATAATGAATACTCATACATTTATCTGTATTTATGGTACGTGGTGCTGAGATCAACGTGGGTCTTGGCAAATCTTTTTGATAGTTTAGGTCATTCAAGTGAATTAGTTATTTTTTTATAAAAACAATTTTTTCATGTACGAACAGAACATCTCTCTTGCTCCGTGTATCAATTATGGGATGCTAATATTCCGACTTTTAATATTGCCAGTCAAGTTGACTCATTGAGAGATGCTAGATATTTGAAACATGGTGGACTAACGCACCCTGTTGAGATTCTTAGGCAGAATTAGATCCAGGTACTGTCTTTACATTGTCAACTATAGTGACATGTGGGTGACGCACCCTGTGGAGATTGTGAGGCAGAATTAGATCCAGATACTGTCTTTACATTGTCAACTATAGTGACATGTGGGTGACGCACCCTGTGGAGATTGTGAGGCAGAATTAGATCCAGGTACTGTCTTTACATTGTCAACTATAGTGACATGTGGGTGACGCACCCTGTGGAGATTGTGAGGCAGAATAAGATCCAGATACTGTCTTTACATTGTCAACTATAGTGAGATCAGGGTGACCAGAAACGACCAATTCTCACCAGTGACGTCCCTGGCTGATTTCGCATTTGGTCTGGAGCAACTGGATTGTTGCTCCCATCATTGACCACCTGTTTAGAGAGGGAGGGCGGGGGGCGTGATATGGCTGAGGATGACCCGAAAACGTCATGTACTTTTTTAGTAACTTCATGAATATCTCTTCATTTGAAGTGTGAAATGTGAATTTCATAGGAACATTAAATAAAGCAGTCAGTTCATACATTTTTCACAGCTATTTTGCCCTTAACGCCACATGGAATCTGTTTTGGCGTAGTCAAGACTGGTTATTCACTTGCATTGACATTTTGTATTTAGTTAATACTTCCCCTCTGCTCAGTCTGGAGTGATTGCACCACAGTTCAGAATATGTATGCAAATTGTCTTTTCAAATTGAAATTCAAATCCAGATTGCATGATTTATTTATGTCAAGTGCTACTAGATTGTTCTCACTGAAGGGTTCAGTGAGTGTTGTATTCATAATTAATAGCCATAGCCAGTGTAGTGTATTTTGTGGAAGGATTTCAGTTTGAAGAGACAGCACTACACTTCATGTTGACAAGGAGCCACTGTGTCCTTGAGGGATTAGATGTTACAATTGGTCAATTATGCCATTTGTTTTATACAACTTTTAACATTTGTTTGTCAACTGAAACTGTTTCTATTTAAACATGTATCAATTATTGCCTTTGTCAATGCCCAGTAATTTCATTAAATACTGCATCTTTTTTCACGCTTGTTGTGTTCTTTTTAATAATAATAATCATAATAATAAGAATATAGCTGCAAAGCAGCAATGGCGGGCTCCAAGTTACACTGTGCACAAACGTCCATGTTCGAATCCTTAAAGGGTTTCCTTGTACCAAATCCGTCACATGTAGGCACAACTTGCAGGGTATTGCCGCTACGAAATTGGCGTGTGCTAAGTCTGTTCTAAACCCATTTCTGACATCAAACATGTTCGAATCCTCAAAGAGTTTGTTTGTACCAACTCTGTCAAAAGATAGTCACCGTGTTCAGGACATTGGCGTGTTCCAGGGGTGTCCCAAATTTTAATCAAATATTACCACCAAGTGTTGTTACTTTTTCCATGCACCCAAGAACAGAAAATAAGATGCATATGATACACTAACTTCATGTAAACTTGCAATAGTTTCTGTCAACAAGCTAACAAGATATGATCGTTAAAGTACAATTTCGGTATTTTTTTTTATCAAAATCAAAATCCAATACAACCGCAACTAAAACAGATATCCAAAAACGGCTATTAGAATTTGCTGTGTTGTGTGTGGAGACAATTCTCAAAATATTTGGAAGCATTTCATGCAGTGGACTCGGAGTTGTTTGCGTTTGAACACAGGTACCCAAAAGACACTGTGAAAACCTTGAATCTAATATGGCTGCCAAACCATGTGACCAATGACCAAAGTAAAAGAACAAAAAATGTCAAGCAGCTCAAGCAGCAGATACATGCAAGTTTTCAAAGTAATCGGATAAGCGGTTGCGGAGCAATAGGGCGAAATACATCTTTTAAAAAGTCTTGATTTGTAGTTATCTGCCCTTGGCCTTTGGGCCTACCGCCTTGGGTTTTTAGCGGGCACTAGTACCCAACGGTCTTCATACACAGACATAATTTGAACAAAATCGAGCCAGTGGTTATTTTGCTAGCTCTGGTACAAAAATCGGCGGAATAATAATAATATTAAATCGAACGATAACACTGGGGCTCTTTAGCCTTTCGGCCTGGTGACTCTTAAACAGGCTGTAACTTCTTTGTCAATTGGGCTCCAGTCAAACGGATTAGCGTTCTGCGTTTGTCCGGACCCCGGGTTCCTGTCGCATTGCTGAGATAAAGTGCTAAACTTGTTTCCGACCTCGTTCATATTCGAATCCTCAAAGGGTTTACCTGTACCAACGCCGTCAAATGTAAGGAACCTCTTATGAGACATCACCACTACTAAATTGACATGTGCCTGGGTGTCCCAGGATGTTTTAACCAATTTCCAACTTCGACCATGTTCGAATCCTTAAATGGTTTGCTTGTACCAACGCCATCAAATGTAAGGAACCGCTTGCAAGACATCACCACACGTGTCCTAGTGTGTTCTTAACCCATGTTTGACTTTGACCATGTTCGAATCCGCATATGGTTTGCTTGTACCAACTCCATCAAATGTAATGAACCGCTTGTGAGACATCACCACACGTGTCCCAGCGTGTTCTTAACCCATGTTTGACTTCGGCCATGTTCGAATCCCCAAATGGTTTGGTTGTACCAATGCCGTTAAATGTAACTAACCGCTTGTGAGACATCATGACATGTGTCCCAGTGTATTCTTAACCCAAGTTTGACTTCGACCATGTTCGAATTCGCACATGGTTTGGTTGTACCAACTCCGTCAAAAGATAGTCACCGTTTGCAGGACATTGCCGCTACCAAATTGGCGTGTGCCACAGTTTCCCATAATCTAATCCGCAATTGGTTTGCTTTTAACAACGCCGTCAAAAATAAGGTACTGTAGTAATTGGCAATTGAGAAATGAAGAATCAAGTCAGCAAGTCTGACCACCCGATCCGATTAGTCGCCTCCTGTGACAAGCATAATTGCCTCTTAGGACAAGCATCGGTTGAAAAAGGCCAATTCTAACTCTGGTCGTCAAGGGTAGTACACATAATATTGAACAAGACTGTGGAGAACGCTTGAGTATCTGCAAAGCCAGTGAATGGGGGTTTATAGTAGATTTATGAGGCGCTTCCTTCAGTAT
Organism: Haliotis cracherodii; assembly: GCF_022045235.1. Taxonomy (NCBI): domain Eukaryota; kingdom Metazoa; phylum Mollusca; class Gastropoda; order Lepetellida; family Haliotidae; genus Haliotis; species Haliotis cracherodii. The sequence goes on along the minus strand of NW_027266276.1, from coordinate 6,951,824 downwards.
TTGTACTCAAGTCAATTTGTACTCAATAACTTTTACTAAAATGAAGTAATACCACCAAGCGGTGGTGCTTTCAGTATGCAACCCAGAAAAAAATGAGGTACATATAGTATCAAAACTTCATGCAAACTTTCAATAGTTTCTGTGGAGAACCTTACAAGATATGATCTTTTAAGTAAAATTTTGGTGAAAAAAATTATCAAAATCAAAATCCAATATGGCCGCAACTAAAAAAGATATAAAAAAACGGCTATGCTAATTTGTTGTGTTCTGTATGGAGACAATTCTCAGAAAGTTTGAAATCATTTCATGCAGTGGATTCAGAGGAGATAGTATTTGAAGACAGGTGCCCAAAAAACCTTGGCAAAACCTTGAATCCAATATTGCTGCCAAACCACGTGACCAATGACCAAAGTCAAAGAACAAAAAATATTAAAGAACTGAAGCAGCAGATACATGCAAGGTTTGAAAGTAAACGGACATACGGTTGTGGAGCAGCAGGGCAAAATATATCGTCAAAAAATACTTGTTTTTCAGTTATCCGCCCTTGGCCTTTGGGCCTATGGCCTTGGATTTTTGGCGGGCACTAGTACCCAACGGTCCACATACACATACAAAATTTGAACACAATCAGGCAAGTGGTTATTTTGCTAGGCCTGGTACAAAAATCGGCGGAATAATAAATAATAATAATAATAATTAAAGCTGCAAGCAGCAATGGCGGGCTCCAAGTAACACTGTGCCCAAACGTCCATGTTCGAATCCTCAAAGGGTTTCCTTGAACCAAATCCATCAAATGTAGGCACCACTTGCAGGGTATCGTCGCAAGGAAATTGGTGTGTGCCAGGGTGTCCAGGTCAGTTCTCAAACCATTACCGACCTCGAACATGTTCGAATCCATAAGAGGTTGGCTTGTGCCAACTCTCTCAAAAGATAGTCACCCGAAATCGCCGCTACGAAATTGGCGTGTTCCAGGGGTGTCCCAAATATTAATCAAATATTACCACCAAGCAGTGTTACTTTTTGCATACAACCAATAACAATAAATGAGATGCATATGGCACACTAACTTCATGTAAACTTGCAATAGTTTCTGTGGAGAACCTTACAAGATATGATCTTTAAAGCAAAATTTCGTTGAAAAAAATGATCGAAATCAAAATTCAATACGGCCGTAACTAAAAGAGATATCCAAAATCGGCTATTAACGTTTGATGTGTTATGTATGGAGACAATTATCAGAAAGTTTGAAAGCATTTCATGCAGTGGACTCAAAGTTGTTTGCATTTGATGACAGGTACCCAAAAGACACTGTGGAAACCTTGAATCCAAAATGGCTGCCAAACCACGTAACCAATGACCAAAGTCAAAGAACAAAAAATGTCAAGCAGCTCAAGCAGCAGATACATGCAAGGTTTCAAAGTAATCGGATAAGCGGTTGCGGAGCAATAGGGCGAAACACATCTTCCAAATATTATGTTCTTTTAGTTATCTGCCCTTGGCCTTTGGGCCTACAGCCTTGGGTTTATGGCGGGCACTAGTACCTCACGGTCTACATACACACACTAAATTTGAACGAAATCGAGCCAGTGGATATTTTTCTAGCTCTGGTACAAAAATTGGCGGAATAATAATAATATTAAATCAAACGCTACAAGGGGACTCTAGAGCCTTTCGGCTTGGTGACTTTAACAGGCTGTAACTTCTTTGTCAGTTTGGCTCCAGTCAAACGGATTAGCGTTCTGCGTTCGTCCGGGCCCCGGATTCCTGTCGCATTGCTGAGATAAAGTGCTAAACCTGTTTCCCACCTCGTTCATAAATTCGAATCTTCAAAGGGTTTACCTGTACCAACACCGTCAAATGTAAAGAACCTCTTATGAGACATCACCAATACTAAATTGACATGTGCCTGGGTGTCCCAGGATGTTTTAACCAATTTCCAACTTCGACCATGTTCGAATCCTCAAATGGTTTGTTTGTACCAACGCCATCAAATGTAAGGAACTGCTTGCAAGACATCAGCACGTGTGTCTTAAAGTGTTCTTAACCCATGTTTGACTTCGACCATGTTCGAATCCGCATATGGTTTGCTTGTACCAACGCCGTCAAATGTAATAAACCGCTTGTGGGACATCACCACACGTGTCCTAGGGTGTTCTTACCCCAAATTTGACTTCGACCATGTTCGAATCCCCATTGGTTTGCTTGTACCAACGCCATCAAATGTGAGTGAGTGAGTGAGTGAGTTGGATTTAACGCCGCTTTTAACAGTATTACAGTTATATCGCGGCGTGTCAGCTTATTGTGGGAGGAAAGCCCGAAGTGATGCAGGTCTCGGACGTTTACCACTTCGGTGAAACCCACGAGCACGGGTATGGTGCTGACAAACCTAGAAACATAATCGGGGCGAACTGGGATTCGAACCCACAATCATAGGTTTCTGGCGTGCCCAAGGGACGCAACTCTGCACAGCGAATCGCGGCGCCTTAGACGACTGGGCCACCCGTGCCCCCCATCAAATGTAATGAACCGCTTGTGAGACATCACAACAAGTGTCCCAGTGTGTTCTTAACCAATGTTTGACTTCGACCATGTTCGAATCCGCATATGGTTTGCTTGTACCAACTCCGTCAAAAGATAGTCACCGTTTGCAGGACATTACCGCTACCAAATTGGCGTGTGCCACAGTTTCTCAGAGTGTACTAAACCAATTTCCGACCTCGACCATATTCTAATCAGCAAATGGTTTGCTTTAAACAACGCCGTCAAAAATAAGGTACCCTAGCAATTGGCAATTGAGAAATGAACAATCAAGCCAGCGAGTCTGACCACCCGATGCGATTAGTCGCCTCCTGTGACAAGCCTAGTTGCCTCTTGAGACAAGCATCGGTTGAAAAAGGCCAATTCTAATCCTGGTCGTCAAGGGTAGTACACATAATACTGAACAATACTGTGGAGAACGCTTGCAAAGCCAGTGAATGGGGGTGTATGGTAGATTTATGAGGCGCTTCCTTCAGTATTTGTACTCAAGTCTGATTTTTTAACTTAAATCAAATAATACCACACCAAGCAGTGGTGCTTTCAGTATGCAAACCAGAACAAAATGAGCTACATATAGTCTCAAAGCTTCATGCAAACTTTCAATAGTTTATGTTAAGAACCTTACAAGCTATGATCTTAAGAGTAAAATTTCGGTGAAAAAAATGATCAAAATCAAAATCCAATATTGCCGCAACTAAAAAAGATATCGGAAAATGGCTATGCTAATTTGTTGTGTTCTGTATGGAGACAATTCTCAAAAAGTTTGAAAGCATTTCGTGCAGTGGATTCAGAGGAGATAGTATTTGAAGACAGGTACCCCAAAAACCCTGTGAAAACCTTGAATCCAATATAGCTGCCAAACCACGTGATCAATGACCAAAGTCAAAGAACAAAAAATATGAAAGAACTGAAGCAGCAGATACATGCAAGGTTTCAAAGTAATCGGATAAGCGGTTGCGGAGCAATAGGGCGAAATACACCTTCAAAAAATTCTTGTTTTTCAGTTATCTGCCCTTGGCCTTTAGGCCTACGGCCTTGGGCTTTTGGCGGGCACTAGTACCCAACGGTCTTCAAACACACACAAAATTTGAACAAAATCGAGCTGGTGGTTATTTTGCTAGGGCAGGTACAAAAATCGGCGGAATAATAAATAATAATAATAATAATAATAAATAATTAAAGCTGCAAGCAGCAATGGCGGGCTCCAAGAAACACTGTGCCCAAACATCCCTGTTCGAATCCTCAAACGGTTTCCTTGAACCAAATCCGTCAAATGTAGGCACCACTTGCAGGGTATCGTCGCAAGGAAAATGGCGTGTGCCAGGGTGTCCAGGTCTGTTCTAAAACCATTTCCGACCTCGAACATGTTCGAATCCATAATAGGTTGGCTTGTTCCAACTCAAAAGATAGTCACCGGAAATCGCCGCTACAAAATTGGCGTGTTCCAGGGGTGTCCCAAATATAAATCAAATATTACCACCATGCGGTGTTACTTTTAGCATACAACCAATAACAATAAATGAGATGCATATTGCACACTAACTTCATGTAAACTTGCAATAGTTTCTGTGGAGAACCTTACAAAATTTCGTTGAAAAAAATGATCAAAATCAAAATTCAATACGTCCGTAACTAAAAAAGAATTCCAAAATCGGCTATTAAAGTTTGATGTGTTATGTATGGAGACAATTATCAAAAAGTTTGAAAGCATTTCATGCTGTGGACTCGGAGTTGTTTGCGTTTAAAGACAGGTACCCAATAAACACTGCGGAAACCTTGAATCCATAATGGCTGCCAAACCACGAGACCAATGACCAAAGTCAAAGAACAAAAAATGTCAAGCAGCTCAAGCATCAGATACATGCAAGGTTTCAAAGTAATCGGATAAGCGGTTGCTGAGCAATAGGGCGAAATACATCTTCAAAATATTCTGTTCTTTTAGTTATCTGCCCTTGGCTTTTGGGCCTACGGCCTTGGATTTTTGGCGGGCACTAGTACCCAAAGATCCACATACACACACAAAATGTGAACAAAATCGAGCCAGTGGTTATTTTTCTAGCTCTGGTACAAAAATCAGCGGAATAATAATAATATTAAATCAAACGCTAACACTGGGACTCTTCAGCCTTTCGGCTTGGTGACTCTTTAACAGGCCGTAACTTCTTTGTCAGTTGGGCTCCAGTCAAACAGATTAGCGTTCTGCGTTCGTCCGGGCCCCGGGTTCCTGTCGCATTGCTGAGATAAAGTGCTAAATCTGTTTCCCACCTCGTTCATATATTCGAATCCTCAAAGGGTTTACCTGTACCAACGCCGTCAAATGTAAAGAACCTCTTGTGAGACATCACCACTACTAAATTGACCTGGGTGTCCCAGGATGTTTTAACCAATTTCCAACTTCGACCATGTTCGAATCCTGAAATGGTTTGTTAGTACAAACGCCATCAAATGTAATGAACCGCTTGTGAGACATCGCCACATGTGTCTTAGTGTGTTCTTAACCCATGTTTGACTTCGACAATGTTCGAATCCGCATATGGTTTGTTTGTACCAACGCCATCAAATGTAATGAACCGCTTGTGAGACATCACCACACGTGTCCCAGTGTGTTCTTAACCCATGTTTGACTTCGACCATGTTCGAATCCCCAAATGGTTTGCTTGTACCAACGTCATCAAATGTAAAGAACCTCTTGTGAGACATCACCACTACTAAATTGACCTGGGTGTCCCAGGATGTTTTAACCAATTTCCAACTTCGACCATGTTCGAATCCTCAAATGGTTTGTTTGTTCAACCACCATCAAATGTAAGGAACCACTTGCAAGACATCGCCACATGTGTCCCAATGTGTTCTTAACCCATGTTTGACTTCGACCATGTTCGAATCCGCATATGGTTTGCTTGTACCAACGCCATCAAAAGATAGTCACCGTTTGCAGGACATTACCAAATTGGCGTGTGCCACAGTTTCCCAGTGTGTACTAAACCAATTTCCGACCTCGACCATATTCTAATCCGCAAATGGTTTGCTTTAAACAACGCCGTCAAAAATAAGGTACCCTAGCAATTGGCAATTGAGAAATGAAGAATCAAGCCAGCCAGTCTGACCACCCAATCGGATTTGTCGCCTCCTGTGACAAGCATAGTTGCCTCTTGAGACAAGCATCGGTTGAAAAAGGCCAATTCTGATCCTGGTCGTCAAGGGTAGTACACACAATATTGAACAAGGCTGTGGAGAACGCTTGGATATCTGCAAAGCCAGTGAATGGGGGTGTATGGTAGATTTATGAGGCGCTTCCTTCAGTATTTGTACTCAAGTCTGATTTTTTTACTTAAATCAAATAATACCACACCAAGCAGTGGTGCTTTCAGTATGCAACCCAGCACAAAATGAGCTACATATTGTCTCAAAACTTCATGCAATCTTTCAATAGTTTCTGTTAAGAACCTTACAAGCTATGATCTTAAAGGTAAAATTTCGGTGAAAAAAATGATCAAAATCAAAATCCAATATGGCCGCAACTACAAAAGATATCGAAAAACGGCTATGCTGATTTGTTGTGTTCTGTATGGAGACAATTCTCAGAAAGTTTGAAAGCTTTTCATGCAGTGGATTCAGAGGAGATAGTATTTGAAGACAGGTACCCAATACACCCTTTGAAAACCTTGAATCCAATATGGTTGCCTAACCACGTGTCCAATGACCAAAGTCAAAGAACATAACATGTCAAGCAGCTCAAGCATCAGATACATGCAAGGTTTCAAAGTAAACGGACAAACGGTTGTGGAGCAACAGGGCAAAATATATCGTCAAAAAATACTTGTTTTTCAGTTATCTGCCCTTGGTCTTTGGGCCTATGGTCTTGGCTTTTTGGCGGGCACTAGTACCCAACGGTCTACAAACACGCACAAAATTTGAACAAAATCGAGCTAGTGGTTATTTTGCTAGGGCAGGTACAAAAATCGGCGGAATAATAAATAATAATAATAATAATAATAATAAATAATAATAATAATAATAATAAATCGAACGATTACAATAGGGCTCTACAGCCTTTCGGCTTGGAGCCCTAATAATAATAAATCGAACGATTACAATAGGGCTCTACAGCCTTTCGGCTTGGAGCCCTAATAAATATAGCTGCAAAGCAGCAATGGCGGGCTCCAAGTTACACTGTGCACAAACGTCCATGTTCGAATCCTTAAAGGGTTTCCTTGTACCAAATCCGTCACATGTAGGCACAACTTGCAGGGTATTGCCGCTACGAAATTGGCGTGTGCTAAGTCTGTTCTAAACCCATTTCTGACATCAAACATGTTCGAATCCTCAAAGAGTTTGTTTGTACCAACTCTGTCAAAAATTAGTCACCGTGTTCAGGACATTGGCGTGTTCCAGGGGTGTCCCAAATTTTAATCAAATATTACCACCAAGTGTTGTTACTTTTTCCATGCACCCAAGAACAGAAAATAAGATGCATATGATACACTAACTTCATGTAAACTTGCAATAGTTTCTGTCAACAAGCGAACAAGATATGATCGTTAAAGTACAATTTCGGTAATTTTTTTTATCAAAGTCAAAATCCAATACAACCGCAACTAAAACAGATATCCAAAAACGGCTATTAGAATTTGCTGTGTTGTGTGTGGAGACAATTCTCCAAAAATTTGGAAGCATTTCATGCAGTGGACTCGGAGTTGTTTGCGTTTGAACACACGTACCCAAAAGACACTGTGAAAACCTTGAATCTAATATGGCTGCCAAACCATGTGACCAATGACCAAAGTAAAAGAACAAAAAATATCAAGCAGCTCAAGCAGCAGATACATGCAAGTTTTCAAAGTAATCGGATTAGCGGTTGCGGAGCAATAGGGCGAAATACATCTTTTAAAAAGTCTTGATTTGTAGTTATCTGCCCTTGGCCTTTGGGCCTACGGCCTTGGGTTTTTAGAGGGCACTAGTACCCAACGGTCTTCATACACATACACAATTTGAACAAAATCGAGCCAGTGGTTATTTTGCTAGCTCTGGTACAAAAATCGGCGGAATAATAATAATATTAAATCAAACGATAACACTGGGGCTCTTTAGCCTTTCGGCTTGGTGACTCTTAAACAGGCTGTAACTTCTTTGTCATTTGGGCTCCAGTCAAACAGATTAGCGTTCTGCGTTTGTCCGGACCCCGGGTTCCTGTCGCATTGCTGAGATAAAGTGCTAAACTTGTTTCCGACCTCGTTCATATTCGAATCCTCAAAGGGTTTACCTGTACCAACGCCGTCAAATGTAAGGAACCTCTTATGAGACATCACCACTACTAAATTGACATGTGCCTGGGTGTCCCAGGATGTTTTAACCAATTTCCAACTTCGACCATGATCGAATCCTGAAATGGTTTGCTTGTACCAACTCCATCAAATGTAATGAACCGCTTGTGAGACATCACCACACGTGTCCCAGCGTGTTCTTAACCCATGTTTGACTTCGGCCATGTTCGAATCCCCAAATGGTTTGGTTGTACCAATGCCGTTAAATGTAATTAACCGCTTGTGAGACATCATGACATGTGTCCCAGTGTATTCTTAACCCAAGTTTGACTTCGACCATGTTCGAATCCGCACATGGTTTGGTTGTACCAACTCCGTCAAAAGATAGTCACCGTTTGCAGGACATTGCCGCTACCAAATTGGCGTGTGCCACAGTTTCCCATATTCTAATCCGCAAATGGTTTGCTTTTAACAACGCCGTCAAAAATAAGGTACTGTAGTAATTGGCAATTGAGAAATGAAGAATCAAGTCTGCAAGTCTGACCACCCGATCCGATTAGTCGCCTCCTGTGACAAGCATAGTTGCCTCTTAGGACAAGCATCGGTTGAAAAAGGCCAATTCTAACTCTGGTCGTCAAGGGTAGTACACATAATATTGAACAAGACTGTGGAGAACGCTTGAGTATCTGCAAAGCCAGTGAATGGGGGTTTATAGTAGATTTATGAGGCGCTTCCTTCAGTATTTGTACTCAAGTCAATTTGTACTCAATAACTTTTACTAAAATCAAGTAATACCACCAAGCGGTGGTGCTTTCAGTATGCAACCCAGAAAAAAAATGAGGTACATATAGTATCAAAACTTCATGCAAACTTTCAATAGTTTCTGTGGAGAACCTTACAAGATATGATCTTTAAAGTAAAATTTTGGTGAAAAAAATTATCAAAATCAAAATCCAATATGGCCGCAACTAAAAAAGATATAAAAAAACGGCTATGCTGATTTGTTGTGTTCTGTATGGAGACAATTCTCAGAAAGTTTGAAATCATTTCATGCAGTGGATTCAGAGGAGATAGTATTTGAAGACAGGTGCCCAAAAAACCTTGGCAAAACCTTGAATCCAATATTGCTGCCAAACCACGTGACCAATGACCAAAGTCAAAGAACAAAAAATATCAAAGAACTGAAGCAGCAGATACATGCAAGGTTTGAAAGTAAACGGACAAACGGTTGTGGAGCAACAGGGCAAAATATATCGTCAAAAAATACTTGTTTTTCAGTTATCTGCCCTTGGCCTTTGGGCCTATGGCCTTGGATTTTTGGCGGGCACCAGTACCCAACGGTCCACATACACATACAAAATTTGAACACAATCAGGCAAGTGGTTATTTTGCTAGGCCTGGTACAAAAATCGGCGGAATAATAAATAATAATAATAATAATAATAATAAATAATAATAATAAATCGAACGATTACAATAGGGCTCTACAGCCTTTCGGCTTGGAGCCCTAATAATAATAAATAATAATAATAAATCGAACGATTACAATAGGGCTCTACAGCCTTTCGGCTTGGAGCCCTAATAATAATAAGTGTGTACCTGTATTGTGCTAGCCTCCATGCACTCTGTGCATGCTCAAGGTGCTAACATTTTTACCTCAGTCAATGGAAAGTATGCACTCGATTTTCATTCTCAGCTCCATTGGGAACATACAACAAAAGCTGCCTTGTCAGGTGCTGGAAGGTGGACGGTCACTTTACCCATCGAGGTACCCATCTTTTCTGCTGGCTGAACAGAGACTTGTGTTTTTGAGGGCTTGCTTATGAATGAAGGTTGGTTAAAATGTCAGTGTGTATGTGTGCAAACTGAGTAGTTAGTTACTTATGCTTTCAACCACTGGTTTGACTGGCTCATGCTCAGATAGATACAGGCTGCTGATTAATAACACAACCAAGTCAGCCTGACCACCCTATCCTCGTTCGACCCCCCTGAGTATAGGTGGAGACACGAGTAGCCCAGTTGTCAATTCGCTGCACAGATATGCACGAAATCTGTGAATCCTTTTTGCTCCAGTTATGATTCATAGGCTTGTGAGCACCATGTGTGGGTTTCACCGAAGTGGGAAAAAAACTCACACCGCACCAGGATACCCAAGGACCATAAAGGGCTGCTTACCTTAAGGATCTTAAAGGGCTGCTTACCCAAATGATCATAAAGGAGTGCTTACCTTAAGGATAATAAAGGAGAGCTTATCCAAGGACCACAAAGGGCTGCTTACCTTAAGGATCTTAAAGGGCTGCTTACCCAAATGATCATAAAGGAGTGCTTACCTTAAGGATAATAAAGGAGAGCTTATCCAAGGATCATAAAGGGCTGCTTACCCTAATGAGTGCTTACCTTAAAGATCACAAAAGAGTGCTTACTTTAAAGATCTTAAAGGACTGCTTACCCAAGGACTAGAAAGGGATGCTTACCAAAGGACCAGAAAGGGCTGCTTACCTCAAGGATCATAAAGGGCTGCTTACCCTAATGAGTGCTTACCTTAAAGATCACTAAAGAGTGCTTACCTTAAAGATCATAAAGGACTGCTTACCCAAGGACCAGAAAGGGGTGCTTACCTTAAGGATCATAAAGGGGTGCTTACGTTAATGATAATATAGGAGTGGTTACCTTAAGGATCATAAAAGAGTGCTTACGTTAATGATAATATAGGAGTGGTTACCTTAAGGATCATAAAGGAGTGCTTACGTTAATGATAATATAGGAGTGGTTACCTTAAGGATCATAAAGGAGTGCTTACCTTAAGGTTGATGATAATATTGGGGTGTTTACATTTAGGAGTGAGTGAGTTGGGTTTAGCGCCGCTTTTCACATTATTCCAGTTATATTACGGCGTGTCAGCTTAATGTTGGAGGAAAGTCCGAAGTGATGCAGGTCTCATACGTTAACCACTTCGGTGAAACCCACGAGCACGGGTATGGTGCTGACAAACCTAGAAAGATAATCGGGGCGAACCAGGATTCGAACCCACAATCATAGGTTTCTGGCGTGCCCAAGGGACGCAACTCTGCACAGCTAATCGCGGCGCCCTAGACGACTGGGCCACCCGTGCCCCCTTATATTTAGGATCATAAAGGGGTGCTTACCTTAAGGGGTATTCAAGTATTCCGTGTAATGTATACCTCAATAAGATGCATGTAAAGGGTAGTTATAGTGTGAAGTTACCACACGCAGTGTATAGATATAAGAAGCATAAGACATTATCTATTTTATTGCCCTGTTTTGCCTTTTCGGTTTCGCTTCATCAGTTAACACCGTCTCCGTGGTCTATTGGTAGAGCGTCCGCCCGGAGAGCGGAAGGTCTGGGGTTCGATCCCCAGCCGCGTCATACCAAACGACGTTAAAAGATGGTACTTGTTGTTACCCTGTCTGGCGCTCGGCATTAAGGGGCTAAAACAAGGACTGTTCGGCTCGGAGTCAGTATACTGTGTCTGAGTATTCATGGGGTATTCATGTTAAACTGCGGCATGGTATCTCAGTGTGCTAGCACTATAAATCGGCATCAGTCCAGACTAGTACAAGCAGCCACACACACACATACACGTGCATGCACGTCGCTATATAAGTGCAATAATCTTGGACGCGACGTTAAACCCCATTTCACCTCGCCTCACTTCATCAGTTAACATCCGTGATAATTATAGGAATATTGTTCTGTATGGTGTTGACGTTATGAATTATTTGAGGCTGTTAGCTATATTCAGATGTTGTTGGTTGGTTGGTTGTTCATGTAACGCCGCACTCAGCAATATTCCAGCTATATGACGGCGGTCTGAAAATAATCGAATCTGGACCAGACAAACCAGTGATTGATATCATGAGCATTGATCCACGCACTTGGGATCGATGACATGCATCAACCAAGTCAGCGAGCCTGACCAACCGATCCCGTTAGTCGCCTTTTACGACAAGCATAGTCGCCTTTTACGGCAAGCATGGGTTGCTGAAGACCTATTCTACCCCGGATATATTCCTTAGTAACTGTTTCTAAGTTTTTCAGGCGTCATTTATGTCGCCTCGCTAAAATAACTGTCGCGTGCGGCTTTATTAGTAGCATGAAGCAAACATGACGGATAGGTGACCGACATAAGGCATGTGTACCACGCCGAAAGAAACAGTACCAGTTCGGGAAAAATACACCTCTAGAAAGGTTTTCTGTACTACAGTGAGAGCTTTATGCATACCATTCGCAATGGATATTATTGTAAAATAGGCCTGTTGAATCTACACAAACTATTAATCATCAAAGTTAGTAGATAATATGTCTTCGAAACATTTAGCGAATATTTCGATAGTTGGAGATATGTTTTAAATTATATATTTATGGAAACATTTATCAGTATTCAGTTCGTTCCACAACTTTCACGTTTGTAGGCTTGAACAATAAAAACACTTCCGCGCTCATTTACATAATCGAAGGTCAAGGACAAGGCAGGTCACTGTCAAAGGTATCTTGAAAAACGGACCCTCGTCTCTTCGAATGGATATTATCTATTTCCTCCGCTGATCGTCTGCCTTGGGGAAAGCGTGAAAGCTGATATTGGCTTCGTTGCGCGAATCGCTTGACCATTGCGGGACACAACAGTGAAAGTTACTCGAAGATCGTTTAAACTCGCTGTTCCTGGGACCCGTTCCACAAAGCGATCTTAGCGCTACGACTGTCGTAAGTCAGTGTTAAAGAATGGGAGCTACGACCGACTAAGCGCTAAAATCGCTTTGTGGAACGGGGCCCAGGTGGTCGACAGATAGCCGGGTCTGCCTCGATTGCTAGAAGAATTTTGTTGATGTATCGTTGAGCCGTACGTTTGCCCTGGATATGGACCAAACCTGCCATGATGAGAGATAACCGCCCACATCATAACGCTACCCCCACGAAACCTGTCCACTTCCTCTACGCAGTTTTCGGCGTAACGTTCTCCCCGACGTCTGTAGACCCGTGCTCTTCGATCCCCTCGACGGAGAAGAAATCTTGATTCGTCGCTGAACCAGACATCTCTCCATCGCAGTTGAGGCCATACCCTGTGTTGACGATACCAATACAGTAGCTGTTGACGATGTTGTCGACTGGATATGACGTGTCGAACATGAAATCTTGCTCGTAGACCTGCTGCTCTTAAACATTTTCGCACGGTCTGGTCGGAGATTCTGCGCAGTCGCGGTATTTGGGATGCGATTGAGATGGCTGTGGTCGTCCTTTCACATAGGTGGCGCAGTCGGATGTAGCAACCTTGGGCGGGGTGGTTACTCTTGGTCGACCCGTCCTTCTCCGATCACATGTTGACCCATGCTGCTGAAACCGATCCCGCAGCTTTGTGATGGTGCTGGGCGCTACATTGAAAACCCTGGCTACAGCTGATCGGGATTCCCCTGCCTGCAAGCGGCCCATGGCGTTGTTTCTTTGCACTTCTGTTGATCATGGCATGTTGTTGAACTGTCACTGTTCGATTGACGCAGATGCCAGGCTGTCAAAAACACTGCACTTAAATACCGTTCATATTGCTGCTGCACGTGCAGTGCGTGCAGCTCCATGGCCCTTTTGTTGACGAGTACGTCTTTTCCGAATCGTACGTGTTTCCCGACTAAAGGTTTGCATGTCCTTGTCGTGATCATTTTGATCAAGAAAATTTGTCACTGACACTTACACATTAAACCTCTTTATTTTGCACCTCTTGGTCCGCTAATTTTGCTTTTTATGGCAATACTTACAAACATGTTGAAGCGAATGTGTACATTTTAACTGGAACACATTGAGATAACAATCAACATCATTAATACATTTACACACATTCATCATAAAAAAAATATCTCGCATGTATTTCTGTATGGACAATCCACTTTTGATATATTTACAAAACTTTAAAAGTAATGGCTGATATTGACAATTCATGAGATAGGTAAATTTGTCTATAGTAGATATTGACAAAAATAGTTGGGTAATAGAGATTTCCGGAGATCCTATAATTCATTACAGCATAATACAAAATGAAGTTCATCCCCAATTTCATTGTTACAAAGTGAGCACAGTCTGTCATTTCTATATACATTATTCGATCTTCCAATTTCAATTGGGCGGTCGGGTATACGTAGCCAAGTGGTTAAAGCGTTCGCTGGTCACGCCAAAGACCCGGGTTCGATTCCCGACATGGGTACAATGTGTCAAGCCCATTTCTGGTGTCCCCCGCCGTGATATTGCTGGAATATTGCTAAAAGCGGCGTAAGACCATACTCACTCACTCACTCACTCCGGTTTTAATTGCTAGCCTGTGATTTGTTGTTCTTTACCGAGTTAACCAAGTGCAGAGATAATAGGGAAGTGATAATAGATATGGTTCTAAAACAAGATCATGTTTAAATAGTAAATAAGTATCCAGTTTTGAAGAAATTCTAATAGACATAATCCAGTATTGTTTAAACTGGTCCAGTAAAACGAGCTTAACTTGTTCTTTTACCCATAATGTATTTGGTATAGTCTGTAATAACCATAATTAATACAAACCGGCTTCTTGCAGGATTTCCTTTGCCATATGTATTAGCGGAAAGGAGACGTGGTCACTGTTATTCGTCATCGACAGCATAATAGAACATAAAGTATGGGGGAGTGGTTTCCTTGTAGTAATTAATTAACACCTGTACGATAATATTCTAATTTTACCTGTTATACTTATTGGATGTCTACCAAGTTCGCCATAAACCATATAATCTGGAGTTGTCTGCTTAACGTTAAGGATATATTTACAATATCTTAAAAGTACTCTCTCTGGGATACCTCATCTTTCAAAGCCCCAAACTTCAGAGCCATACAACAATATTGGTAGGATTAAGTTATCAAACAACTTCAGCTGACAATCAACTGGGATTTCTAGTTGTCGAATGAGTTTAAAAACTGCAAACATGCTCTACTTGCTTGGTCATTGAGTGACTTGTTAGCGCTACAAAACCTTCCATTGCCTGAAAATAATACACCCAAGTAGAGATACTGTTTAACAATCTCAATCTCACAAACTTGCAGTGTAGGCTTAAGTCTTTTCCTCACGTATCCTTTTGAAAATATCACAACCTTTGTTTATTTATATTGACTTTTAGCTTCCGTGCTTCACAATACATTCCAAAAGTATTTAAAGCTTTCTGTAAGTCTGAAGCAGTCTCCGACAGTAAAACGGTGCCATCTGCGTAAAGAAGCAGGAATAACGTCATAAGAACACCAAGATGACTCTCGATATAATTGGACCGCCTCCGTGGTCTAGTGGTAGAGCGTCCGCCCGGAGAGCGGAAGGTCCGTGGTTCGATCCCCAGCCGCGTCATACCAAAAGACGTTAAAAGATGGTACTTGTTGTTACCCTGTCTGAAGCTCGGCATTAAGGGGTTAAAACAAGGACTGTTCGGCTCAGAGTCAGTATACTGTGTCTGAGTGGGGTATCCATGTTAAACTGCAGCATGGTATCTCAGTGTGCTAGCACTAAAAATCAGCATCAGTCCGGACTAGTACAAGCAGCCACACACACACATACACGTGCATGCACGTCGCTATATAAGTGCAATAATCTTGGACGCGACGTTAAACCCCATTTCACCTCATCTCGATATAATTATTAACAAAATCCAAACCCTTGACCTCATTTTTTTTCTCAGAAAGCATTCCAAAGCGTTAATATAAAGCGCAAACAGAAAAGGAGACAGATTTTCACCTTGGCGAACTCCGGCATTGCATGACACACGACTTAATTTTCTGATACATGTTGTAAATTAACCTAAAACATTTCCCACTAATATCACTTTTAATCATTTTAAGCCATAAACCAGTTCTCCATACTGTGTCGAAAGCTTTTCTAAAATCAATGAAAGCACAAAATAACTTTTTACCAGATGATTGATAGATATCGATAAGGGACTTGAGGACGTATGTGTGATCAATAGTCGAATGTTTTTTTCCAGAAGCCGGCTTGTGTTTCCGCAATTAGACCCCTGACCCATCCAACCATCCATCCATCCTCTAACAGAAACACACTAATAACTTCCGGCGCGGTCACGGTCCAGTCGTTTGCAACAAATGCATTTTGTACCTGTTGTCATAGCACAGACAAGGGTGCTTATTCAAGCTTTGTAATCGTTCACCGAGATATTTAGAGAAGAAGAAGACGAAGAAGAAGACGAAGAAGAAGACGACGAAGAAGAAGAAGACGAAGAAGAAGAAGACGACGACGAAGAAGAAGAGGAAGAAGACGAAGAAGAAGAAGAAGGAGAAGAAGAAGAAGAAGAAGAAGAAAATTGTTTTATTAGAGTGTCACATGCTGCAGTACAAAATATATGGACATATAAACATTTCATTAAAAAAACAGCACCCGCCCAGTTGGCCCACGAGACACTAATTACATAATGGTACATTTAAAATATTAAAAAGAAAAAAGAAAAGAAAAATGAGTTATAACTTTGTATATTACTACACCCACACCCGCACCCACACCCACACCCACACCCGCACCCATACACCCACACCCACATCCGCATTAAAATCCCGCTCAAAGCATACAAACAGGTAAGCATACAGGACGCTCACAGCAATCTCATACAAAATACTCAATCTCATGAAAGACAGATGCTTTATTTGAGTCTCACCTCGTTACATTAATAATACATTGGAAATAATCTCTTTACAAATATCTTAGTAAAAAAAGCATATGAAGTAACGAGCCACTCCCTACGGAGTTATGAGAGATTATATGACATTGGTACAAAGATATATACATTTTCACATGTATTACACACGATACAAATGACAGGCTATTCACAAAAGAGAATAATCTATAGTACTACATGGTGTAGAGCATCCGATCTGGTTGTTAAAATATTCTTGCAGGTCTTGGCAGTTGTAATAATCAATTCTGGGCTGGACAGCATCAAACCTACTTTCCGTAGATCATTAAAACTATCAAAATCAGAACATACGTGACCATATTTGGAAATAAGATAAGATAAGACCTTCATAGTGTGGACAATATAATAAAACATGCTTTTCATCTTCTATTTCATCCGTACAAAACGGGCAGGTTCTCTCCATTGTATTGGTATAGCGTCCGGCCTCGACTTTTAGCGGTGCTCCACCACATCTGAACCTTGACAGGGCGCTTCTTAGAGTTCTAGGGTGACTTTTGCGTACAGATGCTTCAACATTGTAATTATCCTGAAAGGTGCAGTAAGTTCTCAATTTATTGCCACCTGTCCCACGTTTGCTGTTCGTTAATTCCATAGCTGTCCCCCACTCTTCTTTAAATTCTTCAAACATTCTGCATTGCACTTCCGATGACACATATTTACTGCCGTATCTGTTGTCAATGGTTGGTTGGTTGGTTTGTCGTTTAACGCCGCACTCAGCAATATTCCAGCTATGTGACGGCGGTCTGTAAATATTCGAGTCTGGACCAGACAATCCAGTGATTGACATCATGAGCACTGATCCATGCAATTGGGATTGATGACTTGCATCAACCAAGTCAGTGAGCCTGACCACCCGATCCCGTTAGTCGCCTTTTACGACAAGCATAGTCGCCTTTTACAGCAAGCATGGGTTGCTGAAGACCTTTTCTACCCCGGATCTTCACGGGTCTGTTGGATGATGTGTGTCATGCAAAGTGTTGCTAATTTCCCGATTTCTACATGCCATCTTCCAATCTTGAATATTTAGCTTGGTTTACAATTCTGTCTTTTAACTAAGAGACACAAATACGGATATATAATGTCAAATGAAACATGTGTTTCAACCTTGACAAAAGTAGTCTACCATATGTTTTCTCACTGTCCCGGGACCGCCTCCGTGGTCTAATGGTAGAGCGTCCGCCCGGAGAGCGGAATGTCCGAGGTTCGATCTCCGGCCGCGTCATACCAAAAGACGTTAAAAGGTGGTACTTGTTGTTACCCTGTCTGGCGCTCGGTATTAAGGGGCTAAAACAAGGACTGGTCGGCTCGGAGTCAGTAGTGGGGTATTCACGTTCAACTGCGGCATGGTATCTCAGTGAGCTAGCACTATAAATCGGCATCAGTCCGGACTAGTAAAAGCAGCCGCAGACACAAACACACGTGCATGCACGTCGCTATTTCAGTGCAATGATCTTGGACGCGACGTTAAACCCCATTTCACCTCACCCCTCACCCTCCCGCTTTTGTTTGTATTATTGGTTAAAATGGTATCTGGTGCCTTATAGATTCGGTGAATTTTATACGTCCATATTTTAAACGGATATATTTTTAAATTTCATGTGAAAAAAGGTATTGTTTCATATTGTATATACTTTTCTCTGGCTATTTACATTTGTATATGTTTTAACCTGTTTATATTATAGCTGTACTTTAAATGTAGACTTAGATAAACTCTCGGTCTGTTTGCCATAATTACAACTTAAAACAAGAAAATAGTTCAGCACACAGTTGATCTCATTTCACTTCTACGCCATGAATTTAATTTGGTAATATATTTTTCTCATCTTGACCATGTTTTTCTTTTACTTTATAATAGATACACATACACACATTACTGTTCCAACGTCTAAATGTCTCTCAAAGACATAAACCTGCTCTTTCACATGTACGAGCCGTGAAGATCCGGGGTAGAATAGGTCTTCAGCAACCCATGCTTGCCGTGAAAGGCGACTATGCTTGTCGAAGGGGCGACTAACGGGGTCGGGTGGTCAGGCTCTCTGACTTTGTAGATGATGCATGCCATCGTATCCCGATTGCGTGGATCGATGCTCATGGTGTCGATCACTGGATTGTCTGGTCAAGACTCGGTTATTTTCAGACCGCTATCATATAGCTGGAATATTGCTGAGTGCGGCGTTAAATAAACAAGCAAGCAAACAAACAAACCAGTTGTCGGACTTTCATTGTGGAAGCCTCGGTTGCTGAGTGCGTTAGATCGCTGACTTTGTGTCCTGTCGATTACGAAATGGAAACTATAAAGTCAAACCATTTTCGTCCCGAGACACCCATTTGTCCCCAAATACGATAATATTTTAATTTTGGTTTTGAATTTATCATGTTTACAGTTAATTATTGACCTGCGCCTCTTATATTCTTAAAGATGTTTATTACCATTAGCTATGGTGGGTCGCCTAAAACAACAACAAACAAATGCATTACCCTGATTGTGGGGGCGGTCGGGTAGCCTGGTGTTTAAAACATTCACTCATCACCCGAAGACCCGGGTTCGATTCCCGACATGGGTACAATGTGTGAAGCCCATTTCAGGTGTTCCCCGCCGTGATATTGCTGGAATATTGCAAAAAGCGGCGTAAAACCAAACTCCCTCACTCACCCACCCTGATTGTGATAGTGTATTTCACAACATTCTTGAGAACATTATTTACCACAATATCTATGACATATTCCGCACTCCAAATTTCCCAATTTTGATGGAAATTATTTCCAATGAATTTGTTCAAAGACTAAGAAGAAAACTAAATGTTGCACTATACTTCAATGGAGTGTGTCCATGTTCCTCTCTTGATCATGACGATAAGAATGTTTTTCTTAATGTTATTTCAAATGACATAGAAATGAAATTTTGTGATTTTAAGTTGACATTGGTCTCTGTGAATGGTTGACTTTGTATTTTAATTGTTTCTTGCAGTTCCCTTTTGAGTGAGTGAGTGAGTGAGTGAGTGAGTGAGTTGGGTTTAACGCCGCGTTTAACAGTATTACAGTTATATTGCGGCGTGTCAGCTTTATGTGGAAGGAAAACCCGAAGTGATGCAGGTCTCAGAAGTTTACCACTTCGTTGAAACCCACGAGCACGGGTATGATGCTGACAAACCTAGAAACATAACTGGGGCGAACCGGCATTCGAACCCACAATCATAGGTTTCTGGCGTGCCCAAGGAACGCAACTCTACACAGCGAATCGTGGCGCCTTAGACGACTGGGCCTCCCGTGCCCCCAGTTCCCTTTTGGCCAGTGATTGATGTCGGTATGGGGAACTTTAGTTTGTTGCCAGCAAATATCGTAGTCAGGGTGGCAATAATGTTGTTATTTTTGTACATTAATCCAACCTTGTGTTTGTTTGTTAACGCCGCACTCAACAATATTCCAGCTATATGACGGCGGTCTGTAAATAATCGACTCTGGATCAGACAATCCAGTGATTTACCTCATGAAGCAACAACCAAGTCTGGCCACCCGATCCCTTTAGTCGCCTTTTACGACAAACATGGGTCGCTGAAGACCTATTCTGACCCCAACTTTTTGTAAACATATGAGCATGTACATATAAACTCAATAAATGATTTTGTTGTTTAATGTCGTAGTCATTAGTCTTTCAACCATATGACGCCAGCCTGTCTGTAAACAACGTCTGGACCAAACGATCCAGTGACTGATGTTGTGAACATCAACCAAGTCACCGAGCCAAACCACCCGATCCATTAGGGGACCCGGAATCCGATACCCGTGCTCGTGGGTTTCACAAAGGTGGTAAACCTCTGAGACTGCATCACTTCGGGCTTTCCTCCTTCATTAAGCTGACACGCTGTGATAAAACTTGAATACTGTTAAAAGCGGCGTTAAACCCAACTCACTCATCCACTCCAACCCGGAATCCCAGGTAAAAATAAACTCTAAAAGACATAAGAAGACTCAACATTTTATGAGCGTTTCACTCAATTTGCTGCTACTAACAATAATCTGCTGCAACATAACAATATGAATATGAAATAAAAGGTGATAAAATAAGCACATCGATATGACAGCGGGGATCCATTAGTACTTGGCTCAGGGGGTCAAGTGTAGGGTAAAATGAAGCTGCTATACAGAAACACATCTCGCAACACATAATAGACATTTAAGCTGGTAGGGTTGTGTGACTGATTTAATACAACACCTGGGCCCACTTGCACAAAGCGATCTTAGCGCTAAGATGATCGTAACTCCCATACTTTAACATAGGTTTACAATAGTCGTAGGGATAAGATCGCTTTGTGCAAGGGGGCCCTGGTTTAAATGGTCTATCATTGGCGATGGTACATTAACTAATCATTGCATGATGAAATACAGTTATCTATGAGTTTTTAATATTAAATTTTTTTTTTTTTGTTACAGGTTGAACCATAAGGCTTACAAAGGGTATTTTGGGAAAGCAATATTTTCATTCGATAGTTCTGTTTGACAGGTTTATGGTTCTTTCTTCAGAGCACGATGCTTGAGAGACCAGTCCGGGTTTTTTCCATTTTTGGAGCATGAGCTCTTGGATTGGTCACACGTGTAACCATTTGGACAACAGTGGAGTCCGTCTTGGCAGCACACAGCATTTTGGTACGAGCAGCATCCCCATCCTCCAGTCGACAGCCAACAGCAGGTCTGATTCTGGTCACAAGACACGGTGGCATTGCATGATACCAAGCCATCACCAGGTGATGAGGCACCGGATTGTTTTCCAGATCCAAATCCTGGTCCCGACTGCCCTGCAGCTACATATCTGGCTCTTGCTATATTTCTGGTTCTGGTTCTGGGTCTGGTTCTTGTTAGGACTTGTTGATTGAAGAAAAAGACAGTTGAGGATGGAAATCCTGAGAGCTTGGTCTCCGAGTCTGGAAGACTTGAGAATAATGTAGATGGCCGACACGTGTTGTTCACGCAGCGGAATCCAGCCCTACAGCAGTGGAGCCCATTTATGCAGCATGAAGCATGGGGCAGCGGGCAGCATCTCACTCCGCTTGGTGAACGACAGGCTGTCAGTCCAGGTGGACAAAGGCCAGCATCGTCTTGGGTAACGTATTGTAAGTTGGCTTCACCTTTCTTGCCCAACGACGTCGGTCCAGCTCTCTGTTGTGGAGCGTCAGTCATTTGTCGTTCGTGTCTCTGGTCTCCAACTTTGAGACCTGGTTGAAGAATGCCCTGGGGCACTGACTGCTCTCCCACGGGTCCTCTGTAATCAGTTCGTTCCTTGTCAAAGTTCGGAATCTTGGTCAGTAAGGGCGTCGCAAAAACGTTTCCCTTGCAGGTCATGGGTGTCGGGCCACAGGTCATCCCCGGCGGGCAACAGAAATAGGCGGCAGCGAATTTACAGCAGGTGAAGCTGTCTGGGCAGACAAACGAAGCGTCACACCTGACCGTGACTGGAGGACTGTCCTGAGAGAGGACTTCATTCTTGGAGGATTTGTCCAGATCCTTGAACAAGCTATGGCGCTGAGGAGAAACCTTTGTCAGCAAGGGCGTCGCAAAAACGTTTCCATTGCAGGTCATGGGTGTCGCGCCACAGGTCATCCCCGACGGGCAACAGAAATAGCCGACAGCAGATTTACAGCAGATGAAGCCGTCTGGGCAGACAAATGTATCGTCGCATCTGACCGTGTCTGGAGGACTGTCCTGGGAGAGGACTTCATTCTTGGTGGATTTGTCCAGATCCTTGAACAAGCTACGGCGCTGAGGAGAAACCTTTGTCAGCAAGGGCGTCGCAAAAACGTTTCCATTGCAGGTCATGGGTGTCGCGCCACAGGTCATCCCCGACGGGCAACAGAAATAGCCGACAGCAGATTTACAGCAGGTGAAGCCGTCTGGGCAGACAAATGTATCGTCGCATCTGACCGTGTCTGGAGGACTGTCCTGGGAGAGGACTTCATTCTTGGTGGATTTGTCCAGATCCTTGAACAAGCTACGGCGCTGAGGAGAAACCTTTGTCAGCAAGGGCGTCGCAAA
Organism: Haliotis cracherodii; assembly: GCF_022045235.1. Taxonomy (NCBI): domain Eukaryota; kingdom Metazoa; phylum Mollusca; class Gastropoda; order Lepetellida; family Haliotidae; genus Haliotis; species Haliotis cracherodii. The sequence continues at coordinate 6,929,283 of NW_027266276.1, read as the reverse complement.
AACGTTTCCATTGCAGGTCATGGGTGTCGCGCCACAGGTCATCCCCGACGGGCAACAGAAATAGCCGACAGCAGATTTACAGCAGGTGAAGCCGTCTGGGCAGACAAATGTATCGTTGCATCTGACCGTGTCTGGAGGACTGTCCTGGGAGAGGACTTCATTCTTGGTGGATTTGTCCAGATCCTTGAACAAGCTACGGCGCTGAGGAGAAACCTTTGTCAGCAAGGGCGTCGCAAAAACGTTTCCATTGCAGGTCATGGGTGTCGCGCCACAGGTCATCCACGACGGGCAACAGAAATAGCCGACAGCAGATTTACAGCAGGTGAAGCCGTCTGGGCAGACAAATGTACCGTCGCATCTGACCGTGTCTGGAGGACTGTCCTGGGAGAGGACTTCATTCTTGGTGGATTTGTCCAGATCCTTGAACAAGCTACGGCGCTGAGGAGAAACCTTTGTCAGCAAGGGCGTCGCAAAAACGTTTCCATTGCAGGTCATGGGTGTCGCCCCGCAGGTCATCCCCGACGGGCAACAGAAATAGCCGATAGCGAATTTACAGCAGGTGAAGCCGTCTGGGCAGACAAATGTATCGTCGCATCTGACCGTGTCTGGAGGACTGTCCCGAGAAAGGACTTCATTCTTGGTGGATTTTTCAAGATGTTCGAGCAGCGACAACCAGAAAGTCTTGCCACATCCTTCTACGGCCACGCCCACTATCACCAACACCAACAGCAGATGGAACTATGGACAAAACAACAGCAATATAGTTTCGAATCAAAGTAATCCACGCAATAAGATGTAACGATGACTCATTCTAGTTTTACTAATCACGTGACATATTATACAGTTTTAACACCGTTGTGTCGAAGTGGGTGTGACCTACATAAATACTTCGAGTTATCCGAGGTAAGACACAATCGAAAACTCAGCATGCATTTACCGAAACACGAGTTATCCGAGTAGAATTATGCTTGAAGTACGCGATTAGGACTGGAAAATCACTTCAAGACAAGGGTAACTTCGACACATCCGATTCGACACATTAGAGGTTAAAAAATGATGAATAAAGAAGGAAAACGCCGGGACCATGTATGTTCGATATATTAAAGTTCGACACAACGGTGTTTGACTATATATGATTAATTTGTTTCTTTGGTTTGTTTCAGGTAAGTTAAAGTCTTGGATCCGGTTGTATTAAACCTTCATTAACTAATGGGTTTATTAAACCCTGACGATTAACTAACTTCCTCATTTGTTAATTGCGGCATTAAAATGGGCTGCACAAAGCTGTCATTATACTAACATCAAATAACGATACTCTTGTAAGAGGCGACTAACGGGATCAGGTGGTCAGGCTCACTGACTCGGGTAGCCTAGTGATTAAAGCGTTCGCTCGTCACGCCGAAGACCCGGGTTCAATGTGTGAAGCCCATTTCTGGTGTCCCCTGCCGTGATATTGCTGGAATATTGCTAAAAGCGGCGTAAAACCATACTCACTCACTCACTCACTCGACTTCATAGTTTGGTATAAAGTTAAAATTGGCACTGATGTTCATTTTGTGATGTACTTCACCTGTTTGGGTATCAATGCGAAACCACAAAGCTTTCATCAAATCCCTCCCTTTTATCAACGTAGCGCACATTGTCAGGCACTCGCACACTGGTCGGTCAAAGTTCGCGAAAGGTCGTTCTGACGTGACCCGGAATCGGATGATGTCTTCAGATGTTTGTTTAGCAGCAGCGAGAACATAGATTTGATTTAAATGAAATTGAAACTAATAGTTGTGCGCTATTCCAGCTGTGTGACGGCGGTCTGTAAATAATCGAGTCTGGACCAGACAATCCAGTGATTAATATTATGAGTATCGAACCACGCAATTGGGATCGATGACATGCATCAACCAAGTCAGCGAGCCTGACCACCCGATCTCGTCAGTCGCCTCTTACGACAAGCATGGTAAGGTACGGAATAAGCCAAGTGGATCCATATGTTTTAGTTCCTTACGACGAACATATTGACATATTGTTGCGTTTATATAATACATAATATGCAATAATAATTGATTCTTCTTTAAATTCAAGTTCCTTCAAAATTCACATCGAACACTTTTGATTTGTAAAAGGCCAAAGCTGGCAGCTTGGAATATAAAACAATGATTTGGCTACAGGCGTTAAAAAAATATTAATCGCTGCACATGTCCTAAAATAATGTTTTGAGAAAAATAAAATGTGCGGCTTTTTTCCGAGACAAATGCGCTGGTACAAAACAAGGCATACTCACCAGTAGCATCCTAGAGGATCATTGCTCCTAGAGAACCAGTGCCCCACCGAGACGGTTCTCACGACATCTTCCTTTTATACCCTTTCTGTGTCCTGCCACGCGCAATCGTCATGCCATTCTCTTTATTTCGTTCCTTTTTCGTAAATGTTTCCTCATGATTTTTCCTAAAAGTTTTATTTCCTGCTGTATTTATTTTGTAGTTTTCCTTCCATGTTTGTATAGTAAGGGTTTAGATCTCGTTATCGCATCATGTTACATCGGCATTTATAGCAGAATTTCCTTATGTTTGGACGATTTAAACAATGATAATTTAATATGAGAAGAAGTCATTTTCGTTCGATTACACACATGATGGCTTCCAATGGTCACGTGTTGGATCACCTTGCCATCGTCAATGCGAGCTTATGTCATGGGTGAGTGAGCGAGTATGGTTTTACTTCAAGCAATATTCCAGCAATAGCACAGCAGGGGAAACCAAAAATGGGGCTTTGAACGTTAAATCCACGATGGGAACCGAAGCTGGGTCTTCGTGACGAGCGAACGCTTCATCAGTGCTCCCTCACTGCCCCCTTTGTTATCAAGGGTCTTCGCCCATTATCCATCTGTCCATCCGACCGTCCGTCAGCACTGAAATTAAAACTCTTCTCCATAACTTCAATATAATTATTTTACATGTTCTACATGTTTCTGGCTGGAACTTAGAAGACTTTTAATTCTGAAAACGCCTCCGCATCCGTAGCATTTTTGGATCCAATCAGCAACCATATGTTTTCAAATGTTAGATGGTCACTGGATCTTCCTGATGATGAAGCATAGTTTGCTTAAAATCCATTGGTTTTCCAGTTTTGTCATCAGAAGAATGTGTATACTTTGCTCAACCCTAATATAGGGGCGGTCGGGTAGCCTAGTGGTTAAGGCGTTCGCTCGACACGCCGAAGACCCGGGTTCGATTTCCGACATGGGTACAATGTGTGTAGCCCATTTCTGGTGTCCCCCGCCGTGATATTGCTGGAATATTGCTAGAAGCGGCGTAAAACCATACTCACTTACTCACTCAACCCTAATATATATTTTGGGGAATATTCCGTCACATTATAAACTGATTTGAAGGTCAAGGTCACTACTAAAAAAATATGAATGCACGGTAGCCCGTGATCCCAATAATTTGAGATTTTAGGAAGGTCAGTTAATTAGTAATGCCTGACCTCTCAGACAAGACCCTAGATAATACACGTTTTTTTGTGAAAGGTCAGGGTCACAGAAAACAGGGCAATTGACCAGTGATCTTCCGACTGTCGAAAACCGTCGCCTCAAGTCTGAACTCCCTGACTATGATTGATATAATGCTATATGATGATTCTGTTATTTTGAACCCATAGCCACCAGGGCATATTCGCAAAACTGTTCTACCCAGGAAAAGTAGATAAGTAGATCCTCGTCGCAGCCGCTCTTTCCTTATAGCTATTGTGTAGTGTTTCATTTCCACCTCCACCACCATGTGAACCAGACTCCCCTCCCCCTCTCCCCCCCTCCCCTCTCCCCCTCACTCCCCCCCTCCCTCCCTCCCTCCCTCCCTCCCTCTCCCCCTCCCTCTCCCCCTCCCCCCTACCCAAGTCACACTAATTATCTAGTTCCCTATTACAGTGGTGCGAGGGTAAACTCTCAAGTCGGTGTAATATACCCTCACTCTGTTCTGATAAATACAGCCGGCCTCAGACCACAATACATTTCCTTCATGGCTTTCTACCGTGACACGACAGCACATACACAGAGTGAGTGAGTGAGTGAGCCGCTTTTAGCAATATTCCAGCAATATCACGCCGGGGGACACCAGAAATGGGCTTAACACGTTGTACCCATGTCGGGAATCGAACCCGGGTCTTCGGCGTGACGAGCGAACGCTTTAACCACTAGGTTACCCGACCGCCCCATCTCAACAAAATACAATGTCTAATCTTTTATTAAGTCATTTAAGTCACTCCAAACATTTGTCTCCCTCTCGGGTCGTTGTACACTTAAGGGGATGGGGTGGGGTTGGGTGGGGTTGTATTGTGGTCTGAGGGCAGCTTCATTAAGGAGGTAACCTCAGAGTTTCCGATGCGCTACTTCGCACATACTTTCTTCAGGACGTGAGTGGTTTGTGATTGGATGGCTGTATTAGCGTCGGCTATTTCGACTCGGACTCACGGTGGCTTATAGGTGAAGTGTATTTATCATACATACAGAATGGAGACATAATACACTGTTGTTTGTTTGTTTGTTTGTTCTTTAGCGCCGCACTCAGCAATATTCCAGCTACATGACATCCTGGATGTGTCTTCCACGTTGGGCAAATTTTATTTGCCGGAAAAGGAAATAGTCGCTGGGGGCTAAGTCTGGGCTGTGTGGTGGGTGATTTAACTGTACAGCCCAGACTGCCCCCCGAAGACGCTTCCAGGATGACGAGGACATAAAGGCTGCCACACAGGCGTGGTGAGAGGGCCAATCTGCGGATTTCTATAAAAGTGGTATTTAAAGTGTGGGTGTCTTCCATCTGTATCGGGGGGCACGGGTGGCCCAGTCGTCTAAGGCGCCGCGATTCGCTGTGCAGAGTTGCGTCCCCTGGACGCGCCAGAAACCTATGATTGTGGGTTCGAATCCCTGTTCACCCCGATTATGTTTCTAGGTTTGTCAGCACCATACCCGTGCTCGTGGGTTTCACCGAAGTGGTAAACGTCTGAGACCTGCATCACTTCGGGCTTTCCTCCCACATTAAGCTGACACGCCGTGATATAACTGGAATACTGTTAAAAGCGGCGTTAAACCCAACTCACTCACTCACTCTTTCTGTATCACATTCAGGGCCCACTACCGATGTTCTGTGGGTTTTTTTCCCTTCAGCGTGAGTGTCTGACATGCCGTCTTTATATACCCTCATTGCACGTTTAGTTTCAGCTGCCCAAACTGCACGTGTTTCTTACTTTCAAAAAACGTGCCGTGCACGTGTATCACTTTCTGGACCAGACTTAGACGACTGGGCCACCCGTGCCCCCTTCTGCAAAGAACACTGTGTTTTGACGATGTTCATTGTTTTTAGCATTGATTTAGTTTGAACTTGTGTTTTCAAATTTTGCAATTTCATATTTAAAGTGGTAAAGTTTCTTTAGGCCGTCTGTTTATATGAGGACAATACGACCCGTAAAGCATATCCACACACAAGTATTAGTTCAACCAAAACAAAGATATGCTTCAGTACCTGTCGTACTCTGGTTTAATTTGTTGTTTTTATTTTTTCGAATATCATCCTCGGATGTATACACCCACCTATTACTTAATGTCTATCGTCGTTCATGACCTGTTGTAATTCAAACCTTTAATGCGCTTAACAAGCTGTCAATTGGTTTCTGAACCGTAATATGTTTTGGGTGGCGAGTTAATGCGTAAATTATCAAATAGAGTTCCTGGTTATTCTAACAATTCTGGTTATTGGCAAACTTAGAAGCCCAAACTCCTATAGGCTTGTTCATGATGATCTGAAAAATGCAATCTATTCATAATAATTCATGTGCCGAAAATTCAATCTATTCATAATAATTCATGTGCCGAAAATTCAATCTATTCATAATAATTCATGTGCCGAAAATTCAATCTATTCATAATTACTCATGTGCCGAAAATTCAATCTATTCATAATAATTCATGTGCCGAAAATTCAATCTATTCATAATAATTCATGTGCCGAAAAATCAATCTATTCATAATAATTCATGTGCCGAAAAATCAATCTATTCATAATAATTCATGTGCCGAAAATTCAATCTATTCATAATAATTCATGTGCCGAAAATTCAATCTATTCATAATATTTCATGTGCCGAAAATTCAATCTATTCATAATAATTCATGTGCCGAAAATTCAATCTATTCATGATAATTCATGTGCCGAAAATGAAATCTATTCATGACGGGATTGATCGTTCAAGAAGTTTCTGGATGGGGCGATTTAAAATACACTGTGACAAGAGGCCTTTTTCGGCCTCATTTGTTTCTAATCTACTTGCCACGTGCGAATTGGATACGTATTTGAAAACATGGACGTTCAACAGTCACAATAATCTAAACATTCGTGAATGCACTAAGGGTCTGCCACTTATTGCTGCTGACGCTAATTTGACCACTGTATTTTTAATAATTTTCAAACCTAAAACAGTGTGTATATGTATTTTTCATTGATCTTGTTTGGCCATTTAGTGATTTGAGTGAGTGAGTGAGCCGCTTTTAGCAATATTCCAGCAATATCACGGCGGGGGACACCAGAAATGGGCTTAACACATTGTACCCATGTCGGGAATCGAACTCGGGTCTTCGGCGTGACGAGCGAACGCTTTAACCACTAGGCTACCCGACCACCCCCTCTCAACGAAATACAATGTTTAATCTTTTATTAAGTCATTAAAGTCACTCCAAACATTTGTCTCCCTCTCGGGTCGTTGTACACTTAAGGGGATGGGGCGGGGTTGGGTGGGGTTGTATTGTGGTCTGAGGGCAGCTTTATTAAGTAGGTAACCTCAGAGTTTCCGATGGGCTTCTTCGCACATACTTTCTTCAGGTCGTGAGGGAAATGTATGTACCGATTTCCGGGTTAACCCCTGCCTTACAATTTGGAAATCACCACGTAACAGTTTTTTAGGCTCTGAACCGAACTTCCCGTCGCTGGTGACTTCAAACGTGTACACTTGGCACATCTGACGTCGCAATGGCGGATGACGTCCCGTCAAATCAACACCTCTGACATCCCATCTTTAGCTCGGAGACCTGCCCCACGAAGATGATTATCCTTCGCAATCTTGGATTGGCTACTGTTGTAGATGTTGCTGTGGCACACCTATACCTATCCTGCAAATGACGTAGTCGTATGAGGACGTGCTGGGCTGCCTTTGTAACATGATTGGCCTTAGTAGGTCAAGTGAGGTTTCATGCTTTTAGTTCCGATACTAAAATCTGTGGTGAGGTGAAATGGGGTTTAACGTCGCGTCCAAGATTATTGCACTTCTATAGCGACGTGCATGCACGTGTATGTGTGTGTGTGTGTGGCTACTTGTACTAGTCCGGACTGATGCCGATTTATAGTGCTAGCTCACTGAGATACCATGCCGCAGTTTAACATGAATACCCCACTCAGACACAGTATACTGACTCCGAGCCGACCAGTCCTTGTTTTAGCCCCTTAATGCCGAGCGCCAGTCAGGGTAACAACAAGTACCATCTTTTAACGTCTTTTGGTATGACGCGGCTGGGGATCGAACCACGGACGTTCCGCACTCCGGGCGGACGCTCTACCATTAAACCACGGAGGCGGTCCTAAAATCTGTAGTTGGTGCCCCGGGGCACATTGAAAACCATCTCATCTGCGATTCTCATTTTTCTCGTTGCTAACTTGCCAGGCTCGGCGACTTTCGCGTCATATTACCCGATTTAATCGGACGTTGTTCACATTATCAACCATTGGTGTATTTGGCCCAGACTCGACTTTTGTACAGGTCACCGTCCTATATATCATACAAGCTTTGCTTTCGTACGCTACCTTTTCACTCAAATACATAATTGAAAATATATCCATATTATGACATGACCTACAGATGGTAACTCGTGGCAACAAGCTTTCATTGTCCTCTTATCATTTACAGTGACGGTTCTATATTGAAAGTGCGGCACAAATTTAAAAGGAAACTTAAAAAAACCCTCTGCGTCAAAGTACAGATGTGTGATGATTTACTGCCTCTGTTATACGGAAGATATTATTTATTAATAACTAAACCTGCTTTCATGTGCAAAAAATGTGAAACTAAACCGCCATTGTTTGTTAAATGGTCGCATCTAAAACCAATTCCTAGCTTTTCGGGTAAAAGATTGATACATTAACGAGCCAGAGAAACGATATCAAAATTAAGTTTATTAAAATTTGGATTCGAACACGTATAAAGTTCCCAAATCACGTAAAATCAAGTGCAAAAGTCACGGATCCAACAAGAAATCCTAAGTGTAATGACGGACTAAATAGTATAAATTATACTCACAGCACGATGACAGGTTAGCGTATGTAAACATGCCACTCAGACACAGTATACTGACTACGAGCCGATCAATCCTTGTTTAGCCCCTCAATGCCAAGCGCCAGGCAGGGTAACAATAAGTGCCATCTTTCAACGTCTTTAGGTATGACGGTGTAGAAGGGCATGCAGTGTAGACAGGACAGGCAGTGTAGACAGGGCAGACAGGACAGGCAGTGTAGACAGGGCAGACAGTACAGGCAGTATAGACAGGACAGACAGGACAGGCAGTACAGACAGGACAGGCAGTGTAGACAGGGCAGTCAGGACAGGCAGTGTAGACAGGACAGGCAGTATAGACAGGACAGACAGGACAGGCAGTACAGACAGGACAGGCAGTATAGACAGGACAGACAGTACAGGCAGTATAGACAGGACAGACAGGACAGGCAGTACAGACAGGACAGGCAGTATAGACAGGGCAGACAGTACAGGCAGTGTAGACAGGGCAGTCAGGACAGGCAGTGTAGACAGGACAGGCAGTATAGACAGGACAGACAGGACAGGCAGGACAGGCAGTACAGACAGGACAGGCAGTATAGACAGGGCAGACAGGACAGACAGGACAGGCAGTACAGACAGGACAGGCAGTATAGACAGGGCAGACAGTACAGGCAGTATAGACAGGACAGACAGTACAGGCAGTATAGACAGGGCAGACAGTACAGGCAGTGTAGACAGGGCAGACAGGACAGGCAGTGTAGACAGGGCAGTCAGGACAGGCAGTGTAGACAGGGCAGACCGGACAGGCAGGGGAGACATGGGAGATAGGACAGGCAGTGTAGACAGGGCAGACAGTACAGGCAGTGTAGACAGGGCAGACAGTACAGGCAGTGTAGACAGGGCAGACAGTACAGGCAGTGTAGACAGGGCAGACAGTACAGGCAGTGTAGACAGGACAGACAGTACAGGCAGTGTAGACAGGGCAGACAGGACAGGCAGTGTAGACAGGGCAGACAGTACAGGCAGTGTAGACAGGGCAGTCAGGACAGGCAGTGTAGACAGGACAGACAGGACAGGCAGTGTAGACAGGGCAGACAGGACAGGCAGTGTAGACAGGGCAGTCAGGACAGGCAGTGTAGACAGGGCAGTCAGGACAGGCAGTGTAGACAGGACAGACAGGACAGGCAGTGTAGACAGGGCAGTCAGGACAGGCAGTGTAGACAGGGCAGACAGGACAGGCAGGGGAGACAGGACAGACAGGACAGGCAGTGTAGACAGGACAGGCAGGACAGGCAGTGTAGACAGGACAGACAGGACAGGCAGTGTAGACAGGACAGACAGGACAGGCAGTGTAGACAGGACAGGCAGGACAGACAGGGGAGACAGGGCAGTCAGGACAGGCAGTGTAGACAGGACAGACAGGACAGGCAGGGGAGACAGGGCAGGCAGGACAGGCAGTGTAGACAGGACAGACAGGACAGGCAGGGGAGACAGGACAGACAGGACAGGCAGTGTAGACAGGACAGACAGGACAGGCAGGGGAGACAGGGCAGTCAGGACAGGCAGTGTAGACAGGACAGACAGGACAGGCAGTGTAGACAGGACAGGCAGGACAGGCAGGGGAGACAGGACAGGCAGGACAGGCAGTGTAGACAGGACAGTCAGGACAGGCAGTGTAGACAGGGCAGACAGGACAGGCAGTGTAGACAGGACAGACAGGACAGGCAGTGTAGACAGGACAGACAGGACAGGCAGTGTAGACAGGGCAGTCAGGACAGACAGTGTAGACAGGGCAGTCAGGACAGGCAGTGTAGACAGGGCAGACAGGACAGGCAGTGTAGACAGGGCAGTCAGGACAGACAGTGTAGACAGGGCAGACCGGACAGGCAGGGGAGACATGGGAGATAGGACAGGCAGTGTAGACAGGACAGACAGGACAGGCAGGGGAGACAGGACAGACAGGACAGGCAGTGTAGACAGGACAGGCAGGACAGGCAGGGGAGACATGGGAGATAGGACAGGCAGTGTAGACAGGACAGACAGGACAGGCAGTGTAGACAGGACAGACAGGACAGGCAGTGTAGACAGGACAGACAGGACAGGCAGGGGAGACATGGGAGATAGGACAGGCAGTGTAGACAGGACAGACAGGACAGGCAGTGTAGACAGGACAGGCAGGACAGGCAGGGGAGACATGGGAGATAGGACAGGCAGTGTAGACAGGGCAGACAGGACAGGCAGTGTAGACAGGGCAGTCAGGACAGACAGTGTAGACAGGGCAGTCAGGACAGGCAGTGTAGACAGGGCAGACAGGACAGGCAGGGGAGACATGGGAGATAGGACAGGCAGTGTAGACAGGACAGACAGGACAGGCAGGGGAGACAGGACAGACAGGACAGGCAGTGTAGACAGGACAGACAGGACAGGCAGTGTAGACAGGACAGGCAGGACAGGCAGGGGAGACATGGGAGATAGGACAGGCAGTGTAGACAGGACAGACAGGACAGGCAGTGTAGACAGGACAGGCAGGACAGGCAGGGGAGACATGGGAGATAGGACAGGCAGTGTAGACAGGACAGACAGGACAGGCAGTGTAGACAGGGCAGACAGGACAGGCAGTGTAGACAGGGCAGACAGGACAGGCAGTGTAGACAGGGCAGTCAGGACAGGCAGTGTAGACAGGGCAGACAGTACAGGCAGTGTAGACAGGACAGACAGTACAGGCAGTGTAGACAGGACAGACAGGACAGGCAGTGTAGACAGGGCAGACAGGACAGGCAGTGTAGACAGGGCAGTCAGGACAGGCAGTGTAGACAGGACAGGCAGGACAGGCAGGGGAGACATGGGAGATAGGACAGGCAGTGTAGACAGGGCAGACCGGACAGGCAGGGGAGACATGGGAGATAGGACAGGCAGTGTAGACAGGGCCGACAGGACAGGCAGGGGAGACATGGGAGATAGGACAGGCAGTGTAGACAGGGCAGACCGGACAGGCAGGGGAGACAGGACAGGACAAAACATTTATTCTAGTGAATTACAGTCCAATGCAGTCACTGGCATTAAATGTATTTACTTATTCTTTCAGCTTTAAAGATCTTGCTTGGTACTATATGGTGTTGTTTTAATGGGTATTTTTATTACGATAACCGACAATATGTTCTCAAAGATCCTTTAAATAACGAAATGAAAATATAACATTTACCTCCATAGTCTTGGATGTGTCACGTGATCAGACTGAAATCATATGAAGCGCCTGTAAAATATCTCTGAGAACGTGCCAAAACATAAATGGATTTCTGCCACCTCTTTTGCAGTCGCTATGCGCCCAATACGTTGATAAGGCTGACTTGTCTAAAAAAACCAAATATATTTGTTTCAGTTGAATAGCCATGTCTACCGAAGATAAAATCTTCATTCCGGCCTAAATTAATGTGTATGTACTCTTTACGAGAAAGGAAGCATTTTTTATGTACACAGATAGAAACAAGAGCGACAATGTTTGATGTGGTCTAGCCGAAAGTCTACACGTCTCTCGTGCATTTTCGAGGTATACGGCTGTTTTTCGTCTATCTGTATTATCTAAAAAGCAAGTTCTGTTGCTAGGATACTGACAGTTTGAAAGTTTGTAATATTTATGATAAAAAAAACCGTTAAATAATAAAACAAGAAATTCAAAGAACTCAGTAATAATGCGATACATATCCATATTGATATTTGACAATTTGGGGTAAGAACCGGTCCGTAGTATTTGTTTTGTTTTGTATTTGTTTGTACCAGCCGATCCCGTTAGTCACCTTTTACGACAAGCATGGGTTGCTGAAGACCTATTCTAACCCGGATCTTCACGGCTCTTGTGATTAAGCAGGTTTATGTCTTTGAGAGACAGTTGGAACAGTTATGTGTGTATGTGTATATATTATCTAGTAAAAAACCCAACATGGTTAAATAAAAAAATATATTAACTGACCTGACCTGACCACCCGACCCCGTTAGTCGCCTCTTACGACAAGCATGTCTCCTTTTACGGCAAGCATGGGTTGCTGAAGACCTACATGTATTCTACCCGGCTCTTCACAGGTAGCATTGCTCAAAGAAAAGGATTGAAATGTTCTTACTATTTATAGCGGAATTTGACAAAATAATAATAGTTAGGATGAGTGAATGCTTGATTTTTCTTTTAAAAAAATACGAAAAAACCCCCGACACTTGATGGCCTGATACAGTATAACATTTAACTTCATCTGTGCGCAGGAACGGGTCATGACGGGGTTATGCCCCTTGTGGATTGCTGGTGATTTCAAGGATCACGACAAATTATTACTAAAATCGATGTAACTTGCCACGGGTTTTGACGTGACTCGATTGTAGTATTAGATTCTGGTTGGAGTCTGGTCACAGGGGGCGTAATGTGTTTTTCGGGCCCTGGTGCCCCTCCTTATTGGATCAGTCAAGTGTAATTGAATAAGTCCACACGTAGACGACTTTACTGAAAGATGCGTTCATAACTATCGAACTGCAACTCGCCATGTGAACTCTGCTGAACATTGCTGATGTGATATGAAATTGTGAGCTTGTGAGGTGAAGATATCTAGTTAAACAATAACCCTACCCCAATCCCCAAAACAACAACAACAACAACAACAACAACAACAACAACAATATAATATAATATAATATAATATAAAATAATATATAATATAATATAATATAATATAATATAATATAATATAATATAATATAATATAATATAACATGATATAATAATAATAATAATGATGACACAACAACTACTACTACTGCTGCTGCAGCTGCTGCTACTACTATTACTGCGTGGATCGATGTTCATGATGGCAATCACAATATTGTCTGGTCCAGACTCGATTAATTACAGACCGCCGTCATATAGCTGGGATATTGATGAGTGCAGCGTAAAACAACAAACAACAACAACAACATCTACTACTACTACTACTACTACTACTACTACTACTACTAAAAATATAATGATGATGATAAATATACAAGTCAGACAAACCAGTGGTTGATATTTGGAATGATCATAGGCAATAAAGTCACTGAGTGTGGCCACCTAATCCACTTTATGGTCTCTCACGGCAACAGTGTTGGAGGCCTATTCTAACACGGGTCCTTTGGGGCCTTGCTTGAGGGCGGTGTGTCAGATCCGCGATAGCATGCAATCTCATTCGCCGCGCCTTATTTGTCGTGGGTTTGAGATTATTTCATAGGGACATGGGTCAGGGGATGAATGATCGTTGGAAAGATGTAAACAAACTTTTAAAAACAACTAGCTCTATCGGACCTATTTCCCCATACAGCATTTCTCTGCGGGGAAACGTTGACCCATTTCCGTAAAGCGGGTCTGTCTGTACAGAGGGCCGAAGACAGGCCTGCAGCATATCGCTATGCGGGAAACGTTGACCCAGTTTCCGTGTAGCGAGATATTAGCACTTTTGGACAATGTGAATAATTTATGGTTACAAATAACAAACGCACTCACAACGTTGTGGGTTTCAATTTTAACAATATCTGCACGTCTCCATCTGCAGATCCATTTTAACGACTCACAAGAAGTCAACATAAGCCAATCAGAAAGCACCTCTCTCGAGCGACACGGGACCAGTTTCAAAGATGACTTCTATTCCAGTCTATGCTCAGAAAAAATATTTTGACGAAGTTCTCGATTAAAATTTGAAAACTGAACAAACGGACATTCTGGAATATCTAATGGGTGGCATCAAAGTCTTTTCCGTTCAAATATTTATCCCATTGAGGCGAGAGATAGACGATGATTTTTGACAGATTCATTCGGACATCCCATAACTGTCGTTCGGAATATCCCGTGTTAACCTTTTCGAGGTTGCATTATTAGAAAACACATTCCGACTGTCACTTTCCTGATCTGGAAAGCGACGCTCTGATTGGTCGTGTGAAAGATTGTTCTCACGTGACCGTAATGGGATGTCCTCAGATCTTTTTACAGAAAAGGCTCATCGATGATAAAGTATTGTCCAAAATCAACAAAATGACCGAGAAAGGTAAAACACACGTGGGATGCCGAATAAGAGCATGTGTTCCTAGCAAACTATCTTGTAAGACGCGATTTACAGGATCTGATAGTCAGGTTCGGTGACTTGGTTGATGTGTGTCATCATAGCCAAATTGCGTGGATCGATACTCATGATAGCAATCACTGGATTGTCTTATCAAGACTTGATTATTTACAGACCACCATTATATAGCTGGAATATTGCTGAGTGTGTTGTACAAACCAACAAATACTACGGACATATTCTAACCCTAAACTGTCAATAATCAATGTGGATATGTATCACATTAGTTCTGATGTCATTGAATTTCTCGTTTTATTATATAACATTCTTTTATAAAAAATATTAAAAACTTCATTTTCAGACTGCTGTCAGTATCCTAGCAACTTAACTTACGTTTTAGAGTGTGGCGTTAAACACTCACACAATGGTTTGTTAATCTTGAATTTTAATCCTGCCGATTTCAGTGAAATGGTTCTTTTCGGATTAACGGGGTTAGACTATACACAGTTGCTATTGACCCTCATTACTTTTGCATTACGCTTATCGTATTGCTGGGGGCACGTGTGGCCCAGTCGTCAAAGGCGCCGCCTTTCGCTGTGCAGAGTTGCGTCCCTTGGGCACGCCAGAAACCTATGATTGTGGGTTCGAATCCCGGTTCGCCCCGATTATGTTTCTAGGTTTGTCAGCACCATACCCGTGCTCGTGGGTTTCACCGAAGTGGTAAACGTCTGAGACCTGCATCACTTCAGGCTTTCCTCCCACATTAAGCTGACACTCCGCTGGAATATAACTGGAATATTGTTAAAAGCGGCGTTAAACCCAACTCACTCACTATCGTACTGTTCCGTGGAAACAATGCTTAACTGACCAAATTTGTAAGCACATCCGACGGGCATCGCTCATACCAAGCAATTGAATTATTATATCCCAACCTATAGTGCAAACTAATCCATCCTTGGTGTCTTCAACTATCCTGTTGATGACAAATGTCTGTTTAAAGAGGCATGCGAGACGTGTTCACCCCACGGAACTTCCATGCTGACGGTACAGAGGGTCCACCATGTCTCGGCGAATTCAGTTTGTGGAACACCAGAATATCGACAGAGATGGTTACAGGAGATGGTAGAATCTGGATTGATGATTCCGGGGTAGAATAGGTTTTCAGCAACCCATGCTTGCCGTAAAAGGCGACTATGCTTGTCGTAAAAGGCGACTAACGGGATCGGGTGGTCAGGCTCGCTGACTTGGTTGATGCATGTCATCGATCGCAATTGCGTGGGTTGATGCACATGATATTAATCACTGGATTGTCTGGTCCAGACTGGATTATTTATAGCCGTTATATAGCTGGAATATTGCTGAGTGCGGCGTTAAACAACAAACCAACCAACCAGCCAGCGAACCCCGGACCTTCCGCTCTCCAGGCGGACGCTCAACCACAAGCCTACGGAGTCGGTTCCGTCACACATATACACAAATACACATACAATGTACGACACCTCGATTGAACACGATCACTGTGGTGTGGCATATGAAAGTAACACTCCTACATAATATGCTCTTTACATTTCAACTTGTTGTTTTCCGAAACATGGCCAATATATCTTCATACAATGTAAACCTGATATTAGTCATACCCTGGGAGAAATGATGGATCTCTTCAGTCGTGCAATCATCGATGAATAAAACAACAGCCATTCGTCTTTCGCGACATTTAAAAAGAAATATTAATAACACAGACGACCCCTGACGTGACAGAGAGATTCACACTGTTTGCTGACGCTGAGGAAATTAAATAATACGCATGACGCCAGGTACTGCCATTGATTATGAAGTAAGGAAGGGAAGAGGCTGGGAAGAGGCTGGGAAGAGGCTGGGAAGAGGCTGGGAAATATTTAATGGATGAACATCAGCCGATCTAGATTAATTGCAGAAAATACCTTCAGTAATACAGATATCAACAGGTCGGCGAAGGTGATCACTATGAACATCGGTTGTTGTGTGTTTCTGAAGCCGCTAAGGGTCAGATTGACATATCCAATATCTCACACCGCCATCACGTGACTTGCTGATGCCGCATTTATGCCATAAATAGATTTAATAGATTTCTCTGTTTGGTTTACCTTCTCCATAGAATGACTGCAGGCAGCTTTAGGATTTAAGGAAAGCCTTAGATATGGTGAGTGGTGAAGTGGTGAAGTGGTGAGTGGTGAGTGGTGAAGTGGTGATTTGTGAGTGGTGAAGTGGTATGTGATGAGTTGTTCAGTGGTGATTGGTGAAGTGTTCAGTGGTGAGTGGTGAGTCGTGAAGTGGTGAGTGGCTAGTGGTGATTTGGTGAGTGGTTAAGTTGTGAGTGGTGAAGTGGTAAAGTGGCGAGTGGTGAAGTGGTGAAGTGGTGAGTGGCTAGTGGCTAGTGGCTAGTGGTGAAGTGGCTAGTGGTGAAGTGGCTAGTGGTGAAGTGGTGAAGTGGAGAAGTGGTGAGTGATGAAGTGGTGAGTTGTGAGTGGTGAGTTGTGAGTGGTGAGTGGTGAAGTGGTGAAGTGGTGAAGTGGTGAAGTGGAGAAGTGGAGAAGTGGTGAGTGATGAAGTTGTGAAGTGGTGAGTGGTGAGTGGCGAAGTGGTGAAATGTTGAAGTGGTGAGTGGGGAAGTGGTGAAGTGGTAAAGTGGTGAGTGGTAAAGTGGCTAGTGGTGAAGTGGTGAAGTGATGAGTGGTGAAGTGGTGATTGGTGATTGGTGAAGTGGTGACTGGTGAGTGGTGAGTGGTTAAATGGTGAGTGGTGAAGTGGTGAGTGGTGAAGTGGTGATTGGTGAAGTGGTGAGTGGTGAAGTGGTGAGTGATGAGTGATGAGTGGCGAAGTGGTGAGTAATGAGTGGTGAAGTGGTGACTGGTGAGTGGTGAAGTGGTGAGCGTTGAAGTGGTGAAGTGGTGAAGTTGTGAAATTGTGAGTGGTGAGGGGTGAGTGGGAGAGAGAGCAGAGAGAGAGAGGATGATTTTAATCAGTGGTACGAGTGACGTTCATCGCCTAGTTTCAATCCTTTTACTGTTTAACCTTCCCATATATATTTTTACATCTATGAGTGGACTTCCCCAATTGGATCTCAATAATGTGGGCGATCTTTCGTGTTCGGCTGCCAAAGCAGTGCAGTCACTTTCGGCAATGTGCTTCCAAGTAGAGCAGTGTTTTTGTCAATGAAAGCAATCGCTCATCTTCTGCGACCTTCCATTATGTAATACGGGCAGGAACCATTTGTTAAACATTCGGTCGTCACGCCAAGGACCGGGTTCGTTTCCCACAGGGGTATGATATGTTAAGCCCATTAACGGTGCCCCACGCTGTAATTGTGTTGCAACAACGAAAAAAACCTCTATTCACTCGGCTTTCGTGATGTTTTCATGTTTTCAGTCTGCTTTTGTTTGTTTGCGGTTTACGCCATGCTCAGCAAGATTCGAAATATATGATGGCAGTCTGTAAATAAAAATCGAATCTTGGACCAGACAATCCAGTGATTGACATTAGGGGTATCGATCTACCAAGTCAACAATCTCACCCGGGACACGCTATCATAATTTGAGTATTGCTAAAGCTAAAGGTCAAGCTGAAATATGGCGTAAAACATCATGCATTCATTTACCTCGTAACAATTATTTCGACCCGTGAGTGTTTGTACATGTTCAGTTCTTGAACAATGGCGACAAAACCCTTTCCACATTCCTGAAAAATCTCTGCCAAAAGCTGTGTCGATCTTAAATGTAAACTTCCGACTATATCATGACCATGTGTTTAAATCACCATCAAATTGTAATGATACCGGGTATTCGTGAAAAGGTGAGCATATCCTGTCCCACCGGTACCTGTCACAAATACTTGCAAAGGCATGTCAATTATTCAACTGAATAAATACAGGAACATATGGTACACGTCAAGATAAGGATTTCATCATGTTTGTTACTGATGAGTCAAATGTGGAAATATTCTCCACACGGTAGAGCGTCCGCCTGGACAGTGGAAGGTTCGGGGTTCGATCCCCGGCCGCGTCATACCAAGTGAGATGATACTTGTTGTTACCCTGCCTGGCGCTTTGAACCAAGGGGCTAAAACAAGCACTGGTCTCTCTGGAGTCAGTATACTGACTCTGAGTGGGGTATTCATGTTAAACTCCGGCATGATATCTCAGTGGGCTAGCACTACAACATCGACATCAGTCCGGACTAGTACAAGCAGCCACAGACAGATGCATGCACGTCGCTATAGCAGTGCAATAATCTTGGACGCGACGTTAAACCCCATTTCACCTCACGTCACCTCATTTAGATTGGGCGGTCAATTTCTCTGTGGGTTAACCAGACGCGACCTTCAATGGAGGTGTCCACTGATCCTCACGCAGAGAGGTATCGTATGGGAGTAAAATATCTGATTTGAAGGACATTGATAATTGGGCAACCACCTCCGTGGAATTGGCTATGCATCACGCCGTGACCTCTCTTAGCGTTGTACAGCGTGGTGACGTCGCATGCTGCCTCATCTCAAAGCAACCCTTAAGGATTACACATGAGAGAAGCCATTTAAAAAAAGGGAGTACTGATCTTCTGTGCGGTTACCAATACGTCTGCATTTCTCAAAAATTATTCCAGATATCCTCTTACATAACTTAGAAAAAACATTTACGTTCAACAATGAGTGATCGAGTGAGTTACTATGGTTTAACGCCGCTTTTAGCAATATTCCAGCAATATCACGGCGGGGACACCAGAAATGGGCTTCACATTGTACCCATGTCGGGAATCGAACCCGTGTCTTCGGCGTGACGAGCGAACCTTTTAACCACAAGGCTACCCGACCGCCCCTGTTCAACAATGATTCCACTCACTATATCATATAATGGCAAGAGTTTTCGATGCAATAATCTAATGTTATAATGAGTGAGTGAGTATGGTTTTACGCCGTTTTTAGCAATATTCCAGCAATATTACGGCGGGGGACACCAGAAATGGGCTTCACACATTGTACCCATGTCGGAAATCGAACCCGGGTCTTCGGCGTGACGAGCGAATCTAATGTTATAAACTTGGTATGACGATACCATAAATATGCAAATGAGGTCACCTAACAGGAACTACTTTCAAGCACGATACATCGATGCAATTCTTTTTCTCTCTAAATAACCTATTGACTAGTGTTCTTAATATGTTTAGATAGGTGTACCCCAATGTGTCACACTATTTCTGTAGATACAATGGCGCAATCAGTTGGCACTATGTGATAAACTGGGCGGTTCACTCCAACATTGTATTAATACATGTTTCCTGAAGACTCTTTATTGAATTAAATTACTTCTTAAACATCCATTGTTTTAAGAATGACATACAATGATAAAGATTACTACCCTCAAGGCTCGTACAATACAATTTTTATTCCCAATAATATTTATGATACGGAAACTCGTGAGGGTAATAATCACAGTATGACGCCATAATTCTTATAGTTGTTCTTTCTTTGGACCATATCATGATATAACGGTTCTCCCTTGTCATACATCTGCACTAACTAGAGAGGTTTGATCCGTGTTAGCCATGCATCCCTTGATTTTTATCACGTAATTGTTTCTATTACCTTTTGACGTGGCTTCCAACAACTGTTTTGCTAAAACCTTTTTGACAGGTAATGAATGGGCAGATGCACCGTTTTAATTTTTTCAGTTGTATTTCCTGCTTTCGCTCCCGCAACCCTAGGGCTATGTGACAGGCACGCAAGCCCACTTTTCTGTGCAGAGTTGCGTCTCTATGGCATCGTCGGATTCTATGATCGTGGGTTCGTTCTGAATATGATTCTAGGTTTGTCAGCACCATACTTGTGCTCGTGGGGTTTACCATCATAAGTGACTGTGATCTGCCTTGGACGAGTCACACTATAGACTCCCGATTCGCGCATATTCTGTTCTGGGTTTGTCATCACCATTCACGTGCTCGTGGGATGTACCTCAGTAGACATCCGCATCTCTAAAACCTTCCTCCCGCATCAAACGTACATGCTGTGCTGAAACTAAAATACTGTGGCTTTAAAGCTCACTCATTTCTAGGCCTATTGTGAAGAGGGATTTTATCGCAAATAAATGTCCCTGAAAAGTCTTGAAAAACTTAATAATTATACTTCAGACATCTGAGAAAAAAGGGCGGTCGGGTAGCCTAGTGGTTAAAGCATTCGCTCGTCACGCCGAAGACCCGGGTTCGATTCCCGACATGGGTACAATGTGTGAAGCCCATTTGTGGTGTCCCCCGCCGTGATATTGCTGGAATATTGCTAAAAGCGGCGTAAAACCATACTCACTCACTCACTCACTCTGAGAAAAAAAGAAATTGCCCGCCACAAAACATACATTGTTGCAAGGTGTTTCCCTTAATAAAAATCGGGCTATTAGTTTAAAAAACCCACAAATCTGGTTTTGCTGAAATCTCGATAAAAAATGTGAGTAAGTGAGTGGTTTTAATCGTATTTTAGCCATCTTCGCGAGGCAAGCCTGTCCACCGGTTCATATCAAAGCCCAGTTCCTACCCTTGCCACATCAAGGCCACTTTTCTTGGCTCGTCATTGGCGCCACCTCGCGTAAATCACGAATTGTGCCCCTTTTAAAGAAAGCGCGTTATCCAATCAGATCGCTGTTATCTCGTATAGCTTCACAAAGATGGCGACAACAAAGACAGCGGTCAATCACCTTTATACGAAGGTGTACCAGTCGTGGATGTTGATTTTGTGCAACGCTCTCTGACATATCGACATATGCGGTAGTCCGATCATATTTAGCACAGGAAAGTGGGCTTGATGTGGCAAGGGTCGAAACAAGGCTTTGATAGTAAGGCTAGTGGATGTTGTTGAAGATGTATTTTAGCAGGTTTTAAGCAATATTCAAGCCATATCACAATGGGTAGGTCCTTCCACGCCTCCATCCAGACATAGAATTATAAAGGGTTGTTAATTGTATATGTTGTTTAACGCCGCACTCAGCAATATTTCAGCTATATGACGGCGGTCTGTAAATAATCTAGGCTGGACCAGACAAACCAGTGATTGACATCATGAGCATCGATCAAAGCCGTCCCGATACGCTGTCAGACAATCAAAGAGGATGACCACACGATCTATTATTTCTCTCTTCCAACCTGTATCGTTTGGAATCCCAATATCATTAAAACCAGATCTTAGTTCTCGCTACCGCTAAACAAAGATCTGAGGACATCCCATCAGGGGTCACGTCAGAACGACCTTTCATCCGACCAATCAGTACGTCGCTTACCAGATCATGAAAGTGACAGTCGGAATGTGATTTCTAATCATGCAGCCACGAAAACTTTAAAACGGGGTAGTTACGGGCTTAACGACTGAATCTATACAATCTAGACCATATATTAGCCATTCGAGAATGTTCTTTTGTTCAGGTTTAAAATTTTTAAGCGAGAATTTGTCAAAATATGTTTCGAAGCGTTGTCGCCAATTTGAAATAAGTGCCGTAAAGCAAGAGAAAGCTGCCTTCTGATTGGCCTTCTCTTGTCAGTAATTCCATTGGTGGGTCAGAGTTTGCGAAAGGTCGGTCTGACATGACCCGTAATGGGATGTCCTCAGATCTTTGTTTAGCGGCAGCGAGAACTAAGATCTGATTTTAATGAGATTGTTGGAATTCTATTCTAATCTTAAATGCTAACGGGTAGAAAAAGTGTAACAAAACGAAGATATTTGTATTTCTAAACTCTTGAGTTTCAATTGAAATGTTCTTGCATCGACTACTCAACAACGCCTTTAAATTTGAAGATTGTGTTTCACTCCTAACAAGCTCACTGACTGTATCATGTAATTGTGGCTGGTTATGTTTAATATTTGGACGCCCATGTAGAGCACATTTCAGGCTTTGAGTGGCCCAGTGGCTTAAACCGGTCGTGGATACTAGTACCGTATTCGCCGTATTAAGCGCCTCGCTCCAGTAACGGTCCCTGACGAACTTCTCCATCAATATGTCAGTAATCTTTATAAGCGTCCCGCACTATGCTCGATAATTTAATGTTGATCTGTATTGTCGTGTGTATATCCAAGAAATGAATTTCCAGTGTTGAGGTTTACTGTATGAACGCTTTGAACCGTGCAAGTTAAAGTCGTGTAAACGCTGGAGCTTTCTAATCGTTTCAAAATGACCATTGGTCATTTGAATAAAAAACAACAAAACAGATACTTGTGATCAGTACACTGATTACTAATATGCTATATTTTAAATGGAATTCTCCGAGTAAATATCCCATATTTTGATTTAAAACCATATACTAAATAACGCCGTAATGTTTATTTAGTAATGTGTCAAAAATTGCGAGATTTACGAAGTTCAAATTTTCAGACATTTTCTGTAAATTTTCTTTGCCTAAAATGACAGTGGATGATATCACAGAACAGGGAATTTCCCTCAGAATTGAAAACATGAGTGTTTTTGTGTGCGTGATGTATCTTGAATTTTATTCGACGTCAACGTGAGGGGTGAAGAGGAGGGAAATATATGTCCCTCTAGCATCCTTTGGTTAATGCGAATACGTAAATAAGTGTTTTAATGAAACATTGTGTGGAAATGGAATGGTAATATATTTTCCAATGTTGTCGATCTTTAAGATCGTGGTAAACAGGGGATCGAGAGAGCAGAGAAATGTTCAACTCGGGGATTCCCCACGAAAAGTAGTTCCGGTCAAAATCGTGTAAACGTCAAAAGGTGAAGATTATGCCTTGTGAACATCACTTTTTGAAGTTTGTTGTAAAATGAACGGGTCTTGTGAACAGTAAATAAACCAATCACATCACGGGAAATCCCTTAAACTTCAAAATACGAATTTATAACGTATTGTTTTACAGAAAACAGCGGTGTAACAGTATATCGTTGCCTAGTAACTAGATTATTGACACGTTTCAGTTTCATTGACATTGAACCATGTTTGTTCTCTACCGCTTGATCTCAGACCTCCTCTCTCCTTCCCCCTTGGCAATTTTCTAACGGCTTCTAGGACGCTTACTACGGTGAATACGGTATCCTTAGCTTTCAGAGTCCTCACGACGTGGTTTCGAATCCCGGATTCATGGTGTTTCCGTACCATCCCATGGTCACGGGGCACACAAAAATGGCAACGTCTGTGACCCGTTTGCCATGCTTTTTCTCCCGTACTGGGGTCTCAAACCTTTGTATGAGTGGATTATGTATGAAATCGGCGTTAAACCGTCCAAATCACTGGCAAAGAAAAATAAATACTATAGTTCACATTTACAGATTCAAACGAAGCCCCGACCTTACCTTATTACCAACCCAATTGGTATTATCCCTCGGGTTAATAGTACGTATGTGGACATAATAGTGACATTTACTCACAATGAAGGCACTTACACCAGCTCTGCCGCCCCCACGAACGTCACATGTGACAGTCCCGGTTATCACTCATCGATCCAGCCTCCCCAACGGTTTCTTGATCAAAGAGTTGACTCCGAGTTTCCTTGAGCGATTACAGAGACACGCTGATGCTAGTGCCTGATTTACTGACAGCCTTCTTCCAGTGCCTAAATCTACAGCTGTGAAAGTGTTCTTTCTTATATATACTGAGTAACAAAAGAAGCGTTACCACACTGAAATATTGGGCCCAAATCCCGAATAGTGTTAGAAGATGGTTGAGAATCAATGGCCCAAACACAACCAAACCAATTTGCTGAGTACCCAAGCAGTGGAAATTGAAATCTTAATTGAAATTGGAAATGTCAACCAACAAAGATACGTGTATAAAAGGAACGATGTACTGTTGACGTTGAATAGCGACAAATAACATGCCAGGAATAACACTGCAATGGAGGAAACAAGCTGTTGGTACGATACATCGAGGAGCAACGCATGAGTTTGGGCTGAAGCCGAATGACTTGTCAGTCGCTTGGCTCATGGCCCGTTTCAGACAGACGGGGTGGGGAGGAGACAGGCCTAGGAGTGGCAGACATCCCGTCACCATCCCTTGGGGAGACCGCTAACTTCCGTATCCTCCATCCGAGGAATCGGTTTGTCACGGTGACGTCATCAGTGGTGACTGGCATTGGCCATCATGTCACGCTGGACTTTGCCCAGAAGACTATGTCGTCACCATCAGAGCTTGCAGATCGCTACATCGATGGGCTGGAGCACATCGAACGCTGGTAGAACAGAAACTATCAAAGAGTTATGAACACAGATGCCAGTGCTTCAGAGCAGAACGTCACGAACCGTTTGGAGGTGGCGGAATTATAGTTTGGGACGACATCTGTGGCCAAGTCAAGACAGGTCTCATGACTTTGTATAGTTATGTCACTGGACATCTTCCCGAGGCAAGGGAGTTAACTGACTTTAAAAGTCAAGTTTCCACCCTTGCCGAACTAGGCTGGAATTCCTGGACTCGATCGTAGCGCCACCAGTGGCTGTTACGAGTTAAGTCCCTTCTATGCCTCTCTGATGGACCAATCAGATTCCATCTCTCGTGTCTCTCGTGTTCAAACAAAATGGCGGCGCCCAGTCAAGACGATCTGACTGATAATCAAGATCTATATTGTGAGAAAACGTGTCTTACATCGCGAAGTGCATCAAATCACGTGAGCACCTTGATTAAAAAGTAATGCATAGCCCCGTTAACTCGAAGACATCGAGACAAGCATATAACGCGATAAAAGGACTGTTGTTATCGGAGTTCAATTTTATAATTTTTACCCATCAGTTTTAGTTTGTTTGTTGTTTAACATCGCATTAAACACTATTCCGGCTATATGGCAAAGGTTCGTTAATAATCGAATTTAGACCAGACAATCAGGTGATTGAAATCATGAGCATCGATCTACACACCTGGGATACGATGACATGTGTTAACCAATTTAGCTGAAGATTAATTCTAATCCGGATCCTCGAGGGGGACCTTCAGGTAATCGGAGAGGTGAAATAGGGTTTAACGTCGCCTTAAAGATTATAGCCCACTGGGATCCCATGCGGCACTCAGATACGATATCCTGACTCAGAGCCGATCAGTCTTTGTTATATCTCATTAATGTCGAGATCCAGGCAGGATAACAACAAGCATCATCTTTCAACGTCTGTTGCTATGACGCGGCCGGGGATCCAACAACCGACCTTCCGCTCTGCGGGCAGACCCTCTATCCACTAGACCACGGAAGCTGTCATCTTAAACCAACTATGGCTGTAGAATCTACCCCTATTGAAGTATAGTGACTCTCGTCTAAGATACGGAACTCTCGTATTTACTCTCGCGATAGATAATACGTCATCCCTCGAAGATTGTGCGAAACAGACACAATATCAAAACAAAACAAGACGAATATCCACTAATAACAAGATGAATCAGATGCCGCTTTATCTGTAGCTTATAAAACATTAAACCGTTATATGTTTTTAATTTGTTTGTTTATTTAAGAACAGTTTGTTGAAATAAATTCGTAAAATCCGGTGTGCACATTGTGTAATTTCGAGTATAAATAAATAAGTCAACAATAATAAATCAACAGGTTGCTTGACTAATGATTAACTGTAAAAGCCAGTAGACAACGAAACGAAATCACGGACAACGCTCAGCCCCTCCCACGCAATTATCAACCATCAGGATAGATGTAGTCCGCTTGGTGTCGCGGCCTATTTGTTTAAGGTCTATACATAAACTCCAAAATATAATTGTCTTGTTAGCTTACCAAATGCCATGGCATCCCGATAGTATTATGCTTTGCGTTTGAAAATAGGATGTTATAATTTTATCAAAGCACGTTTTGCAAACATTTGCTCAACCCTTGTGTCAAATCTTCCTATTTTCACTCAACGCAAGTCTGTATTGTACAATAACCATTTAAATAATGCTTGATCGAATACTCAGTGTTTCTTGTAACATTGTCATCACCGTGTTAGTCACACAATACGTGCCGTTTGAACGTGAACGAATGATCAATGATTGTGGTTGAGTCCGTTTAAAATCGGTTGTTAATAGCTTCGGGTAATATTGTCGGAAGTTAATGGAAGAGTTATCTTTCTTTGTTATTACCATGCCACCGTGGCAACAGGCGAGTATAAATACTGTTTCAGTTTTCTTTGAAGAAGTAGTTTTCTATTATTCTTTTTAAACCCCTAAAACAACGACAACAGCAGCAGTAACTACTGTAGCCTGATCATTATAAAAAGAGAAGCTAATGAAAAACATTCAATATTATTCCATGCCTTGCAAAAATGTAACTATTTTCAGAGTTGTGCAGAGTATTCAACGCAAAGGGTGTTCCCTACTACGGTTGAAAGTGCTCGTTCCATTTTAGCATCCTTGCTAATATTTGAATAGCGTATCTTATAATAGATGTTCGATATGAAGACTTCACAATCCCTTGTTCAATGTTTACACCCTAAACCAAGCCTCAGATCCCAAATATTCACCTGTATTCTTGCCCAGGCGCACGGAGATCAAACGTACTGGCGGATCTCGCTATCCAACATCAAAGGAAGCCGACGAATCCAAGGTAAATCGATCGATTGAATAAATATTAGGTAGCGAGTTTAATTTCTGTGTTCAATTAAGGTAGCATCACGCAGTAAGGCTTGCATCTTTGGTGAGATATGCTCTGTCTCTTATGGTTCTCCCTAATTGAGTGCCAAAACATCATCGGTATCGACAGTGTACTTGTTACAACCGATTTATTGATGGAGGGAAAAATGATAGCAT
Source organism: Haliotis cracherodii (assembly GCF_022045235.1). NCBI lineage: Eukaryota > Metazoa > Mollusca > Gastropoda > Lepetellida > Haliotidae > Haliotis > Haliotis cracherodii. Next base: position 6,902,171 of record NW_027266276.1, on the reverse strand, counting down.
ATCATGCTATTATTCCTTTATGAAATGCCAAAAGATTATTAATAGATGGTAATCAAACATGTATCCGTTTGTGATGAAAGTTAACAGAACTTTGAAATAAGATTCTCTATTAACAGAAAGGACGTGCCCTCTGGTACCCTCGTGTGTTTTCTGATTTCTTGTCCACACATATTTGCACATGCATATTTATAGATGATAACTAGCACAGATTTTTTTTTAAAATCCAGTGAACCCCTGTTAATATGGGTGATAAGATCGTCCGGTGTGGACTATATCCTTATGATTGATCGTGAGTGAGAAATCCCCCATGGTAAGTCTCCGGGCGGCCAAATAACCAATATGAGGTGACGTGAAACCAGAAACGTTGGTGCTTGGAATTTACAAACAAAACTGAAATGATTGATATCCTAAAACATTTTGGAGAAATAACTGTGTGTCTTGAAGCCAGGATGATGGTAATGGGATGTTCTCAGATCTTTGTTTAGCGGGTCGAGAACTAAGATCTGATTTTAATGAGATTAATGTACTTTGTCACTTTTATGTGTTAATTGTTTACAGTAGGAATTAATATGAAATATAACCTTTAAGGTGAAGGCGATCTTTGCAAGTGAAAAAAATTGAGTCTTTTTGTTTTAATTTCGTGCATCCCTGTTCAGAGTAAAATGAATTGATTCACATGCCTACTTTATTTAACTAGCAAAGTCATTCATCCCTGACTATACATGGTTTGTCTGATAGTTACTGTTTACCTAAAAACGTAGACGAAGCCGGTTGGTACCGCATATCATTCTCATCCTTGGTAGTGGATGGAGCTCCTGAGATGGAGAACGTAATGTCAATGGCTCCATCCCTGGCCGTGTAGCAAGAGGCGTTAAAAGACGAGACGCGGTTGTTGGAACAGAGACCTAGAGATTTAAGTGAGATGAACAAACAACTGCTTTCCCCCTTACGGTCGAACCCCGTTCTCTCGAACTCCAACCGTGTTTCTATCCGTGTCATGTCTATGATGTTTCACGCTGTATGGTGTTTAGGCTATTAAAGGTTATACACATTCTAACATTTGCTTAGTTAATTTCTACTTCTTTTAAGTCTATGCTCATTCTTTCGAGAACTTGACACATCCAGTTCGGCACATCCGGGTTTAGTCGGGATAAATACAGTAAGTTTGTCGAGGCTGGTCTTGAGTGGGACAACCTGGAATGCCAAGTCAAGCCAAGATGTTTAATTGAACTAAAGGACCCCGGCCCATATACAAAGCAAGAGTACAACAAGATACTATCAGTGAGTACGACACAGTTACAGATATGGTGTAAACAATTATTTTACAAAGTGACGTCACGACACTATTAGATTCTTACGCCGAGAAAGTGCACGATGAACAAATAGTGCAAAATTAAGAACTATTTTTCCATCATTACAATTCAACAGAGATTTAAATGAATACCCATTTACTAAACGCTGGTATGTCTGTGGGATATATGCTTCCCTTAAAATCAGTATAAACAGCACAAACAAGTAGTATATGAAGTCCAACCTCTATACAATTTTGACAGAAAGGACACACTCTCATTAGCTTCGGAAAAGAACAATGTCATCCAATGTTAAACATTATTTCAGACAATCCGAGACGAAATCGTGAATATGTAATGCACAGAGATTTGCATACTATAACATTTAAATACAGTTCAGGTTCAATTAAGGATTCAAACCATCTAGACATGAAAGTTCTCCCGTGGTGATCCAAGGTGCAATATATTCCCGGTACCTCATACTTGCCACAAGAAACAGTCTCAAAGGAGTATCGGGTGTTTTCATTTTTGCAAACACTTGGTATCATAATTGAGTTTTAGGATCCATTCATGTAATTGTCAACGCCATTTTGCCCTTTACGCCCCTATGGAATCTGTATCGGTGGATAATCGAAATTGGTTCATACTATCATGCATAACCTTTACTGACAGTGTGCTATCATATCCCGGCGATGGTGATTGGTGCTCATGCTATCAACCACCGTTTTGTTAGGCCAAGACTCGAAAACCTATTGCCGGTCATGATAGATGTGTAATATTGCTGACTGCAGCTTAAATAATAATCCTCAACTCACGAACTCACTGCAGTGCGTGACGCTAGTCATGGCACAAGAAGTGCAGCCTATGGTCACTGTGTGGAGAGGTTATTGACTTTCGTGTGAAGTGGAATGAGTCTTGGAAGAACACCCGAAGAGTTTGCCTTGTTATAAAATACAATTAACGTTAATCATTGAAGTGCAATTACACAAATGTCATAGAATTGACTTCTGGGACCTAACTCGTAATTTAAAGTAGAAAAACCCTTTACATGGGTTGTTATCTTTGTTTGCCGAACTGTGGCCCTGTAGGCTTGTCGAACTTTGCCCAAATTGAATCCGACAAATTTCCTGAGGTAACTGGCAAACATTATACTATTTAAATTGTCATTCCCAAATAACTGTGTTTGTTCAGTTTCTTCGAATGACTTCGTTACGATTCTATGCATTTACAGTCAAATTAAATTTAAGTTGCGTGTCAACATCTCCCCAACTCATGGGTTCATGAATACAAAGAATGTCTTTATTTTTCATGTTTTGCAAATGAGTTTCTTAAAAATCCTATTTATCTTTCCATTATCGAACACAACATTCTTTTCACAGTTAGTGTATTCAGCAGTTTAACTTACTTGAAAACATCTACACAAAACAAGTGTATTCTTTGCTTGATAAATCTAAATTTAAGTCCAAATATACCTCTTACTAAAGTAAGACAATCCAACAAAACATAATTGAGTTTAGTTTTCTCAAACAGACAGATCCAAATTGGTCTGTTATTATTTCCACATCATTTGCCGCCTTGGCTACTCAAGGTCTATAGAAAGCGAAGGAGCGGATCTTTTCACGGCAGGGCGATTTATAACGTGACACCACTACACTGCTCTTTCGATTAGCAACGTTGATTTATTTTCAAGGTATACGTACGCAACTCGTTTCTCTGACACTGCCCTGAAGTTACGAAACCCTTGGGGATGCTACAATTTGAGACAGTTTCCTTTGGATGAAGCTTTCATTGATCGTGCTCGCCAAAAGTCCTGGGCATCGCTCAGTGATGAAGATGGCACCAGATACCTTGCAACGGTTCCATGCAAACTGCGAAAAATGCACTGAATGGGACCCAAGACATAGTTCAGACCAAAAGTGCTACAGATAAAATGATGTATTAGTTAGAAAGGTTTAAATCCAGTCGTTTCTAGACGATTCAGAGATTATAATGAAGGCTGATGCGCATAAGAGATTGTTAGTTAAAGCTATTTTTTACAACGGGTTTTCACTTTCTGATACATGCCTCAAGCATCAGCTCATAATAACTTTAAATATTTAATGATAAAATCATTACACGTTTTTTGTCACGTTTTCATGTTGTTTTAAAGGCTTTAAACAGGTGATGCATTATGTGAGTTGAAAAGGTGTCTTCATAGACACAACCAACTGATATCGTATCAAAGATCTAAGCTGTCATCAATTATCATAAAAATGATTATTCCACCAATTTTATGAGCTTAGTTATTCATGTGTCAAACGCGTTATGATGTAAAAAAGGAAATGCCGAGATGGGTATGAATTATTGCACCAATCCTGATATAATCTTCGCGCCACATCCAAGAAGCACTCTGCCGACCTCAGCTCACCATGATGATCGGGTCGCTGTGTTCTAATCGGTCATCAGAGCACATAAGCTTTCTTTCCATGACCCGTGTCCTAGAACAATAGATTTTATTTCTTGTCAAACAGACCATGTGTAAGTAAGTCCTAGACCATCTTCACAATCTGTGTCTCAGATGTTACCAAGACCTGGTCAATTAGATTCATGTTTCCCATACCATCAGACCATCTGAGTCTATGTCCTAGATCATCGCAACTTGTGCATCAAACCATCAGAAATGTGTCCTGCACCGTCAAACCAAACCTTTAGGGGTTTTCCGAATTTCCAAGATCATCGTAATGTGTGCCGTAGACCATCATCAGACTCTGTGCCCTAGACCATCATACTGTTCCCTAGAACATCAGACTCCGTGCCCTAGAACATCAGACTGTGCCTTAGACCATCAGAATCTGTGCCCTAGACCACCAGACTCTGTACCCTAGACCACCAGACTCTGTGCCCTAGACCATCAGACTCTTTGCCCTAGACCACCAGAATCTGTACCCTAGACCACCAGACTCTGTACCCTAGACCACCAGACTCTGTGCCTTAGACCATCAGACTCTGTGCCCTAGACCATCAAACTCTGTGCCCGAGACCATCAAACTCTGTGTCCTAGACCATCAGACTCTGTGCCCTAGACCATCCGAATCTGTGCCCTAGACCATCAAACTCTGTGCCCGAGACCATCAAACTCTGTGGCCTAGACCATCAGACTCTGTGCCCTAGACCACCAGAATCTGTGCCCTAGACCATCAGGATCTTTGCCCTAGACCACCAGAATCTCTGCCCTAGACCATCAGACTCTGTGCCCTAGACCATCAAACTCTGTGCCCTAGACCATCAGACTCTGGGCCCTAGACCATCAGAATCTGTGTCTTAGATCATGAGACCCTGTGCTCTAGGCTATTGGAATCTTTTGCCTTGGACCTTGTCATCCTCATTATGTCACATGTGTTTCGCCAACTTGCGAATCCTAGACCGTCATTTTGTTTTCACTAAAATACTTACAACCCTTTATGTGGATATTTGGATTTGAACCAAGGAACCTGTTTTTGAAAATGCTCGTAGAAACGCAACCGACCAAATTTCTCTGGTATTCCATTTTTTAAAAGAAATGATGATAACTCGGGGGAAATTGCTTCAAACGTTTTCTATCAAACCTATATCATTGCCACACTAAGAAATCTTTGGAAGTGCAGAGTTCGGAAAAACACTCCTTTTTTAGATTTCACCAGGCCACGTATAAGCGGAAATGAGAAAACTTCAATCCAACACTTCGCAGAGTGACGTCGCACGTCAAGTCAACGTCCACAGAACACTGTATGGCTCTTATTGCGACGTTATCAACAGAACAACACGTCAGAGACGTCGGTCGTAGCGGCCCCCTTTCGTGACAATACCTCGTCAAGATATATGGATTCGAGCCGCATCATCGACACGGGTTCCAGAGAGAACTCACACAGTCCCTGGCAATAGAGGCGTACCTGCGAGGACTGTGTGACGAATTCTACGCATCTGCAGCATGAGAGCGAAGAAGCCAGCCAGACGACCAACCTTGACAGGAGAACGTGTACGCCCCCAGTGGTACAGACACCATATCCGTCAGTTGAGAAGGGCTCTCAACACTGATGAGCCACGTGGCATTCGTCACAGATACGCTGGCAGGGTACGGCAATCCTAAGCTGTACAAAACATTTTTTCTACCATTCATTGACTTTGATGGAAAACGTTTGTACCCAGTGGGATTCGAAACCCGCACCGAAGGTTTACGAATGTCTTCTACCACGCCCAAATTAAAGAATTACTGTATTTTATAACCTTGAGTCTTCCGACTCATAGTTATTCCGTTTAGGAATGGGGATAAATGTGTTATATAAAGTATACATTTCAATACATTGAACGTAAGTGTTATTAAGAATCTTTTCGTTATCCATTTCACGATTCCGACTATATCATGGGCTTAGTGGAGGCACAGGTGGCCCAGTCGTCTAAGGCGCCGGGATTCGTTGTGCAGAGTTGCGTCCCTTCGGCACGCCAGAAACCTGATTGTGGGTTCGAATCCCGGTTCGCCCTGATTATGTTTCTAGGTTTGTCAGCACGCTACCCGTGCTCGTGGGTTTCACCGAAGTGGTAAGCGTCTGAGACTTGTATCACTTCGGGCTTTCCTCCCACATTAAGCTGACACGGCGTGATATAACTGGAATACTGTTAAACGCGTGCGTCCAACTCACTCACTTATTCATGAGCACAGTGATGATACCAGGTGTTCGCAATAAGGATAGCGTATCCTGCCCCTCTAGGGGCATCCGTCACAAACACATGCAACTTGATGCAAGTTGATTGTTCACCTGAAAAAAAATCACCGAAACATATGGTATCAGTCAAATGGAAATTGCAACAGACATACTTGTTGTCAATGATGCGTCAAATTTGAAATGTCCTTCAATGTCGACGATAAAATCTTTTGGAAGCTTTACGAAGGCCATGAATGTTGTAATTCTGATCAAATAACTTATGAGCAAAGATCATTTGACGTGCTTTAAAATCTTCGTACAAAGAGCATCCTAAAAAGGGAACATTAAAGTGTGGATCTGCAGGAATATTGCTCGATATGAAGCTGACTATTGGAAGGTTGAAGTCATCCCTCTTGTCTTGTGTCTACAATCTTGTGGATACTTTTTGCCACTCTGAATCTTTATGCATAGATCTAAACATGAAACAGATGGGGCGGGTTCACTGGTCTCCTTTATTTCTATTTCAGTGGGTAAATCAGTCTTAATCTATTTGATATCATCGATATACCTGTAACTCACGTAGAACCTCTTGGCCATGATTCCATTTTGATTTTGCTAATACAAAAGGAAATTCCGATTCATATGCACAAGGACACAGACACATATTTATTCATATAGCTGGAATATTGCTGAGTGCGGCAAACCAAACCAAACCAAAAACTCCAGCATGTCACATTTTGCTTTCTCAGCAAATGTCTGATAACAGAATTTCCTATTTAACAAATTGTCCTGTATTGCATCATCAGATAATTTTCATGAATTTCATTTATCAACCTCATTATTTAATGTGCTTTTAAAAGGAAATTATTTAAATAGAACTTCATAACCGACTTTACACAATGACGTTGGTGCTTTGTTAATATTTCTCAGAATTATTGTCATAAAAACAGCGAACGTTATCACGAGGAAGACTATTAAGAGTTAATAACAAAATGATAGATCTATTTTGTTTTCATAAAGTACGTCATCCTTACTTGAGTAGATGACGTCAGACAAGCCATATTTCACCTTCCCCGGTGGTTATGTCGGAGCATATCACTTTATTCTCCGGCCCTGTGACATTTAAATCGCGCAAACAATTTGGATAAGTCATCTCAGCCAGGCGTAAACCAATGCATTCAAGTGCTTTATGATTAATTCGCTATATTTTTACACACTGCCTTTTAGTCGTTAAAATGTATTCATTAATTACATAAGAGAAAAATATAGTGATATAGTGTGAGAATAGAGATGGCATTTCCATCAGAAACAGTGTGAAACTAATATTTTATCCCAAGGAAAAAAAGACGATATATCTTCACTAGACTTTCTGGAACATCATTTGACAAGAGTTGTGATAGGGAACGTTCATTGGGAAAATGATAAAACGTTTCGTAATTTTAATTATTTTGCCCTTATAATTGAAAAGCGTTGTTATTAATGTCCCTATTGTTAAAAGTACTCACTCATTCATAGAACACGGTCGTACGTTATGCAATTATAGGTTGAATAATTGTTTGTTGTTTAACGTCACACTCGGAAATATTCCAGCTACATGACGGCGGTCTGTAAATAATCGAGTCTGGACCAGACAATCCAATGATTGACATCATGAGCATCGATCTACGCAATTGGGATACGAGCCTCTTCAGACCACATCGATATAAGGAGGGTGAAAAGATGCGCCTTCGGGAGAGATAACAAACATGGTTTCATATGCACGCTTTAAAGCTTACATAATTTTCATGTTATATGAAAACATACATGTTTGACGTGTTAAATGTCACGTTACAATACCGTAACATTCCATCTGACCATCACGTCACATGGCCGTCACGCTGAGTCCGGATTAACGAGGTTCCGTTACACACAGGTTGGTAAATTCCAAATCAGCTATGCTATAACAAAACGACTTTAGGGGAAGTTCTGCGCAAAATTTTAATCAAAGCTCTTGATTATTTCTTATAAATTCACCTCTATGTTATCAAGCATGCGTTTTTCAGATTGCTCTACTCGAAACAGTCATGGCGTCAATAGCGAGCGAAAATTCGAAGCAAATGCGTACAGAGCCTCCAAAACATAAAGTGGAAATCCTCCACCCCCGTGTCCTCCCTCTGTCACTACAGAGCACGTCCAAAAAATGAACGACTTTCTGGCAGAGAAGAAAGAGTGGAAATTAGCTCTCACTGCAGCACGTCACTTGAATCAAATGACAAGTGCCAACCACTAAATCATGTTCCAAGAAAAGAAGCTAAATTGATTCTAACAATTTGATGACGACAGCTGCTAAATTTGGAAAGAGAACCGCCAGACCATTGAATGCGTCAATACTCTCCGCCATGGGCACTGAATGGTGTTTCCAGCATTCTCCTGTAAGGTACTTGGTGAGTATTAGATATCAATAAAGTTGTCGATATTTGATACTCATGTCGAATACGTGGAACGGGGGGTAGGGACGGGGGCTGAGGCTTAGCAGAGGTCTTGACCCAAATGTTTTGAATCGTTTCATTCTGACAAGCATTAGTTGCGGTATGGATTTATAGGGAAACAATCTGCATTCCGTGCCAGAGGTTACATTTCTTTGGTTGTACGCCTTGTTACATCGACCTTTTTTAACAAATTATATGTTATACATTATATTAGAGTAATCTATTTAATAAAGCTGGATGTTCAAAATCATAACTATGGATCCACCGTCAGAACTTAAGGAAATTAAGGAATCAAATTATAATAATCTAGTATATATTTATAATGTACGGTGGCACATAAGGGACATAGAGTCTGTTTTTCTATATTTTGATATTTCACTTACTGTTATCGTAACCTTTTGCAAATTAACAAGATTTGTCATAGAAATATGTGATAAATCATGTATAAAGAAGATATTGAATCGATGAAAAGTGAAGCGAAAATGTCAAAAACTAAAAGGAAAATACAGAAAACTATTTCCGACGCGGTTCTTGACATTTTCGCTTTTGTTTTTGACATTTTCGTTTTTTTGTTGACATTTTCATTTTAGTTTTTGACATTTTCGCTTCACATTTCAGCGATTCAATAGCTACTTGAAAGTACATTTCCATGTTTTCGGTTGTTTTTATACATGATTTATGACATATTTGTATGACAAATTGTGTTAATTTGCAAAAGGTTTCGATGAAAGTAAGTGAAATATCAAAATATTGAAAAACAGACTCCATGTCCCTTATGGGCCACGGTAATAATGTGTAATAAACCGCAAAAGCACAAAATATAGAATAGAGTCAAACCAATGCGGTAACTGTATGGCGTTGAGATCCGTATAGTTTCAATAGTTTCAAGAGCAATATTTCAAAGGTAACAATACACGATATTCCTCTTGGAGCAAATCAGTAGTCCTTTGTCCTTGTACAAGGGGAGATCACTCTCAATCTTAACAATGGCTGTGGACGCGAGGAGGCATGCACCAATATCATGTTTGTGGTTAGTCTTTTCCAGAATGTGGGTAATTAATTATTAAAATATTATAGGCCATTGCAAAGCAGTGTATAAAGGAATTAAACGGAATTAAGATGTGGAAGAGGGACGACGGGGTAGCCAAATGATCATATAGTATTCGCTCGTCACGCCAAAGGCCCTGGTTCGACTACCCACATGGGTACAATTTGTGTGAAGCCTATTTCTGGTGTTCATCGCCGCGATATGGTTGGAGTATTGCTAAAAGCCCATATTCATCCACCCGAGTCAAAGGAAACAAGACATTAACACGTAATCCTGGTTGTACTCTTTCTTATCATAATCATCATCAGCAGTCATATAGTTCAAAGCGTTGCCTTGGTAACCGTCAGATCCTACTCGTGTCTTTTGGCCAACGCTAAATAGTAAGTGTGAGGTGTGAGTGCTCAAATAAGGACTGAGTGCTCTCTATCGGTTCCGTTATTCTTTTCTTCTCAATCTGTGGACACTTTTTAAAGAAAAAAAATCCAATGGCGATATGGGAAGGGAGGTAACTCTTGACATGACATTCAAAGAGACACAAAGGTATTTTGGTCCGCGACAGACATGTTTTTGGTTACTGCTTCAAGACATACAAGTGTTTTATCTGAAAAAAGGGACGCAAAACAATTATTTTTGGTCCCACAACATATTTTTTTTAAGACGTCCAGTGAATACTTTATTTTTTAATATACCCGAGGCAAAACTATTTTCTCAGGTATTTTCAATTTCATCGTACGAGCAGTATCGTTAGGAGAGCACTCTTAAAGATTCTTTTTGTACTTTCATTTACATTTCGACTTTTATATATACTGAACCACAAAAGAAACGTCACCCCAAGAAACATTGCATGAAAAGTTGTCATTTGAATATCTGGGTAATTTTTGTCAAAGTTTCTAACATTATCATTATCTTGTCCGAAAAAATGAAATTTGATGATAAAAAAACAAAGCAGATAACAATAAACCGATCGCCCAAACGCATCACGACAACGGCCATGTAAACCCGATGCACGTGAGTTCCGTGCAAATTGAAATGCACATGCGTTCCCACATTTCTTGCCCTATAAAAATCCACCCAGATCGGATAACATTCATTCGTTATTGAATTGTTACCACATGCCAAGATTGACAAGAATTCAGCGACACCAAGCCCTTGGACGATTGCAAGCTGGACAAACCGCCCGGCAAGTAGCCAATGCATTTCAAGTCCACGTAAGGACCATATACAGGCTCCGGCAACGGTACCAGACCACCAACACTACAGATGAATCCAATTTTAAAATTTTAAATTTAAATCTCAGCGAAGACATCAATCTCAATAAAGCATATCATTTATAAGTAGTTCTTGGCGTTTATTAATCAGAAGCCTTGTGTGTCTTCATCAAAGTTCTTTAAAATGTGTAAATCAGAATAAACAGTAAATTACGGTAAGTCAAACCTTGTTTGTCCGAAAACCCCGCCTTTCCGGACGGTGCATATATACTACTCAAAAGAAGTTAAAGAACATCCGATTCTTTCATATTAGTTTTGTTCATTCTTGTCATTCTTTCGGGTTGTAAACGGAACACAGTAGATCCTTCCACGAATGAATATTGTTATTCCGGAAATACTGGAAAGCTTCATGATTTGTTGTCCATGCTATCAACCACTGGTTTGCTTCGACTATAAATATACTTAGTGGTTTGTTGGTTTGTACGCCGTACTCGGCTATAAGACGGCAGTCTGTAAATAATCGAGTCTGGACCAGACAATCCAGTGATTGATATCATGAGCATCGATCCACGCAATTGGGATCGATGACGTGCATCCACCAAGTCAGCGAGTCTGACCACCCGATCCCGTTAGTCGCCTCTTACGACAAGCATAGTCGCCTTTTACGGCAAGCATGGGTTGCTGAACACCTGTCCAACCCCTGATCGAACCAAGTTTTGAAATCACTGACATTTATAAAAGCCAAAAAAATAATGCAAGGCATTAAGTCCACGAGATCCACAAAGGACATTTACCATGAGTCTCCCAACGCAGCTTAATCAGATTTATAACTGTTTTTAATATTCCTGATACAAGAACGCGTTTAGGTTCAATATTCTGATAACAGAAAGATCGAAGTCCGCGCACCTAAGCGCCATCACTTATACAGAGTCCATTTCCTTGCAATCAAACCAGATGGAAAATGCAAAATCAGAAAAATGTAATCAAGTCTTGAAATGCTGCGTACCCTTGACAATGGTGTTCTTGCACTCAAACCTACTTCAACTGACGGGGAGGTTTTGATACGTCTGGGTCGGCGCGCAGAAGCTTAGCTGATTTTTCTACCCGCCATTATAATAATCTCAAAAATTTCGCACATATTCATCGTTTAATCATCTCTCTGTCGCGACTATCTGCAAGTATACAATATTCTCAAAAGAATACATTTCACACTTGACTGCTGTGAATTCGAAGCAATTATTCTTTCGACGTCAGAGTCACGCAACTCTGACAAAAAACGAAATCGCGGAAGATTAATGTTCATTTTTATTCTAAAGATATCCTCTTTTATGAGGTGAAATAAACTGATAAAGCAAGATCTCTAATAAAAATATTGGAACTGCTAACAAGCCCTACTGCTCAACCGCCTAAGCAAGAAACAGCAAAGCTTCAGTTGATGAGGTGAATGTCGGCATCCTAAGCGACCAGATGTATAGTTCTTCATTGAAGCATAAGCGTCATCTGGGTGGAAGAATTACTCAAAGGATCGCTGATTAACCTCCGAAGTGAGAGTGTTATTTCTATCAATCAGTTTGAAAGGCACCTGTCAGTGTGAGTTATGGACAAGCTGGTAAGTGAGATAATGAGCATTATTTATTATTCTGAAGTATGTAGTATCTTTTATTGGGATGCAACAAATGATGTAGGAAGCGATGAAGCGTGGAGAAGTGGCATTGTCGCGGTGGATAAAGACGGGTGGATTGGTGATACATTCTCCCGGAAACTAAAGTAATCGACATGCTTCGAATGACGTGTTGCAACTATTCAATATCCGGTGGCTATATAGGTCAAAGTGTCATGGACATAAATCCCTGATGATGATGCTTCGGCGTTGAAGTTTATTAGAAAAGCATCGAGACAATTGTACGTGACGCCACTCAGCTGATTATATCGACCGATGAAAGGCTGCGGAGGAGGTGAGGTGAGGTGAAATGGGGTTTAACGTCGCGTCCAAGATTATTGCACTGATATAGCGACGTGCATGTACGTGTGTGTGTTTGTTTGGCTGCTTGTACTAGTCCGGACTGATGCCGATTTATAGTGCTAGCTCACTGAGATACCATGCCGCAGTTTAACATGAATACCCCACTCAGACACAGTATACTGACCCCAAGCCGACCAGTCCTTGTTTTAGCCCCTTGATGCCGAGCGCCAGTCAGGGTAACAACAAGTACCATATTTTAACGTATTTTGGTATGACGCGGTCGGGGATCGAACCCCGGACCTTCCGCTCTCCGGGCGGACGCTCTACCACTGAACCACGGAGGCGGTCGGCTGCGGAGGAGGACGGTGAAGCCATTGCACATCATTTTAACTCTAGTTTCTTTTCTTTTTATGATATGATCACTGATTGCTAAGAAATTACGTCATGGCATTTTTGTGACAATGACATAGACTATAAGATTGCAATAGATTTGTCCTCTTTTCAAGATTGTGACCGTTGAAAATGCAGGCATTCGAGTTTCTAGGTTGTTGGATTTTAGTCATATGTTTTTGAAGCTTTTGTCAAAAGCGACAAAATTCATTCCATGATCATAAGAAACATGCTGAAAGCGGTGAGGTGAGGTGAGGTGAGGTGAGGTGAGGTGAGGTGAGGTGAGGTGAAATTGGGTTTTACGTCGCGTTCAAGATTATTGCTCTTATATAGCGACGTGTGTGTGTGTGTGTGCGTGTGTGTGTGTGTGTGTGTGTGTGTGTGTGTGTGTGTGTGTGTGTGTGTGTGAATACCCCACTCAGACACAGTATACTGACTCCGAGCCGACCAGTACTTGTTTTAGCCCCTTAATGTCGAGCATCAGACAGGGTTACAACAAGTACCATCCTTTAACGTCGTTTGGTATGACACGGCCGGGTATCGATCCCCGGACCTTCCCCTCTCCCACGAGAATCCATTGTACGATCCCGATTTTCATATTTATATTCATGAATATCATGAGCAGATGTGTATGAATCCCGATCAGCACGTGCTGACACCGGATGTTTGCGAAAATGTGAACGTAAACTTTCGTGCCCCACCGGTGGCATCCTTCACAAACACATGCAAAGGCAAGTCAAATGTTTACTTGAAAACCAAGTCAAAATAGGGAATTACATCGGGCATATTTTATTTCGCTGATGCGTCCAATTTAGAAATATCCTCCACATGTCTACCACAAAGCTTTTTGAAAGCTTTACGGAGGCCTTGATTGCTGTAATCGTGACACTGAACCCTATGGCGATAAGACCGCCTCCGTGGTCTAGTGGTAGAGCGTCCGCCCGGAGAGTGGAAGGTCTGGGGTTCGATCCCCTGCCGCGTCATACCAAAAGACGTTAAAAGATGGTACTTGTTATTACCCTCTATGGCGCTCGGCATTAAGGGGTTAAAACATGGACTGGTCGGCTCGGAGTCAGTATACTGTGTATGAGTGGGGTATTCATGTTAAACTGCGGCATGGTGTCTGTGAGCTAGCACTGTAAATCGGCATCAGTCCGGACTAGTACAAGCAGCCACACAAACACACACACGTAGATGCACGTCGCTATATAAGTGCAATAATCTTGGACGCGACGTTAAACCCCATTTCACCTCACCTATAGCGATTAAAAATGTGCGAACGGACATATGACCAATGACCGCAAGGCGAAAAAACCAAGGTGCTCTTTGAACGAAAAAAAATGTCTAAGGACCCGGCCATTTTATCTTCATGTCAGAAAGGACTTAATTTGGAAAAAATATCCTGGAAAAATATCAATCTGTTTCGGAAATTCAATCCGGCTCTTTCCCCCCGTAGACACGATTGTCAATTCCTGTGTTGACATGAAACAACATGTAACCATTATTCACCGCTCAATCAGTTTATTTATTTCGTCAACAAGATGTAGTAGTGAATGGGAGTCATTTAAACGCCGCTTGTGTAATATCTCAGCCATAGGCGTGTGTCTTGGGACGATAGATAGTACGGGAAGTCTGTACCCCTTATAGTTCTACTTGTATCTCGCGACCAAAACCATCAATACAAGTCATCCTGGACGTGTGGTGATTTCTTCATCAATGATGTGTGAATAGATAACCCCATTAAACTAATGTTCTCCATGTCACTACAACGACCGATATCAAATTCCCATCTTCAGAGGCAAGAGGAAGTTAATGTTTACAAAAATGGCCGTGTTTGTGGCTAAAGGATGTGTTTCCCTCCTTGATTAATTCACTTCAGTGAGGACAAAGCAGTATGCTGTAACTAAGTGCGAAATTGGATTCCCCGGAAGCATTCATAAAAGTAAAAGCGTGGAGGGGAGGGGATGACACATTGCGTCTGGTTTATTTGCAAAACGATTTGATTTAGCCACAGATTAAGAATCAAAATCAGGGCAAATCTGGGATACGTACCCAAAAATGACGGCGGCCTGTAAATACTCGAATCTGGACCAGACAATCCAGTGATTGTCAATGTGAGCAACTACCCACGTTGGGGAACCAATGAACCAAGTCACTGAGGACCACCCGATCCATTTATTCGCTCCTAACGACAAACATAGGTTGCTGGTGACCTATTCTAACCGGGTGAAATACTCACTGAGAATCCTTTTGCAGTGATTAAATGTTTTTTGTTTGAAGTGTGTGTAGATGAGGCTGACCCTCACAGAAGTGACGAGTGATTCAGTTGTCTTAAACGGCATAATTCACTATGCAGAGTTGCGTCCCTTGTGCGTGCCAGAATCCTATGATCACCATGCTCGTGGGTTTCCACAGCATAAAGCTGACACACATGACTGATACACTGCTCAAGGTGACATGACCCGTGAAGACCCGGGGTAGACTAGGTCTTCAGCAACCCATACTTGCCATAAAAGGCGACTATGCTTGTCGTAAGGGGCGACTAACGTGATCGGGTGGTCAGGCTCTCTGACTTGGTTGAAGCATGTCATTGCATCCCAATTGCATGGATCAATGCTCATGATGATCACTGGATTGTCTGGTCCAGATCGATTATTTACAGACCGCCGCCATATAGCTGGAATATTGCTGAGTGCGGCGTTAAACATGAAACAAAATAAAACAAAAATTAAAAAAATGACGCGCTTATGTTTAATGAGTGAGTGAGTATCGTTTTACGCGGCTTTTACACACTGCATCACTTTGAGATTCTAGGCCGTGATGTAACTGAACTACTGTTCAAAGCGGCGTTAAATGAAACGCACTTAGCCCTGTATAAAAGTCTTTAAGTGTCGCTCGCGACCGGGAAAGAATGTCGACCACATTGCCCTTAATAAAGTGTAATACCATTAATGACTATATCTTACATCCAAAGATATCACAGTATATCTACTTACCATTATACTGAAACAACATCCTGTAGTCAAACTACTTTATATATACAGTAAACTACGGTTATAACGAACTCAAAGGGACCACTAATTTTAGTTCGTTATAACCGTAGTTCGTTTATAAGCATATATACAGCATAACGACAGCAAATAGTCGGGACAAAAAAGTAGGTTCCTTATATCCGTCAGTTCCTTATAAGCGTGTTCGTTATAAACGTAGTTTGCTGTATATCAATGACAAAAAACATATCTTGACCTTGATATTATCTGTGGTTTTAATAATTTATATAGTGTACCCCTCTATCGGTGTCTCATTAAGTTACATATGAATAATGTAACCTAATTACTGTTAATATCGGTAACTATAGAATCTTTTCACCGACTTGCAGGACAGTATGCCCCTTCTAGTTGTTATTGGCATAAATGTTTCATAAAAATTGTTAATGCTTACGTATGTAGTATATACATATCAGATATCTTAACGCGATAAATCGCAAAGAACAATGAAGAACGAAGTGTGGTTAATTTCACGTTAAAACATAGTTCTTTCATGACGTCATTTCTGAAAAATCGATTTGCGCTCGCAACTTGATGACGTCGTATACTGGACGAGGTTATTTTTGAGAGGGGAGTTTCTAGTGTGTGGTTCCCCACAGATGTAGCTGGACAATGCAGATAAACGCGATGGTCGAACGATCGCATCCAAACGCTGGAGAGATATGACAGTCGTCATTGGGAGAAAAGGTACCTCTAATCGATGTGAGGATTGTGAGAATATGCGGAAAATGCCCATCTGTGCATTAAATGGACTTGTCCGACATTGTCGGATTCTATTGAGGGAGTCATTAATAAAATACGGGTAAATGTTTTTAAAGCTAGTACATTTCATCATAATCCTTAAATGGCTGTACATAATGTTGATATCTATCTATCTATCTATCTATCTATCTATCTATCTATCTAATTGTGTAAGACGGTTATTACAGGGGCGGTCGGGTAGCCTAGTGGTTAAAGCGTTCGCTCGTCACGCCGAAAACCCGGGTTCGATTCCCGACATGGATACAATGTGTGAAGCCCATTTCTGTTGTCCCCCGCCGTGATATTGCTTAAAGGGGGTAAAACCATACTCACTCACTATTACAGATGCATTTTCGAAATTCTTTAAAGAATACTTATATGACAATGATTAAAACATAGGTTGTGTTTTAACAGAAGAGTGACTAAAACCACACGAATAGTTTTTTTTAATATGTTTAAACCTTTTTTCGTTGTATCCTGTACATCTGTACAACTAAAGTCGTGGAACATCACGATTCTGGTATTATACATATGTATTTTAAGTTGTATATGTAACCTGGAATAGGTTATACCTTAGTTTATTTGCTTTCATTTTGTTTTCATAAATCTTTTCCAAAACATTTTGTCAGTAAATATCATTTTGGAATATACATGTCAGTGTTTATATACTTAGATTTCAGAAGAAAATAGCAACTCCAAACAAACCCCTGTTCATGCAAGCTGTCTGCTTGAGATAATATTCAATATTTCCGTCTGGAACCAACGCTTATGCGATCATGCTCTGTCTATTCAAGTTGCCTTGATAGCGATCTCCGACAACACATGAAACCTCACTGGAGGATAAACAGCCCATAACTGCCGCCCTGAGTTGATAAGTAAAATAAAACTCAATTCTAAACCAAGAAGAAAATGTATCGATTGCCGATTTCCCTCCTCGTCATTAAGAGTTGTCTTAACTCCTCAGGCAATGTCTTAACTTTTCCTAACTTAAGGCAGTTCATTAACACTGTAAACATGAAAAGTCAATGTCACAGAAATAAAACCGGTTACCTAAATTAAGGCGCCTTGGCTTTTTAGAAAATTTTACCTTAACTAACCTCAAATTCTGACTCATTGCCAATATTTCGATGAGGATGGGGTAGTTGGATGATATGAACTACAGTGCAATTAAGCTCCAGTTGATGCCGATAGCATCATGTTTTGAAAGGTATTGCACAAAACGTAACAATCTCACCAATTATTTTGCATTAGGGGATTTTCAAAGCATAAAGTGCCCTATGATTGATGGTACGGTTCTCGTTAATCACACATCCCGTGATAAGCCTTGGTTGATGTGATGACCTCGTGATGCTGTGATTGAAGTGTCAGTTGGGAAGGAGTTGAGTGCGTAATGTGATGTCATTAATGTCGAAATGTTGTGATTGAGTTTATATTCTTGGAATATCCTTATCAATTGCAATAAGACTTAATTAAGTCATTGATTAGGGTTGATGTTTGAAGAATGCTTGGTTATGTCAAAATTGTGTGATTGATTTATAAAAGTCTTTTCATAATTATTACATGTGTATTTTGACGCTTTCTCTGTCATGTCGTGTTGTTTTAACAGAAGGGAATTCGAAAAGATGTAGCATAAATATTGTGAAAAAAATGTCTGGATGCTAATGTTGATTCCTTTGAAACTTGTTACAAAAAAGCTTTAGAAATGTGAAGTGGAATCATGAAGACAAAACCCCAAACCATTCCTTGGTATTGTTATTGAAGATGGGTTTTGACAGGCTCAGACAGGTCCTAATGCTATAATATACTCACTGCTGTGAAATAGCTGGAATACCGCTGACCATGACGTGAAACATAGGCACAGCTGTCTCGTACCCTTTAGGCGCCGTAATTCGCTCTGCAGAGTTGTGCCCCTTAGGCGTGACAGGATCACGAGTTCGAATTCCTGATTTCCCCCAATTATTGTTCAAATTGTTTGTCAGCACCATACCCGCTGTCCTGGATTCCGCCAAAATGTTAAACATCAACGACCTACGTCACCTTTGACTTTCCTCCAGCATTAAATACCAACGAAACACTGTTCCATGCGTGTATAAATCCCAACTCCATCCCTCACTAACATGAATGAAAGGGAACATTTTTCACATAACAGAACACAAAATTCACTGGAGACATGTCTTCACCTTCACCCTCTCAAAACAAAATATATTCGTTAAATATTCCCTCATTTACATTAACAAATGAATCTGACGATTGAATACCATAGCTTCAAAGTGAATTTGAGATGAATCGTTATTCATTCCAATTCGTTCCATCTCAACGATGGAAATAAATAAACTAACATTTACGGAAAAGTTTGAATGACAAATGTCAACCTAAATTTAGAACACCACATGCCATTAACTGTTGTTGAGAAACAACGACCGTTGCTCAAAACAAAACCAACCACGCGGTCAATTAGGTGCAAACACCATGTTCCTTTCACTCAAAATGCGCCAAGGTGTAAAGGATATTTGCAGAATGCCATCAATGCTCACAAGTTGCCTCAGCCTTGAAGTAAACGCTTCACTTGTTGCTCCGCCGGCAACCGTTGTGTTTTCCCACGATATCATAAACATTATTGCGGGGAAAAGTAAGATGCTTCTCATTCCTCGGTTCTGTTTCGTAATGTCCCTCAGCAGAAGCAGCAGCAGCAGCAGCAGGTCGAAGCGCCAGAGGCGGAGTCGTTGATGGAATCTCTTCCATGCTGGCACTCTGTCCTTCATAACATGTCCTGGAGACTTAGAATAACATTACGTTTGGCTACCAAAATAAATATATTACTGTTCTTCGGAATCATTTCACCTTCAACAAACAAAGTGATTGTTTGATTATAATTAGATTACAGTTACTATATTTAGAATTTCGCTACATTGCACACCTTCCCTAAAAATGGAATTCAGAAATAGATATCCGATTATTAATGGATAAATAAGCAAAAATGGAAAATGAACACTAGCCTGTTAAGGATATGTCATCACTTTATAAGCTCACGGCAAGATATGTGTTGTTGTTAAATTACATTTAGTTTATTAACAGTATTTTAAATGGTAGTTTTTAAAGATCCGCCACATCTCATCGCTTACAGTGCAGTACAGTACAGAACTGTTTATTTCTCCGAGGTGGTACAAGAACATACATATACAATATACAATATACAATATACAATATATATTCAGTGAGGATCAAGATAAGACACGTTTACGCCAGGATGTAAACTATTCTAATGTACAATGAATCTGGGCATTTTTTTTGGTCAAAGCGGATATATTTTAACGTGATAATGTTTTATGTAATTCACACCGGATACTAGTAATTTGGCCACGATTTTGTGGATATAAAGAAGTCGTTGTTGGCAGATGACTTGCATTTATCTTCCAAAACTGGCTCCCACAGGAGATATCGCTTGGGTGAGATCAAGCGATATCTATACTGTAGATATCGCTGCAATGAAATTGCATCACAATGCTTTGCTGACCATTGTGACGTCATTGGTTACCATGACGTCACAATCAAATGACATCACTAATGGCTCTGCTACTGAAGCTGTTAGCAGTACTTTTTACACTTAAGACACTGCTTATTACTTTCTACAAACTGGGGGCGGTCGGGTAGCCTAGTGGTTAAAGCGTTCGCTCGTCACGCCGAAGACCCGGGTTCGATTCCCGACATGGGTACAATGTGTGAAGCCCATTTCTGGTGTCCCCCGCCGTGATATTGCTGGAATATTGCTAAAAGCGGCATAAAACCATACTCACTCACTCACTCACTCACTCTACAAACTGAAAAAGTTGGAAGAATGATGTTGGATGAAAAATAAAATCACTCGGTCGCCAGCATGAGCCGTTATCGTTGATAAAAGTGGAAAAAATCCTCGGCAAGCCTCGGAGTTTTCCACTTTTATCAACTCGTGTTGATATGTTTGATATTAAAAGACACTCGGGTGAGATTCTCTAATTGTCTCCAGACACGGACTTGTCTCAGTAACCCTCGACAAGACGACATTGTGTGAGTAGCGGATACCACCCTTAGAGTGAGTGAGTGAGTATGGTTATACTCCGCTTTTAGCAATATTCAAGTAATATCACGGCGGGGGACACAAGAAATGGGCTTCACACATTGTACCAATGTCGGGAATCGAACCCGGGTCTTCGGCGTGACGAGCGAACGCTTTAACCACTAGGTTACCCGACCGCCACACCACCCTCAGAGCAGGACATGCTTACCCATTTGGAGAAGTCCTGGTGTTATCACTGATTTTCGGTGATCCATTTATATGTTTGTCACCACTTTTGTACCTTTTACGCTCAATGGAACGTGTTTCGGGGGATAACCTGGCGATGGCGTTTTATATTAAGTTACTTGGTCTAATGAACCCTTTGGGGTATGAATGTCCTCCTGGCAGGGATCCCGCACTGATGATAGTATTTGACCTCTATAGGTGTTATTGAAAAAACCATTTAAATCTAATTTCGTCATTTAGTTTAGCCCTTAGATATCTTTAAACCCTTGGGGGCCAAACATG
Organism: Haliotis cracherodii; assembly: GCF_022045235.1. Classification (NCBI taxonomy): domain Eukaryota; kingdom Metazoa; phylum Mollusca; class Gastropoda; order Lepetellida; family Haliotidae; genus Haliotis; species Haliotis cracherodii. The sequence goes on along the minus strand of NW_027266276.1, from coordinate 6,880,798 downwards.
TAATACTGTTAATACATCCTCCATTATGAGTTACGTTTTACACCCGAAAATATATTTTTATCAAACAAACGTCGTTTGTATGAAATCGCAGCTGATTTTGACGCTGGACAAAGTCTTGAATTATATCTCTCGTGATCTTTTACATCCTCATTTATGAAATAAAAGAAACCATTTTTTTTCGAAATGGTAAATTTTCATTTAATATTTTTTCTTACCAATACTTTACCTGATATGAGATAAAAAGACAACTTGATGGAATATGGTAGAAAAATGTCCATAGCAATCAAATGATATATTCATCTTGCATGCTCAGACCGGATATATACAGCCTGAATTACGGTCATCCGTCAGACCAGACAGTAGCGTGGCTATTATTCCCTGCCTATCAATACAAAACAGTCGTGGCACAAATGAAGATATATTATAACTAACAACACGTGACTGATGGGACTATGATTCAGCGTTTGCCTGTAATGAAAGAGCGGAAATACATGGATATAAAACGCAACCTTGTCAGACAGCATTGATTTGTCTATAGGGTATCCACTGATCTATGCTTGAATGGATACGTTAAACATCGTTTGTGTTTTGAAAGCCCCCCAAAAGCGTATTACAGAAGGCAATCTACTAGAATGTGTGGTGGGATCTCTACCTTATCCTACCACAGTCGCACAAGCATACGCCCACAAACTGGTTCTAAAAATGCCCACACAGCCACGTCTATTTATAATACAAAATGCTACCAATTTTGTTTCAAATACACGATTGTACAATTTTTCAAACACTTGCACTTGTTACTGAAGACTGACTACAGACATACGTGTTACGTAGAACTTACTACAGAAATACGTGTTGCGGAGAACTAACTACAGACATACGTGTTATGGAGAACTTACTACAGACATATGTGTTACGGTGAACTGACTACATACGTACAAGTCACTGAGACCTTACTACAGACAGACGTGTTACGGAGAACTTACTACAGACATACGTGTTACGGAGAACTTACTACAGACATACGTGTTACAGAGAACTTACCACAGACATACGTGTTACGGTGAACTTACTACAGACATACGTGTTACGGAGAACTTACTACAGACATACGTGTTACAGAGAACTTACTACAGACATACGTGTTACGGAGAACTTACTACAAACATACGTGTAACTGAGAACTGACTACATACATACGTCTTACGGAGAACTGACTACAGACATACGTGTTGCCGAGACCTAACTACAGACATACGTGTTGCCGAGAACTTACTACAGACATACGTGTTACGGAGAACTTACTACAGACATACGTGTTACCGTGAACTAACTACAGACATACGTAATACTGAGAACTGACCACAGACATTCGTGTTACGGAGAACTTACTACAGACATACGTGTTACGATGAACTTAAGACAGAAATACGTGTTACGGAGTACTGACTACAGACATACGTGTTACGGAGAACTTACTACAGACATACGTGTTACGGAGAACTTACTACAGACATACGTGTTACGGAGAACTTACTACAGACATACGTGTTACGGAGAACTTACTACAGACATACGTCTTACGGAGAACTGACTACAGACATACGTGTTACGGAGAACTAACTACAGACATACGTGTTACGGAGAACTGACTACAGACATACGTGTTATGGAGAACTTACTACAGACATACGTGTTACGGAGAACTGACCACAGACATACGTGTTACGGAGAACTTACTACAGACATACGTGTTACGGAGAACTGTCTACAGACATACGTCTTACGGAGAACTGACTACAGACATACGTGTTACGGAGAACTGACCACAGACATACGTGTTACGGAGAACTTACTACAGACACACGTGTTACGGAGAACTGACTACAGACATACGTGTTACGGAGAACTAACTACAGACATACGTGTTACGGAGAACTAACTACAGACATACGTGTTACGGAGAACTTACTACAGACATATGTGTTACGGAGCTCTTACAACAGACATACGTCTTACGGAGAACGTACTACAGACATACGTGTTACGGAGAACTGACCACAGACATACGTGTTACGGAGCACTTACTACAGACATACGTATTATGGAGAACTTACTACAGACATACGTGTCACTGAGACCTTACTACAGATATACGTATTATGGAGAACTTACTACAGACATACATGTCACTGAGACCTTACTACAGACATACGTATTATGGAGAACTAACTACAGACATACGTGTCACTGATACCTTACTACAGACATACGTGTCACTGAGACCTTACTACAGACATACGTGTTACGGAGAACTAAATACAGACATACTTGTTACGGAGAACTTACTACAGACATGTGTTGCCTAGAACCAACTACAGACATTAATATGCATGTTACTACAGACATACGTGTCCCGGAGAACTAACTACAGGCATGTGTTGCCGAGAACCAACTAGAGACATTAATATGCATGTTACTACAGACATACTTGTCACGGAGAACTAACTACAGACATGTGTTGCCGAGAACTGACTACAGACATACATGTTACGGAGAACTAACTACAGACATATGTTGCCGAGAACCAACTACAGACATTAATATGCATGTTACCACAGACATACGTGTCACGGAGAACTAACTACAGACATACGTGTTACGGAGAACTAACTACAGACATATGTTGCCGAGAACCAACTACAGACATTAATATGCATGTTACTACAGACATACTTGTCACGGAGAACTAACTACAGACATGTGTTGCCGAGAACTGACTACAGACATACGTGTTACGGAGATCTAACTACAGACATATGTTGCCGAGAACCAACTACAGACATTAATATGCATGTTACTATAGACATACGTGTCACGGAGAACTAACTACAGACATACGTGTTACGGAGAACTGACTACAGACATACGTGTCACGGAGAACTAACTACAGACATGTGTTGCCGAGAATCAACTACAGACATTAATATGCATGTTACCACAGACATACCAATGTTTCTATTTATCGATATCAATGTTCTCATCCACCATACAGATCCCTATGATATTAGCAAGCTGAGTCGTCTTATCAATCTTAGTAATCTTTGCAATCCTAGTCACTTTAACTCTCAGTAATCTGAGCGATCTGTTCGATCTTTGCAATGGTAGTGATCTTAGCGATTTTAATAACCCCATGATCTCAACGATGTTAACGATCAAGGGTCTTTGCTACCTTGGTGATATTACCGCATATACTGATCTTAGCAATATTTATAATTTTAGCGAATTTCGAAATATTGTCAATTCTCACCATGGTGATCTAAACGATCTGAACACTACAAATCGCCTCCGTGGTCCAGTGGTAGAGCGTCCGCCCGGAGAGCGGAAGGTCCGGGGTTCGATCCCCGGCCGTGTCATACCAAATGACGTTAAAAGATGGTACTTGTTGTTACCCTGTCATACGCTCGGCATTAAGGGGCTAAAACAAGGACTGGTCGGCTCGGAGTCAGTATACTGTGTCTGAGTGGGGTATTCATGTTAAACTGCGGCATGGTACCTCTGGGGGCTAGCACTATAAAGTCGGCGTTAGCCCAGACTAGAACCAGCAGCCACACACATACATACGTTAGGTGAAGCCTGAGGTGAAATGGGGTTCAACGTCGCGTTCACGATTATTGCACTTATATAGCGACGTGCATGCACATGTATGTATGTGTGTGTGTGGCAGGGTAACAACAAGTAACATCTTTTAACGTCTATTTGTATGACGCGGCCGGGGATCGAAATCCGGACCTTAGGCTCTCCGGGCGGACGCTCTGCCAATAGACCACGGAGGCGGTCCACACACACCTGCATGCAAGTCGCTATATACGTGCAATAATCTTGGACGCCACGTTAAACCCTATTTCACCTCACCTCACCTCTAGCACTACATCTCAGCGGTGGTGTGGGAATTCCGACGAGGAATTCTGTATTTGCAGGGGGCACGGGTGGCCAATTAGTGTAAGGTGCCGCGATTCGCTGTGCAGAGTTGCGTCCCTTGGGCACGCCAGAAACCTATAATTGTGGGTTCGAATCCCAGTTCGCCCCGATTATGTTTCTAGGTTTGTCAGCACCATACCCGTGCTCGTGGGTTTCACCGAAGTGGTAAACGTCTTAGACCTGTATCACTTCGGGCTTTCCTCCCACATTAAGCTGACACGGCGTGATATAACTGGAATAGTGTTAAAAGCGGCGTTAAACCCAACTTACACACTCACTGTATGTGCGAAGGTTTATGCGGCCGTGGAAGATTTCCTTTACGCTGAACTACTTCCTATCTCAACACAACTCTCAGGGCATTACGTCCCATTGAAATTAGCGATCCTGACCGACACAAGCGTAGTACAAGAAGCCTACAGATATTTCTGAAATATTTATGCAGACACGCCTAATCACTTCCTACAGACATGGACATTATAGGTAAAGGCTCATCACCAACTCTCTGTTCCCAAGTCTACGGTGATACGATTGTGTTTTCTTCATTTCCTCTCTCTCTTCAAAGCCTCCTGCGAACGGACAATTACATTGACAGACGCAAATCTGACCCGTGTTAAGGACTTGTCCATGTCCATCCGACAAGCTTGACAGGCAGTGAGAAGCAGATCTAATGGACCTTCTTTGATGTTGTCTGGTCTGGGAGGAGAGAAACACAGAAATTCCACGGCCAGGGATTTAGGTGAACGTGTCTCGTTTTGCAATAAAACGAAAACTCTGAAGCGCAAAGGTTACGGCACAGCTGCTTCTTTTGTCTTACAGGTGAAACTGCACAATACGCATTGAAATGTATTGGTCATTTTCATGTGCGGGTAGCTCAGTGGTTAAAGCGTTCGCTCATCACGCCGTAGACCCGGGTTCGCTTCCCGACATGAGTACAATTTGTGAAACCAATTCCTGGTGTCCTAGGCGTGATATTGCTGGAATATAGCTAAAAACGGCGTAGTACCATACTCTCTCACTCCAGCATATTCTTGGGCAAATTAATTTTGAATTTTATAATTAATATACGAAAAGTGGCGTGACGAGTGAACGCTTTAACCACTAGTCTACCCCACCGCCCCAGAAAATGCTGGAAAATGATATTTCGACCTTAGCTTATGCAGAAAAGAACAATTGAAAACTGGAGTGAGTGAGTGAGTGAGGTTGGTTTAACGCCGCTTTTAACAGTATTCCAGTTATATCACGCCGTGTCAGCTTAATGTGGGAGGAAAGCCCGAAGTGATGCAGTTCTGAGACGTTTACCACTTCGGTGAAACCCACGAGCACGGGTATGGTGCTGACAAACCTAGAAACATAATCGGGGCGAACCGGGATTCGAACCCACAATCATAGGTTTCTGGCGTGCCCAAGGGACGCAACTCTGCACAGCGAGTCGCGGCGCCTTAGATGACTGGGCCACCCGTGCCCCCTTGAAAACTGGACATGGTAGGTGTCTTAACATGCGTTGATTTGCTTCTCCGTTCAGAGTTAATAAAAGCGACAAAACCCTGTCAATATTTATACGAAATCACTGCTAAAAGCAGACTTTATCATGAGCATGTGTTTATGAATCACTACTAAAAAGTGATGACACCAGGTGTTCACGAAAAGGTGACCTTATCCTTCCCACCAGTGGCACCAGTCAGAGACACACGCAAAGGCAAGTCAATAGTTCAGTTGTTTCCCTGAAATGGACAAGGGAATTGATACAAGTCAAATGGGCAATTTCAACGGACATAATTTTGGTCACTGATAAGTCCTTCTCATGTCTACCATAAAACCCTTTCCAAGCATTTTTAACACTGACATAGTGTTAAGTCTTTAACAAAACTCCAAGTCCTACCACCCCCTAATATAAAATGGTCGTCCCCTTGCTACATTATGCCAATGTTCTAAATCTGGACGTTTAAAGTTTTGATATTTCGTGCTCCTTTGTCAGCTGTAGGGAAAAGAAACACTCCTTGTCATATTGTGATTTGATATTGTCGTAATGGACTGTGTACACCAGGCCTTGTGTTGTCACGCATTCATTGAGCATTGTTCTGACTGACACGACGTTAAACACATTAAACTGATTACGACAATATTGTTAATGGTTTCTATTTTTTTTCATGATTGCTGCCTTGGACGCAATCGTAATGATTTTGATGATGTTCTTCAAAAAAAATTAATCAAACACTGGATTGTGATGTTTAATCTCCTTAAGTATACCCACGTGATGCTGGTTTGAACATTTATGTGGATGATTCGTCGAGTGGAACAACGTTCTTTTTCCGTAGTCCAGTTGTAGAGCGTCCGCCCGGAGAGCGGAAGGGTCGGGTTCGATCCCCGGCCGCGTCATACCAAAAGACATTAAAAGTTGGTACTTGTTGTTACCCTGTCTGGCAATATGAGATAGGTAGAATATTAAGAATATTACGTGGTCAGTGCATCCCGTAACTAACGAATAGTTGTAAATAATACACCACGCATTTGGCAGATTTAGATCATAGCTTCAATATTAGGTAACCAACGCATTCTACAGAAGGCCCGAGTCCCTACATATACGGATTCCAGTGGTAGATACTTCACTCTGCCACGAAGAAAGACTCCAAGGTATCAGCTGCCTTCTCTCTGTTTTAAGGACCGCCTCCGTGGTCTAGTGGTTCAAGCGTCCGCCCGGAGAGCGGAAGGTCCGGGGTTCGATCCCCGGCCGCGTCATACCAAAAGACGTTAAAAGATGGTACTTGTTACCTTGTCTGGCGCTCGGCATTAAGGGGCTAACAAAAGGACTGGTTGGCTGGGAGTCTGTATACTGTGTCTGAGTGGGGTATTCATGTTAAACTGCGGCATGGTATCTCAGTGGGCTAGCACTATAAATCGGCAACAGTCCGGTCTGGTACCGTGCATGCACGTCGCTATTTAATCTTGGACGCGACGTTAAACCCAATTTCACCTCACCTCACCTCAAGGTGATAGTCCAGTAATCAGCTCTACAAGGTTAATTTCCCCACTATCTTGGAGGGGCGGTCGGGTAGCCTAGTGGTTAAAGCGTTCGCTCGTCACGCCGAAGACACGGGTTCGAATCCCGACATGGGTACAATGTGTGAAGCCCATTTCTGGTGTCCCCCGCAGTGATATTGCAGGATTTCGCAGGATATCGCTTAAAGCGGCGTAAAACCATACCAACTCACTCACTATCTTGGACATTATGACGTAGCAAACGGGACCCCGCCCAGACAATCCAAAACGGTCGCCAAAGCAATCTACGTCACAAGCACAAGGAAAGATATAACTTCGATACCTTACCCGGAGGCTTATGCACATTTCGGAACAGCATGTCTGTCTCTTTCAGCCATTTCTTGCTGCGCAACAGTTTGTGAAGTAGGAGAGCGTTGATATAATATTATGACACCTCCTTTACGAGGTGTTAATATTGTTTAGCTGGGCATGCTCCCGTTGCTTAATTAACCCTAAATCGGTCGTAAAAGCGCCACATTTTTCGTAACGGAGAATCAAGCGATCCCCCGAGTGTTTGGAGAACGTTTTTCCATCTTAGTAAATATGCCAATGTTCCGTTTGTTTATAGCTCTTTAAACACCAAGAGCTGTTTTTCATATACGTACATGCTTAACTCACATGCTAATGAAGCAACTGGCACACGATAAGTGACATTTTATTGTATCGGCCCCGTGGGGCTGCTGGAGATACACGTGCATTTCCAATCTGCTAATTGGTGAGCGATTTGGTGAGAAAATTTACTTTTTCTTCCTGAAAACATGAAAATTTGTCCGGATGTTATATTGGAATATTCGGTATAATTAGTAGTTTTGTTCACCTTGATTAAGGGATTTTGCCATTATGTGATGTGGTATCGCTCAATAACGGTCAAATAGCATATTTGTTTCCATTGATTTACCCAGCCGAACTAGAACAATATGTGAAATGCTGGACTTCCTCATTGATACCATCTACGTAAAATGGGGGATAAGACATTTAGGCAAGCAGGCGTCCCCATCGGCACAATTGGTCTCCCCTTCTTGCAGATCATTTTCTTTTTGGATATGAACCGGAATTTCTGTTTGGATTGGCAAAGTCAAAACAAGGTAACTAGGCCTTAAGCTTCATGTATATCGATGAGCTGACACTTTCTGTTATTCCCTTCCACTGATTTACTCATCTGAACTAGAAATAAAGGAGACCAGTGAGACCGTCTCATCTGTTTCATATTTAAATCCATGCGTAAAGGTTCAGAGTGACAAAATTATCTCAACAAAACTGTATTCCAATAGTCAACTTTCCCTTGATGGAGAGTAATATTCCAGCTGCTCCAGCTTTTGGTGTTTACATTTCACATCTTTTGTGTTACAGTGTAGCTTGCACTTTCTTTTTTATTTTATTTTTTTTAGATTTAGTTTAGTTAGTCCTACCGGACGTTTAGTCCTTCGGTGATATTTAGCTGCAGCTGTCGATGTCTTGTCGTGTCTGTATCGATCTGCCATAACTCCACAATACTCCAGGCGTGTGGATTGCACGACGCGTGCAAGGACATTAGCTGTTAGCGTTATTGATTGACAGGTGTTTTATTCCTTTAGGATTATGTATATCAGATGAATCCGTGATTACAAGAATATTACCTTTTTAAAATGTTACGGATTTCCGCCAGAGACCAGGTGTTTTGGTTTGGTTTGTTGTTTAACGCCGCACTCAGCAATATTCCACCTATATGACGGCGGTCTGTAAATAATCGAGTCTGAACCAGACAATCCAGTGATTAATATCATGAGCATCGATCCATGCAATTGAGATCGATGACATGCATCAACCAAGTCAGCGAGCCTGACCACCCGATCCCGTTAGTCGCCTTTTACGTCAACTTTCACGGCGAGCATGGGTTGCTAAAGACCTATTCTACTCCGGAATCTTCACGGGTCTGTTACAGAACCAAATAAGTTATTGCCGTGCATGTAACATAGATTCCCGGATGGGCGCACAAGTGTTAATGTAACGCTGTATGATGAGTGAGTGAGTGAGTTGGGTTTAACGCCGCTTTTAACAGTATTCCAGTCATATTACGGCGTGTCAGCTTTATGTGGGAGGAAAGCCCGCGGTGATGCAGGAATAAGACGTTTATCACTTCGGTTAAACCCACAGGGGGATGGGAATGGTGTTGACAAACCTGGAAACATAAACGGGGCAAACTGGGATTCGAACCCACAATCACAGGTTTCTGGCGTGCATAAGGGACGCAACTCTGCACAGCGAATCGCGGCGCCTTAGACGACTGGGCCACCCGTACCCCTCTGAATGATGACAATGTCAAGCGTCTACAGTCTCTTTCAACAGGGAACAGTCGGTTTCTATTTCTGAATAGCTCCTTCTGACATTGGGGGTGATTATTCGCTGAACAGATGCGTCATCAGTATTACGTAATCAACTTCAAATAATGTTTGTAAGACATTTTAAGGGAAATGTACATAAGAATTACAGTCCTGGCACATGATGTTGTGTTTAATCTCCCGTTTTGTCTCATTCTCCGTCTTGCGCCTCGTTCTCCCACATTCTTTGCTGTCCCGTTCTCTCGCTCATTCTCGCTCTCTCTCATTCATTCACCCCATGCCCCGTTGTCTCTCATTATCTCCGTTTCTGTCTATCTTCTCAACGTCACTTCGATCCCCAGTCGCGGCATACCCAAAAATATGGTACTTGTTGTTACCCTGCCTGGCGCACGGCAAAACGTGGATAAAACAACGAATGGTCAGTATACTGTGTCTAAGTGGATATACATGTTAAAAGGCCCGTGTAGATCCGGGGTAGAAAAGGTCTTCAGCAACCCATGCTTGCTGTAAAAGGCGACTATGCTTGTCGAAAGAGGCGACTAACGGGCGTGTGGTCAGGCTCGCTGACTTGGTTGATGCATGTCATCGTTGATCGATGTTTTGTTTGGATTGTTTGGTCCAGACTCGATTATTTACAGACCGCTGTCATATAGCTGAAATATTGCCGCAGCGTTTAACAACAAACAAACAAACAAACAAACCTTTTAAAACTGCGGCATGGTATTTCACGGGTTTAGCAATAGAAAAATGGCATTACTCCGGACTAGTACAAGAAGCCCCACACACCTGCATGAACGTCGATGTGTTAGTGCAACAATCTTGAACGCAACATTAAACCAAAAATGCACCTCACCTCACCCATCAACATCATCCTGGCTCGCCAATCATCCCGCTTCTATTCTGAACCCGTGTCTTTATCAAGACATCAGGCATCAATATAACGATGGATGGTTCAACCTCACTTGTAACTAGAATGCTTCTTCAGCTTCCGTAAACAACAACAAACGACGCCTCTTACACTTTGCAAGCACCCAGTTTATTAGCAGAGAGCGTCAAACAACATATCAGACGCCATCGTGGTTTTCAATCTGAAAACATGTCGGCAGACATTCCTTTTCCCCTCGCGGCGCCGCTATCAGCCTCATCACATCTGCCTATAGGATGGTTGGCTTTGTAAGAACATGTATACATCTTGCTTATCGCCTGTTATCGTGATCAGCGCAGCCGCCGTAACCTGATGGTAACTCACCCGTCCCAGGAACAACCTTGCTGACCCCGAATTACAATCACCTCCCTTCTGTGGTTACTGATATCCCCATAAACATGAAAAGTTGTTAAGTATTGTCTTGTTATCTCAGACGTGTGGTATCCTGACTACCCCCTCCCCACTCCAACACATAGTTAATCCCCACCCCACAATCTGACCCCCAACCACACCCTGACCCCGCCCTCCTTCACCGCCTCCCCCTTGTCCCCCACCTATCGTGTTTACACTACACTAACAACCCACACATCAGCGTGAGAGAGATAAGACGGCCAAGTGTCTACACTATCTTACTATCACTCTACAAGGCAGGTTTGGCACTCGCTATGTGTGAAGGTGTCAGTCATTGATTGAAGATTGCATCTGGTTCCAGCATGACCCATCCAGCATAACACACGTTTCAAGCCATGAAGGCTGCGAGAGGTAAATTGTCATTTTGTTTTGACTGCTAACTGAGTTTTCTTCCACATGTATGATAATAATGAGAACAAACAACAACACACTCAGGACACAAAGACACAATCAGGACATGAAGACACACAAGCAGGAAACGAAGACACACAATGAGGACACGAAGACACACAATCAGGACACGAAGACACGCAATCAGGACACGAAGACACGCAATCAGGACACGGAGAAACACAATCAGGACACGAAGACACAATCAGGACACAAAGAGACAATGATGACACGAAGACACAATAAGGACACGAAGACACAATCAGGACACGAAGACACACAATCAGGACACGAAGACACACAATGAGGACACGAATACACACAATCAGGACACGAAGACACGCAATCAGGACACGAAGACACGCAATCAGGACACGGAGACACACAATCAAGACACGAAGACACACAATCAGGACACGAAGACACACAATCAAGACACGGAGACACACAATCAGGACACGAAGACACAATAAGGACACAAAGACATAATCAGGACATGAAGACACAATCAGGACACGAAGACACACAATCAGGACACGAAGACAAACAATCAGGACACGAAGACACACAATCAGGACACGAAGACACAATAAGGACACAAAGACATAATCAGGACATGAAGACACAATCAGGACACGAAGACACACAATGAGGACACGAAGACAAAATAAGCACACGAAGACACAATAAGGACATGAAGACACACAATCAGGACACGAAGACACACAATCAGGACACAAAAACACACAATCAGGACACGAAGACACGCAATCAGGAGACGAAGACACGCAATCAGGACACGAAGACACGCAATCAGGACACGAAGACACGCAATCAGGACACGAAGACACGCAATCAGGACACGGAGACACACAATCAAGACACGAAGACACACAATCAGGACACGGAGACACGCAATCAGGACACGAAGACACACAATCAGGACACGAAGACACACAATCAGGACACAAAGACACACAATCAGGACACGAAGTCACGCAATCAGGACACGAAGACACACAATTAGGACACGAAGACACGCAATAAGGACACAAAGACACACAATCAGGACACGAAGACACTCAATCAGGACACGAAGACACACAATCAGGACACAAAGACCAACAATCAAGACACGAAGACACACAATCAGGACACGGAGAGACACAATCAGGACACGAAGACACACAATCAGGACACGAAGACACACAATCAGGACACGAAGACACACAATCAGGACACAAAGACACACAATCAGGACACGAAGTCACGCAATGAGGACACGAAGACACACAATTAGGACACGAAGACACGCAATGAGGACACGAAGACAAAATAAGGACACGAAGACACACAACCAGGACACGAAGACACACAATAAGGAAATGAAGACACACAATCAGGACACGAAGACACAATAAGGACACGAAGACACAATCAGGACATGAAGACACACAATCAGGACACGAAGACACGCAATGAGGACTCGAAGAAAGACACAATAAGGACACGAAGACACAATAAGGACACGAAGACACGCAATGAGCACACAATGACACAATAATGACACGAAGACACACAATGAGGACACGAAGACACGCAATCATGACACGAAGACACACAATGAGGACACGAAGACACACAACCAGGACACGAAGACACACAATAAGGAAATCAAGACACACAATCAGGACACGAAGACACTATAAGGACACGAAGACACAATCAGGACATGAAGACACACAATCAGGACATGAAGACACGCAATGAGGACACGAAGAAAGACACACAACCAGGACACGAAGACACAATAAGGACACGAAGACACAATAAGGACACGAAGACACGCAGTGAGCACACATCGACACAATAATGACACGAAGACACACAATGAGGACACGAAGACACGCAATCATGACACGAAGACACACAATGAGGACACGAAGTCACGCAATAAGGACACGAAGACACGCAATTAGGACACGAAGACACGCAATTAGGACACGAAGACACGCAATCAGGACACGGAGACACACAATCAGGACACGAAGACACTCAATCAGGACACGAAGACACGCAATCATGACATCTTCCATCAACCAAGAGACCAACCCTATCCTGGAATCCCATTGGACTTCCCTATTGGTCAACCCGAACACCTGTGATTCCATACATACGATTCACACCTGCATTCATCTAGTTCGTTGTGAGAACAACAATTTAGTTATCAAGTCCCGCGAGACTTTTATAATTTCAAAAACAATATACGAATCGCGAACGTCCGAGAATATCGAGTCTCAATTATCCGCAGATTCCTTTGGGCGTAAAAGGCAAAATAGCGGTGAAAAATCTATGGATGGATGACTGAATATCAGTGATGACAACAGCGAAATACGTGTTCATTATTTCTTCACCAAATTTGAAAAATAAATTCATGAAAGTGACAATTTAATTTAGCTCAATGTCTTTCGTTCATAGATATGATTATAGAAATTGTCTTTGTTTCTTTTGTTTGTTTGGTGGTTAACGTTGCTGACAACCCAGTAGCCGTAGCCTCCAAGGTCATCGGGTCACGATGACACGCCATTAACAAGTCACAGAGCCGCACCACTCGATCTATTTATGTTTGTCACCTCTTACGACAAGCATGGTTTGCTGGGGACGTATATATTTCACATAATAGTGGTATTCTAAGAAAAAGGTCTGATTTGATTTTTCAGGAAAACCATTTTCTCTACATGCCATTAATCATATACACAATGCTTCACCATTTGGTAGTTCCGTATCACAGTTGTTGAGGTGCCAAAGAGCAAAGTATCTTTTCATGTTCACGTCAACACACGTCGCATCGTGATGTTTAGAAAATAGGTGATCCAGAGTATAACATTAAGGGTTTATGGATTAAAAATCTCTTTCAGGAAGCTTCTGAAACAATCTTCAGATTTGACAGGTCAGTGGCAAGTATGATGGTAAAAGTTATTCTCTACTTGATGACAGGTCAGAGTGGTCTCTATTGTGGCGCAAGGTGACCATCCTGTCGTTGCTCTGCTCTATCCAAGGGGTATCCCTTTCGTGAAAAAAGGCATTCCATCAATTCCTGTTTGGCATTCTATTTGCAGTGTTGCAAACTAACTCCTCAGTGAACACCTTGGCCCACAGCGTGTCATTTGTAATGTCGATTTCCTCTGTTATGTTTTGTCTCCGACGGCCCAACGATAACCCTGCCAATATCCCCCAGAGACTCGTCTCACGTCATTCCTAAATTTCTTCAGAGAGAACTATTTGCTTTTCATGGACGGTTGTAGAATACTTTTTGTTTTGGGGCACACACACACACACACACACACACACACACACACACACACACACACACACACACACACACACACACCGAAGGTGTCAATTCACAAAGGTCCCCTCATCAAACTCACCTTCCGCACTCTGAATCGTTGCACTCCTTGACGCGTCTATATCGTCACGAGGGAGGAATATAAAGTTCTGATGGTCTGCGTTTGTTGGAGTTGGTGATTATTTAGCAATCATTTTCTTTCAACACAACCCCCTCCGAGGTTCACACACTTGGATCCCACTGGTGTAGAAGACTCCCTTCTGTTGGTGTTAAAAGTGCTCTGACGGGATGTCATGTATGGAATGATTGTCAGACAGTTCTTTCTTTAAATTAGGGGAGAGGTGAAAATCTAATGGTGAACTATCTGGTGAATACGGAGAATATTCCATGCGTTCAAAGCCACAGTCAAGCGTTGCAACTAGGGCGACAACAGACTTATGTGTGAGTGAGTTTGGTTTTACGCCGCTTTTAACAGTATTCCAGTTATATCACGGCGTGTCAGCGTAATGTGGGAGGAAAGCCCGAAGTGATGCAGGGCTTAGACGTTTACCACTTCGGTGAAACCCACGTGCACGGGTATGGTGCTGACAAACCTAGAAACATAATCGGGGCGAACCGGCATTCGAACCCACAATCATAGGTTTCTGGCGTGCCCAAGGGACGCAACTCTGCACAGCGAATCGCGGCGCCTTAGACGACCACCCATGCCCCATACAAACTTATGTACAGGTAAACAACACACAAGTAGTGACCTTTCCTCGACATTTAGTCTTGATATCTTCATGCAGTTGCCAAAGCAGATTAGCATAATATTGGCCATTATTAGTCTGACCATTCGGGAGGATGTCCACCAGTAGTATTCCTTTGGAATCCCAGAAAACCGAAGCCATCACCTTAACAGCTGATGGAACAGACGTTTCCTTCTGCGCAGAAAAGAGCGTTATACCCCCATCACACCAAACTAGTTCTCAATACGTTCGTGAAAATGTTCCAACTGTGTATGAACGTAGTGGACGTAGTAGCAACTATTGACAGTCTTTTTTCGAACTTCATGGACGGGCTCGGACGGGGAGGGTGCTCTAGAACTTTGAGTCTGCTCAAACTTTGTCGGGATGAGGTGAACGGGCACTTTTACACGACCTGAACTGGATACAAACGCACTGCAGACTGGCTAAGAACGAGATAAGAACGAGATAGACGTATTGAAGACTGCTTATGAACAAACTAGCCTCGTATTTTACGCCAAACTACGCGTTCTACCGTGATCACAGCCCGTTCTAGTATTTTGTTTAGAACGGGGTAGAACGGGATAGAACTACTTTGGTGTGATGGTAGCATTAGATGTTTCACTGAATATTCTTTAGTCTGTGGCTGATAGTGGCGAACCCAAGGTCCGTACAAATTTACAAATCGCTCAACATAATCAGCTCGGTCTGCTTTAAAACGACATAAATGCTCACGAGATGATGGACCTAAAGGTCTTTCTGATCTTGATCATCTTCGAGGCTCTGTCTTGCCGTCTTGAACATCTTCCCGAGGCAAGGGCGTTTACTGAGTATAAAAGTCAACTTTCCACCCTTCCTGAACAAGGCTGGAATTCCGGAGTTACATTTTGGCTGGACTAACGAGTCTTGTCATAGTCCAATCAAAATCGCGTAACGAACTAGACATCCGGTTCGCAAACGGCATAGATTTGACTCATGGCAACTGAACACATTTTTCCGTTGCATTTCTTTCCATCTGCCGACCGTATCTGTGGAAGGTCCGGGGTTCGATCACCGGCCGGGTCATACCAAAAGACGTTAAAAAGATGGCACTAGTTACCCTGTCTGGCACAATAATCTTGGACGGGACGTTAAACCCCATTTCACCATCTGCCATGGGTGATACATGATTCGTTTCTCGTTTGACCTAAGTTCCCCCTCTGCAATACAATATTATTCATGACTCTTGATTCTGGGATGTTATCAACGAGTTCTTGGAATGCGCATGGGCGGTTTTAATGATTGATCTCGGCGCATCCGAGCCTTAGATTACATATTGAAAACATGATGGAAAACGAGAAAACATTACCAGCTGTGCATTATATATTCAAACGGAACCTCGGATACAGCTCTTAGGAATAGGAGTGCAGTTGTGACATTGTAACACACAAGTTTTATGTGAAAGTAAATAATTCGCGAAGCGCATGGTAGTTGTCTTGAAATTGTTGAAACATATCCCCAAATGAGTTCGTTATAATATGACGGGGGCACAGGTGGCCCAGTCGTCTGAGGCGCCGCGATTCGTTGTGCAGAGTTGCGTCCCCTGGGCACGCCAGAAATCTATAATTGCTTCGAATCCCGGTTCGCCCCGATTATGTTTCTAGGTTTGTCAGCACCATACCCGTGCTCGTAGGTTTCACCGAAGTGGTAAACGTCTAAGACCTGCATCACTTCGGGCTTTCCTCCCACATTAAGCTGACACGGCGTGATATAACTGGAATACTGTTAAAAGCGGCGTTAAACCCACTCATTCGCTATAATGTGACAATAATGTCTTGTATGATTGGTTGTGCTACAGGTATGACAGGCATATTTACCATTCTCGCGAACACCTGGTGTCATCACTGATTTTCAGTGATCCATTCATAAAGCCTTTTGCGCCCAATGGAATCTTTTCGGTGGGTAATCGCGACTGGTAATTCTCTGCTTTGACGTTATATATTTTTATCATTTAATCATGAAATGTGTTAAATGTGAGTAATAATAACTATAATAATAAATATTACTAACTCAACCTTGTTGTGATCATTTCTGTACCAACTCATATATTTAAATATTCATGCAAATTTTCTACTGTACTTGTTATAATAACCTCAGCATTCTACACATGTGGTGAAACGCGAAATATTAATAAACATCCATTTCGAAACACACTGCATCAATTATAATAGGCACGAGACTCCTAATACATCCACCGCTGATGCAGGTGACAATATGTCGCCGCGAGACTGTTGACGGACGTGAAGGTGTGGACAACGGCGGCCTCTGGGTCCACGCGGACATGACGGTCGGTATGTAACACATTTCCTACTATATTTACTCCTGCTATTAACGCTATTATGAAATATTCATTGTCTCAGCTAATACTGCACCGACCAATAACGTCAAACCCGGCTGTTCAATAACAACACGGAATATCAGATATTAGGATCACTTTAGGTAGGTTCTTTATTCATATGTATTGTAGGCCATTGGCCCACGGAAAATGTTCAGTGGAAGGTCTAGGATCATATCTATTTATTTAACAAAGGTTGTTAAGATACATGGCTTTAACAATAAACAAAGACTTTGTACAGATGACATTAAAATGTTTTGCCTTGTTTGAAATTCACTTTTTCTTGGTATAGATTCTGCCCTCAGAATCTGGTAACATTTGCATATTGGAATAAAATGGTACCCATCTTCATCATAATTGTATTAACATGCTTTGCAAACTCGCTCCACTCTAGGTTCCATTTTGTGTCTACCAGATTCGATCCGAAGATGGTGGGAACTACACCATAATCTTGCCAGAGCATGTCTAAATTTCTCATGTGTTAACATTGTAATATATGCTTCCAGGCAAAACGTTTGCTTAATATACAAAGAATATTTATATGATTTTGATTTCGGTGTTGCATGCCAATCTTGTTTATATGAATATATTAATCTACATATTACTTCATTTATAAACATGGGGATATTCGTAATACGTTGGTGCTGCCACACAAGGCCAAAACATGTTAACTGAATAATACTAATTTTTGAAGCACAGTTAATTGACCATTTTTGAGCGACTGAAATGCATATCATAACATTTTTTTACATGTCGTTGGTCGGGCATTGTCAAAATAATTAAACAATATTTAACAGCTCTTTGATACTCATACGTGTACACTGGATAACGTCGACATACACATCTCACAACATGATTTGAATTTCGAAAATGTTAACAAGAAATCAAATGTACGCTCTCAATTTCATTACAAATGTCAGGACTTAGCCCCCATATTTCTGACCCTTATGACATCATAGAAGTGATTCTGGTATCAAATATTTTAAACAAAAGATTAAAAGATCACTGAAATACTCATTGCCGTTCGTGAACCTTTTACCATTTTACTTCTTGAGATTGAAAAAAATGAAAGTCGAATTAATTTAACAATTTAAAATGTAAAAATTATTTTATTTCAAATTTTACCATTTTTGTTTTAATCTAAGAATTTAATCGATAAGGTGGATGAGATAAGACGAGATTTTACTGTAACTTAAGTAATTCTCATTTATTCGATGATAGACTGAGCCGGGTCTTATTTGGTTGTTTGAAGGGTTGTATTCATTTATCACATATCTCACGTGCTATTCTGATATATTTCATAGCAATGAGGGACCAATTGTCCATTTTTAAAAACACAAAACTCATCTTTCTGATGTGTATCTGTCTGTTTAACATAGTCAGCTACAAATGTTCATTCCGGTAAAATCAGGTAAGAGAGAGAACTAACGGTACATTTATCCGTGTGGTATGTTGTATTAGGGCGTGTAACAATTAGGACGTATGACAAATCGGAGGATACCGTTTGCAGAGTCGTTTTAAGCCGTCAACATTAATCGATGTATTATCGCAATGTGACGTCGTTGATATAATAAAGTGAATATGGTTTTACGCCGCTTTTAGCAATATTACAGCAATATCATGGCGCGGGGCACCAGAAATGGGCTTCACACATTGTACCCATGTCGGGAATCGAGCCCGGATCTTTGGCGTGACGATGATATAATAGAATCACTTGAGCAATGTCTCAATGTGGATAACATTCATTTGTCTCAAATTTAGAGGGTGGTAACAAGAATAGTATGCAAGTTGTCTTTCAACTTTGAATGAACTTGGTAATTCTTAGTGTCTCGTCATTTTATTAATTTATATGAGTTTGACTATTATACTCCCCGTGAGTTTCAAGTAAGCAGTCAACGCTCATGACCTGCGTCACTTCCGTGTTCTCTTACATTAAGCTGTGAAATGAAATAATATTCATCGCAACGTTACTTTGATTACATCAATTTCACGAACATCATTGCTTTGATTTGTTCTGAACTAAATAATCATGTGTGTTTACCTTATGATTATTATGATTATTAAATGTTTCTTTAATTACAGCAATGCGATTACACTTGATATAACAAGTCTTCAAGGATTTATTGTTTGTTTCTTGTTTAACGCCTCAAAAGTCCAGCTATATGACGGCGGTCTGTAAATAATCGAGTCTGGACCAGACAATCCAGTGAATGACATCATGAGCATCGATTAGCGCAATTGGGATACGATGACATGCATCAAGCAAGTCAGCGAGCCTGGCCATCCGATCCCATTAGTCGCCTCTTACGACAAGCATAGTCGCCTTTTACGGCAAGCATTGGTTGCTGAAGACCGTTTCTCCTTCGGATCTTCTCGGGTATTAAGCAATTGGGACCGATTACGTGCATCAACCAAGTCAGCGACCCTGACCACCCGATCCCGTTAGTCGCCTCTTACGACAAGCATAGTCGCCTCTTACGACAAGCATAGTCGCCTTTTACGGCAAGCATGGTTGCTGAAGACCGATTCTCCTTCGGATCTTCTCGGGTATTAAGCAATTGGGACTGATAACGTGCATCAACCAAGTCAGCGACCCTGACCACCCGATCCCGTTAGTGGCCTCTTACGACAAGCATAGTCGCCTTTTACGACAACCGTGTCAAGGATTTATTGCCGTAACTGGGGACGTCTGTGTATAACCAATAACCCATAACCCATTTGATAACGCAAAACAACGTTGGATATGTCTTAACACTCTTACCCGGGGTCTAATCTTTACATCAATGTAACGTTAAATTATGTATATTCGTTTCAGGAGCACCAACCCTATCGAACCCTTCATCGTTTATTCATGTTATTTGAGAATTTTATATGAATCAAATCGTTATATATTCCGAGCTAGCTGCAATGATTAGAATGACCGTGTTAAGTTTCTCGCGAGATGTCATCGCTGTGCGAGATTTTCCAGAGGTGTTGCCGACATAGCGGTGGTGCTGTGAAATCTAGCTCCACTTTTTTGGAGATCGTGAGAAAGCAATCTAAAACATATTAAACATTTACAATCGTGAGAGGAAGCCAACCTCCAGTGTGTTTTTTTTTCAATAAAAAAGAAACTTTAAGACCGATGACAACACACCTCCTGTGTATCATTAGACACCTCCCTGGTGATTCTCTACGAGCAAGAGCGGCGGGCGACTTTACTCGCCTGATTAGGGTTGCATAACCAAGACTAATATACCCTTTTCGCAGATATATATTCATTTATAAGCAGCCCAGATCTTTCCAAACTTTACGAATACATATATATTCTAAGTTTTACAAGCTCTCGCTTAATAATTATATAATCTCCAAAGATAACTTAAAAATATAATTCTAATATAATTTCTTATGGCCATTATTCGTAATTCAGAGTTAAATCCCTTTACTCCAAGGATCCGTTGGATTTACGTTATATAGCCATTGTCTGTCATTCGTATTCGTGCTTGTCAGCTCTATACCAGTGCATGTGGGAATTACCAAGTCTTTGTGATCTACATGGCATCTGACCCGTGAAGATCCGGGGTAGAATAGGTCTCCAGCAATCCATGCTTGTCATAAAAGGCGACTATGCTTGTAAGAGGCGACTAACGGGATCGGATGGTCAGGATGCTGGTTTGATGCATGTCATCGTATCCCTATTACTCATCACGTCAGTCACTGGATTGTCTGGTTCAGGTTCGATTATTTACACACCGCCGCCATAGGGCTGTAATATTGCTGAGTGCGGTGTTAAACAACAAACAAAGAAGGTATCTAGTCACTCTGTCGAATCCCGGTTCATCCTTGTTACGTGTGATGCTCGTCAGCTCTATTCCCTTGCTCATGGGATTCATCAAAATGCTCCGAGCCGTATATCACTATGTGTTTTCCTCCAACCTCCAACTTACACGCCGCCATATAGGGGCTTGTGACTAAAAAATAGCAGCTACAAGATATATGGTCACATGTTGAATCGATGGCACCTGTCAACCCGCCAATCGTCATTATTTCAACATAAACGTGATGGCATAATGGGTTTACGTACTTTTATTCGTCTCAATAAGTCCTTTGCCGTGCCCCGTCCGCCATAGACGACCTTGGCCTTAACATAGCCCGCACTGAAAAAAAGCCAGCGATCTGATTGGCTATAAAGAAAATATTTTTTGCCTCTACATCGTCTGGTAAATGAATGGGGCGACGATTTTCAGTGCGGGGTATGTTAAGGTCAAGGTCGTCTATGGCGGATGCCGCCATATAACCGAGATACTGTTCAAAGTGCATAAAACCAAACTCACTAACTGACTGACTCTACACAAACATCACACCATATCAAAATAATTTCCATACACGCATGTTGAAAATGCAGAGAGCCTTTCTTTCGGAGAGTCATTATTCGACAGTCAAGCTGTGTTAAGACGACGGTAATGAAATATAACAAGCCAACGCTTCATTGTAATATTTGTGTGATACAAAATTCATGGGTTCTTTATCGCTGTCTCCCTTGGCTTTGCTATTGAGACGGTTATCCATGAGTGAGTGAGTGAGTGAGTGAGTTGGCGGGCGGGCGGGTGATTGATTGATTGAGTGAGTGAGTGAGTGAGTGAGTGAGTGAGTGAGTGAGTGAGTGAGTGGGTGGGTGGGTGTGTGGGTGGTTGAGTGAGTGAGTGAGTGAGTGAGTGAGTGAGTGAGTGAGTGGCCCAGCTTTTATCAATATTCCACGCGTCAAGATGGTGACACCAGCATTTGGTGTCATAATCTCTAACAGTATCGGCAATCGAACCGGTTTAACCACTAGACTACCACAAGCGAAGACCCGAAAAACTATTACTTAACTATTTGCGGATGATAGAGTGAATTAAAGTTACGGAATTAATAATCATGCCACAAATACATCAAAGTTGTAACAGTGTGGGGAATCGAACCTGGGACTTCATCGTGACGAGACAACACCTCAACCACTATGCCATCCCAACTCCTTAAATCGACATAAGGCAAGCGTATCAGCAGAGACACGAGATGTGTGGAAAACTGCGCCAATGCATTAATAGCACTTTGTGACAGAAAATTGAGACAAATCGCATTCTCAGTAGGGTGGGTGGGGGAGGGGGTAGGGGTTAATGGGGGAGGGGGTAGAAGAGTGATTGAGACTTTGCATTCCTGTCAGATTTATAGGACACTAGTTCAAGTGCAGTACCTTAATTACACGAATTACAATACTATTTCGTGTAATTCGGCTGAATCATGTGTCGCGTGATGGTGATTTATTACATTAAACCTTTATTTATTTCGCCTCACGTGCACTTAAAGGTGTGATAATCGATTTTGCATTTGCCAGATTAACTTAAACAATCGTTATATGACGTCAAAATCTTCCTAAATGCCTTACTCGAAATAGGACGTGTACCAATGCCTTCAGCTAAGTGTCAGACATCTGTCTAGTATTAAGACATAGCCGAAGATTTAGTTTTTAGGATGGCGACACGAGACTTTGTCATAGGCAGGGTGGTTGCAGGTACTCGCTCACCAATCCTGTTTGTGATTCGCTACCCTTGCTGGGGGAGGGGTTATTGGAAGAGGATTAAAACGTAAAATATATCTTCCAAAACGTCAATTTCAGGCATTTTTTTATCGTGGTAGTCTAAAGATTTTAACACTATCAATCATTAATATAGTCCAATACAAGATTACCTAGATTTCCCAATAAGAAAATGCAATCGTTTTTGTTTTGTCGCCAGGGAAGTTGCTTTGTAGGTTACCGGGCAACAAAAAGTATGCTTGAAAATTGGATATGACCAAAAAATTATGAAAGTAATCAAAACGTTACTAGCCTGAATTCTGTTGCCGAAACACTGCAAATTCAAGGTTCCGTATCTAATACATCACCACCGAATAACTTTTTCTTGTTTGTTTCATTTTAGGCCACCGTCAAACTTTGGTGTATACATGTTTGTGCCTGGCAGCTTAGTTGTGACATAGAGAATCTCACCCGAGTGACTTTTGATATCAAATATATCAACACGAGTTGATAAAAGTGTGATAATAACTCCGACGCTTGCCGAGGATTTTTTCCACTTTTAACAACTAGTGTTGATATATTTCATATCAAAAGACATAGGGGTGAGATTTTATTTATCATCCATCTTTTTTTAAACCTTTTCAGTTTGTAGACAGTAATAAGCAGTGTCTTAAGTGTAAAAAGTACTGCTGACAGGTTCAGTAGCAGAGCCATTAGTGATGTCATTTGATTATGACGTCATGGTAACCAATGACGCCACAATGGTGTGCAAAGCATTGTGATTTAATTTCATTGCAGCTTGATCTCACCCAAGCGATATCTCCTGTGGGAGCCAGTTTTGGATGATAAATTATATTTGTCGATCAAGGTTGTAATGTAGAGTAAACCACTGAGTGAGTGAGTGAGTGAGTGAGTGAGAGTGGATAAACATACTGTGTTTTCAAAGTGGAGCTTGGTTACCTGTACATAGATTTAACCCCGCTAAACTGAATTTGGAACCGAACGCGTAGCGTGAGGTTTCAAATATCAAATTTAGCGCGATTAAATCATCAGGTTACCTAGCTCTACATTGAAAACACAGTATGACAATCCAGTGATTGACATCATGAGCATCGATCCACACAATTAGGATACGCTGACATGCATCAAACCAAGTCAGCGACCACTCGATCCCGTCAGTCGCCTGTTACGGAAAGCGTTGGTTGCTGAAGACCTATTCTACCCCAGATCTTCACGTGTCTCTAATTATGTAGATATTACCATATACAGCTGACAATAGTAAACATCAGTATTAAAAGTATTTATTTATCTAAAAATATGCATACGTACAGAGTAGTTATTTATCAAGCAATATAAAACTTTAATACTTATCAAAACAGGGGTGGTCGGGTAGCCTAGTTGTTAAAGCGTTCGCTCGTCACGCCGAACACCCGGGTTCGATTCCCGACATGGGTACAATGTGTGAAGCCAATTTCTGGTGTCCCCCCGCCGTGATATTGCTGGAATATTGCTAAAAGTGGCGTTAAACCATACTCACTCACTCACTCACGTACTGATTGAAAACTGATTTTGATGTCTGTTCAGGGATGAGGATGTCAATGCCTGTTATTTCAATCAATACAGAGAGGAGTAACGTCAACGTCGGAACGTCGTTACTGACGGACCAGACAATCATGTCGAACTACAAGAAGCCAGATATAGTTTCAAAAGTTACGACAGCTTGTTATATATGATTTGTTGATATGGTATAAGAATGTGTACAAATTGGAAACTATTGCTATCAATCAATGGGTATGTTTACAGCCAAACATCAAGAAAAAAGAAGAAGATTGGTTTCATTAGTGAGTGAGTTGGTGAGTGAGTTGGTGAGTGAATAAGTCAGTTTTGACACAGCTTTGAAGAGAATTCCAGTTATATCAAGTCATGTCTGCTTAATGTGGGAGGAAAGCCCTAAGTGATACAGGTGCACCCACGAGGATGGGTGTGGTGGTGTCAAATCTAGAAACATAATCGGGGCGAACCGAGATCCGAACCCACTATCATAGGTTTCAGACGTGCCCAAGGGACGCAACTCTGCACAGCGAATTGCGGCGCCTTAGACGATGTTAAGTTTAATTCACATTTCCTAACCACTACAATCTCAATAAACAATTGTACAACAACGAAATGCATTGCTGGTTGTCAGTTTGGGTTACATCAAAAAGTGAAACTAATGAAAAATAACTTTCAAAATGCGAAACCGGAACCGAAATGTAATTAAAATAAAATATAACTTAATTTAAATTTTAAAAAATTAGAAATGTAAAAATAATAAAATTAAGATAGGGCCGATTTTTAGGGTCAGTGATGAGAAACAAGAAATGTTTTTTAGCCTTACATGTACTTTTAGAAGAAGAAATATAAAGAGAAACACAGGTTTTTCCACAGACTGAGGATTATTTTCAATTTCAGGACGTATCTTTACGTCGAGAGGTTCCGAGTACCTGACTCACATGTGAGTCACTTGTGGATGACAGGTGCTTTACGAGTTGCACGTGTTCAAACGAATGTACCTTCCAAGCCAATCTTCAAATGAGCGGCTACTTCCTGCAAAGTTCATCATGTTCTTAACAGTCTTCGTTTCCAATTACCGTTGCTACACAGAGTATTCTTTTCAATGAATCAATATTTCGCTGCTGTCCCACCTGTTCGTTTACCTGTGCATATTTGTTCGTCCTTCTATCCATCCAACTGAATACGTTATTTGTAATTAATATGTAACATAATTTTCTCTAAGTTATTAAATAAAAAGAAAAAGATGTTTTGTAGAATCTAATCGACCAGAGGCCGGTTCCACAGAGGGATCTTAGGGCTACGACTTTCATAGTGAGTGAGTTGTGTTTAATGCGACTTTAAAAGGTATTCCAGTTATATCACGGCGTGTCAGCTTAATGTGGGAGGAAAGCCCGAAGTGATGGAGGCCTCAGACGTTTACTTCGGTGAAACCCACGAGCACGGGTATGGTGCTGACAAACCTAGAAACATAATCGGGTCGAACCAGGATTCGAACCCACAATCATAGGTTTCTGATGTGCCCAAGAGGCGAAACTTTCATTCTTTAATATCTTAGCGCTAAACTAAACTGTGCAGGTGGACCCTGAACTGAGGCGTCGCGGTCTAATGAGGCGCTATTAACTTTACAGAGTGTCCCTGAGCTCTCAGTGTCATGGGTTCGAATCTCATTTTTGCGTTATGATGTTTGGTTACTAATTGGGCATCCCTGTAGTATTAAGTTGCACACTAGCTAAAATACTAATTTTCAAAGCGGCGTCAAGGGGGTGAGTGAGTAAGTATTGTTTTGTGCCGCAATATATTTTAGCAATATTCCAGCAATACCACGGCGGGGGACACCAGAAATGGGATTCACACATTGTACCTATCTGGGGAATCGAACCCGTGTCTTCGGTGTGACGAGCGAAAACTATAACCACTAGGCTACCCGACCATATAAGTGAGCGACAGGGACGTAAGACATGGGACTCTTCATACTCATTTGGGGAATCGAACCCGGTTCTTCGACCAAATCATCACACATTCATCAGAACTGAAGGATCCTTATCGACACGGTATCTCACAGGAAACAGGGTCAGAGAAGACATGAAAGAAACACGTTCAAATGTCCACACTCAGGAACTCGTGGCAATATCTGTTGCCAGTCGTTAACGCATCGGATACAAATGAAGGTGATGGAATGGGTGGCTCAGTCTGATTGGTTGGTTTGTTGTTTTACGCCGCACTCAGCAATATTCCAGCTATATGACGGCGGTCTGTAAATGACCGAGTCTGGACCAGACAGTCCAGTGATTAATATCATGAGCACTGATCCACGTATTTGGGATCGATGACATGTTTCAACCAAGTTAGGGAGCCTGACCATCCGATCCCGTTAGTCGCCTCTTACGACAAGCATAGTCGCCTTTTACGGCGAGCATGGGTTGCTGAAGACCAATTCTACCCCGGATCTTCACGGGTCGGCTCATTCTGAAACGAGCCTGCATTTTATGATCGTTGGTTCGCGTGCACGTGGTTTTACCAAAATTTAAAAGTCAAAGACAACCGCATCAAGCCGACACGCCGTGATATGGCGTTAAACAAAATTCTCTCTCTTACAACTGAATGAAGGTCAAGGTGACCCTATAACTGACCCTTAATGACCATGATTTAATGTTTTGATTATACGAGGGTTGGTCAAAAAGTTCAAAGCCTGACTAACTTTCAACTATGGACCATATCAAAGTCACCCAGTCAATGTAGTACATTGTTTGAGTAGTTCATTGCAAGTGTATTTCGTCTGTTGAGGTCGTTTGTATATTAGTGACGGCCAGTTGAACGTAATAGGGGCCCAAATGGACACAGAAATGGAAAAGAACCGAGCAGTCATCAAATGTTTGACTTTAGAGAAAGCACTTCCCAAGACATTCATGGCCGCATGTCCCAAGTGTATGGGTATAAGTGCCCTAGCTATTCCACTGATAAACGTTGGGCAGCTATGTTTAAGGCTGGGAGAACACGCCTTAATGAAAACCCTAGGCCTGGACGTCCCTCAGCTTCCATCAATGAAGATTCAACCAAGGCGATAGAAAAAAACCTTATTCTGTCAGACAGACGTATTACCATTGCCAAACTTGAGGAAGACACAGGTCTAAGACATGGATCCACTGAATCTATTTTTCATGAACATTTACAGATGAAAAAGATATCTGCTTTTTGGGTGCCAAAGTTTCTAAATTCTGATCTTTATGAAAAAATTTCTGGCATTGCCCGAGAAAATTTTGAGCTAACTGAGAAGGACTTCGTCAAATTAAAAAAAGAGATTAGTAACGCGTGATGAGAGAGTGAGTGAGTTGAGTTTAACGCCGCTTTTAACGGTATTCCAGCTATATCACGGAGTGTCAGCTTAATGTGGGAGGAAAGTCCGAAGTGATGTAGATCTCAGAAACGGGTGATGAAAAATATGGGTCTACCACTATGACCCCGAGTCAAAACGTCAATCCATGGAATGGCACCATTCCTCTTCTCCGGCGCCAAAGAAATTAAAGTTTAGCGAAGAAAGTTATGGCCACTGTATTCTTGGATGCAAAGGATGTGATCCTTGTTGATTACGAAGAAAGTCAAAATATGATTACCGGTGCCTTCTATGCTGACTTGCGTCATCGCCTGAGAGATTCTATCAAAGAAAAGCGTCGAGAAATGTGGACTGGTGGAGTTCTATTACTTCATGACAACGCCTCTCCTCATACATCACGACTTACAAAGACACTGTCTGACAAAGTGGATTCGAAGAGCTTCCTCACCCTCCATACTTGCCAAACCTGGCACCAAGTGACTTCCCCCTGTTAACTAAACTGAAAGAACACCTTTTTTTCCAGGGTGGCTTCAGAAAATTTCTTCCTGACTGGAATTGAAAATCTTCAATATCGATATGAGAAGTGTATTGAAAAGCACGGAGATTATGTTGAAAAAGAAAATTAAAAACACTTTCACAATTGTTGGTTTTGTTTGTTGGGCTTAGAACTTTTTGACCAACCCTCGTAGTTCCCATGAGCTGCTTGTAATCAAAGTTGACAGCTCTTGGTCTGTAATGCGTTCACGAATTAAAGCTTGTCTCCCTAGAATCCTTCGAGGTAAGACGCCAAATATAATCACTGTTATTGTTACCTGTGAAGATCCGCCTTAGAATTGATCTTCAGCAACCCATGCTTGTCGTAGGAGGCGACTAATGGGATCGTGCTGTAAGGCTCGCTGACTGGATTGATGCTCATGATGTTAATCACTGTATTGTCTGTTCCAGACTTGATTATTTACAGACCGCCACCCTACATAGTGCGGCGTTAAACGACGAATAAACAAACAAATATTTAAACACAGTTATTACTCTTCGGCTTGTTAATTCACGTAAAACTCGTACAAAAAACATATATCCATAGATACAATGACATAAGCCTGTGGTTAAGATTTGGCACTATCTAGTAACTGAGATGCTATAATTAAAATATGATATTTTTATTCAGAGGAAACGAGAAACACAATTACTAGCTGTGAAGGTAATCATGACAACGACGCACTTCTCAGCAACAGAACCAACAAATTCATCATCTCTTTTCGATAAAAAACATAAAGATTAAAGAAACAAACTGTTTTAACGCCAGGAAGAGCTGGCCCTTCAGCGTTTCATCCAAACAGCTGATGATGCGGAGCTACACTTGAAATGTAAAGATGAGGAATGAGAGATCTTGTCATCGGAGAAAACCCTGAAGACAAGTACTTAACACATCTGCTGTCGTTTTTAAGTGAAACCAATTAGTTTCCAGCAAAATGGATTTATGCACAACATGAATGCTTCTCTGTGGCCACTCTGTCAGACACGTTTTTTTCTGAGACCCACGAATGACCACATCCACAATGTGCATGCTTCAGTGGCCGCTCTGTCAGACACGGTTGTGTTGAGACTCACAAATCTCTTCATGAACCACAACATGCATGCTTCTGTGGCAACTCTGTCAGACACGGTTGTGTTGAGACTCACAAATCGCTTCATGAACCACAACATACATGCTTCTGTGGCCACTCTGTCAGACACGGTTGTGTTGAGACTCACAAATCGCTTCATGAACCACAACATGCATGCTTCTTTGGCCACTCTGTCAGACACGGTTGTGTTGAGACCCACAAATGACTTCATGCACAAACATGCATGCTTCGCGGTGGCCACTCGCTTTTGATGAGACTCACAAATGACTACATACTCAACATGCATGCTTCTCTGTGGACACTCTGTCAGACACGGTTGTGTTGAGACTCACAAAACGCTTCATGAACCACAACATGCATGCTTCTTTGGCCACTCTGTCAGACACGGTTGTGTTGAGACTCACAAATCGCTTCATGAACCACAACACGATTGTTCTGAGACCCACAAATGACAACATCCACAATGTGCATAATTCTCTGTGGCCAATCTTTCAGACATCCTTTTGTTGAGACGCTCATCTTTCTTCACTCACAACATGCGTGCTTCTGTGGCCACTCTGTCAGACAAGCATGTATTTAGAGACGCCCAATATGACTTCATGCACAAACATGCTGCTTCGCGGTGGCCACTCGCTATTGATGAGACTCACAAATGACTACATTCTCAACATGCGTGATTCTCTTTGCCCACTCTGTCAGACAAGCTTATGTTGAGGCGCACAAATGTACAACCAGCTTTGAAGTCTGTATACAACTTGTAGACTTTAGATTGTATCTTTATGTACGATATGTATCCAGAACTTAAAGAGCATGTGTATACATAAATCTGCCTTCATGTTCGCCGTGTGGAGTGGAAACGGAAATTGCGTCGTGTCAATAAATTTCTTTGTGAAAATTAGACTCCAATAAGAGAAAGAATATTCAGTGAAGCACTTCGGAGACATAATCATATTAGTTCATGTTTGTGACTTGTGTGAAGGCAATTCCGGCCCTTATCGAGCAGTGAAATGACTTCATTTCCCATGAGAATGGAAGTTAAATGTGGTTTATATTCACAGGCAACTGACATGTGCTTGAGACTGTCAGAAGTGCACATACACAATAGAATTGAAGAAGGGGAACTATCTCCGGAGTTGTAGAAACTATTTTGTGTTGGATATGAAGAGAAAGACTTGTTCAACATGCTTTGATAATAGTACGTTACATCGTACAGCGATGCTAGCATATTGAAGACAAATTGCTATTATATGTAACTTTGATGTATTGCTGACATGTTTTTTTTTAATTCCGTAATTTGAGGTGAGGTGAGGTGAGGTGAGGTGAGGTGAAATGAGGTATTAGGTCGCGTTTAAGATTATTGCACTTGTATAGCGACGTGCGTGTGTGTGTGTGTGTGTGTGTGTGTGTGTGTGTGTGTGTGTGTGTGTGTGTGTGTGTGTGTGTGTGTGTGTGTGTGTGTGTGTGTGTGTGTGTGTGTGTGTGTGCGTGTGTGTGTGCGCTTGTACCAGTCCGGACTAATGAGATACCATGCCGCAGTTTAACATGAATACCCCACTCAGACACAGCATACTGCCTCCCAGCCGACCAGTCCTTGTTTAGCCTTTAATGGCGAGCGCTAAGAGTAAGTGCCATATCTTAACGTCTTTTGGTGTGACGCGTCCGGGGATCGAACCCCCGACCTTCAGATTCAGATGCTCTACCACTAGACCACGGAGCCAGCCGTAAGTTGTTCCCGTCACTACATGGCTGAATCAACGACGATGCGACGTGACACTATAACTCACTCACTCCCCTCTCACAACTCTCACTCACTCACTCACTCACTCACCCTGTCTCACTCACTCACCTTGTGTTACTCAGAGTCAATTTCTTATCAGCAATCACCGCACAGCGTTTTACTTTCTGAGCTCCAATAGCCAAACCAAGATTTAATATCTTATCAGCAATCACCGCACAGCGTATTACTTTCTGAGCTCCAATAGCCAAACCAAGATTTAATATCTTATCAGCAATCACCGCACATCGTTTTTCTTTCTGCTCTCTAAAAGACAAACCAAGATTTAATATCTTATCAGCAATCACTCGACAGCGTTTTATTTTCTGAACTCCAATAGACAAACCAAGATTTAAAATCTTATCAGCAATCACCGCTCAGCGTTTTTCTTTCTGAGCTCCAATAGCAAAACCAAGATTTAATATCTTATCAGCAATCACCGCTCAGCGTTTTTCTTTCTGAGCTCCAATAGCCAAACCAAGATTTAATATCTTATCAGCAATCACCGCACAGCGTTTTTCTTTCTGAGCTCCAAAAGACAAACCAAGATTTAATATCTTATCAGCAATCACCGCACAGCGTTTTTCTTTCTGCGCTCCAAAAGACAAACCAAGATTTAATATCTTATCAGCAATCACCGCACAGCGTTTTACTTTCTGCGCTCCAATAGCCAAACCAAGAGTTAATATCTTATCAGCAATCACCGCACAGCGTTTTACTTTCTGAGCGCCAACAGCCAAACCAAGATTTAATATCTTATCAGCAATCACCGCACAGCGTTTTAGTTTCTGAGCTCCAAAAGCCAAACAAAGATTTAATATCTTATCATCAATCACCGCACAGCGTTTTACTTTCTGAGCTCCAATAGCCAAACAAAGATACAAATTCCTATTAACAATCACTGCACAGCGTATTACTTTCTCATCAATATCTTATGACCGGCAGTTGTAATTCGTATAATGTATGCACTGTTTAACGTTCTTTTAAGCCTGAATGACGCAACTTTTTAACTGTCTTGTGATCATTTAGCACGCATCTTTAAATGAGTTTCTAATCAACAATAACCACGCAGTTTTATGGAATCTATTTCGGCTATTTATCGACACTGATCATTCTCTTACGTTGACGTAAGAGGCGACTAACGGGATCGGGTGGTCAGGCTCGCTGACTTGGTTGATGCATGTCATCGATCCCAATTACGTAGATCGATGCAAATGATATTAATCACTGGATTGTCTGGTCCAGACTCGATTATTTACGGACCGCCGTCGTGTAGCTGTAATATTACTGAGTGTGGCGTACAGGTTCTACTACACCAAATCAGTACCAGTTTGGAGAGTGCGGTTTTCGTAGGGAGCCTTCAGTGCAGATCGAGAGATATCTGCAGGCTGTGATTGGAGGATATTCTGTAAGATTTTTATGTCTTTCAAATGTACATCCATCCAGTTATTAAAACTGACAATGTTTTTCTATATCTAGTACTGTCTTTTTCAACATGATGACTTATGCTGAATGTGACCACAGCTATTTTCAAGTAGGTGACATTTGGTGCGAAACTGGGGGTGGTGTGTTTAGCTTCCGGTACTCGGAAAAGGAGCTAGCTAAGCTAGCCATTTTTAATTTTTTTATTGCTGCTCTAAGATCAAACTGTGCACACACGTACAGGTAATAGCTGTTGAATGCTTAGTTATTTTTAAAAAAATCATAACGTTACTATAGAAGTCTATGGGAAAACATTTGGTTGTGTGTAACCTTAAACAACAAAGCAACCAACCAACCAAAACCAAATCTGACGTTGACCTTTGATATCTACTTGAACTCGGTTGATGTTTCTGCTGGTCCCCGATCCTCGTCGTAAGCTCAGTAACACTTTGTTATGCTTGGTAATATTCAAAATATGTGTTTGAGCCTGGAAATTAAAACTGCCCCTTCTGCAAAAAAAATATATCTCTAAACGTTTTATTGCCTATAAGCATCATGATCTCTGTGCTTATACACATCAGATGTAATCCAAACTTAACATTTTGTTTTTGGTTTAAACAAATCAGTAAATATGCTATCTGTATCTTGATTTCCTAGTTCATCACTTGATTGTCTGGTTTGTTTTCAGACCGTCGACGCGTCGTAGGAGTACTGCTGTGCGGTCTCAGGCAACAAACAAACACTCAAGGACACGGACGGCCCAGTAGTCTAAGGCGCCGCGATTCGCTGTGCAGAGTTGCGTCCCTTGGGCACGCCAGAAACCTGGGTTCGAATCCCAGTTCGCCCCGATAATGTTTCTAGGTTTGTCAGCACCATACCTGTGCTCGTGTTTTTCACCGAAGTGGTAAACGTCTAAGACCTGCATCACTTCGGGCTTTCCTCCCACATTAAGCTGACACGCCGTGATATAACTGGAATACTGTTAAAAACGGCGTTAAACCCAACTCACTCACTCACTCCTCTGACACTCAGTAACTAGATTGAAGTGCAGGCGTAATTAACGGTACAACTTCCCAATCATGTTACTTAAGGCCATGAAAAAAACATGTTCCGGGAAAAACGCATCGACTCTTCGCTTTGGAATGTTGAACGTCTTCTTACTTAATGCATGGGCCTCTTATAAATATAACTACATTACGGAGATTAAGTCCCCATAACAAACAGTACAGAGGATCAATACATATTTTTTCGAGCCAACCAATGTCTTTAAAACAAATGCTTTAAACCCCTCTTTTTGTTTGAAATAAATGAGAGTATGAAACCTTATTAGAAACTGCCTAACACTTCAAGTCTTTAAAAGGCATTAGAACTGATACACATAAGAAAGAGAATTTATGGTTGTCAAATTCTTGTTTGAAAAACACAACGTTTCGGAGTATATGCTTACTCCTTCATCAGGTGAAAATTTGCCATGTGTCAGAGAGCATGTATATATAAATGTACATGCAAGAACAACAAAAGTAATAAGATAACGCTTGTATCAAGAATCAAGAATCAAGAATTAAGAATTTTTATTGTACAAGACACCCTTGTAGGGCAGGGTACAAACTATCTACATATAGGAATAAATATAACTCTAGACATGAGAGGTAGATGTACATTATATATGGAGATATTACATATTATCTTCATTCATGATGTATAAACATTTATATACATGTATATCAGGAGGTGGCTGGCAGCGTACACTTTAATAATATAGATACTGTATTGATAGGACACAATAGTTGTAGTTAACGATTAAGGTATTTCTGATGAAATGTGCGCGTTAAGAAGAGCCCGACAATCTGGCAAATGTAGAACCAACAGATACCATCTATTATATGGTCTCTGGTACCAATAAGGAACAATTGCAATGTATATCACTGTAAAGCTGCATGATACCTCGTTTAACCAGACCACATGGCGTGTAAGGGGCAGGTACGAAACTTCCATTGGTGCTTCATGGCATTTTTGTGATGTCTATATATCACATTACGGGTTAGAATAACCGTGAGAGTTTGGAATTCTGCCTTGGAACGTCAGTGTCCCGCTGTTCAGCAAGTCGACCGTGATCGCCCACAGCATGCTAATGCTTGTTTCTTCCGAGGCCCACCTAAGCAGGGAGATAACCCTTTATTCGGGCTCCTGAATCAGCAGCAGCTCAGTAGGATATCAAGATACAATTATTTGTAAAAGAACGGTGAGAATATAATTTGAATGCAAAACTATTTTGATTTAGGTGTATTTTATAATTTTTGCTACGCTATCAGTGCAACCAGAATGTCCCAGATTATAGCTAAGTACATTATGCGATCATGCATGTGACACATATTACTCATAAACATGCATACAACATGTACCACCCACGTGCCTAATGGGCTAATGTCGTACAGATTATCTCATTCGGGCGTTCAGTATGTACGCAACAAGCCAGTCGGCAACCTTAAGCCAACCGTAATTCCCATGTTGTATATAAATAAGTGTATAAAGGGACCCTCGAGTCTCTTCAAAAGGGGAGAGGATGAAATGGGGGTGATTGTTTTATCATATGTATGCTTTGGGATCTGTAAGAGACACTATTAGCAACACATAAGAGTGGTTAACGTCTCACCAAAAGAAATATAACAAGCTAACGTCTAAACTATCACTTACAAGAACAATGCATGTTTCAGATTTGACACAATGCATTACATAAAACAACTCATATAAATAGATATACATCCCTTAAAGGAACAGTCTGATATATGAGGGCCTGATATATTAGGAACGATCAATAAGTGTGACTAAATATATACATTTAAGGGAACGATCAATAAAAGTTTGAAACTATGTATCATAAGTGGGAACTATCAGTAAGAGTGACTACATTTGCATCACTTATAGGAACGATCAGTAAGAGTGACTAAATTTGTATCACTTATAGGAACGATCAGTAAGAGTGACTAAATTTGTATCACTTATAGGAACGATCAGTAAGAGTGACTAAATTTGTATCACTTATAGGAACGATCAGTAAGAGTGACTAAATTTGTATCACTTATAGGAACGATCAGTAAGAGTGACTAAATTTGTATCACTTATAGGAACAATCAGTAAGAGTGACTAAATTTGTATCACTTATAGGAACGATCAGTAAGAGTGACTAAATTTGTATCACTTATAGGAACGATCAGTAAGAGTGACTAAATTTGTATCACTTATAGGGTTGATCAGTAAGAGTGACTAAATTTGTATCACTTATAGGAACATACAATAAGAGTGACTGAATATGTATCCCTTATAGGAACGATCAGTAAGAGTGACTGAACATTATCACTTATGGGAACGATCAATTAGTGTGACTGAATATGTACACTTATAGGAACGATCAATAAGAATGACTATTAGTAAATGTGTATGTATCACTTATAGGAACGATCAGTAAGAATGACTAAATATGTATCACTTATAGGAACGATCAGTAAGAATGACTAAATATGTATCACTTATAGGAACGATCAGTAAGAGTGACTGAATATGTACACTTACAGAAACGGTCAATAAGAGTGACTAAATTTGTATCACTTATAGGAACGATCAGTAAGAGTGACTGAATATTATCACTTATGGGAACGATCAGTAAGAGTGACTGAATATGTACACTTAAGGGAACGATCAATAAGAATGACTATTAGTAAATGTGTATGTATCACTTATAGGAACGATCAGTAACGATTGACTAAATATGTATCACTTATAGGAACGATCATTAAGAGTGACTAAATATGTATAACTTAAGAGAACGATCAATAAGTGTGACTGAAGATGCATCACTTGAAGGAAATATTGATAAAAGTGACTAAATGTGTACACTTAAAGGAACTTCGACTATGCTTGTCGTAAGAGGCGACTAACAGGATCGGGTGGTCAGGCACGCTGACTTTGCTGATGCATGTCATCGTATCACAATTGCGTGGATAGATGCTCATGATATCAATCTCTGGATTGTCTGGTCCAGACTCAAGTATTTACAGACCACCATCATGTAGGTAGAATGCTGCTCAGTGCGGGGTAAAACAACAACAAACAAACTTAAAGGAACGATCAGTAAGTAAGAATGACTAAATATGTATACTAAAAGGAGCTATCAATTAGAGTGACTAGATATATGCTATTAAATGGCAGTGTAAGTTATTGTTAAACAGTGATTGCAACTGTATTAAATTGTTTCTGTTGAGATTCGGTAGAAGTTCTTTGCATTCTATATGGACAATGATTGGTTGTCAGGAGTGTAGTACTATTTAATGTAAGAAGTGGTGAGGAAGTTATTATAGTTAGATTCTCGATATATCTGTAAACTTCCGGAATAGCATGCATGGATGTTATAGAGACATGTGGAATATTTTGTGACGTTCTAGTGATACTTGACTAGTTTAGACTATATAAGTTGAGCGGGCTCATGCTTATCTCATCTCACATTTTAACTCACATTAAATCAAGACCAACTTTCGTGCTGGATTCCCAGCCTAAGCCTATATAAGAAACTTGACCATCTTGGCGAGATGACTATTATTCTTGTCATTGACATTTCCACTGTCCTCACATTTATATTGCCATTGAATATTGTACTGCCACTCTATTGTGTACTGCGGTTGTAATTGCTGTGTTATGTTTATTGATTTGTGAACCTAGTCAACTGAGTTAACATTGTTGATTGTGTGCCATTTGTTCGTCGTTTGTTCGTTTCACACACAGATTTCTGGATTAACATACTTTTTCAATTTGGGAATTGATACGTAACGGAATGAAGGGAA
This sequence comes from Haliotis cracherodii, assembly GCF_022045235.1. NCBI lineage: Eukaryota > Metazoa > Mollusca > Gastropoda > Lepetellida > Haliotidae > Haliotis > Haliotis cracherodii. The sequence continues at coordinate 6,843,218 of NW_027266276.1, read as the reverse complement.
TAATCCACAAGAGGCTACAATGTCTAATCAATAAGAGAAGATAAATGTCTCCAAAGTAACTATCCATTAATTTAACTAAACTGTCTGAAAATGAGCTGTCCATAAGGCTAAATTGACTGCGAACACGTGAACACAATATTAACTCTATATCTGAAAGGAACGATATAAAAGATTGACTATCATGAAAAGGAACACGACCAAAGACTGATAGCCCCTACAGGACGTATCCATATAAATTACCTTACATATTATGAGGGATGCAAGCGTATCTCTTCATCGTTTCCCATCAAATCCGAGTTACAAACGGACTTTTTACGACACTGCTTGGTGGCTAAAAGACATTTCTGTTGCTCACGAGACCATCATGATTATAGAGATTTATTGTGGCATCAGAATTTCTTCAGCACACACAACGTATCCACCGTTTTCTAGCAGTAAGGGGGCGGTCGGGTAGCCTAGTGGTGAAAGCGTTCGCTCGTCACGCCGAAGGCCCGGGTTCGATTCCCGACATGGGTGCAATGTGTGAAGCCCATTTCTGGTGTCAACCGCTGTGATATTGCTGGAATATTGCTAAAAGCGGCGTAAAACCAAACTCGCTCACTCACTCACCTAGCAGTAAGCTTGTGACGCTGAAAACCCTTGCTCGATTGTCCAAATGGGTGCAGACATAATGTCCCTGTCGCTGGTGGATATCGAGGAATACTCACCCACTCGCTCATTCTTTCCATCACAATATCTAGCGTCTCAGTCGGTGAATATCCACGAGTTCGATCATGATGATTTGGGAAGGCCATTCTTGTGATCCCCAAATATTGTGGGTTCGAATCCCGGTTTGTCTCGATTATGTTTCTAGGTTTGTCAGCACCATACCCATGCTCGTGGGTTTCACCAAAGTGGTAATAAGGTAGACCTGCATTACTTCAAAGCGGCTTTAAAGCAAACTCTCTTGCTCACAAAGATGTACATTATCAATAAAATGTTCTAAAAACGCCTAAAACGACAACTCACCCCACTCATGCACTGAGGACAATATATGTTCATTAGAGAAATGTAAATAGTTTTCGCCTATTATATTCGAAAGATTAAAAAATCAAATCCGAAAATTGTATTATTTCACTTTTAGCGAATGTCTCAGTGTAGGCAATGCTAATCGAAACCAGTAATGCAACCTGCCAATCAGATGTCTGAGCCAGTAGCCTGTTGAATTAGATGTCTTCTACACCAAACGGGCCTCTAGGCTGAGTTTGGCTCGTGCCCCTCAATCCATCCCGAGGAAGAGACGCTACAGAAAATATATTACACGGAAAAACACGGTCAACTCAAGGATAACGACTATGTTGCTATGTCATAATCAGTATTTACTGTACGCGTCTATGTGATTTCTTGCCCCCAATCAGATGTACCATTGATTGAAATGGTTCTTTTCAGTTCTACCTATTGAATTCACTGAACTGACTGCTCACGCTTGAGGTATTCCCTGGCGGTATTGGCCGATCAAGTAGCCCACTTTAGGTTCGTTTAGTTGATAAATGGGTCTGCCTGTTGAGGGTAGGACTGTTATACTATAGCCATTTGATATTAATTGAACAGTCACAATTCATTTAGACTCAGTGCCACTGATACCTAAGTGTTTCTGGGATTCGAGGAGTTCTAGCTATGATTGAAGGCATAAATGCCTAATTACGACGCAGGGGAAATGCTAATGGTTCATTGCTTGAGCTGAAGAATTGTGCAATATGAAATACCGTCTAAAGAAAGTTTACACTTGGGAATTAGATTTGTCCATAGGATAACAAACGTTACTACACTCAAAACAGTCACCGAAACACTGCAAAGCTTAAGGCCCATAGTACAACATTAATGTAGTAGTAGTACAATATAAAATCGATGCACATAAGACAAAAGATGTATGGAGTGCGTCCAGCCAGACATTGGCTTATGAGACACTATATACAATATGAACAAAATATATACATAATATATATAATGAGTGAGTGAGTGAGTGAGTGAGTGAGTGAGTATGGTTTTATGCCGCTTTTAGCAATATTCCAGCACTATCACGGCGGGGGACACCAGAAATGGGCTTCACACATTGTACCCATGTTGGGAATCGAACCCGGGTCTTTGGCGTGACGAGCCAACGCTTTAACCACTAGGCTACCCGACCGCCCCAATATATATATAATGTGAGAGGTGGGAAATTTAGCTACGAAATCAGAAGACTCACAGGAAACAGTAACAAACCCCTCGATTCAACAACGAAAGAAAAAGAAAGGATAGATAGAGAGAGGTAATTTAATAATCATGGCGACGACTGTCGTCTCTTAAACATTTTAAAAAGCGTTGCGGCAAGCTATTTGTAAAACGTTTGATTTCAGTAATAAATGATACTGGTATCAAGCACATTATCGAAAAACCATTACAAATTCGTTTCATTTTTAGCCACCGTCGAATATGGGCATGGATACTTTCGGTTGCTCGGCACGGACATAACGCCTAGAGTGTTTGATTTGAAACTTGAATGGATTTTATAATGGTAAAGGAATGGAAATGTTAGGTGAAGAGGTGCCTTTGAATTACAGTGAGTGAATGAGTTGTTTTTTTCGCCGCAGGACACCAACCATGACACGTCGTATACCACATGTGTATCGTACTGACAAAAATGATCGTAATCGGGGAGAATTGGGGATTGGAACCCACCTTCCCCGGATCCTGATAATTCATAAAATGGACTTGTCCGACATTGCTTAGGTCGTATTGTATTCAGGGAGTCATCATTATGTAAATAGGGGTAAATATTTTTAAAGCTTGTACATTTTATTAACATCCTTAAAGAGGCTGTACATAATGTTGAGATTAGAGTAGTGGCCACTCCTTGAATAAGCCTCTTTTTAAGGGATGCAGCTACTCTAAATCTCATATAAAAACAAACGACTCGTGGTCGTTGTTTATCGTACGATAAAACAGTGCTGGGAGAATAAACAACAATCTCCATTTTCTACTAACAAGTGCGATGTAATGAGAGAAATTGTGTTATACTAACTGACTACATGGTACATGCTAACGCTTTTGGCCAGCACCTGGTGTCAACACTGATTTTCAGTGAGCCATCGTAAACTGCAATCAATTTTTTGCCTTTTAATCCAAATGGAATCAGTTTCGTCGGATAATCGAGACTGGTTATTTTCTGATGTTGACATTTCATTTTAAAATGCATGTACATATTTGGTATTTTTATGTCAACGTATGACTGAAATGCTGCTGATGTGACTTTAATTTTTAACTCACTCACCCACTCATAATTTACTTCAGAGGGAGGCGACTACGCTTGCCGTAAAAGGCGACTATGCTTGTCGTAAAGGGGGACTATGCTTGTCGTAAGAGGCGACTAACAAGATCGGGTGGTCAGGCTCGCTGACTTGGTTGATGCATGTCATCGATCCAAAATGCGTGGATCGATGCTCATGATGTTAATCACTGGATTGTCTGATCCAGACTCGATTATTTACAGACTGCCATCATATAGCTGGAATATGGTGCTGCGTAAAACAAAAAAACCAACCAACTTCAGAGGGTGTTACACTTAGCATATGTGCAAGGCTGGTAGCTAGCACACTACGATTACAGCCTGTATGATTCAAAATACTTTAAAAAACATAGTTTGGAATGGAAGACGCCAGTTTGGAACTAGTGCCGCAAAGCTCAAGAAAGCTGCTTTCAAAGTGGCTAATGTCGACTTCCTGTTAGTAATTTCAATGGTCGGTCAAAGTCCGCGAAAGGTCGTTCTGACGTGACCTGTAATGGGATGTCCTCAGCGGTATTCGTAGCGAGAACGTGTATCTGATTTTATGAGATTGGGGTAATCTAAGCATGTGATTAATCCTGTTTTGTTTATTTAAAGCAATAATTGTTTATTTGTTTATTGTAAGGCAAGTTTATCTCTGCAGCCGTTGTAATATGTAGCTACCAGTCGTCCCGTCTCTCATCAAATCACGGGGCTGGCTACTCGCTGCAGATGACAGCGAAGTACGCAGACCACTGTGTAGGATTAAGGAGACTGATTAATGAGTGATTTCGGAAAATTCTTTGCAAATTTGTTGTGTCGGAGTCGGAATACGAGACTGTCGGATTAACGGGTCTAAACAGCACTGATTTAATTGGTTTACATTATTAGTGTCGGATAAAGCCGATTGTCGGATTAACGAGACTTGACTGTACACGTCATTGACATCATCCTTCAATTGGCCAAATCACTATCCAATCTTGATTAATTCCGTTTGGCTTCTTGCTTTGGGTACGACTGATCTACAGTGATTTTCGTCTTTGTGCTTTGTTCTGATGTTATAATTTAAACTATGCAATTGATTGTAACATGTATACAATTGATTGTAACATGTATGCAATTGATTGTAACATGTATGCAACTGATTGTAACATGTATGATGTAATGAACGCTATGAATACGTATGAATGTATGCCAGATTTCTTAAACTTATCCTCAACGAGACATTTATTACATTACCCTGATGTGAACACGGGTGGTAGGTAGGTAGGTAGGTAGGTAGGTAGGTACATGTAGGTAGGTAGGTAGGCAGGTAGGTAGGTAGGTAGGTAGGTAGGTAGGTAGGTAGGTAGGTACATGTAGGTACATGTAGGTAGGTAGGTAGGTAGGTAGGTAGGTAGGTAGGTAGGTAGGTAGGTAGGTAGGTAGGTACATGTAGGTAGGTAGGTAGGTAGGTAGGTACATGTAGGTACATGTAGGTAGGTAGGTAGGTAGGTAGGTAGGTAGGTAGGTAGGTAGGTAGGTAGGTAGGTGTGATGGGAAGGTATAGTGGAAGGGTACACATATACATATAGTATATGTGATTACAATTGTGACACTATGCATGTTCGTAAGTGTGCCTGTGTATATGTAAGTGTCTACGTGTTTGTGTGGGATTGCGTTTGTGACTGTGTAAGAAAGTTGGCGTGAGTGTTTGCGTGCGTGTGCGTCTACATGTGTCTGTGTATAAGTGTGCTCAACGAATTTCCTAATTACTTAACTTAACTTTAAACATTGTAGGCATATGTCTTAATTTATCTTATCCTGATCATGACGTTATGCCTATGATTTTATATCTTGTGTCCCGAAGGCCACACTTTGTCGGATGTTATATTTTCTTGCTTGTGTACGTGTTTTAGCATGAAGTGTATATGTGACACTATAATAAACATTACTCTCTCTCTCTCTCTCTCTCTCTCTCTCTCTCTCTCTCTCTCTCTCTCTCTCTCTCTCTCTCTCTTTTCATGGCAAGGGCACACATTCACCTCCACACCCGCTGCGTCCTAACACGACATGTTCATCTCCTAGTTTTTCTTCCTCTTATCATGAATTACAATATCATTCTTCTGAATCACTGTAAAAATTACCTCCAACTTGCTTCACAACAAATACAAACTGGGCAAGTTAGTCATGCACTGATGTCGTCGTTACCAGGAAGGAAGGAAGGAAGGAGGGAAGACATTATTATTTGATCGAATTTGTAAAGCATAAATATTGAATAACAGACAAGGTAATTGAGAACAACATCACGTCAAGTAATATTAACATTACAGATCCATTTAACACAGTAACGGTCCGTGGTAACCCCCCACATGAAAAGGGTGTTGATTTTAAGGTTAATTCAACAGAAAACCAGAGCTCTTCGTTCTACAGAAAATGTTTCGATTTCATCAAAGATTTTTTAAGTCATTATGAGCGTAGAGGGATTGGTTGATTTGTTGTAAGATTTCCCCAGCCCCTCGCAACAGTTGAATGGGCTAAAGTCACACGCAAAGAGAACAAACGGCTTTTGTTTATTGGCAGCACAATGGCACTAGTCTTGTTAATGTCGCTTGTCTGGGAATGCATCTGGTCACAAGACACGCTTGTTTTGGAATTAAGTAGGCAGATTTTCGCTATTGATTTGAGAACTTGACCAGTCTGGTTTGCAATATAGCCCCGGTGGGAATGCGTTTGTAAATGTTTATTGCCTCGTATAGGGAATGATTTGTATAACAGCCAGATTGTCTTGTAAACAAACGGCAATTATCTGACAGAACTGGAGAATAAATCTTATTTTGATTTCTTTCAACATTGTGTGTCTCGCTCTCAAGCATCTCGCTCTTCAGCATCTCTCTCTCTCTCTCTCTCTCTCTCTCTCTCTCTCTCTCTCTCTCTCTCTCTCTCAACAGTGTATGTCTCCCACAACGTTCGTTTTATATCTCTCTCTCAACAGTGTACCGCTCTCTCAACGTTTTATATATCTCTCTCAAAAGTTTATCTCTCTCTCAACGTTTTATATATCTCTCTCAACAGTGTACCTCTCTCTCAACGTTTTATATATCTCTCTCAACAGTGTATGTCTTATTCAACGTTTTATATCTCTCTCAACAGTGTATGTCTCTCTCAACGTTTTATATATCTCTCTCAACAGTGTACCTCTCTCTCAACGTTTTATATATCTTTCTCAACAGTGTATGTGTCTCTCAACGTTTTATACCTCTCTCTCAACATTGTATGTGTCTCTCAACGTTTAATATATCCTCCCAACAGTGTACTTCTCTCTCTCAACTTTTCAAATATGTCTCCCAACATTGTATCTCTCTCTCTCTCTCAACATTGCATATCTCTCAACGTTTTACATCTCTCGCTCAACAGTGTATGTCTCTCTCAACGTTTTATATATATATCTCTCTCTCTCAACAGTGTGCCTTTCTCTCAACGTTTTATATATCTCTCTCAACGTTTTATATATCTCTCTCAACAATGTATGTCTCTCTCAACGTTTTATATATCTCTCTCAACGTTATATATATCTCTCTTAACAATGTACCTCTCTCTCTCAAGGTTTCAAATATGTCTCCCAACATTGTATCTCTCTCTCTCTCCATCTCTCTCTCTCTCTCAACATTGCATACATTGTATCTCTCAACGTTTTACATCTCTCGCTCAACAGTGTATGTCTCTCTCAACGTTTTATATATATCTCTCTCTCAACAGTGTGCCTTTCTCTCAACGTTTTATATATCTCTCTCAACAGTGTATGTGTCTCTCAACGTTTAATATATCCTCCCAACAGTGTACTTCTCTCTCTCAACTTTTCAAATATGTCTCCCAACATTGTATCTCTCTCTCTCTCTCTCAACATTGCATCTCTCTCAACGTTTTACATCTCTCGCTCAACAGTGTATGTCTCTCTCAACGTTTTATATATCTCTCTCTCTCAACAGTGTGCCTTTCTCTCAACGTTTTATATATCTCTCTCAACAGTGTATGTCTCTCTCAACGTTTTATATATCTCTCTCAACAATGTATGTCTCTCTCAACGTTTTATATATCTCTCTCAACGTTATATATATCTCTCTTAACAATGTACCTCTCTCTCTCAAGGTTTCAAATATGTCTCCAAACATTGTATCTCTCTCTCTCTCTCTCTATCTCTATCTCTCTCTCTCAACATTGCATCTCTCTCAACGTTGTATATATCTGTCTCAACATTGAATCTCTCTCTCAAAATTGTATGTATCTCTCTCAACATTGTATATATGTCTCTCAACATTGTATCTCTCTCTCAACATTGTATATCTCTCCCAACGTTTTATATATCTTTGTCAACATTGTATATACACACACACACACACACACATATATATACATATATATATATATATATATATATATATATATATATATATATATATATAAACATTGTATATATCTCTCAACATTGTATATATATATACATATATAAACATATCTCAACATTGTATCTCTCTCTCTTTGTTCAAAGCGAATCTGAATATAAACAAAGTAATAACAGAGACATAACCAGTAATAATAGCGCAAAGAGACTTGAAGTCATTTATCAGATTATATCAAAAGCGTTATGTTGATAGCAGGATTCAGTTATCGATGAGCATGTCCCAGGTGGGAAAATAAACATGAGAGGCATGTATATAAAGTGGAAACTACACGGAAATACACTTTCCACCAAGAGCAACTCGACACAGCACGTGTTGAATAAGCAAGTGCCATGCATTTATAAAGAGGAAATATCTAATTCGTTTTACGACCAACATGTAAACTTAAGCATATGCAATGATTTCCCTAATTTTAGTGTTAGCCTTCGATTTGAAACCGCATCTTCACCCAACAACTCTCCAGATTACACTTAACAACATGGGTTTGTTCCGCGTTAATGTTAGGCAGTTTTTCCTCAGCACGCATTTCCCCTTCCCCCTCTACAATAAGATTCCTGTTTCTCCTTAAATCATCGCGTATCACGTGAGATCAATCCACGTGACCACGCGTCAGATCCACGATAGATAACCTGATCAGGAACATGTGTGTGGAACGTTGACGGATGCGCCTCCGAGTCATTTATACGGGCCACGAAGCGGAAAATATGCGATATTCGTGAAGTAATGCCAAACATACGCTGTTTCGGGAATAACGCAATGGATACGATGCGTTGATTAAACCAGGAAGTTACTTAAATACCTTAGGAACCTTGGGTTAGCCTTGGGTAACATGGTGTAAATACATACCTACATGTTCCAGAAAGTTATTTCATAGAAAGTGTGAACGTGTTTTCGCAATGCAATATGGCTTAACATACAAACACGTTTTTTTCCGCCGTGTGATATATTAGAACACCGTTAGATAATTTGTGTTCCAGAAACTTTTTGTCTAAAAATAATTTGTCGTGGTGTATATGTGTAGCATTTGAGATGTATAATTGCGTGGTGTTTCTTGTTTTTTTAATGCAGGTGTCGTTTCTCTTGTTTCTTGTTTCTTATGCCATTTTTGCCTGCAGTCAGTGAACATTAAAAAGATAAACTGCGTTAGGTGAACTAACTTCATACACAAGGAACTATATAGGGTCTGAACGCAAGTGGGTACCGGTGAAGGTTTCTACTCCTGTTTTATTAGTTTAAGAACTCATTCATGGCACTCATTTATTTAACTTATTTCTCTCTAATCTTCAGTATGTCGGTAAAGTTTTGAATTTTGTTCAGCAGTGCCCACTCAGCAATATTCCAACTTTTGAATCCAAAATACATTATTATACAAAAACGCCCACTTGGGACCTGATACAAAAATAGAGTATATGTTGTAGAGATGAGAGTGAGTGAGTGAGTTGGGTTTAACGCCGCTTTTAACAGTATTCCAGTTATATCGCGGCGTGTCAGCTTAATGTGGGAGGAAAACCCGAAGTGATGCAGGTCTCAGACGTTTACCACTTCAGTGAAACCCACGAGCACTGGTATGGTGCTGACAAACCTAGAAACATAATTGGGTAACATAATTCGAACCCACAATCATAGGTTTCTGGCGTACCTAAGGGACGCAACCCTGCACAGCGAATCGCGGCGCCTTAGACGACTGTGCCACCCGTGCCCCCCTGTAGAGATGAGAACATGATGTATATACAAAGGATAAATGTATAAAACGTGATGGAAATGGAAATACAGGCCATAGAACCATATCTATATGTATGGTTTTCCCAAGTTTTTTAAGTTCATCAGGGTATATTTGGGAGAGAAAGGTATCTGATTCTGCTTTCAGCACAGATTTTAATGGCAGATACAGACTTATACAATTTGGCCCTCATGTTGGTCCTAGCTGAAACATGGGAAATACAGTCCTAGCAACAAAACTTGACCTTTCTTTTGGAGGGATCATGAATTGTTTTAGGAGGTTGGTTTGATCAGTCTGGGAAGGGTCGCCTATTTCTAACAGTGACATGACATTTCTCCTGAGGTATGTACAGTAGACTACGGTTATAACGAACTCGAGGGGACCACTCATTTTGTTGGTAATAACCGTAGTTCGTTACAAGCATACATACAGCATATATACAACAAATGGTCGGGACTAAAAATGAGTTCGTTATATCCGTCAGTTCGTTATAAGCGTGTTCGTTATAAACGTAGTTTACTGTATACATGTTTATAGATGACGGTGGCCTGTAAATAATCCAGAGTGGACCAGACAATCAAATTTACATCATGCGCAATTTGGATACGCTCAACTACGTCAATACAGTGATTAATATAGCACACACCGTGTGGGTACGTTAATACCCGATCCATTGCCCTTAGAGTCAGCATACGGTTCTAGAGACCTATTCTAATTTGGGATCTCCACGGGGAATAGGCTGATAAGGGACAACGGGGCCAGATAACGGCACACGTGTTCGATCTTCACTCCAAACACCCGGGTTCAATTTTCCACATGACTACATGTACAATGTGTGAAGACGTGACGGATCCCAGACGTGACGGCTCTGGTCTCACTCAGGGCTTAAAACCGCGCACTCATTCCGGGAGGTAGGCACTTACCGTGCACACAAACAACCTCCTGTTGTCTTTCCTCAACACGTGTGCGTGCGTGCGTGCGTGCGTGCGTGCGTGCGAGCTTGTACTAGTCCGGACTGATGCCGATTTATGGTGCTAGCACACTGAGATTCTATGGCGCAGTTATTTACAGGCCGCCATCATATATGATACATGATTAACATGAATACCCCACTCAGACACAGTATACTGACTGTCCCCGTTTAAGCCCCTTAATGCCGAACGCCAGACAGAGTAACACCGAGTACCATCTTTGTCTTTTGGTATAACGCGGTTGGGGATCGAACCCCGGACCTTCCGCTCTCCTGGCGGACGCTCTACCGTTAGACCACAGAGGCAGTCTTCTGAAAAGGAAGAGCTTCTCCTGGCTCGTGTCTAATATATATCATAGAAACATTGGGATAAAAGAATATCTTAAAATATTTTGATTTTACAGACAAAATGATATTTTTTGTCCCAAATTTTACTCATATGAAAAATCAAACCGGTTCACTATTTGGCGTGGCGAGCAGACCACTAAACAACTAAGGCTCCTTTCCTGAAGTAGCATTGTATAATAATAATAATAATAATAATAATAATAATAATAATAATAATAATAATAATGATGATGATGACGACGACAACAACAACAACAACAATAAAAAAAATAATAATAATAATAATCATCATCATCATCATCATCATCATCATCATCACGACGCCCTGGGGAGTATACAATCCTAGGCTGTCTATGTGGAGCCAGAAGGTTATGTATTCACATTTCTCCGTCATCCTCATCCCACCGAGTACCATTCGCTACTGGGTCAACAGAGGCACGTTTCGCAAAAGGTCATTACGTCCAAGGGGACACCAGGTGTTTAAAAACCGGAACATGAACTAGATACATTCTAAGGAATAGAGCTCACCCATCCACCTACTCCCCGCCGCCGGCGTTAATTTTATCTCAGTAGTGACCCCACCACTATGTAAGGGACCATTTGTAACCAAGTAACACATGCACGACCACCTCACGCTCCTTTTCGGAAGGCTCATTTCATACTGCGTGCTTGATTTCATGCAATGTTTATGCAAACATTTTACTGTGAGAGCTCCTGTCCTCCCCATGGCTGAATCCCCAGCCAAAGAGGATGTCGAAACGAGCTTATAATATGTATATGTTGCGTAAGACTTACATACACGAACCAACAGTCTCCTTCTTAGAATTTCACAAGTACAATAACATATAAACTGAAGATAGCTTGCTCTTCGTTTTGTTTTATTCCACATATACTGACATGTATTAAAGCATGAATAGTCTCAGTGATCATTTCACACCGCTGTAATATGTCTGGGCACACGTGTATAATAGCATTTCTACACATATACTGCACTTCTCGATCAACTTGGAGGAAATAAACATTCATTGAATGACAGCAAAGAGAGCATTTGCAAAGTTTATAGGGCCTCATTTAGAAAATGCCACTTCAACTCCCGCACCCCTGATTCAGCATCCATGTCTTTATTTGAATAAAGTGAACATTCCAAATTCTGTAATCTACTTTTTTTCTTCGGAAGACAGAGTTTAATTTTATTCTGGGGTAATAAAATGGTCTGATGATTTGGTTATTAAGACATGGTCCGATTGCCTGGAAAACTGGTATCGATTCGAAACCAACATCAATGAGTTCATACATGGTGTGATGGTTTGCACTAAGTGATGAAGTTCAGAATAATCACGTGTTTAAAATTTTGGGAAAATAAAATCAAAATGAAGAAGAAGTTAAGTATTCTTGCAATTGGATACCACGACTTTCATAGTGCTTCAATAACTCAATTTAACTAGAACGTCAAAATGTTTAGTTCTTCATTCACTTGGTTTTTTTTTGGTTTCTAGTGTAGTGTTTTATACCGTTTTTAAGTTTAAAGCACTCTTGGTATATGAATATATTCATGTTTGTCGTACCCCAATTTAACATGAAACAAAAAAGGATTAATGTTATGAGGTGTTTTGAAGAAATTAAAATCAACTTCTGTTGCATTTTTTTCGTATTTCTTTCAACGAGGAATTGACGACTATAACATTTAATATTCCCCGTCACAATCTACCATACAACAAGTAAGTGTCATACATTCAAATTATCAAAGATTTTTCCTTTTAATTATGTAAACATCCAACACACTTCATAACAACGCCATGTATACTGTAATGTTATCAGCGTGATCTTATTAACAAAGGTAAATCAGATTAAGCGTAGGTATTTATGTTCTCTCCTCCGTCAGTGCCATGCAACACCTACAATTTTTAACGCAATAAAGCTATCGAGACAGACGTTAACATTGATTAACGAGATAACTAGTTAGATTAACCGTTTATAAAAAGTGGCTTTGGTGCTCCATTCACCAGGGTAAAAACTCCTTGCCTCCACTGGTCTCTTCAAGCTTCTCGACATGTTTGAAGGGAGAAGAAATTGTCATGAGTGACAATTTTACATCTCGTTTCAATGTTTTTACCAACCGCTAATACGGTTCTGTCATAGAGGAAAATTTCCGAGAAAAAAGTACCTATATCAATATCCGGCTAAAATAATTAGATTTAAAATAACGATATTATATATGCATGTGATATATGTGTAGTTCCATTCTCTTGGAGTTGAAGGTTTCACAGACATCTGAGAGATGTATGAACCCAAGACACACGACCCTCTCAAAATATCAATCACTGGATTGTCCGGTGCAGACTCGATTATTTACAGACCGTCGTCATATGTCTGAAATATTGCTCAGTGCGGCATTAAACAAGATTGGTAAGAGGTCAGCCGCACAAAGAAGACATTACGTAAGAGTGAATCTTTTGTGTGATACTAGAAGGTGTCATAGAAGAACATCCACACACTTCAATCATTTCAGCGAATTGTTGCGCTGTGACAAATCTGTAAAATATGCAGGGGCATGGACAAACTTGAGGAACGTTGAGAAATGTAGAACTTGCAGTGCTTGTTACGTGTTTGGGAACTATTATTTATGTTTGTAAGAGTGACACTGATTATGTTGTGTATAGTCAATGTTCTCTGGAGATACCATGGCAGCTTGATCGAACCATAACATGTACGTAGCTGATCACGCGGTGGGGCGCAATGGGTTTTGACGTCGTGACGTTCAGGATTGTTGCACTTATATAGCGACATGTGTGTGTTTGTGTGTGTGGCTGCTCGTACTAGTCCATACTAATACTTCACATGTCTACCCTTTTACCGAACACCTGGTGTCATCACTTTTTTTCAGTGATTGCATGTGCCTTTAACCACTATGCTGTCTTTAACGGGCAATGGAATCTGTTTCGACGGATAATCGAGACTCGTTAATGTCTTGTGTTGACATTATTAAATATATCATTGCTAGCCCACTCAAATACCATACCGTACGCATGTCCGAGCCAACAAGTCCTTGTTCTATCCCCTTAATGCCCAGTACAGGCAGGGTAACAACAAATACCACCATTAACGTCTTTTGGTATGATGCGGCCGGGATCGAAATGCCGACCTTCCTCACTCCGAACAGACGCTCTATCCTTGTTTTATTCCATTAATGCCAAGCGCCAGGCAGGGTAATAACAAGTACCATATTTTAATGTCTTTTAGTAAGACGCGGCTGGGGATCGAAATACCGACCTTCCTCTCTCCGAACAGTTGCTCTATCCTTGTTTTATTCTCTTATCGCCGAACCCCAGGCAGGGAAACAACAAATACCACCCTTTAACGTCTTTTCGTATAACGCGGCAGGGGATCGAACCACTGACGCTCCGCACTCCGGGCAGACGCTCTATCACCTGGAACATATAACTGACGATGCGTTAATATGAAAACCGATTTTGCATGATGTCATTTAATTTTCGAACCTTTTGTCTATACTACTAGGAGCATATATTGTATCTGGTGATAAATAAAAAACAAACCACTCAGCTTCAAGATAGTTTTGTTGCCATTGGGTAAGACCAAATATAGTATCGCTGTGAATGAAACTTATCTTCCAGGATAAAATACTCAGACGAAAATATATTTCATATTACATCGTTGCTCTCCTTTCTGCCTATGTGGTGTATTTTAAGTACCACAAGAAAAGGCTGCAGTAAATATCCATGCCGAAAGCGTAACATTTTCGAAGCTTTATTTTTGAGCTCTCACTAAAAGAATTTCTGGCAATAAAGAAACAAAAACGTTTATGACGTCATCAATATGACGTCAATACCATTACATCATGTGTCATCTTAGAAACCGTAGGTGCCGGTGGTAGTTACATTCCATGCAGGATTCTTTAAAATCCTGTATCGATTTTTCCAAGTTGGGAAAAAAATCTTTTCTTTGAAGTAGAATGGGTTTGGGGAATTGGAGCCTGCACGTTAAAGCCATCCACGTAGATGAATGGAGGTGATATAACACATTATCTCGGTCTTCAAGAATAAGTCATTAGTCCCTTATGACATTCCGAAAAATGTTGCATCAGTCTACATGTCTTGTTAAAAAAAGCGACAAAACCCTTTCCATATTCATAAGAAATTTCGGCCCAAAACAGAGTCGATGGTACGATTCCGGCTATATCATGAATATGTGTTTATAAATCACTCATTATCAAATAGTAACGACACGAGATGTTCGTGAAAAGGTGAGCGTGCCTGACCCACCGGTTGCATCCATCACAAACACATGCAAGGACAAGTCAATAACTTCCCACCACAAACAAATGGCAATATTTCTGAAGTTGGTATATAGATGGATGAGGTGAGGTGAAATTGGGTTTAACGTCGCGTCCAAGATTATTGCACTTATACGTGCACGCGTGTGTGTGTGTGTGGCTGCTTGTACTAGTGCTAGCTCACTGAGATACCATGCCGCAGTTTAACATGGATACCCCTTAACATGAATACCCCACTCAGACACAGTATACTGACTCCGAGCCGACCAGTCCTTGTTTTAGCCCTTTAATGTCGAGCGCCAGACAGGGTAACAACAAGTACCATCTTTTAACGTCTTTTGGTATGACGCGGCCGGGGATCGAACCCCGGACCTTCCGCTCTCCGGGCGGACGCTCTACCACAAGACCACGGAGGCGGTCAGTTGCAATTGGTATATCAAAGTTCCCAACACAAATATATGGCAATATTTGTAAATGGGTATTTATAAGTTCTCAGCACAAACCAAGCATATGGATGTGTGCATTTCTTCGTTTTGTTGGAATATTCGACCATGCAGTCAAACTCTCTGACGTTTCTCAATGTATGTTAAAACGCT
Organism: Haliotis cracherodii; assembly: GCF_022045235.1. Lineage (NCBI taxonomy): Eukaryota > Metazoa > Mollusca > Gastropoda > Lepetellida > Haliotidae > Haliotis > Haliotis cracherodii. Next base: position 6,827,571 of record NW_027266276.1, on the reverse strand, counting down.
GAGTTCAAGAGTAAAGGGTCTAAATGATAAAAAAACAACGCTTCAGTATGTCTACGTGCAAGAAATTCCCAGGGGTTCTCCAGGAATGTTGAAGTAGTCCGTCAGTGTCTACGCCATTTCAAGAATACGGTCTCGTGATAAACGTATTAACGTCACATTGTGTCGTTCATACACTTATTAACATTAATTTAGCGGTCATGTGACCGACCTGTCGTCCAATGGAAAAGCCGTAAATCGTGCAAACTTTGCATGAATAAAATATTCTCATTTGACCAGAATCATCAGGTGAGGACCAGTCCTTGTTTTAGCCCCTTAATGCCGAGCGCCAGACAGGGTAACAACAAGTTATCTTTAACATCTTTTGTTATGACGCGGGTTTGGTATCGAACCCCGGACCTTTCGCTCTCCAGGGGGACGCTCTACCACTCGACCGCGAAGGTGGTCAGAATCATCAGGATAAACAATGGTTTAACATCATGTATTTGAATAATAAACACCACAATATATCTGGGACATGCTAGACTTCGTGGCTCGTCTCCAATCTCGGATAACGTTGCCGTTTTCGCTAATGATGTCTGATCAAAATGAGCCATAAGGGGATGGGTCTGTGTAGTTTAAGTCTCCATGGAATGCAACGGTATCCCCGAAGTCTGCCCTACACGATATTTGGAGCATGGTTTTATTGCTTTTGTGGAACGGTGGCATTCTAGCGTTTACATAAACAAATACCGACAGACTGAGTTTGTCAATCTTATTTGTTGGTTTCTTGTTTAATGCCGCACTCAACAATATTCCAGCTACACGAGGGTGGTCTGAAACTAATCGAGTCTGGACCGGACAATCCACTTGACATCATGCGCAATGGGGACTCGACCAACCAAGTCAGCTAACTATAGGTTGACCACCCGATCCGGTTAGTCGCCATTTCACAAGACATATACGTCATATGTAAGACATATAAAAAAATCAATAGAGGAATTCTGAACATAATATGGAGTCAAAATCTCCTTATGTCTACTTTTATGGCGACACACACCGCCAGTGCAAAGTATATATCCTCGGCATAAGAGTGAGTGAGTAGTGTTTTACGCCGCTTTTAGCATTATTCCAGCAATATCACGGCGGGGGACACCAGAGATGGGCTTCACACATTGTACCCATGTGGGGGAATCAAACCCGGGTCTTCGGGTGAACGCTTTAACCACTAGGCTACCCCACCGTCCCCTCCTCGGTATAAGACACGTTATTGAGATGCTAACACTTATAAAATACAATAACGCCTGAAACCTTTGATTGTGGTTCGAATCCCAGTTCGTCAAGATTATGTTTCTAGGTTTGTCAGCACCATACCGTGCTCGTTGGTTTCACCGAAGTGGTAAACGTCTAAGACCTGCATCACTTCCGGCTTTCCTCCCACATTAAGCTTGCCGCCCTGATATAACTGGAATACTGTTAAAAGCGGCGTTAAACCCAACTCACGCTCTCTACTACTTCGTGTCTAGAGAGTCATATTGATAATAGTAATGGTTAAAATGACATCATCTAGATTATAGAATGTTGTCTGAAAGAATACGGGACGTTATTAATGCTAGAAATAATTTATTTAGCCATTTTGTAAATGACACGATGAATGGATTGATAGATGTATTGTATCAAACAGATAATAAACAGAACTATTTGTCAATAAACAGATATTATACACACCAAGATAGATGAACAAATGGATGAGGTGAGGTGAAAATGGGTTTAACGTCTCGTCCAAGATTACTGCACTTATATAGCGACGTGCATGCACGTGTGTGTTTGAGGCCGCTTGTACTAGTCCGGACTGATGCCGATTTTATAGTACCAGCCCACTGAGATACCATCCGCGTTTAGACATGAATACCCACTCAGACACAGTATATTGTCTCCCAGCCGACCAATCCTTATTTTAGGCCCTTAATGCCGAGCGCCAGCAACAAACACCATCTTTAAACGTCTGGTATGGCGCGGCCGGGGATCCAACCCCGGACCTTCCGCTCTCCGGGCGGACGCTCTACCACTAGACCACGGGGGCGGTCCTCTGTGTTGGAGCGATATATGTAATAAAAATGTCTTTATTATGAAACTTGCCTCATTACCGCGGCATGTACAAATGCACTCGTGGGATGCACACAAGGGGATGCTTTCGTACCAGGAAGATGGAAGTGTTTACAGAAGCAAGCAGGAAGAGCGAGGCATGAAGCTGTAGGATGTAGACTTCCTCAGTAGCGACATGCTTATAGAGATAATTGGCAGCATACGTACCTAGATGATATATCAGCTCATCCGTCATGCACGTGTTACAAACAAACACGCAGCACGTGCGATATATGCATTTAAGTGCCCGGAACTGTTACCAGGCAGACCTGGAAAGATGCATAGATAAGAAAGGAATGTTTTCTTCCGGATCCAAACCATTATTAGTTCACGACAAGCCAAAATGATTATCGTTTACAAATGCTTCAGCGTTTATTGACCGGTGTAACGAAAACACATATTTAATCTATTAAAAAAAATATTTAAATGATTTGAATGGCGTTAATCGTTCTGTCGCTTCTCTTTATTTCAAACTTATCTTCTAAAATAGCCCTGCTTTCACATTACACTGTCTTCCGTGTTATCTTAGTCCGAATAATTACGGAATCATGAGTTAGACTTTCTGTAGATAAACATTCCTGCAAGCGAATGCCAATTGTTGGTATCAGGCAGGGGGTTACACCATAGGGAATCAATCGGATACACCGTTGTTTGTTATATCTAGAGTCTAGTGCGGAAACATTAACTGTGGAACTATATTGATGTTGGCAAGAACACGATAACTGAAATCAAGCCCAGACAATCAGCATAATAACATGATATTGAGTTTAACAAGTTATTACAGATTTATGTTTCAATTAAGCTGTCAATTAAATTAATTAAGGCAACATAAAAAAATAATTTCTTTGTGAATCATTGAAGTGAGTGAGTTGGGTTTAACGCCGCTTTTAACATTATTCTAGTTATATCACGGCGTGTCAGCTTAATGTGGGAGGAAAGCCTGAAGTGATGCAGGTCTCAGACGTTTACCACTTGGGTGAAACCCACGAGAACGGGTATGGTGCTGACAAACCTTGAAACATAATCGGGGCGAACCAGCATTCGAAACAACACTCATATGTTTTGGGCGTGCTTAAGGGACGCAACTCTGCACAGCGAATCGCGGCGCCTGAGACGAATGGGCCACCCGTGTCCCCGAATTATTGGATGATGGAATTATTCCTATCTTAAAATGTCATAATAACTATTTCTTTATTTGATTACACTGGAAGAACGGGGCTGACTCATTGGTCCTTCATGGCAATGGAGAGAACAAATCAGCTGATTGTGTCAGTTCAGAAACACGAGGTAGGTAGATATCGCCAGGACGGGATAAAACATACAGGTGAATCGTTCATCTGAATCAAAATAGATGTCGATGGTGGGTGAGCCAGATTGTTGGTTTGACGCCGTTTTCAGGTGAACACTTGACTTGCCTTTGCATGTATTTGTGACGGGAAGCCATCGGTGGGTCAGGATATGTCCACCTTTTCGCGAACACCTGGGATCATCATTATTTAAAAGTGATTCTCAGACCATGCTCATGATATCGTTGGAATGGTACGTGTTCTTGAGAATATGGAAAGGGTTTTGTCGCTGTTATTTGAAAGGTCAAAGTGATGCAGGCCCTTAGAGTGAGTGAGTGAGTATGGTTTTAAGCCGCTTTTAGCAATATTCCAGCAATATCAAGGCGGGGGACACCAGAAATGGGCTTCACACATTGTACCCGTGTCGGGGATCGAACCCGGGTCCTCGGCGTGACGAGCGAACGCTTTCACCACTTGGCTACCCGACCACCGCTCAGGCCCTTAGAAGGTTAGCAGTTCAGGTATTCATGAGCACGGGTGTTGATAGAACAAAGACTATGACTATTGAGTACACGATTCCAACGCACGACTAGTGGATCCTGCCAATGCTAAGCAAGGTAACTCTGGACAGCGAGGTGTTGTGCCTAACACCACTCGTGCAACCGAATATGTCATGAGTACTGAAATACTAGACTCACGTTAAGTTCCAGAAATTATCTTATTTAAATATATATATAGTTTATATAAAAAATAGTCTTAATAGAATCCAGAACAATGCTTAATTTCAGTGCTGAGACAATTTAGACTTGCCAAAGCATTCGAGTTTTGAGTTGGATTTAAAAAAAAATTGATCTATAGATCTATAGGGTCCTGGATACATATTTCAAAAATACTATAAGACGAACACGTTGGCTGGAACAGTTCACTTATAAATTAGCAATATCACCTAAAAGTGTTCATTTCATAAAAAAACAATGTAACATGCACACAAAAACGTAACATAAAAAGTTTTGTTTTTCACTAACATGGTTTGATGGAACGGCAGAGACACAACGTCCCGTTGATTTGATTAATTTCCACTGAGTAGAAATATGAAATACCCATTAAAGACGAAAAAATCATATATTTGTGTTTTGTTTATGTGATCTAGAAAAAAATAATCTAAAAATCGAATATGCAACCCTGCAATGTGAAAAGGTTTTGATCTTAATAGGTACAAACACCGTTGCCTAAAAGTAGATGAAATACATTTTCATATGAAGGGTACACAGCGCAAATACAGCCAGCAATCAGTTAATATGATTGATTCGAGATTGATTGCCGGAATGAGCTAGATTTCAGCTGTTGAAACATCCTGTGCAATCTCACGAGGGAACTAGATATGGTTGTGTTGAGCATGGAAAACCAACTGTGTACCCATCGCCGACTGGTGCCGGGCCCAGTAAATTCAACTAAAATTCCGAATAATTGATAATCTAACTTGTTTGATAGGCATTACTTAGAAGTTGACTGATGACAAGATAGACACAGTTTTTATGGATAACAACTTCTTTAATACTGTAAAAAGCGACGTTTCGGTATAGATCCTTATACCGTTGTCAAGCAAGACTGAATGAGGGACATAGTGCAGAATATATATAGCAAGGGGAGGATTAACAGTAGAGGATTAACAGTAACAACAAGGGCATACATGAGTGGGATAACATAGGTAGGTGTGACAGCAAAGGATGATGCTATCACAACACGATGGACAGAAAACACATAGCTAGAAGCCAATGGGGGCATGAAGCCAATAAACAGGTGATTATTGTTTGATGAGTTCATAGTATCCGGATGGGATGAAATAGCCTTGATCACTGTTGATTGATGGCTTGTGGCGGCAAATGGGGACTGCTTCTGTTAGTTTTCTTTTGGTGAAATCATGGAGGTTGTTGGCGAGGATTTGGACGTTGTCCCAGTTGATGATGTGATTGGGACAGTTGATGATATGGTCCGAGATTAAAGAAGTTGTTATCCATAAAAAACTGTGTCTAACTTTGATAATCTACCTAAACCGATCCTTTATCATGATCATGATCATGATCATGATAATCATCATCATCATCATCACCATCATCATCATTATTATTATCATTTACAGATTGAAATAAAAAATGCAGCAAAGAGGGTTTGGGTGATCATGGCACAGTAAGGCTGGTTAGGCTCATCATCAGCTCAGGGCCCTTGCCCCCTCTACACGCAGCCCAGACAGCGAATGGGACTTCAGCCAGGAAGCGCTGCCTAATCAAACCCACCCAGAACGTTTCGGAGAATGTGAAGGCTCCCCAACACTGCAGACTTCTGCATTACCCAGATTGTCAGAAGGGCTGGTAGCAAACCCGGGTACTCTCCAAATGTCAGTCAACATATTGGGAGGTACCAAACATAAGGCACCGAGAACAATGGGGAATCGGGCAACTTGGTACTTGGGATGCAAGAGTAGCATTTCGAAACGAGGTCTGCATATTCGCTATGTTTTTCCTGAATCTTGTCAATCACATTACTGTCAAAAGGGACAGAAAATTCAATGATATATATGATTTCATTGTATTTATGAAAAAAGGACAAGATCAGGTTTGTTGGCCTGGATAAGTCTGATGCTGTATACGGGCCTATTCCAAAGAATTGTGTATTGATAATTTTCCATGACTCCCTCTACATATTCCGGGTCGTACCATGGATGGACCTCTGTGTCAAAACCATAAAACATGGCGAAAACGGTAATAAAATGATCGAGCCACCCCATCATGTGGCTTAAGATACTGTGTCTGTGCCAAAGCTGGGCATCCACTGACGATGTGTTGGACAGTCTCATCAAATTCATTACATAATCTACGTTTCATACTCATATTTTGATGCAAAATCACACGTTGCCGGTTTCGAGTGGGAAGTGACTGGTCCTGAGCAGGCCAGCCGACTTCATCCAAGCGAAGGACTCTGCAGGGTGTCTGATCTTAACACAATGCATATAAACTCGATGCAGTGGTCGTTCAGAGTCAGAACGTTTTGACACGTGCTGCAGGCCATGTGACTATGAAACTGTTGACACGTGCTGCATGTCATGTGACTGTAAAACTGTTGAAACGTGCTGCATGTCATGTGACTATGAAACTGATGACACGTGCTGCATGTCATGTGACTATGAAACTGTTAACACGTGCTGCATGTCGTGACTTTGAAACTGTTGACACGTGCTGCATGTCATGTGACTATGAAACTGTTGACGCGTGTTGTAGGCAAGGGAGGTGTCACTCGCCATCAAACCGATAACGTTACGGAAAGCAGGAGTTTGGCGGAAGCCAATCGAGAGAATCTACAGGAACTATTATAATGGCACTTGAGAATGTTTGTTCCTTTTCCCCTTTAAATGAAGCAAACATATCGTCCTGCACTATGGTGTACAAGATACAACTCTCTGACAGCCTGATTGCATTTCTTGAGTGTTGGTTCAATTAGGGGAGGATAAATATTTGATATGATATGATCAATAACAAAATAAATATTGTTCATAATTCTTAAGTGGTAACATATTTCTTCTCTGTATTAATTACCCGAATTATACATTTGCCTGTATTGATCTTAATGATATCTACCGATACAGTCAACACGCTTTCCAATGATACATCATGTGTTTTTAAAAGTTAATTAAAGCTTAAATAAATAAAAGCGACATGGACATTTCCATATTCATAAGAAATAAAAGTACATTGTACGATACCGACTATATCATGAGCATGTGTTTATGAATCACTGTGAACTAGTGATTATATCAGGACCTGGTGTTCTCGAAAACGTGAGCGTATCCTGCACCACCGGTGGCACCCGTCCCAAACACATGCAAAGGCAAGTCAAGGGAACATCTGGTACATCTACAAGTCAAACTGGGAATTGGATCGGATATCATTTTCGTCAACGATGCGTTAGATGTGGAAATGTCCCCCACAAATTTACTTTATACCGTTTTGAAACTTTACTGAGGCATTGAATGTTTTAACCTTAATCAAACGAATATTGTATGTGTACCGACTTCTTGAGATCGGTGGTTAAACGTTTGAAATTGTTTTGATTTAAAATAGATTCTGTGATTTTAAAAGGAAAGCTGATATTGATGCTGTTCTATCGGATTCAATAACCAACACCCCAACGTTATAGTGAGTGAGTGAGTGAGTATGGTTTTACGCCGCTTTTAGCAATATTCCAGCAATATAACGGCGGGGGACACCGGAAATGGGCTTAACACATTGTACCCATTGTCGGGAGTCGAACCCGGGTCTTCGGCGTGACGAGCGAACGCTTTAACCACTAGGCTAACCGACCGGCCCCCAACGTTATAGTAAAACACGTTTTACCGACCCATTGGACTCTTGTGAGAATCATAAAACTTCGTTGAGCATATAGTGACACGAGTGACTCTACATTCACCTACAAACTGGCTCCACTGCTGTTGTGTAAACGTTCGCAGGACACCGATGACGCAGGTTCGAATCCGCTAATAGGTACAATGAATGTGCAGCCCATTTCTGGTGTCCCCCGCCGTCATATTGCTGGAATATTGCTAAGAGCGTCGTAAACCCATACTCACTCACATAGATGGCGAGAGAACTGTTTTTCACAAACAATTGCAATTATTAGACAGTCTGTCATTTCTTGTCATTCACTACCGAGCACCAGTCAGTGCTTCGTTTAGCGTCGAAAGGTTGTCCAAATAAGAAATCGGCCCTCGCCAGCCTACTCTTTCAGGGAGATAGGAACTTAATGAAGTTCACATACAGGTGAGGTGAAATGGGTTTTAACGTCGCGTCCAAGATGATTGCACTTATATAGCGACTTGCATATACGTGTGTGTGTGTGTGTGTGTGTGTGTGTGTGTGTGTGTGTGTGTGTGTGTGTGTGTGTGTGTGTGTGTGTGTGTGTGTGTGTGTGCTTGTACTAGTCCGGACTGATGACGATTTATTGTGCTAGTCCTCTGATATACCATACCACAGTTTAACATGAATACCCCACTCATACACAGTATACTGACTCCGAGCCGACCAGTTCTTGTTTTATCCCCTTAATGCCGAGCGCCAGACAGAGTAACAACAAGTGCCATCTTTAAACGTCTTTTGGTATGACACGGCCGGGGATCGAACCTACGTTCCGCTCTCCGGTCGGACGCTCTACCACTAGACCACGGAGGCGGTCAATTCACATAATCATTGTCTTGACTGAGGGGGAGGGTGCAGGCAATATGTCTTTCTTATCTCATCTCCCATGACAACGGTCAGACTGAAGAATTGCTGTATTACTAAACGTTTAAGGTAAAACTGCATAGAAAATGTCTGAATATTAATTTGGTATGTGCATTATATGTAACGTCTATGAATACCAGATCGATTTCTCGTCGTCATGTCAAGCAACGAGGTGTTGTAATTGGTCCCATGGGGGGTATTGTATTAACTTTTATCGCTCCTGTCTATCAGGAATCTGGGCAGCGTCTGTGTCTGTGATGAAATTACCCTGCGCTATGGGAAGGTACAGACATCACAATGTCTGTCGACTTAATTGACTTTGACTTCAATGACAATAAATCATAGATATACTGATACTCATTTAATTAGAAAACGCCAATAAGAAAACATGAAACATCCACGTTTACTGTTATTATTGGACGTTTTTTGTGTATTTTGCATTCTGCATTTTCCATTTTGTGTGCCCTTGTTTATTTTCATGTGAGATGTGAAATTTAATACCCGCAGAGAAAAGACATTTGAATGTATTGAGAAATATCAAAAGAACAACTTTGTAAACGGTAACGTGATTCTTAAGGTTTGCCTTTAGGATTCGTATTAGAAGGCTTCGTCGTGTGGAAAATGTCATCTAGGTGTCCTCTACATGTTCAGTCCGACATGCATTGACTCCTTCCCCCCCCCCCCCCCCCCCCCCCCCCCATCCCCCATAATAATTAAAAAAACTGTTGTCAGCGCTGCGTTGGTGGGTCACGTGTTGTGAATTGTTCTGTTTCGCGCAATTTTGACGCATCAAAGAGACTCCTGAGCCATAGGTTCCCGTGTTTGTTTTCAGGTGAACAATTGACTCGCCTTTGCATGTGTTTGTGACAGGTGCCATCGATGGGGCAGGAAACGCTCACCTTTTCCCAACACCTGGTATCCTCACTATTTCATAAACACATGATCATGATCATGATATAATCGGAATCGACACTGGACTCTTTGAGCACAGATTCCTCGTACCTAAAATGGGGTTTTGTCGCTTTTATTATGATTGTGGAAATGGTGTTTTTCTCTTTATATTTGTACAACTCACTCACTCACATATATACTAATTCAAACATGTAACTCCATTCTATCTCTGAACATAAAGAATGGTTACGATGATGCCATGTAATTCATACGGAGACCCCCTGGCTGGAGCTCGTCCTACAAGTTCAGAAACTGATTTATCTTTCTGAACCATTGCTTTCACTTTTCATTCTCATCGCGGGACAGCATGTTATCTCAGGGAAGGGGCGAACTCCCCAGATAGAACTGATTTGCTTTCACGCTGATAACAGAGAATGTGGATAGCGCATGCAGCGTCCAAGGCTTATGTCAATAATAAGTCTGAACTCTTCTTATAGATAGCATGATGGCATTGGGAGAAGGATTGCCATGGGATCTTTTGTGACATGAACACGTGTGGGTTGCGTTGCCAAGAAGGTTTGTTATTGTTAGTTATGGGTTATTTATTTGTATTTAATAAAATGGGGTTGGGGTTTTGAGGCGAGTGAGTCAAAAATTGACGTCACGAACATCACCATATTGCGACAAGGATAAGTTACATGTTGAGAAATAGAATATAAATTTGAACATTGAGGTAAAATAACAATATATTATAATTAAATTTGAAGGAAAATGGATGCCGGGTAAAAGTCACATATATTTCGGCAAATATTTCAACAGCAATACATGCATCTTATTCTTGTCACACTATATATAGTATAGTATATGTATATGTAGTTCGGTGTCTTTACGATATTGAAAATTCAAATGAAACTTTTCTCAGGATAAAGATCTGTTTGTATCAATATCAGCAATATTCAAGCTATAAGATGGCGGTCTGTAAACAATTGAGTCTTGACAAGGCAAAGAAGTGATTGACACCATGAGCATCGGAACACGCAATTGGAATACGACAAGCATCAACCACGTCAATCGCATTTTATTACAAGCAGGGGTTGCTTAAGACCAATTCTATCCCGGATCCCCACTGGTGAAAATAATAGATCGGAACTGTTTTGGTGTATTATGATGACAAACATAATATGAAGTTATTACAATTACAATAATGACAAGAATATGACATTTGAAATGTACGAATATTTTTCGGTCATAATAGTTCAATAAGCCGTATTTCGGCTATATAGCTATAACAGTTGAAATAAATATGTACTTTGTTTGTTTGTTTGCTGTTTAACGCAGCACTCAGCAATATGACAGCTATGTAACGGCGGTCTGTAAATATTCGAGTCTGGGACAGACAATCCAGTGATTGACAACATGAGCATCGATCCACGCAATTGGGATACCATGACATGCATCAAGTCGGCGAGCCTGACCACCCGATCCAGTTGGTCGCCTCTTACAACAAGCAGAGTCGACTTTTATGGCAAGCATGGTTTGCTGAAGACCTATTCTTTCCCGGATCTTGAAAATATGTCGTAAATTAATTTATCTATTTTATGTAGTTTGATACATCACAAATTTAAAGACAGTTGATAACATAATCATAGCCTTGGGGTGGCCTGTTGGTTAACGCGAGGTCAATTTAAATTGTCCCCCGCGAGGAATTTATCGGTAGTAAAAGGCGAAAAACCATACTCTATCACTTTCATAAGTTAATCAATGCTTTCCCACGAGTGCTTTCCTACATGAGTATTCTTAACAAATATGCGATTTGGATTCGAACCCACAATCATAGGTTTCTGGCGTGCCCGAGGGACGCAACTCTGGGTCAGCGAATCGCGGCGCCTTAGACGACTGGGCCACCTGTAGCCCCGCTTTATGCAGAGACTTCTTTTGGATTTGGAAAGGGTTTTGTCGCTATATTTACAAGCTGCCGTCGCATAGCAGGAATATGTTTTTGCGGCGCCAGGCAACAAACACCTATATTTTTTAGGCATATTGTGTGAGAGGTGGGTGCGACCGGTCGGTCATGACATGCTATCCCTTTTGGCGAACATCTGGTTTCATAACTGATTTTTAAGTGATCAATTCATGCAATTGTCACCGCTATTTTGCCTTAAGCACCCAATGGAATCTGTTTCGGCTGAAATAGGGAGGGGAGGAATCGAAATCGAATATCAAACACAGATTATTTGTGACAATGTATTTTTGTTTCAGGAACAAAAATTAAAGTCGCTCCCATTAGAGCTGTCACGAGGATATGTGATCCACAGTGAGGGTTAGTGGGCTGTTCCAGTGCAATACGAGCCAGGTAATGGTCTATCTGTCTGTATCATTATAGCATCAATTGTCACCTGGTGCCGGATGCCAGTCTGCATCTGTTGCTGAGACAGTTGTCGTTGCCGGAACGGTGCAGGCCCATTTGTTAGCTCAAACAGTGGACAGCTCGCGGATTTACTCCTGAATGTTTATCAATCATGCTGCAAATACATTCTATACTGTCAGCTAGCTTAACAATATCAACATCAATATGCTGATTAAGTAGTGTAACAGCTGAACTGCATGATAAACACGAGGCCAACATTTGTCATCCTGGCAGGTCAGAACTGGCACGGGGCGTAAAAGTATAAAACATAACATCGGCACAATAACCTTAATTCTAATATACAGTAAACTACGGTTATAACGAACACGCTTATACCGAACTTACGGATATAACGAACTTACTTTTTTGGTCCCGACTATTTGCTGTAGTTATGCTGTATATATGCTTAAAACGAACTACGGATATAACGAACTAAAATTAGTAGTCCATTTGAGTTCGTTATAACCGTACTTTACTGTACTGCATTTATACAAATGAACTTTTATCAAGAAGGCCTTCAGCAACCCATGCTTGCCGTAAAAGGCGACTATGCTTGCCGTAAAAGGCGACTATGCTTGTCGTAAAAGGCAACTATGCTTGTCGTAAGAGGCGACTAACGGGATCGGGTTGTCAGGCTCGCTGACTTGGTTGATGCATGTCATCGTATCCCAATTGCGTGGATCGATGCTCATGATATCAATCACTGGATTCGATTATTTACAGACCACGGTCATATAGCTGGAATATTGTGCGGCGTAAAACAACAAACCAACCAACCAATTTCAGAGGGTGTTACACTCAACATATGTGAAAGGCTGATAACTAACACTCTACGATTACGGGCCGTATGACTGATTCAAAATACTTTAAATAGCATAGTTTGGAATGGAAGACGCCAGTTTGAAACTAGTGACTAGAAAAAAAATTCTGCCAGTTATTTCTGCAGGAATAAATAAATTCTGCCAGAAATTTCCGTAAAAAAAAATACTGCCAGAAATTTCTGCAGAAAAGAAAAGAATCTGCCAGACATTTCTGCAGTAATGCATTTTCTGAGCCAATTTTGGAGCTTGTGAACATGTAAACACACTGGCACAAACGTTATTTGGCTTCTCTTCTGCAGAGCTTTCCAGTGATATAAAACATGTTTTTGTAGCTCGCTTCCTTCTTTCTGTGTGGTCAAGTTCGGACTCCTGGCCATTCCGAAGTTGTCCCGCCCTGCCTTTTAATTGCTGACTGCTTCATTTTCTTGGCGTCAAGGCAGTACCCGATGTTTGATCAGGACGTGAAATGTAGTGGAATTTAGTTGGACGAGGTTTTTGTAAGTGAGCTTGCCACCCTGATGCTGACCCACACAAAGCATCGTCATTGCACAGAGCCATGACATACACTACCGGGCAAAAATAAGTATTGAAAAATTGGATTTGATCATTTTTTACAAACGTTATTCTCAATATTACATGTATTACACGTGTCAAATACATCACTATCGAATAGCCATTTCTTGTTTGTTTTAATTGTAGCAACCATCAAACAGACAAGGGTGAACACTTCCCGTTTCGTTCTATTTTGGAGTAAAACGGTAGTCAACAAGGTTGTGTTGAAGCGCTGGTTAATGTCAGAACGGTGCTTACATTATTCACGTAGTTTTCGCGTCACATTCTATACATAGTTCTTATGTGATAATTACAATACTGCTATCCTGTTGAGGAAAATGAAATACATGAAGATCCACTTTAGTCTTCCAGTCTTTGGGTACCGTTCGATGTCTTTCTTTAGCTTTTTTTTTATAACAACGGCATTCGTCTCCACTCACCCCTTTCGGTAACCTGCAAGAAACCTCATCCTCTATTGATGAATGTTATGTGTGAAAATCCGCCGTGAAGATTCCGGGGTAGAATAGGTCTTCAGCAACCCATGCTTGTTGTAAAAGGTGACTATGCTTGTCGTAAAAGGCGACTAACAGGATCGGGTGGTCAACTTGGTTGAAGCATGTCATCGATCCCAATTGCGTGGATCGATGCTCATGCTATTAATCACTGGATTGTCTGGTCCAGACTCGATTATTTACAGACCTCCGTCATATAGCTGGAATGTTGCTGAGTGCGGCGTTAATAAAAAAAAATCAACAACCAACAATATGTGCGAAAATAAGACAAACCAATCAGAATGCAATTATGACTTCAAGTATTTTCGGTCAAATGTACCTCAGTAATATTTTTTGATTTTACACATGTCTTGCATCTAAATGTATACCCAAGATACACTTAAATGTGTTCAATCATACTGTATAAATACCGTAAGTCCCGATGTGTTAAATAGCATCTGGAATATATATCTCATGGGGGAAAATATAAGAGGCACGCGTCGCTATTCGGCTTGTCCCAGAATAACACGAGTGGGTCACGAATGCTTCCATGCGATGCGTACAACCGTGTACCAAAGCAATCTAACGACTCTGAGTCCAAACAAATAGAAGCGACTATTTTCAAAACTACCATTAGAGAATTCACAGTTAAAGCTACATGGATGTCGACTGAATGTCGAGTTTAATTTATCGTAATACAGAAATTTAAAGCCACTTTTTATAGGAATGTGATCATATGTTGCATGTCATGTGACTAAGGTTTGTGATCATATGTTGCATGTCATGTGACTAAGGAATGTGATCATGCGCTGCATGTCATGTGACTAAGGAATGTGATCATATGTTGCATGTCATGTGTCTAAGGTTTGTGATCATATGCTGCGAATCATGTGACTAAGGCTGGTGATGATATGCTGCGAGTCATGTGACCAAGGCTTGAGATCATATGCTGCGAGTCATAGGATTTAGGCTTGGGATCATATGCTGCATCTAATGTGTATGACAAAAACAGCTGAAAAACCTCTAAAAGTAGTCGCCATTTTTTTTTTAACTCCAGAATCAGTCGCCATTTTTTAGCCTTTTACACCAAATGGAATCTGTTTTGTAGGAAAATCGATTATGTTATGGCATTGAAATTGTATATTTGTATATATTTGTAAGTCTTTTATTAAGCCTGTATGAGATAACGTACATGGAATCTTAAGTTGAGACGCGCTGCCCATAACAAAAGATCACCCAAAACGAAACTACGAAACAACACTTAAGACAGGCTTAGTCATGACGTCCAAGTATATTAGTGGTCCTGCTTGAAGGGGAATACAAATCACCACACGATGTCTGAACATCCCAGAAAAGGCTTTACGAGTTGAACAGAATAACTCCTTCATATCCCAAAGGGATTGCTTTGTAGTGATGGTTAAAAATGTACGCCGTGAGAAGGCAACTTGTAATAACGATCTCAACTCCCACGTCAGTGTTCAGAGACTCCAAAGAATTATTTAATCGATTGAGTGTGATCTATTACAGGAACTACGCTCCGTCCTTACAACTATAAGCGAAGGACATGCGTATTCGCTTACTATTTAGAATCATGTGTATGTTTATGAATACTTAATTGCCTCATTGTGTTTAATATCTTCATCAGAAGCAATGCGACCTTGCCATTGCTCCTAAGGGATGAATTGTATTAAGCCCTATCACCTTCGTCGGTAATGAAATTACACTGGGGATCAGAGAGGGAATGTATATCAGCATGTCTGTCGGTGTAATTGATTATGACTTTGAAGGCGGTGGATAGATCACAGACATGCAATTAACAGCACTGATACATTTCATGGGGATGAAACGCACGAAAGATGCATGAAACATCAATTTATGTCAATTTGGTATTCCGGAATTGCGTTGAGAAAAAATAATTTGTTTCAGGAAATACGGTAAAAAATATCATAGCCTCATGTTTTACAAAAGAATATTATTCACCCTGCATCAACTTTGAAACATTCAGTTCCTACCTATAGAGAAAATAAGTGTACATTTTGAAACCGAATAGTCAGAAAACGTCTCTATATAGGTCCAGTTTCCACCTTTGCCGAACTTGGTGTATCATGGAGTTACATTTTGGCTGGACTAACGAGTCTATGCATAGTCTCAATCAAAATCGCGCAACGAAATCGAAATCCGGTTCTTAAACTGTCCCACAGATTTGGGTCGATTGCAGGATTTGCAAAGTATGTGCACCGCCAACTCGTTGTCAACACATATTTTCCAAACCTTTTCATGTTTTAATCAAGGTGCTCGCGTGATTTGATGCGCGATGTAAGAGCCTTTTTTTCACAATATAGATCTTGATTATCGATCAGATCGTCTTGACTGGGCGCCGCCATTTTGTTTGAAACAAATGCAAGTGATGGAATCTGATTGGTCCATAGGAGAGTCTTAGAAGGGACATAACTCGTAATAACCCCTAGTGGCGGTACGATCGAGCCCAGGAATTCCAGCCTAGTTCGGCAAGGGTGAAAACTGGACTTTTAAAGTCATTTAAATCTCTTGCCGCGGGAAGATGGTCCTCCACATATGTACAATATATATCACCTATTTTCAGTGTCCGCTATCGTATTATTGGAGGCATATTGCGGTCTACATTTGTAAACATCAGCTTCTGCATGGAGAGCGGCAGATCGGTGGTTTGATCCATACCAAAAGGTGGTACTTGTTGTTACCCTGACTGGCGCTCAATATTAATGGGTTAAACCATTAACTGGTCGGCTTGGAATCACTGTAGTGTGTGTGAGTGAGGTATCAACGCCGCACTCAGCAATATTCAAGCTATATGACGGCGGTTTGTAAAAAATCGAATCTGGACTAGACAATCCAGTGCTTGACATCATGAGCATCGATCCATTCAATTGGGATACGATGACATGCATCAGCGAGCATAACCACCCGATCCCGTTAGTCGCCTCTTAAAACAAGCATAGTTCCCTTTTACGGCAAGCATAGGTTGCTGAAGATCTATTCTACCCCGGAACTCCAGGGGTCCGATGCAAGAATAGATGAATGAGTTGGGTTTAAATGTGCGGAAAAAACAGTTGATGCGATGTTTTGACGAGGAAAGATTGTCATTCAGATTGTAGATGTAGATGTATCGACCTACGCAATTGGGATACGATGACATGCATCAATCAAGTCAGCGAGCCTGACCACCCGATCCCGCTAGTCGCCTCTTACGACAAGCATGGGTTGCTGAAGACCAATTCTAACCTGCAATATTCATGGGATTCGATCTTAAACTGCGGCATGGTGTCTCAGTGGTCCAGCACCATAATACCAGTGACAAGAACAAGCAGCCACACGCATCCACGCACGCGCGTGGCTTAATAAGAGGAACAATCTTGTACTCGACGTTAAACTCCATTTCACCTGACCACCTCTTATGAAAGCCAATGGAAATCACGGCAAGCTTCAAGCCATTTACGATCTCGTAGACGTGTAAACACAAACTGTATCATATTTCTAATAATGACTTGTTAGAGTAACACAATATACACCCGTGAACAATTCCCACAGTGAAGCCAATCTGACGACTTCAGAACCTGGTTTATCTTTCTGAGAAATTGCTTTCGCTTATCACCCTCGCCAAAAGGCTGCATAGCACCGTGTTATCTCTCAGAAGGAGTGAAATCTCCAGAAAGTCCTGATTCACGCTGTGATAACGGTTGATACCACACACAGATTACAAGGCACGCTGTCTTTAATGTAAATTACATCTCTTGTTATTACATGGGGGATGGCTAATGGCCACTGAGATCACTTGTTTGTGTGTTCATATGTTTTGTTGTTATTAGAACTACACGTGTTAGCATTCTTTTGAATCAAAACAGGATAATATTTCATGAAAAAGCAATAATGATGCTGATGAAAAATAGTAATGTTGTATATTCTACTTGGAGTTGCAATTAATTGGTAGTGTTTAACGACGCCGTTCCATCGTTCTTGTCATGTTCTTATCGGCAGGATACACGTTGTTATTGATGCAGCTGCTTACTCGTAGGTGAATCTGGATCATGGAAATGGGTTCGTCGCTTTTTAGATCATTTAAATTGTGGGACAATCTTCCACCTTACCTATTAAAGCCTAAGGTCTGCATCGCGCAACGACTCTTCTTCCACATGAGTGAGTGAGTGAGTTGGGTTTAACGCCGCTTTTAACAGTATTCCAACTGTATCGCGGCGTGTCAGCTTGATGTGGGAGGAAAGCCCGAAGTGATGCAGGTCTCAGACGTTTACCACTTCGATGAAACTCACGAGCACGGGTATGGTGCTGACAAACCTAGAAACATAATCGGGGCGAACTGGGATTCGAACCCACAATCATATGTTTCTGGAGTGCCCAAGGGTCACAACTCTGCACAGCGAAAGGCGGCGCCTTAGACGACTGTGCCCCCTCTTCCACATTAGCTGACACGCCATGGTATAACTGAAATTCTTCTCAAAGACGATCAACCCCAATCACTCACTCTACCTTCAGACAAATATATATGTGACTAAAGACACATGATACAGGGTAATTAAACATACAAATACAGATACTCACATAATCATATCTGACTCAACATTACGAATGCTACTTAACATAATAATGTCTGACTCAACATTACAAGTTCCACTTAACATAATCATATCTGACTCAACATTACAAGGTCCACTTAACATAATCATCTCTGACTCAACATGACAAGTATCACTAAACATAATCATCTCTGACGTAACATTACAAGTGCTACTTAACATAATAATGTCTGACTCAACATTACAAGTGCTACTTAACATTATCATGTCCGACTCAACATTACAAGGTCCACTTAACATAATCATCTCTGACTCAACATGACAAGTATCACTTAACATAATCATCTCTGACGTAATATTACAAGGTCCACTTAACATAATAATGTCTGACTCAACATGACAAGTGCCACTTAACATAATCATCTCTGACGTAACGTTACAAGTGCTACTTAACATAATAATGTCTGACTCAACATTACAAGTTCCACTTAACACAATCATATCTGACTCAACATTACAAGTGCCACTTAACATAATCATGTCTGACCCAACATTACAAGTGCCACTTAACACAATCATGTCTGACCCAACATTACATGTGCTACTTAACATTATCATATCTGACTCAACATTACAAGTGCTACTTAACATTATCATGTCCGACTCAACATTACAAGGTCCACTTAACATAATCATCTCTGACTCAACATGACAAGTATCACTTAACATAATCATCTCTGACGTAATATTACAAGGTCCACTTAACATAATAATGTCTGACTCAACATGACAAGTGCCACTTAACATAATCATCTCTGACGTAACGTTGCAAGTGCTACTTAACATAATAATGTCTGACTCAACATTACAAGTTCCACTTAACACAATCATATCTGACTCAACATTACAAGTGCCACTTAACATAATCATGTCTGACCCAACATTACAAGTGCCACTTAACACAATCATGTCTGACCCAACATTACATGTGCTACTTAACATAATCATCTCTGACTCAACATGACAAGTATCACTTAACATAATCATCTCTGACGTAATATTACAAGGTCCACTTAACATAATAATGTCTGACTCAACATTACAAGTTCCACTTAACACAATCATCTCTGACTCAACATTACAAGTTGCACTTAACATTATCATCTCTGTCCAATATTGCATTAACAAAATCACATCTAATTAAACATAACACTCTAACTAAAAATCTTATTCACCACGGAATACTATTTAATATTCTATGAGTAACATTTATAACGATGTCGTTGACAATTTACAACTTCACCAGTCACTTTTATTTGATGAAAGAGTTTATTTCGCCTATTCCATAGACATTTCTTTGTTTATCTTATACTGACGTCTTTTTCTGGCCAATCGTTACAATCTCCAACTCCAAGTGCACCAAATATTGATCAGTAGCTGGCGAACAATAGACTCAGGCGCTGAACATGTGACGTGACATTTGTTTTGCCTCGAATTACAGCCCATGTATTGACTTGACAAACGAGCGATGTCAGACACAGTTAGTTGAATACTCTGTCATTGTTTGCAGAGCAATGGCTGTGTTAGGAACACAGACTGGCTACGTTTACTCAAATACACAGCTAGGGATGGAATAATTACATCTGTGTTAGGTTGATTCGCGTCCGCGCCAGAGGAAAGATCACAGTTTCAGTATTCGGTGTCACCAACTCGATGCAAGAATGTTTGTGTGTTGTTTAACGCCGCTCTCAGCAATATTTCAGCTATACGACGGCGGTCTGTAAATAATTAAGTCTGGACCAGACAATCCAGTGACATCATGAACGTCGATCCACACAATTGGGATCGATGACATGCATCAACCAAGTCAGCGAGTCTGACCACCCGATCCCGTTAGTCGCCTCTTACGACAAGCATAGTTACCTTTTACGGTAAGCATGGGTTGCTGAAGAACTATTCTACCCATAAAGTCCAGGGGTCCGATGCAAGAATAGATGAATGAGTTGGGTTTAAAGGTGCCGAAAAAACAGTTGATGCGATTTTGGACAAGGAAAGATTGTCATTCAGATTGTAAATGTTTGTGGAAACTTAATGCCACCGGTATGGTACAGACACACAAATAATGATAATGGCATTCAAATCACAATCGGCGGATCTTATCAAAACAAAAGGACTGCGAATTTAGACGCCTCGAACCACCGGGTTAACCAAATTCTCCTTAATATAGAATTGCCTCGTCTTATCTCGTATTGGTTAAACAGATACAAAGGACAATATCATTATAATTGTGTCCCCTCCCAACCTCTCTTGGGTTGAGGATCCGTGAAGATCCGGGGTAGAATAGGTCTTCAGCAACCCATGCTTGCCGTAAAAGGCGACTGTGCTTGTCGTATATTGGTGAACGCGGCGTTAAACAACAAACCATAACCAACCAACCCTACCTCTCTTGCTTTGCCTGGCATTGTGCCTCGATGGTTCCCAGATGTCAAAATAGCAAGGGGAGGTCGGGTAGCCTAGTGGTTAAAGCGTTCGCTCGTCACGCCGAAGACCCGGGTTTAATTCCCAACATGGGTACAATGTGTGAAGCCCATTTCAGGTGTCCCCCGTCGGGATATTGCTTGAATATTGCTAAAAGCGACGTACAGTCAAACTCACTCACTCACTCACTCATAATATCAATCACTTGTTTCTGGTCCACACTTTATTATCTTCCTGACACCATCATATCGCTGGAATATTGCTGAGTATGGCATTACACAAACAAAGAATAGTGTTTATAATTTGAGTTAATTGAAGTCTCCAATTTCCCCAAATCTGGGTAGGTATTTGAAATCTTATGACTGTTGAGATATCGTCTTCATATGGATTGCAGAATATCAACATCATAAATCTTTGGTGTTTGTTGATAAAGAAAAGCTTCATCATTTGTTTCAGATACGCAGGCAATTTTAATCCGACGTAACTTGGAATAAAACAATACTCCGTGTAAAATCCCCCCTCTCCCTTTGTGTCTCTCAAGAGCACTTTCAAAACACTTTCTGATGAGACACGACAGTGTATTGCACGAAGCCAATTTGCTCCAATTTCACCGAGACCAAAAAAATAAAGTATTGATATCATCTCCATGTTCCTCTTGGGTCAGCAGGAAAGAGCGACAAAGATGCATCATCGCCGTCGTCAAAGTCGTTTGGAGTTGCTAATGCTCCCCTTGTACACACGTTGACGGGAGGTTTGAAAAGGGGACATTTTACTGGTTACGATTGACATTCTGAGGTTATTTTGGCCAGTATCTCTTCGATCCAGCATCCCATGACGTCCCAGAAAAACTTAAATGTCTGCTTAAATCCACATAAGACACTACATCAAAGGAGAGTCGTGGTGCGAGAGTCCATTTGAATTAGCAGGAATGTGAAGTGCAGTAATTACTACCAGGACGCTACATGGCTCGGATTACACTGGATTCCTAGTACGAAAATAGGTCCGGTGAAAGGTTATTGTTAATATTTTATGCAACGTAGTCGAAGTGGCTATCCTCGTTTTCCGTTTTCTGATCTCTGTACATACCCGTCCGTTATGATACTGATTATGACCTATACCAGCTAAAATGGATAACATTATCATTAAACCGCCCGCATGTTATCAGAAATCAGCGGGCCACTGTAACTTGATAATGCCCTCATATTGCTTGACGACGGGCCATTATCAATCCCCTTGTTAGGTGACATCATTGGGTAGGCATAGGTGACGTCACGTTCAATAGTGACGTCATCTGGTTTGTTCTGTGAAGTTTCCATATTTGTAAAAGTGGGTCAGTGACATTTCTGTTGATTGCAGTAAATGTTTTAAAACCGATATTGTTGTTTCTTTTTATTTGAAAACAAATTTCATCCATTTTAGCCATAATCACGGTAACGCTCTTTTTGAGGGCATTATCATTTGCAGAAGCCCTTCGTCGGGCAGTTAATGGAAGACCTCGGGCTTCTGCAAATGATTATGCCCTGAAAAATAGTGTTACCCTTATATCATTTCTTCTGTGAACGGGCGGTCGGGTAGCCTAGTGGTTAAAGCGTTCGCTCGTCACACCAAAGGCCCGGGTTCGATTCCCGACATGGGTACAATGTGTGAAGCCCATTTCTGGTGTCCCCCGCCCTGATATTGCTTGAATATTGCTTAAAGCGGCGTAAAACCATACCCACTCACTCACTCTTCCGTTGCCCTCATAATATTGAAACCCTCGCTTTTTGAATTTCGACTGCAAGGGGAGTTATTTTTTGTTTTTTGTGTAAATTGTTTTTATTCATTCCAGAGGGTACATAGTCATCGTATCATAAGAGCTAATGTTATATTTGGGATAACACTTTCTTAGTAAAGTACAGATTCTAGTTCTTTTTTGGGTTGAGTCCCGTCCGGGATTCGAACCCACACCAGCCAGGATGAGGCACCTAATCGCCAGCACACAAAGTCAGCGATCTAACCCACTCAGCCACTCAGGCAGGTGTGGGTTCGAATCCCGGACGGGACTCAACCCAAAAAAGTACTAGAATCTGTACTTTACTAAGAAAGTGTATATCCCAAATATAACATTAGTTAAATCTGACCACTTTCTAAATGGCATTGTGTATTCGTATCATAAGAGGTCTCAAATTACATGGTAAATATCATGAGAAAAATGTGCAGGATGCGATATGGCACTCTGGCGCCTGAGTTTGTAATGCCATCGCTTTGTCCCTGCATACTAAAACATAGCCATGTCCTGTTCCAGACAAACGACCATCTCCCCAGCCTGGTGGATAGAGCGTGTGCGCGGAAAGCGGTGGTTCGAATCCTGGTCGAGTCGACCAAATGACGTTAAACGATGGCACTTGTTGTTACGCTGCCTGGCGCTCTGCATTAAGGGCTTAAAGCAAGGACTGGTTGGCTCGGAGTATACTGTGTCTGAGTGAGGTACCTGTGTTAAATTTCGACATGTTATCCCAGGTGGTAACACGAAAAAACGACATGAATCTGAGCTAGAACAAGCTGTCACACACGTCCCTATGTGAAATAATTTTCATCGGGAGGTTAAACCTCACTTCACGTCAAACCCAACTGACAAACAGTGGTTAAAGGTGCGAATAATGGTCAGCGCCTTCAGGAGCATGACACACAGTGAACAAAATATAAAGATCCTAGCCTGGTCGTGATGAGTATGGTTTTACGCCGCTTTTAGCAATATTCCAGCAATATCACGGCGGGGGATACTAGAAATGGGCTTCACATATTGTACCCATGTCGGGAATCGAACACGGGTCTTCGGCGTCTCGAGCGGAGGCTTTAACCACTAGGCTACCCGACCGCCTCTTGGTCGTAATCAGGGAGTCAGTGAATCGGTGACTCGGTGACTTGCCGACGGCATAGATAGTTGAACAAGGTGAGGTGGGGTGAGGTGAGGTGAGGTGAGGTGAGGTGAGGTGAGGTGAGTTGAAATGGGGTCTAAGGTCGCGTCCAAAATAATTGCACTCATATAGCGACGTGCATACACGTGTGTGTGTGTTTGTGGCTGCTTGTGCAAGTCCGGACTGATGCCAATTTATAGTGCTAGCTCACTGAGATACCAAGCCGCAGTTTAACATGAATATCCCACTCAGACACAGTATACTGACTCTGATCCGACCAGTCTTTGTTTTCGCCCCTTAATGCCGCGCGCCAGACAGGGTAACAACAAGTACCATCTTTTAACGTCCATTTGTATGACGCGGCCGGGGATCGAATCCCGGAACTTCCGCTCTCCGGGCGGACGCTCTACCACTAGACCACGGAGGCGGTCCCGATAGTTGAACAAAGAATCAGCACAAGAGACAACTGGGCGATATCAGTACGTTGTTGTGACATTTGTTTGTTTTTGTTTGATTTTTGTTTGTTTGTTGCTATTCCAGCTATATGTCGGCAGTCAGTAAATAATCGAGTCTGGACCAGACAATCCAGTGATTGACAACATGAGCATCGATCCACGCAATTGGGATCGATGACATGCATCAACCAAGTCAGTGAGCCTGACCACCCGATCCCATCAGTCGACTCTGGTGACAAGCATAGTCGCCTTTTACGGCAAGCATGGGTTGCTGAGGACCTATTCTACCCCGGATCTTCACGGGTATATGACTTATTTAATGATCCCATGTTTAGCCACCTCTCGCGACAACATTTGTAGGACACCGATAGCTGTAGTAAAGAAAGAGCCGTAGATGTCTAATCTTACTGCCTTCATCAACAGATTAGATCATTACAGACGTCGCTGCTGAAGATATCATTACACGTGCCAAAGTTAAAGAGTTCTTGCACCTTCGACTTTGATGCTTCATAAAATAAGATTATTTAGAAAATAAGATATTCATTAATAATTTATCAATATGGATACTGATCAGAAAAGGTTGTCGTATGATCAGACCACAATGAGGATCGTGTGATCACAATATTTGACCTGCCGAAAATGAGGATCGTGTGATCACAATATTTGACCTGCCGAAAATGAGGATCGTGTGATCACAATATTTGACCTGCCGAAAATGAGGATCGGGTGATCACAATATTTGACCTGCCGAAAATGAGGATCGGGCGGTCACAATATTTGACCTGCTGAAATTGGAGATCGGGTGATCACAATATTTGACCTGCCGAAATTGGGGATCTGGTGGTCACAATATTTGACCTTCCGAAAATGAGGATCTGGTGGTCACAGTATTTGACCTGCCGAAAATGAGGATCGGGTGGTCACAATATTTGACCTTCCGAAAATGAGGATCTGGTGGTCACAATATTTGACCTGCCGAAATTGGGGATCGGGTGGTCACAATATTTAACCTGCCGAAACGTGTGCAATCGTAACCCGATGGCGTAGATAGTTGCTCGTGTCGCCACTTGGGTACCTGAACCAGGCCGCCGTGGTTTAGCTTGGATATTGCTGGTTGCGGCGGAAAACGACATTCATTTACTCATGTACATTAACTAGTGGTTACTTTGATAAGCAAAATAATTGTTAGTTTGTTTGTTGTTGAATGCCGTTCTAGGCAATATTCAAACTATATGACGGCGACCTGTATTGAAATAGATTCAAACTATCCAGTGATCGATATTGTGAGCAACAGCCCATGCCGTCGGGGTACGATGACACGTAATTAACCAATTTCTGACCACCCCGCCCATTTGGCCGCCTCGTACGTCCAGCATAGCTTCATGGGAACCTATTGTAAACCCCACGGGTTAAATGACTGTATCTATTTTATATCATTCCCTGGTCTATATATTCGACCATTTTGTGTCCTAACGGTCTTATAGCTCACTCACTAACTCACCTACCCTCTCACCCACCCACTCACTCACTCACTAACTCACTCACTCACTCACTCACTCACTCACCTACCCACCCAATCACTCACCTACATAATCATCCACTCACTCACTCACTCACCCACTCCCTCCCACACGCACACAGGCGTTCCCATGGTCATATTAATCCGATCACATCATTTCCTCCAAAAATATGCATATAAATTTAACTTTAGAACATGTTTTATCTTTGATTCCGATCGCATGATCGCGCCCATCGGCTCGACAATGTTCGTATAGCACTGCACCATCAAGCAGAACTAATAACGTCTTCGCCAGTTCATAGGTTCTGTGTTGTTCTCTGTTCCTAGGTCAACAATGGGAGTGTTCTGACAGGGCACACAGTAGCTGACTCTTCCTGTTCCTATAGAGATTCGCCAATGTTTAATATCCGATGCCGTGTGTGGAGATGACGCCGTTTACAGCAGGGTTGACGTTACCGATGCCGCCATTAGGAAACGACACTTAACAGGATTCCTTGTCGTTAATGAAATACTGTGGGATGAGAGTGAATAAACGCATAAAACATTCAGAATGTTAGACCAGTGTTTTAGTTTTACTTGATGGGAAAAGAATTCAATAATGGTAGGAATGGAATTACGAACCACGTTAAATTCCCTTTCGCGTTGCGATTGTTTATGTAGCAGTTTGTTATCCGATCTGATCCCCTGTTGATGTTTACAGTCAAGCGTTAACGCGGTTTGCGCATTATTGCATAGCATTTAGTCCTCAATGTGTTATTTAGAACCCCCTGTTTCTATTAAGTGTAAGGTATTTGAAAGATGCCACGCGAAACCGTGGGCGTAGTCGCTCCAACACGTTAACTGGCGTCACGCATGTCTGGAGCTGGCGTGACATAGCGTGGCAGTGGGGACTACTCGGTCATGGTGACCTTAATGTAATGATATTAATGTAAACACGTGACATTTGTTTAATCAAGCATCGACAAGAATGACGTACGTTTTCTTGCAACTTTAACCCTAAAATGTGTCAACATTACTTTCAGTGTACAGCGTATAAATAAAGTATGGTTTTTCGCCGCTTTTAGCAATACACCAGCAATATCACGGCGGAGGACACCAGAAATGGGCTTCACACATTGTACCCACGTCTTCAGCGTGACGAGCGAACGCTTTAACCACTAGGCTGTATAAATAAAGACATATAGTAGCTAAGTAAAAATAACCACCACCTACTCATAAATAATATTTTAGCAGAATAAGGGACTAGTCGTCAAGGACTTTTTCTAACCAATATATTCCATTTTGGAACTTGTCACGGTACAATCAATGTATGAGATGATACTCCTCTTCTGGTCTTATGGGGGCGGTCGGGTAGCCTAGTGGTTATAGCGTTCGCTCACGCGTCACGCCGAAGACCCGAGTTCGATTCCCGACATGGGTACGATGTGTGAAGCCCATTTCTGGTGTCCCCCGCCGTGATATTGCTGGAATATTACTAAAAGCGGCGTAAAACCGTACTCACTCACTCACTCTGGTCTTATGAACGACGGCAAAAGAATACTAATGTCTGGATATTGTCAATTATTTTACCACTTTGAGAATGACGTCATATGCAAGTTAATCTTTTACTGATTTCATTCTGGGATCACCTCCATAGTGACATCGACCTTAATGCACAGTAAGTGCACATGATGTCATCACAATGACTTTAAACAGATTCGCGAGTGTCGAAATTGTCAAAGGAATTTTCTGATCGTGTCTTACCCGTAGAGTCTGTGCCATATGCAATTGTAATTAAGAAAGGATAGCGGGTTGGGATAGGCTTAGGACATTTTGTTAATTTTAATGATTTATCACTGGGGTAGTGTACGGGTAAAGGGCTCGTTCTTTTGTCGAAACATGGTTTCAATTGCTTTACGTGGGGTAAAGTCATACTTACTCACTCAAGAACCAACCCACAACCCAATTGCAAGAATCAGCCATGTCAGAGCATGGGCGTTGGCTATATGTAACTGAATGAATGAATGAATGATTAAATATTAAACCCAACTCACTCACCCACTCATGGACTTTTACCATTATATACCAGGAGAATACACATATGGCACTAACATTTAAAGGCAATTATCATAATGGTTATTAAATGAAAAACGGCAGCTACCTCGAGATTCCAACTACAACTCGAGATCCCATTCCCTTTGAGCCCACCACGGTAACATCCATAGAAAGGAATTACCGTGAGATTCACCCAGCTAACGGATACACTGGTTCCATTAAGACCTGACCCTCGCATGATCAAAGATTCTACATCCCCTATTATACATCATAACATATTCAATCAATGCAAGCGGTGTTTTAGATTTTTTTAATAATGAATAATCGACACACACCGTCAAGCCGCAGGGTAGACATTCACAAACATTAAGAATTTGCCCAATTACAGAGAGCAAACATTTACCCGCTAACCCCAAGTCTCTCCGAAGACGGATAAATAGATGCAATTTATTGCTCACAATGTTTTTATTCACTAAAATGTGATAACGATTGTGCGGGCGTGTCTAGTCAACTTCAAGACTACAGGAAGTCCTTGGGCTTCACGTTTGTATCAGTTTGATTTTCTGTATGATTACTCGAATAGACGGCTTGACCTCAAGAATCCCTCGGGCGAATGGTGTTATTGTGTATATTGTTGTGTGCGACGATCATATTCAGATTGTACGAAATAACCTGTCGTGGGGACATCGTGAAGCACTGCGCGGCACAGATGGCACAGACTTCAAAGGCGCCGGAAATGGCAGAGAAGGGTTCCTTCAGAGCGTCAATGCTATGATATTGGGTTCTCATCTCAGATGATCCTTCTTTTGTCGGAACCTGTCCATGAGAGGAATCAAACTCCAGTGGAGTCTGGTCGTACTTGTATTTTCAATAGAGTGATCCATGTACAGTTGAGTTTACTTGTATTTTCAATAGAGGGGTCCATATACAGTTGAGTTTACTTGTATTTTCAATAGAGGGGTCCATGTATAGTTGAGTTTACTTGTATCTTCAATAGAAGGATCCATGTACAGTTGAGTTTACTTGTATTTTCAATAGGGGATCCGCGTCCAGTTTAGTCTACTTTAATGTTCAATAGAGGGATCAATGTTTAGTTGAGTCTACTTGTATTTTCAATAGAGGGATCATGTTTAGTTGAGTCTACTTGTATTTTAAAGAGAGGGATCCATATCCAGTTGAGTCTACTTGTATCTCCAGTAGAGGGATCCATGTCTAGTTGAGTCTACTTTTATTTTCAATAGGGGGATCATGTCTAGTTGAGTCTACATGTATTTTCAATAGGGGATCCGCGTCCAGTTTAGTCTACTGTAATCTTCAATAGAGGGATCAATGTTTAGTTGAGTCTACTTGTATTTTCAATAGAGGGATCATGTTTAGTTGAGTCTACTTGTATTTTAAAGAGAGGGATCCATATCCAGTTGAGTCTACTTGTATCTTCAGTAGAGGGATCCATGTCTAGTTGAGTCTACTTTTATTTTCAATAGGGGGATCATGTCCAGTTGAGTCTACTTGTATTTTCAATAGGGGATCCATGTCTAGTTGAGTCTACTTGTATCTTCAGTAGAGGGATCCATGTCCAGTTGAGTCTACTTGAATCTTCAAGAAAGGATCCATGTTCAGTTGAGTCTACTTGTATTTTCAACAGAGGGATCAATGTCTAGTTGAGTCTGGTAGAATCTGTAGACTTTCATTAGGGCATTTGTTCTCGAAGATGCCACGGTTCTCTGTGTCGTGTTGCATCCACAAAACCTTTCAGTGGTTTTCAAATCCAAGATTTTCACTAATTATATATCTAGGTTTGTCAACATAATACCTGTGTTCGTGAGTTCCAGCAAAGTAGTAGTGGGGCGGTCGGGTAGCCTTGTGGTTAAAGCGTTTGCTCGTCACGCCGAAGACCCGGGTTCGATTCCCGACATGGGTACGATGTGTGAAGCCTATTTCTGGTGTCCCCCGCCGTGATATTGCTTGAATATTGCTAAAAGCGGCGTAAAACCACACTCACTCACTCACTCACTTCAGCAAAATAGTAAACGTATGTGGTCTTCATGACCTCGGAGTTTATCCTGTTTGTAGCGGACATCGCCATCACTCATTTTAAGATATCGCAACTGGCTGTGCAGGATTGTCCATCAGACAGGTAGGACTCTGCTGGTCGTAGTTTGAATTCCAGATGCGTTCTGATTGTGATCGTTGATGCAGCAGCACCACGCCCGCCCTCGTGAATTTCGCCAAAGTGGTAAATGTCTGCGACCAGCATCGGTCCACTTTCCATGGGCGGCGGTGATTGTGATCATTGCAGTTCTCAACTTGTATCCCTGGGCAAAACTTCATTGTTTACAGACCATCGAGATACAGATGGAATATTGCTGACTCCGGTGTAAAACAACATTCACTCACTCACACTGAATACTTACAGTCAGTTGCTTAAAAGATGTTCAGTATTTTTTAAAATCATTAGTTAAAAGACAAAGCACATCAAGATAAGTTTAAAGACTAAACGGCGTGCCAAAACGCCATGGGGGCATAACGACCCACCATCTTGGAAAAAATGGAAATTACTATTTGCTTGTGTAATCATATGAAGTTAATGGCAGCTGTGTACATGTGCTGCCTTTGTTTTATATCGAGTTACATAATTCAGAATAATTTTATCTTCCAACATTTTAATAGTTTAATTTAATTTTGGGAGCTTATATCCGAATCATTAACAGGCCGCCGTTATGTAGCCAAAAGTTTATTGACTGTCACGGTAGGAAAACTGTGCAGTTCAGTCGATCACCTAACCGTTTTAATTTCTGGCCGAATAACCATAATCAGCAAGGATGTTCGTTGGTTCTTTAAAATAATGTCGTGTTTACATATATTGACATCATCTTGGAGTCGACCGCCTCCGTGGTCTAGTGGTAGAGCGTCCGCCCGGAGAGCGGAAGTCCGGGGTTCGATCCCCGGCCGTGTCATACCAAAAGACGTTAAAAGATGGTACTTGTTGTTACCCTGTCTGGCGCTCGGCTTTTAAGGGGCTAAAACAACGACTGGTCGGCTCGGAGTCAGTATACTGTGTCTGAGTGGGGTATTCATGTTAAACTCCGTTTGGTATCTCAGTGAACTAGCACTATAAATCGGCATCAGTCCGGACTAGTACAAGCAGCCACACAAACACACACACGCACATGCACGTCGCTATATAAGTGCAATAATCTTGGACGCGACATTAATCCCCATTTCACCTCACCTCATCTTGGAGTCTTGGTTATCTCTCTTTCCTCCCACGACAAGGGGGCACGGGTGGCTCAGTCGTCCAAGGCGCTGTGATTCGCTGTGCAGAGTTGCGTCCTTTGGGCACACCAGGTTCAAATTCCGGTTCGCGCCGATTATGTTTATAGGTTTGTCAGCACCATATCCGTGATCGTGGGTTTCACCGAAGTGATAAACGTCTGAGACCTGCATCACTTCGGGCTTTCCTCTCACATTAAGCTGACACGCCGTGATACTGGAATACTGTTAAAAGCAGCGTTAAACCCAACTCACTCACTCACCCACCACTTCACGACAAATATCTCTGCTTGAGAAACTAGGGATTTCATCCACGCAATGAACATGGATGCTGCTTCTAGAGCAACTATTTTGATCTCACAGACTCACGAACTCACGGACTGACGGACTCACGGACTCACGGACTCACGGACTCACAGACTCACGGACTCACGGACTCACAGACTCACCTGTAAGTGTTTGATGGCTCCAGTTGCAAGGCCAGGTACACCAGTCGCTCCCGATGTCTACCTAGGATACGTTCAGCGTTTAATCATTGCCCTACGTTCAGTATAAATATCAGCATCTATCATCATCATTATTCACATGGAACGGACGAGTGTTTACAAATATCATAATGAACCAGAGATGACGATGTAACTATTGAAAACTATATTCTTAATGACTATTCCTGACTTTGGTTGTAATTTCTAACTTTTATACCATGACAAAAAAAAAATCATTTTTACAAGCTGTCGTACCATATCTAGCTTCTTGTAGTTTATCTTTGTAATTTAAACCCCATTTCACCTTACCTCCAGGACCTGGTGATTGTAGGTTTCGCGGTATTTTGGAAGTAGGTTCAATCCCAAATTCATTCACTCACTCAGTTAAGTTTACTCTAGTTTACCATCTGTTTTGTACCAAGTGTTACCAAAATATTAGACCCGTGAAAATTCCGGGGTAGAATAGGTCTTCAGCAACCCTTGCTTGCCGTAAAAGGTGACTAATATGCTTGTCGTAAGAGGCGACTAAAGGGATCGGGTGGTCAGGCTCCCTGACCTGGTTGATGCATATCATCGATCCCAATTGCGTGGATCGTTGCTCATGATATCAATCACTGGATTGTCTGGTCCAAACTCGATTATTTACAGACCGCCGTCATATAGCTGGAATATTACTGAGTGCGGCGCTATACAACAAACCAACCAACCAACCAAATTGGTATGTCACAAATACTGAAACCAACTGCCCTGCAGACAAACTGAAACAATGACGTTTTTATTGAGAAAAACAGGTAACTTTGTTTAGGATTCAGTGTATTGATAAACCACAAGGGTTAAAATCGTTAGACTGCCTCGATAAAGAAACTCCCTGAAACTGACCTTTCGGAAAATATCTTTGACCTTTTGATCCCCTTCAAATAACCCCTCCCCACCGAGGGAAGCGAATTGATTTGGACTGAGGGGAGGCGTGTGCCATATAAAAGATATTTATTAATCTAATCGGTAATGCCATCCCCTTGGAGGTAGGAAGGGAATAAATATTTGCTTTATTATGATATCAATAGGAAACATGGAGATTGCAAGCTCGCTCAAATTTCTCGGATTTTATACCTCAGGAAATGACCAATGGATCAATAAGTTGAGGATTCTTTTGTTGGGCGATGTTTCCTCTATTTCTGGATCATAATTTTACACGGAGCGTAACCTGAAGCATTTTTTATTAGTATTACATTCATTCCATACATGCTTCTTATCAATATGATATGAGCTTTTGAAATTAATCTATCTGACGCAACGCTGATTTTTAGAATTCTTTTCTCATGAGGGATGCTGAAAAATACAAAAAGCAAAAAATAACTCTTAAATTGGCACACGTAGGTCATATTTGTATATAATCCACTGGCAGCTGCCACCCAATGATAGGACGTTTCCTCTACACTAACATGATCCGAGTTCCATTTGAGAAATCTATATTGTAGAACTCCCTTGATGTATCGAAATCATTTCACTTATCACAACAGTTCATTACATTGTTACCTGACGCCAGGGTGTGTACAAACTACCACGTGTATTTAGGACTACCTTTTTATCAGCAACGTTGCAAGGGAACTACGTTTGGTTGAGCTAAGAACCTTGGAGAATGTCCCTATCTACACAGACAACAAGAGATCTTTTTTTCCTTAGCTTAAAGCGAGACGTGTATTTGGGACTACCTTTTTATCAGCAACGTAGAAAAGGCACTACGGTTGGTTAAGTTAGGAACCTTTGGGAATGTCCCGATCTACAAAGAGAACAACAGAGCTGTATTTCCTTAGCTTAAAGGGAGACGTGTATTTAGGACTACCCTTTTATCAGCAACGTAGCAAGGGAACTAAGGTTGGTTAAGTTGGGAATCTTTGAGAATGTCCCTATCCACATTTAACAACAAGAGAGCTATATTTCCTCAGCTTAAAGGGAGACGTGTATTTGGAACTACCTTTTTATCAGCAACGTAGCAAGGGAACTACGATTGGTTAAGTTAGGAATCTTTGAGAATGTCCCTATCCACATTGAACAACATGAGAGCTATATTTCGTTACCTTAATGGGAGACGTGTATTTGGGACTACCTTTATATCAGCAGATACCAATGGCACTGCGGTTGGTCTAGCTAAGAACCTTTGAGAATGTCTCTATCAACATTGAACAACAAGAGAGCTAGATTTCATTAGCTTAAAGGGAGACTAGGCCTGACAATTTGCCAGTCCATGCAAGTTAGTTTCGAATCATTCAAGCAGAACTTTGTCTTTCCGTTAACGAATTCTTTAGCAGGCAAGACTAACAGTATGTACATACAGACATGGGGATTCCGGGTGAGAACTATCATTAAAGGTGCCCTGAACGTGTGCTGGTCGTAAAAGTCGACCAAATGGATCAGTGACCACGGTGTCATAGTTGATGTCAGTTTCGCTGACTTGGTTGATACACGTCATCGTACATCAGTTGTGTAGAGCGATGCTCATGATGTCTATCATTGGATTGTCTGGTCTAGATTCAATTATTTACAGGCCATCTCATTGTCTCAGTTCCAGGTATGGCAATGTCTAGATGTAGACGTAGCGCAACTTTTAAAGGATGTTCTCAAGATCCTGTTGTATTTCTACCAACACATACGAGTTGCCATCACCAATGTTGGGATTCAGGGGTCGAATCTGTCGCCAGTACCCCATGCTTGTAGTAAAACTCGCATAAAATGAATCAGTGAAATAATTGAGTCTGGACCTGACGAACGCAGGCATATGAAACGCTCCACCACAATGGTGTACGACGACACGCAATAACCCAGTATCCGATCCTCACCACCCGATTCATTTAGCCACCTCTTCACGTCGACATTTTGCCTTACTCTTACATGATACAGACCTCTTTTGAATAAAGGTGAGTCATAATTGTTTGATTATATGAAGGCTTATTACGTATCAGGGTGTGGATAAAAGGGTAAGCATGTCCTGCCCTACCAGCAGCATTTCACACGCGCCATTCACACTATTTGCGTAACAAAGTAAGACTTTGGTGCCTGAAGAAATGCCCTATGGATCAATCTAGGAAATTTGCCATGTGGAAAAGTTGTGTACTTTAAATGTATTGACAGAATTAAATCTGTTGGGTATTTGAAAATCCATATAATATTAATTCTGTCTCAAATACTTTCTGTGAATGTAAAGAAAGCACTTCTGTATTGAGGATTATGGTTAAACCTTCAGACAGGGATTTGATGGTACTTTTGCCGGACCCAGTAACATATCTCTCTTTTCACTTTTTTAATGGAGCTTTAGAATCCAGTGGAAAAGAGGAATGGACATGTCTTCAGGTACAAGTCAGAAGTACTGATGCATGATTTTGGCAGATCTTTTCCTCATTTAGTCAACTGCCCCTATATGTTGCAATATTTGATATCTTACCTACAAGTTCTTTGATAAAAAATAATGTAGTGATGCTTAC
Source organism: Haliotis cracherodii (assembly GCF_022045235.1). Taxonomy (NCBI): domain Eukaryota; kingdom Metazoa; phylum Mollusca; class Gastropoda; order Lepetellida; family Haliotidae; genus Haliotis; species Haliotis cracherodii. Next base: position 6,792,544 of record NW_027266276.1, on the reverse strand, counting down.
ATACAATGTTTGTTTGTTTCTTTGTTAGTGTCCTTCTTGGCCAACCGTAAATGTCAAATTTTCATTGTTAAAGAAAAGTACTAAACATTATTTTGATATCTTTGACTTTTAGATGTTGATTGTTGTTTAACGTCGCACTCAGCAATATTCCAGCTATATGACGGCGGTCTGTAAATAATCGAGTTTGGACCAGACAATCCAGTGACTGATATCATGAGCATCGATCCACGCAATTGGGACACGATGACATGGATCAACCAAGTCAGCGAGGCACCACTCGATCCCGTTAGTCGCCTCTTACGACAAGCATGGGTAGCTGAAGACCAATACCACCCCGGATCTGCACGGGTCTTATTTACAATGATCATATAACCTGAGGAATAGTAATTGAGAACAACTATATCCTGTACTTTGGATGACAGCTGGCCGGGACAAACTATATTTATTAACAACTTTCCTCTTTTTCAGTTTGTGCATTCTACCAATGGAAACATCACGCACTGACTTAACCCACTCTAAAAGACATTCAATAGGCGCCTCTTCTCTTTTTGGCCCATTTTGTTGATTCTGTTATGATCCCAACTGGAAGGATGCTGCCCACGATATTTTGGTCCATATTTGAATACGTGACGAAGGTTGTTGTTCAACAATGGTGAAGTCACCTGTGATTATATGACCGGTTGGTTGCAGAATGATGAGTCTGGGCAGCCACAAGTAGTGGAATTTACATCATGAGTTTTCAAGTCCACGTTCTGCAAAACGTTCCTGTAATTGAACAACTTGCTTATTAACATATACTGATGATACAACCGGAATCGTGCAATGGAATGCTTTTATAAAATGTATTTTGTCGGTATTGTTGTCTGTACTTCTGACAAAGACAGGAGTGTCGTCTGCCTACTGATTAGACGGTCAAATGGCCGCGTGACCACTTCTTCATATTCTGTGGTCAAATGTACCTTACTTGTAATCAGATTTGCCACTGACCACTGGCTAATTTGTGAGGCTTGTCACTCATCGACTGTTTCCTTCAAGTTTGGAGCCAATTGGTAATGTGGACTCACTGGCCTCAGCCAAATTAACAGTGAAGACAGATCTAAGTGTCGATATGGGTTCGATCAAGAGACAGACACGTCATATAACTCTACTCCTAATGATGGTGGATTTCAGAGAAATGGGTTTGATTCGTGATTTCATGTTTCCAATAACCTCGATTATTTGTTCTCTGTTGTGAATCGCTATGGACAGTTCCATGATGTTGGGCGTAGAAGTGTTTGCCGATGAGAGTCTATATTGAATCTGTACACAAAGTGGGCACGGGTTTAACGTTGCTGGACAATTACTGGCATCAACCAGGGTTCCGTAATGGGACAAATGGTGCAGCGCACACGGTCTTGGGCACGGCTGGGTAGGACGGGAGTTATCATTGTCTTCATGCGACGTGGTGTTAGAGTCCCCTTAATGAATCCAATATCCGCACCTGTAATGAGACCCGTGAAGATTCTGGGTAGAATTGGTCTTCAGCGAGCCATTCTTGTATCGATGGTCATGATATCAATCACTGGATTGTCCGGTCCAGACCCGATTATTTAAAGACCGCCATCGTATAGCTGGAATATTGCTGAGTGTGGCGTTAAAAACAAAGAAACAATGAATGTCCGGGTTCGATTCCCCACATGGGAACAATGTGTGAAACCCATGTATTGTGTCCTCCATCGGGTTACTTATTATCATGTTATAGGACCCATGAAGGTCCGGGGTAGAATAGGTCTTCAGCAAACCATACCTGTTGTAAGAGGCAACTAGCGGCATTCGGGTGGTCAGGCTCGCTGACTTTGTTGATGCATGTCATCGTATGCCAATTGCGTGTATCGATGTTCATGATATCAATCACTAGATTATCTGGTTCAGGCTCGATTATTTACAGACCGCCGCCATATAACTGGAATATTGCTGAGTGTAGCTCAAGCAACAAACAAACAAACAAAACCTTGTAACAGCTTCAGCTAAATCGTAAAATCGTAAAATATAATAGAACGAAGACCCTTTCAAAGTTTCGTATCAAGCTAATATACATGTTTCACAATATTCTTAAGCCATCCGTTAATTCTTAAGAGTTTTTCCCAATAAAATTTATCTTATTTACCAACCTAATTTAAAAGTCGATCTGTGCATCGTCCCCGTCGCCTATCTTAATCATTTTATGTCCCTACTTAATTAAACATGATTGCTTGTCCTTAGGTTTATTACCCATGTAGATAACTTAGCACCACATCAAAGGTAGCCACGAAGTATATACATAACAGGACTCCGTTTTATGATGCATCGTTTAGACATGAACACCCCAGCCATAAATTATGGCCATACATCACGTCTTCTTTGCTTCTGAGAATGATTCGTTAAGGCGTCATTATACATCCGAGTCAGACTTTTGATGATGAAGCTCTAATCATATATCATCCACCTTCTGATCTTTTGACATCGATAGGTAGTGATGCTAAAGGTCTTCACTACTCTCTGGCTATTACAATTAGTAAAAAACACATTTATGTTAGAAAATTTACTTAAATATTATATACAACTGTATCACCTGTTTCTCCCTTATAGATATTATCACAAAATCAGTTTCAAAATGGGAAACAGTTGTTTCCGAATTCATTGGCGATAAAATAGAACCGGTTTGGCAAGACGACAACTTGGAAAAGCTCTTTCCGACACAATGATAAGAGTATATCAATATATAAAGCACGCTCATGGTGAACGCAATTATCAATCTGGTCAATGCATCAGTGAGCACTTACCTTACACTCTCAGCTCCCAGGGGTATGGACAAGAAGATCTGCCCTTTAAGCGAAGCAATGTTTGCATTCACCTTCTTACCCTGTACATTAGCTGTTGAGTGAACAAACGGAAATTGTGCAGACAGAACCATAGGAGACACAATTTTGTCAGAGGTGGGTTTCTGGAACCACCGACCACGGTCAACCATCCACCTACTCTCTGGCGCCAGAGCTGTCATCTGCTATGTATTTTGTGCGTCGTGCACAGGACCAAACTCGACGACCTTCGAAATGATTACATGAAACAGTGAATGACCGAGATAATTTTCACAAGACTATTCAGAATACGTTTTTCTTCCAAACTTGTAACAGCTTAATTAATTTACCGAGCCTATATCCGGAAATTTGAAAGCTTATGGAGCTAGCAGTTGTTATGACTGGGCATTTCGCTTTGAACACATAGCCTTGATCTTGAGTTTAATCGCAGAACAGAAATATTACAATATGAAATCCGTTGAAACATTGATTTTTATATTGTATATGTGATCGGTGAGCTTGATGCGACGGGCCTGTGTTGTATTAACCGTAAGAGTCCGGCAACTTGACAAATGATGGATTAAGCTGCTGCAAATTTCACATTACGCTATTTTCAAGCAATTAATTACGCTTTTTTTCAGTATTTACTTTAGTTTGCGTAGTAAATTAAGCTTTTATTTATGAAAGTTGACAAAACTAGAATCGATGAACATTAAATGTTAAGTCAACACAGACACAAGCCCGGCTTTTTATCTTGAATAATGAATTGAACCCTCAGCATTCCACTGGCGTTAAAGGTTCCCTATCGATGCTTTATTCATTGATAAAAAAATAATCCCTTGACGATTTGTAATGTAATCGCGCATCTACATGAACATCGATGTTATTATTCATCTATGCAACCATCGAATTCATATTTTCATTTTACATTAAAATCATAATGAATCAATGCTAGAATGTCATATTTACATATTCATTATTGTACATCTGCACATTTATTAATGCTCCCCCCCCCCCTACACGCAGCTCAGACAGCGAATGGGACTTCTCAAAGGAAGCGCTGTCTAGTCGGACCCACCCGGAACTTTTCGTAGAATGTGTCGACTCCCCAACACTGCAGCCTTCTGCATTACCCAGATTGTGTGAAGGGCTGTATTCCTGGTAGCAAACCCGGGTACTCTCCAAATGTCAGTCTACAGATACTGAGGTACCAAACCTAAGGCACCGAAGACAATGGGGAGTCGGACAACTTGGTACTTGAGATGCAAGCGTGACATTTCCAAAGCAAGGTCCGCATATTTGCCATGTTTTTCCTGCATCTTATCAATCACATTAGTGTCAAAAGGGACAGAAAATTCAATGATAATAAATTATTTCAACAAACCGAGCTTGTGCCGATTTGACATTGAGATTATGTCCTGGATGCATGGTTCGTTCCGGAAATTTGAGTGGAACGCCTTCTATTCTTGATATGCAGCACAAGAGGATTATCAGACAAATAAATTTTCCCCAAAGTGCACAATAAAATTCTATCATGAAGAGCATCCACGTTAATCAAACCGCGCCCTCCTATAATTGGTAAATAGACGGAGAGAAGAGCGAGGGTGGTAGGATTTATTGACATGATTCTTCGTGTGAGATGTCAATACCCTGAATTTCTTGTTCCCAATCAACAACACCAAAGGAATATTAAAGGTCGGATACAGTAATTGTGACTTTGACTTTATTGCGAGTGTTCAGCGTTCTGAACTGCAGATTGTCTTAAGTCTACATTTATATTGAGTTCCTTACCTTTACGTGGGCATTCCGCAATTCGTCTCTTACCTGCATCCCCCCAGGCCGGACCTTCCACGAGATGCTCAGTAACTAAACTCCCCCGACCCCCAAGTAGATTGACTGACCCTCCCTCTTCTATCCAGCCATGTTTCAGTTAAAGAATGTTGCTTTTGTCGAGCCCAAAGGACATGCCAATATCTTTTGAAAAAAGGATCAAGAAATAGGATTGGTATTTTAGTGTGGATTCTCGTTGGGCAATAGCACATATCACATAGCACTTATCCTACATCGAAAGTACTTATCCTTCTTCAGTGTCATCAGAGCACATATCCTACACCGATGTCATTACAGCAGATATCCTACACCCATGTCATTACAGAACATACCCTAATTCAGTGTCATTACAGCACATATCCTACACCGATGTCATTACAGCACATATCCTACACCGATGTCATCATAGCACATATCCTACACCGATGTCATCATAGCACATATCCTACACCGATGTCATTACAGCACATATCCTACACCGATGTCATTACAGCACATATCCTACACCGATGTCATTACAGCACATATCCTACACCGATGTCATTACAGCACATATCCTACACCGATGTCATTACAGCACATATCCTACACCGATGTCATTACAGCACATATCCTACACCGATGTCATTACAGCACATATCCTACACCGATGTCATTACAACACATATCCTACACCGATGTCATTACAGCACATATCCTACACCGATGTCATTACAGCACATATCCTACACCGATGTCATTACAGAACATATCCTACTTCAGTGTCATTACAGCACATATCCTACACCGATGTCATTACAGCACATATCCTACATCAATGTCATCATAGCACATATCCTACACCGATGTCATTGCAGCACATATCCTACACCCATGTCATTACAGTACATATCCTACACCGATGTCATTACAGCACATATCCTACACCGATGTCATTACAGCACATATCCTACACCCATGTCATTACAGTACATATCCTACACCGATGTCATTACAGCACATATCCTACACCCATATCATTACAGCACATATCCTACACCGATGTCATAACAGCACATATCCTACACCGATGTCATTACAGCACATATCCTACACCCATGTCATTACAGCACATATCCTAGATCGATGTCATTACAGCACATATCCTAGATCGATGTCATTACAGCACATATCCTACACCGATGTCATTACAGCACATATCCTAGATCAATGTCATTACAGCACATATCCTAGATCGATGTCATTACAGCACATATCCTACACCGATGTCATTACAGCACATATCCTACACCGATGTCATTACAGCACATATCATACACCCATGTCATTACAGCACATATCCTACGACGATGTCATTACAGCACATATCCTACATCGATGTCATTACAGCACATATCCTACACCGATGTCATTACAGCACATATCCTAGATCGATGTCATTACAGCACATATCCTAGATCGATGTCATTACAGCACATATCCTACACCGATGTCATTACAGCACATATCCTACACCGATGTCATTACAGCACATATCCTACACCGATGTCATAACAGCACATATCCTACACCGATGTCATTACAGCACATATCCTACACCGATGTCATTACAGCACATATCCTACACCCATGTCATTACAGCACATACCCTACACCGATGTCATTACAGCACATATCCTACACCGATGTCATTACAGCACATATCCTACACCGATGTCATTACAGCACATATCCTACACCGATGTCATTACAGCACATATCCTACACCGATGTCATTACAGAACATACCCTACTTCAGTGTCATTACAGCACATATCCTACACCGATGTCAATACAGCACATGTCCTACACCGATGTCATTACAGAACATACCCTACTTCAGTGTCATTACAGCACATATCCTACACCGATGTCAATACAGCACATATCCTACATCGATGTCATTACAGAACATACCCTACTTCAGTGTCATTACAGCACATATCCTACACCGATGTCATTACAGAACATACCCTACTTCAGTGTCATTACAGCACATATCCTACACCGATGTCAATACAGCACATATCCTACATCGATGTCAATACAACACATATCTTACGTCGATGTCAGTACAGCACATATCCTACATCGATGTCATCATAGCACATATCCTATATCTACATCCTAGATTTATGTAAGCATGTATATATAGCACTTTATTTTCATGTAGATCTATGTAATCAACGCCAAACTATGTAATCATCCAATATATACTTCATCTATGCAAATAGCGTACATGTATGGTAAAGTCAGGCGTATACATTAGATGCATGTAAGTAATATACTGTTGTATTCAACCACTTCCCTTTGGCAGTTAAGCGATCTACTTAAGAAATAAACGACGAGTTGGAGTTGTTTATCGAACAATAAAACACTGCAGGGAGAATAAACCATGAGAGGCGCAACACTATGTACAGCCGCTTTAAGGATGATGGTAAAATGTACAAACTTTAAACATATATACCCGTATTTAAATAATGATGACACCCTCAACAGAATTCGACCTCAGCAATGTCGGGCAAGTCCATTTTATGCACAGGTGGGTATTTCCCGCATACACTCACAATCCTCACTTACACTACCTGTACCGTTTCTCCCAATACCGATTGCCATATCTCTCCCGCTTTTGGATGCGATTATTCGTCCATCGCGTTCATCTGCTTTGCCCAGCTACTTCTATGGGGAATAACTCACTTGAGACTCCCCTCTTAAAAATATAACGACGTCATCAGAAATGACGTCATGATAGAACAATGTTTTATCTTGAAATAAACCACACTTAGTTCTCCATTGTTCCTTGCGATTTATCGCATAGCTATTTTGTATATTTGACTGATACATTTATGTAAATACCGTACAAATATGTTACCGTCATGCATATACATGTATGTAAGTAAGTATTTAACCACAATTCTTCAGCAACTGCACAACGTCTTCAATCAGAGGTGAGGTGAGATGAAAATAGGCTTAACGTCGTGCCCAAGATTAATGCACTTGTAAAGCGACGTGCGTGTACGTGTGTGTTTGTGTGGCTGCTTGTACTAGTCCGGACTGATGCCGATTTATTGTGCTAGCTCACTGAGATACCATGCCGCAGTTTAACATGAATACCCCACTCAGGCACAGTATACTGACTCCGAGCCGACCAGTCCTTGTTTTAGACCCTTAATGCCGCGAGCGAGACAGGGTAACAACAAGTACCATCTTTTAACGTATTTTGGTGCGATGCAGCCGGAGTTCGAACCCCGGACTTTCCGCTCTCCGGGCGGACGCTCTACCACTAGACCACGGAGGCGGTCGTCTTCAATCAGAAACTTATAAAGAAAGAACACACCGCCATCATGGGTCAGTCAACAAGCTACATCTGACCGCTTCCTGACCTCTGAAAAGTCACACACCATCAGAAATCTTTTCGAATGTTTATCCAGAAGGATCTATGTAAACTAATCGATACCCTAAAGGAGATCGCCTTTCAAAACGTCTGGCTTGTTACAGCCTAATAAACCATACCCCTGACAGCCTAGTTGAAACCATTCACAGATCGCACAAAGCGGTAGACTGCTGCTAGTCTCCAAACTAATTGTCATATTCAACGAGCATCGTTTACATATTGAGTTCCGATCAAAGAAACCTGCACCATAAATCTTGTTGTTTACGGATATAGCCATGCTGTGGTTATATAAAGTCATTGATCGTCCCATCGGACACAATTAGACATGGAAATATGAGATTATAGGTGACATGCGGCTTTCACACGAGACCACGTGAGATGTGACTTTCTAATATACATGCTCTTCATCCATTATCACGTATCCCTGAAGCGAGGCTGGTAATGACTTCAAGCTGTTGGTTCCTGCTTATACGATGACTATCGGATGCCGACTGTGTATGCTTTGACAACCATGAGGCACCGACCTTGGTAACGTACAGACAATGGCCGTCGAGCTGCACGTTAAGATCGGATTATATCTCCCGTGTGAATTAATGCGGTATTCCTGGAGACGTTGCGAGGGGCACACCCGGCTTATTTACGAGGGGGTGGGGGATAATCAGTAATTCCTAGTGTCGAATAAATTGTCTTTATTACCCTAGATGAATTTAATCGAATTTGTGAATAACGCTGTACAATTCCACCATAATCTATAGGTAACGCCGATGAGTGACCTTGAACTTAAGAGCACCATGACAATGAACGTTTTGAGGTAGAGGCAGTAAATAAAAGCGAAAAAATCCTTTCCATTTTCATAAGAAATCTCTGCTACTATCATTAAAGCTATTTTCGCCAGCAACGGCCTCTATTTGTTTGTACGTTGTTTAACGCCGCACTTAGCAATATTCCAGCAATATAGCGGCACAACGGCCTTTAAAAGACGATGATAACTGCTTATGATCATTCACAGCCAAAAATGTGTTATCCTTTATTGTTTTTCATTGGCATAAAATGCCTGCATCACTTCTAGCATCCTCTTCATCCACCCGCCGCGTTATACAAAAAGACGTAAAACAGGTACTTATTGTTACCTTGCCTGGCGCTCGGCATTTAGGGGATAAAACAAAGACTGGTCGGTTCTGATTCAGTGTACTGTGTCTGAGTGGGGCATCTTTGTTAAACTGAGACATGGTTTCTCAGTGGAGAAGCACAAGATAAAACCGGCATTGGATCTGGATACTACATACACATATCTCATTGTTGAAGATTATAAATTAAATTATTTCTTGTTACTCTGACTTAAATATACAGAAAATAAGTCAAAGGTCACTGACAACTTTAATTTGTTGAAGTAAACATGTTGAAATAAAAGCAAAAAAATATTTCCATAATCATAAGAAAACTCTGCTAGATGTATAATTCCGACAGTATCATTAGAATATGTTTACGAATCACTGCCAAAAACGACGATACCAGGTGTTAGCGAAAGAAAGCGTATCCTCCTGACCAATCGTAGGCACCTGTCACAAACACATGCAAAGGCAAGTCATCTTATAAAATACGGGAACATATGGTACAAATAAATAGGGAATTGCATCGGACATCATTTTGGAGACTTTGGAAATGTCCTTAAGTTTATTATAAAGACGGGCTGCATTAATTCTAAACGTGGTTACAAAACTAATCAAAGTGGCATTAACGTAGCATTCCTCCATAGTTTATAGCGAAATGTTGTTACAGTAAAATACGGTTATAACGAACACGCTTATAACGAACTGACGGATATTACGAACTAATTTTTGGTCCACGCCATTTGCTGTATATATGTTGTATGTGTGTTTATATCGAACTACGCTCATAACGAAACTTAAATTTATGGTCCATTTCAGTTCGTTATAACCGTAGTTTACTGTATATAAAAATAATGGGGCCATCAAATGCTATGTGAGAAAATATCATCGCCCTATAATTCTGTGTTGGTTGATGCATGTCATCATATCCCAATTGCGTGAATCGATGCTCATGATGTCATTCAATCACTGGATTATTTGGTCCAGACTCGATCAATTCACAGACTGCCGTTACGTAGCTGGGACATTGCTGAGTGCTGCGTTAAACAACAAACAAATAAACATATTTATATTTTTTTAATCTTTTATTTATCATAGTGTTTTATTTCTGTATGCATATTTATTTCAGATATTTTATTACTTTTACCTGTTCTTTTTCTATTGTGCATATAACGCTAAGTTATGTACATAAACTCATGTATTTTACCTTATGTGTTTGTAATTTTAATATTTCTATCAAGAATTATTCTTGTTTTTACTGCCTCCCATAATCCATTTGGGTGGCGTTTGTACATGTGTTTGTATAATGTATTTCAGTTATCATATATGTATCCCAATTGCGTTGGACCCGTCAAGATTCCGGGGTAGAATAGGTCTTCAGCAACCCATGCTTGCCGTAAAAGGCGACTATGCTTGTCGTAAAAGGCTCGCTGACTTGGTTGATGCATATCATCGATCCCAATTGCGTGGATCGATGCTCATGATATCAATCACTGGATTGTCTGGTCCAGACTCGATTATTTACAGACCGCCGTCATATACTAGTACTAGTCCGGACTGATGCCGATTTATAGTGCTAGCTCACTGAGATACCATGCCGCAGTTTAACATGAATACCCCACTCAGACACAGTATACTGACTCCGAGCCGACCAGTCCTTGTTTTAGCCCTGAAATGCCGCGCGCCAGACAGGGTAACAACAAGTACCATCTTTTAACGAACCCGGACCTTCCGCTCTCCGGGCGGACGCTCTACCACTAGGCCACGGAGGCGGTTGGTCTTGTTGAAACTAGATGTATATGTTATTTTAGGTACTGTTGTTAATAAACAAAGAGAAACGGTTAAGAAATAACAAAGATTAAACATACCATTAAGTTAGCTTCTCAAACGCTCGCAATATGTGAGCCACATCTCATTTCATAAATCATTTAAACCAAGATTTTCCAAGGCTAAAAACTCTTTTAACAGCCGATGTTGCAACAACTGACAAAAAAAACGGTTTGAAACAGAAAAGATAACAATCAGCTGTGCGCGTGAGTGTACCGGCAATTTCAGTCAGAAAAAGCAATGTACAAATTGTGACGCAACATGCACACCTTGAGACAGTTAAAGACCTCTTTATGAGAACCGCAGCAGAGAAATGTGTCCATTAAATTATTTCTAATATTTCACGAACATAATATTGCAGGTATCAATTCATTTTGGCATTTCCGTTTATACATGCCTAAAGCATTCCTCTGCTGATGGGAGGTGAAGACGCACTCAGCTGTTCGCCACTATTCGCGAAGGGAATAACATAGCTTTCATATCACGATCTTGTGGAGTGGGCTCCTAGAACAGACGTTACATTGGTAGGATGGCTTATGAATCGTTTTATCCTCTGATATTTTCCATTGTAACGGCCATCTCGAGCTAATGTTAGATATTGTATCGGTTTTTTTGTCATTATATTTTTTGTTATGTTCTTATCTTTAAGTTTCAGATAAATAAAAGCGACGAAACCATTTCTTTAATCATGGACCCGTGAAGATCCGGGGTAGAATAGGTCTTCAGCAACCCGTGTTTGTCGTAAAAGGCGACTATGCTTGTCGTAAGAGGCGACTAACGGGATCGGGTGGTCAGGCTCGCTGGCTTGGTTGATGCATGTCATCGTATCCCAATTGCGTGGATCAATGCTCATGATGTCAATCACTGGATCGTCTGGTCCACACTCGATTATTTACAGAACGCCGTCATATAGGTGGAATATTGTTGAGTGCGGCGTAAAACAACAAACCAACCAACTATTTTGACCACATCTACATGATTTAGATGACTTCATTGTATGACGTAATACATAGTGTCGCCGTCACATACTTGAGCTGTAAAGGTTGCTTACTGCGATGTCAAGCAGAGAACAAACAAACAAACAAAGAAACAAACACAAAGATGCTACTTGTAGAACAGTGTTCAATTAATAACCTCCGCGACAGAGAATAACCAGTTTAGAAAATCTGCCGAAACATTCTATAGGGCGCAGAAAGTTCAAGAGCGGTGGAAATTATATGATTGGATCACCAAAATCAGTGATGACACCAGGTGATCGTGAAAGCATCACTGCTGTACGGTAGCGAACGCCAGCTCGACAATGCTGAAATCTGGGGGGATTTGTGATTCGTACCCAGGGTAATCGTATCCTGGCACGAACATGGGGTGCAACTCTGCTCAGCTACGATGCCTTAGATCAAGGGCCATAAAAAGAAGGGACTATGCTGACACTCTGGAAACTTGTCACAAGATTCCTCACAGTACCGACACAATAGCGCCATTTCGACTCGATGCTGTCTGTTTTTATCATCTTAAGGAGAAAATGATCAAGCACGTCTTTCATCACAACTGGACGCACATCCCATGTATTCTCTGTCTTATGGTCCCTCGGGTGGTTCAACCAATCACCATCTCTTTTATATTCCGATGTAATCGTCAAGAGCCTCAGTCCACGAATGAACATCAAACCGATTTCATCAGATGAAAATAGTTTTACCAGTTAAAAAAATAATAATATGATTTCTTTATGAATAATATGGAATAAGGGAATTGCATTGTAGATGTTTGTGTTTCTTGGGGACGTTTAATGCAAAATACATTCAGCTAGTTGGTGCCCAAAATTTCGTTAAGGTCATCGTATGGTAAGCCGTCTAATGACGTCAAATAAATGGTTTAATTATAGTCCCGTTAGGTTGTCCCCGAATGGTTTTAATGTATCTCGTTATTGTCTTTGAGGGAATAAATGAGATTAATCTATTTTTAATAAATCACTGTGTGTTCAAATACTTAAAGTGGATGCGACGTTTATTGTGAATAATTAGTTTAAGCTTTGCAGGGCGGCGACCCTGCATATTACGACGTTTTTTAAATGAGAGATTCAAACGGAATAAACAGAGCGGTAATATCATAAGATACGTAAAACACTGTAGATAAGGTGTATGTTGGTTTATAGTGTTTTCAATGACAGACATGTCGTGATATAACTGATTTATCATTCAAATTGACGGTCGCCATACTAACCCATCCACTTAGGCTTGCAGAGATTAATTTGTTTCAATTTGATTGGCTGAAAAACTTAATGCGATTCTATGCACTGCATATGATTCAGTCGAATTTTCTCTTCATTCCGCAAAACGGATATGACGTCTTTGAAAGGCATTTGGAAGGGAAACACATGAGGAAGAGAAATTATGGATGTCAACTTCTTTATTATGAGGAACACAAAGTTTCGGAGTATATGCTTACTCCTACATCAGATGAATCCATGCTATGGGGCAGAGAACATATATATGTACATGTAATACAACAAAAGTAATAATTAGATAACAAAAGGTGGAAACGTTAGGAGCATATGACGTCATCATTTAATCATGTCGTCATACCTATTGCACTGTGCAATGACGTCATACATGTCCCACAGAAATCAGATTACAGGTAGGAAGAAGGGGCCAAAGAAATATACAGTAGAGTAGGACTTGCCCTTTTCGCGAACACCTTGCGTCATCACTGATTTTCAGTGATCCATTCGTACACTGGCCACCACTGTTATGCCTTCTACGTCCAATACAATCTGTTTCGCTAAATCTAAAACTAACTAACTAACTAACTAACTAACTAACTGATATGGGACATATGGAATGTGGGACACAATCAAAATGTCAGTATTCAATTTGTTGATGGTTCTGTACTGCTGGACGGTACAGAAATAAGTGTCAACCAAGCGAAGTGCCACATCAAATCGCCCCAGGCTCATTTTTTTCAACTAGAGGCTACCACTGCGTCAACTTTATGTGTAGTATGTTGAGAAGGTCAGCAACCTTGCTTTGATGAAGCTTGCATGAAGTCGTCTGGCCTGAAAAGTGAAACAGAAGGCTTTCTGTTTGCTGTTCAGGACCAGTCCCTTCCCACTCGAAACCGTCAGTGTGGGATTTTGCATCAAAATGTAAATATGAAATATAGATTATGTAATGAATTTAATGTGACAGTCCAACACATCGTCAGTGGATGCCCAGCTTTGGCACAAACACAGTATCTGAAGCCACATGATGGTGTAGCTCGATCATTTTATTACCGTCGTCGCCGTGCTTGTGGATTTGACACAGAGGTCCATCTATGGTACGACCCGGAATGTGCAGAGGGCGTCATGGAAAATGATCAATACAAAATTCTTTGGAATAGGCCCGTAGACAGCCTCAGACGTATCCAGGCCAACAAACCTGATCTTGTCCGTGTTGATAAATCCAATGAAATCATTTATATCATTAAATTTTCTGTCCCCTTTGACACCAATCTGATTGACAAGATTGAGGAAAAACATGGAAAATATGCGGACCTCGCTTTCGAAATGTCACGCTTGCATCCCAAGTACCAAGTTGTCCGACTCCCCATTGTTCTAGGTGCCTTAGGTTTAGTGCCTCCCAATCTGTTGACTGACATTGGGAGAGTACCCGGGTTTTCTACCAGTAAATACAGCCCTTCTGACAATCTGGGTAATGCAGAAGGCTGCAGTGTTGGGGAGTCTTCACATTTTCCGAAGCGTTCTGGGTGGGTTTGACTAGGCGGCGCTCCCTGGGAGAAGACCCATTCGCTGTCCTAGAGGGGACAAGGTCCCTGAGCTGATGATGAGCCTAACCAGCCTGACTTTGCTAGGATCACCCAAACCCTCTTTGCTGCAGTATTTTCCATTTTAATCTTTAATCTTTTTTAGAATTGTGTGTCACTGTGACCTGCTTCTGAAACACGGTCACTGATGAAACCAAATACATGCATTCTTCGTGGATTTAGTGTTGGCGCGTTATTATGAATTATTAGATTCCATCTCACGAACATATAATCCCACACATTTAACACATCCAAACATGAGCTTGGCTGCGTTCAACACGTCGGTTTATTGACACCAGAAAAATAAGACAATTACTCATCTCCGCTCAGACACAACTAACATATATGTTTACTTGCTGTCTAACGCCGCACCCAGCAATATTCCAGCTTTATAACAGCGGCCAATAATAGTCAAGGTAGTGACTGATATCATGAGCAACGATTTCACCTGTCGGGGCTCTAATTCACCAAGGCTGACCATCCAATCCATTAAATCGCCTTATACGACAAGCATAGGTTTCTGGGAACCAATTCTTTCTCGGAATATCAACGCTGGCATTTATAACAGTGTCTGAAAGAAGAAAAGAAACTCCGCCTTAAGGGACTATCAGATTCAGTTACAGAAGCTCTGTGTATCTTAGGATGACGACGTGTCCTCTTCCTCAAATTACTCGTAAGAGAACGATGTCCTTGATTTCAACGGCCGGGGGATGTTCTAATGGCATCTGTATTCCGAACGCGGTCATGCCGTCAACCCAGGAAACATTGTGTCGGAGAGTCGGGACATCCTCATCCGTTTCTCAAACACCTGCAACATTTTATTGATTTATTTGTCTTCTGATTCCATGTTGCCTTGTCGCACAGTGTTTGTTTGTTTGTTTGTTTGTTTGTTTGTTGTTTAACGCGGCACTCGGCAATATTCTATCTTTATGACGGCGGTCGGTAAAATAATCGAGTATGGACCAGACAATCCAGTGATCGACATCATGAGCATCAATCCACTCAATTGGGATCGATGACATGTATCAACCAAGTCAGCGAGCCTGACCACCCGATCCCGTTAGTCGCCTTTTACGACAAACATAGTCGCCTTTTTACGGCAAGCATAGGTTGCTGAAGACCTATTCTACCCCGGATCTTCACGGGTCTTGTCCCACAGTGAAGAAGTGGCTTCTAAGACGCCGCACCTCGCTGTAGAGAGTTGCGTCTCTTGGACGTGCCAAAACATGGATTAGCCCTGAACGAGTGTTTATAACGGCGTTGAACTGAACTCACTCACTCTTGTCTGCGACTCAAATATTTATTTCCTTAAATATGAATATTTACAATTGTAAATGTTGGCGTAGTGTAGATTGAGTTCTAACTTTCCCTGGGCGGCGGGCTAGCCTAGTGGTTAAAGCGTCGCTCGTCGCGCCGAAGACCTGGGTTCGTTTCCCAACTGCAATGTGTCAAACCCATTTTTGGTGTCCCCGCCGTGCGCTGGAATATTGCTGAAAGTGGCGTAAAACCATACTCACTCATTCCTGATGTGTCTCATGAATATTTGTCTCAGGTTTTCAGTTCTTTTTATGTTCGATCGTGCTTTTCTATTCCCTATTCATTCTTCCGAACTACAGTTGCGTCCCTTGGGCACGCCAGAAACCTATGATTGTGGGTTCGACTCCCTGTTCGCCCCAATTATGTTTCTAGGTTTGTCAGCACCATACCCGTGCTCGTGGGTTTCACCGAAGTGGTAAAGGTCTGCGGCCTGCATCACTTCGGGCTTTCCTCCCACATCAAGCTGACACGCCGTGATATAACTGGAATACTGTTAAAAGCGGCGTCAAACCAAACTCACTCACTCACTCACTCTTCCAAACTACATACGGGCAGTGAGTAACTTCAACCTTGTGGGCATATCTTTATATCTGCATCTGTATATACAGACATCCTTAACGTTTTATTCTTTTTTTCCCCCAAAAGGTTTGTTTGTTTGTTGTTTAACGCCGCGCTTAGGCGGTCTGTAAATAATCGAGTCTGGACTAGACAATCCAGTGATATACATCATGAACATCGATCCGCGCAAATGGGATCAATGACATGCATCATTCAAGTCAGTGAGCCTGACCCTCCGATACCTTAGTCGCGTCTTACGACAGGCATAGTCACCTATTACGACAAGCATGGGTTGCTGAAGACCTATTCTACCTCAGATCTTCACTCGTCTCCTCCCGAAAGGATATTAATTATCAAAACGAAACAATTATATTTGGAACAGGTCCATCCTTGTACAACTCCATGTATACCGCATGTCCTATACTGACACGTGTCTCTATCAACAGCCATATCTTGCCACTAATGCAGAATGCTCTTCATTGCCCGCTGAAGCAATGACACAAAAAGAGCCTTTCTCCGTAACAGGTTTACATACATGTATAATTGGGCAATTCCCGCCAAGACTGTTGTCCCACTGAGCGAGAACAACCCTGAAAACATCTATTATGTATCTATTATATATAATAAACTTGATACTAAAGCGACTGCAGCAAGTGTGACGACATTAGACAGTCCACTAAATCAAACTAGCCCCTGGAGACATATACCTACGTCACACACTTGCGGCGCTATTATGCGTTCGTTTACCTATTTTTAGACCTAAAATCCACTGATTTCATCGCCAGATGCGAACCGATAACAGTTTTAGTCTTGGTTGATGCAGGAATACCACACAATCGGAATTAACTCAATAAATTTAATTGCTATCCAATCCCGTGAAACACCACACTTCGCTCATTCGGCTTCAATTAATTAAGCGGTTGTATGGAAAATATCGACCGAATGATATCCGAACTGTAGCTCGGCCACGCATGGCGAGGAGAACGGTGAAAGTGATTCCATGTCCGATACAAGCTTGGATTCGTGTTTTAGTAGCCACCTGTGGTTCTGAGGCGGATATTTAACAGCCGGCCACGCGTGTTTTTTTCACTTCGGTGGGTATCACTGTGGAAAAAGACTTATCACTACCATCGAGTATACCAGGTGAGTGATACCCTTCTGTAGTTATAAAATATGGATTTTAAATAAAACGAATGTTAGAAAGGATTGTTATCGGTGGATTATGTTGGAGTGTAACTGTATTTTATACAATTAGTTTTTTTACTTGACCTGATAAAACACAACACGTGATATCAAAAGTTTTGAACTTTCAGCGACAGGGTTTCTTTCCTCAAAAGAAATTATGTATTTAATATTATTATCGTTATGTTATTAGTATACAATTATTATTTCTTACACATCACCATCAATTAAAAAATCTTTCATCGAAATCAAACTCCACTTTTTCATTTCTAACATGTAGGGTACATATAACTTCACTAGATAAAAAAGGACTTTATTTCAATTTAACATTGTGAAGACTACGAAAGAATTGTGTCATGTCGTATAGCACTGAATGGGGAGAAAATAAGGTTGAATCACAAAACCAATTTCATCATCAGCCACCAGTTAATCCTCATGATAATGAACAGAGAAATGTATTCGTTCCGATTGTCACGCCCATATCATTACGTGTCATGGCATAACAACATCCTCATACACAAAATCGATTTTGAACTCCAAACACCGATAAACACTGACATACCTAAATATAACACTAAAAGTATGTGTTTTTTAATGTTTTATTCAAAACAGAGACCCAACATTATTGTTAAAAATAATTTCATTATTTTAATTTAATTTAAATATGTTTTAAATGAATATTTTTACATCCAAAGTGTATATATAATAGATACTGTTTGTCATATATATGGAGTAGGATACAGAATGACGTTCTACATATGTACGTGAACTTTATAGTATTACCAATACGAACGCAGTATAGGAGCGAAATGGGAACAAGGTTTGAACATCTATAATTGCATTCATGGGTAGTTTCTACATTTTACCTACGTAATTACATTCGTCACGCAAAGATAATGAGCAATCCTAACTGTTATATATGCAAATGTGTTGTAATGCTCTCTCGTTAAGCGTGTATTGCTACAATTGCTTCCGCACGCATACTGTGCAATGTTAGTAGAACTGTTTTAGAGAGAACGTTCGAATATCCCACTTGAATACGTTATAACGGATTGGTTTTATTGATTGAAAGTAACTACTAATCAATTACTTACTTTGTATCAGGAAGTGTCATCTTACATTCGGAATTTGCATACACATGATATGATCATTAAGAGTGTCTTATTCGTAACATTCGTAACATTCGTATCACATTACGTTCAATTTAATGTCATAAATATAACATTGACATTGTTCATTATGATATAAAACAATTCTCGGATTCAATTTCGAATTTCGTTACACAACGTATTGACATAATTGGTGTGAATTGTGTATAATAAGCAGTAACGGCGGGATGTGTGTGTTAAATTTAAGACAGGGCGTTGTTTCTCTTAGTGGAGGCACGGGAGGCCATGTCGTCTGAGGCGTCGCTTAGCAGAGTTGCGTCCCTTGGGCACACCAGAAAACTATATTCATGGGTTCAAATCCCATTTCGCCCGATTGTTTCTGGGTTGGTCAGTATGAGCGTTTCTCCAACGGCGTAAAACCTAACTCACTCACTCACACACTCACTCACTCACTCACTCACTCACCCAAACACACACCCCCACCCACCAATCCACCCGCTCGACCGCCCGCCCGACCGCTCGCTCGCGTGCTCGTCCACCCACTCACTCACTCACGTGAGTGTGTTTTGTGTTTGTTGCCTAAAAAAGCGACAAAACCTTTTACTTGATACAAAAATCTTTGCTAAAAGCAGAGTCCACTTACAGAATCCGATTACATCATAATCATCAACATATTCATCGAATCTGCAGGTAGCCAAATGCCTCGTCATCTCGTCATCTCATTCGTGACGCGGATGAATGGATTAACGAGAATCCCACTGTCCCACAAAGCAGCCAAATGAGCCATGACGATACGGTTTCATGTGTACATTTATTCACGTTTGAGACAGCGCATGTTTCTATAACGCTGTATTTGCGTTTGTGTCACCTTAATAACGTTCAGGGATTGATCCAAAACGAAAGCTACGTTTGGGTGTCCTCTTTGTGCTAAACCATCGCCATGCCTGTCATCATCGTATCAAACAGAATTCGAAACGAAAGACACACAAAACAATTTCTGCTATTAGGAGTTATTTTTGTGTTAGTGAGTACATTAATCTATTATTGATCATGCGTTCCATGGTTTTGCAATCCATGCTATTGGTTGTGTTGCTTATTTCTGCCATAGACTACAATGTTTTTGTGACTACAGTGTAATTTCGAATTAAACGGAGTGTCGATATAGGGTAATCATATCAGAAGTAGAACATCAGAGCCCATTCATTTCGATATTTAAGTGAATGATTGAGTGAATTCGGTTAAAAGTCGCTTTGAGCAATATTCGAGTTATATCACGGCATGCCGGCTTGATGTTGGAGGGAAGCCCAAGGTGATGCAAGTCTCAGGAGTGTACAATTTTGGCGAAGAGGGTATGGTGCTGACAAACTAAGAAATCGGGATTCGAACCCACGATCAAAGTGTTTATCCTCGACATGTCCGTGTTCGAGATATCCAGCATGATAAACTTTCCAATTTTCATTGTTATATATGGATGATGAAGAATGCCAATACAAAATCTGAAAAATCATTCTTTACACAAAGCAGACGTTGCTATAACAACACACTTATACAAAACCTATAATCATTTCACGAAATATAATTATCATCGGAAGGCCCGTTTTGAGCTGCCTTCATCCCTCACACGTATTGTAACTTCAGCTTACCAAACAATACCGCACTGTCCAATTAGAAACGCTGCAATTTGAAACCAAACTCTCTAAACAATCAGACTGAAGGTCCATATTTGGCATTGTTCCTATGTCAATATGTCTTCCAAACTTGAGATTCATCGTTTGGACAAAACCGGTTTAGGCAGTGTCAAATTGCTCGACAGTCCACTACATCAGTGTGTAAGTTTGAATAATAAATGCCCGGAGCAAGGGTCGTTGACAATAATAACGGTATTAAGCAGCAGAGATTGTTTTAGCATGTGATCATCCAAGTGTTTCCAGCTGTTAATCTGTCTAGTTTTGAGAGCAGTGCAAGCGGTACCAGTACTTCATCGAAGTCCTGCTTAGTTACAGTGGAATACGTTTACCAATATCCTGTAATGAGGACACGATCGTTTCTGTGGAATACGATAGCTCCCACAACCAAATTAGTAGTCGTTGCTTTATAGGATTAACATACTGCATTTACTGTTTATTACACTAAAGGTGTGTGTTGTGTGTGTGTGTGTGTGTGTTGTGTGGTGTGTGTGTGTGTGTGTGTGTGTGTGTGTGTGTGTGTGTGTGTGTGTGTGTGTGTGTGTGTGTGTGTGTGTGTGTGTGTGTGTGTTGTGTGTGTGTGTGTGTGGGCACCCGTCACAAACACATGCAAGGGCATGTCAATTTGGTATATATAACTTCCCAGCACAAACAAATGTCAATATTGTTTCGAAACCATTTCATATTCGCACGAAATCTCTTATTAAAGCAGTCCACGGTACTTCTACATTACAACACATACAAGTCACGTGTTCTAATGAACAATTACGGGAAAATGTGTTCTCGAAAAAGCGAGCGTATCCTGCCGGTGGCACCCGTCACAAACACAAAACACACCCTTCCTCAAACATCCTGCTTTTGAGACGCGTCAAGTACGGTACTCCATATTGCAATCCACTTTATATAGCGGACTCATTGATGATAACCGTTACACAATGAACACAGGAAGCAGGAATGTTTGACCGGACTCAGTGTTTGGTGTTATTCATCAAGTAAAGAAACAAGGCAAAGCGATTTTCTTCTGTTGATTTATTTTATAGTTTGAAATCTACACAAAAAGCAGAATCCATCGTACGACTCCGACCATATCATAAGCATTTGTTTATGATTCACTACCAAATGATACCATTCTGCACTACCTGTGGCACCCGTCACGAACACATGCAAAGGCAAGTCAATTGTTCGGGAACAATGCTACAAGGGGAAAAAAGGAAATTGCTTCGTCAAATTTGGACATATCCTCCACGTGTCTACGTTAAAACTTTAGAAAGCTTTTCTGATGTCTTGAATGGTGTGACCATGATCAAACAACTTCCGTGGAAGAATTGTAAGACGCTCTTTGAAATCGTTGAAGAAAGAGCATTGTCGATTGTTCCTTAGAAGTTGTGAAACCAAAGACAGGAGGTGCTAGGACTTTGCTCGACAAAAGATATTCGTCATTTTGATGCATGTGCAGCCTCTTTAGTTGTTGCGTCCTTCGAGAGTTGCGTTGGTGATACTTCATTTGAAAACGTCAACTCCCGATATTCCCCCGTAGTTTTTCACAAGAAGTTTTTGACGCTTATTTTGTGAGGTGAGGTGAGGTGAAATTGGGTTGAACGTCGCGTCCAAGAGTATTGCACTTATATAGCGACGAGCATGCACGTGTGTGTTTGGCTGCTTGTACTAGTCCGGACTGATGCCGATTTATAGTGCTAGCTCACTGAGATACCATGCCGCTGTCTAACTTACTGACCGACCAGTCCTTGTTTTAGCCCCTTAATGGCGAGCGCCAGACAGGGTGACAACAAGTACCATCTTTTAACGTCTTTGGTATGACGCGGCCGGGGACCTTTCGCTCTCCGGGCGGACGCTCTACCACTAGACGACGGAGGCGGTCGCTTATTTTGTGAACGTCTACGTGTAAATTTTAATGTGAATGTTGGTGAATCCAGAAACTCGTACCAATGATCTAACATAACCAGGGCTAATCTTTAATTCAAACATCATACATAAGTTTTACTTTGTTTGTTCTTTAACGCCGCACTCGGCAATATTCCAGCTATATAACGGCGGTCTGGACTAGACAATCCAGTGATTGACATCATGAGCATTATTCAAAGCAATTAAGATATGATGACATGCATCAACCAAGTCAGCGAACCTGACCACCCGATGCCGTTAGTCGCCTCTTACGACAAGCATGGGTGGGTGAAGATCAATTCTACCCCGTATCTTCACGGGTCTATACATAAGTATCGAACTCTTTCTGTTAAGATTCTCCTTTGTAGGTATACCTTTTAATGAATGAATTCCACAGATAGGGGTACCGTCGACTTGCCCGCTGTTCCATGGGAAATATGGAGGTGCACGGCCACAAGTAACGTCCCTCCTCAATACTCAGGACTACTTGACCCCATCGTGATGACCGCTTCCTGAAAAGCATACATTCCGAACAAGTCCACAAACATGGCCTCCTTTGACAGTAAACTTTTACACCAAATTGAGTCATGTGTTTCTCCCAGCAAAATCAATGTATAAGTATTGAATATAAGCCTGATGAACCCAACTCCTGCGTATCGTCAATGGAAGTAATTAATAACGACATTCGTGTCGGCTGTTGGCTAATTCCTCCCAATTGACTTATTGACTCGGACAATTAAGCCCTTCTATTGTTTGCCAAGGTCACGACAACGGTCAAGCTTTTCGCAGATATATTTTATTGAATTACTGGTGCTCCTAGCTGTCCTTCCTGTTCTAAGGATACATGCCCCTATCCATATCCCATCCCCGCATCCCTCATATATAGAACTGGACCATAGTCATCAATCGATTCCCGATAACCTGTGACTGATCAGACAAATGAGGACCAATCGATGGAAGCGTACGTGTAAATCCCATCGACCATTGTTACTCGGGTGTAATTAATTAATATTTATATATTAATATAACCTACGGTCTTGTACTAGTTCCTGTATATAGAAACAGTCGGAACTGTTATCCAATACAGATGATCAAACAAAAGCTGGGAAAATACTCATATATTTTTTCGTTCACAGAATACATTTCTGAAGGTGTACCAGAAGGTTGGGATTTTTCGAAACACTGGCTTGCTATTTTTGTAATTTGTAAAGCGTATTTATTTGTATCGCTGGAATATCCGTTTTACATCTTGTGTGATCTCAGTGGACATTAATGAGGGCAGTTAGGTTGCATAGAGTTCAATGTGCTTCTTGCATGGTTTAGAACTGTTTTGAGTTTCTTTGTGCAGAAACTGCTATAAAAAAACATTCACCATTCGTAACTTTGAAGTTAATTGTATCACATAAAACATGAGTATCGTTTTTTTCCGACGTTAACTGCCCAATTATGCAATGGGGAACGCAGGTATTTGCTAAATACACAGCCACGGTGATTAGGGTGAAATATTTTATGCATAGCAGCTGAGAAGAGCCTATCGTTATAGGATTTCAAACACCCACTACTCAAACAGGGCAACTTTCCTTTTATCAAATTGTCATAAATAACAGGATTGTTTTTGTTCATTTCCACATCTGTCGAATAATTTACATACATGTTGACAGAAGGAATAAGAAAATAGCTATTTGATGGCCACCAAGACTGTTGTGAGAACGTACCAGACCATATATGAGATTTACGCTGTAACACCTACGTTATCGACACATGTTAGCAATGTGTGTGCAAACATTATCCGATTTCCGTCCGGGGGTAGCACATGTTGCATAATCAATACTTATGGCAGTTGTACAACTGAGGAAAAATAAAGTGACTACTTGGTCACTGAATGACAGTTGTTGATATCGATTGCCTCTGTAGTTAATTGAGTCGTTTATTTATACAGTGGTATTGGAGATATCGGTAAACAAGCACGTGACGTTAAACTGGGGAAACTCGTGTGGCGCAGAGCTAACGAAAGTAAGGCCTGTTGTTATATTTTACAGAATATATGAATATATATTGCTGATATTGTGTTTAATATTCATTGTTTCGGATTGAATGTCTCTCTTTTACCTGATTTTGTACCTCCTTTTTCACTAGATGCTTCTCTCTCTCTCTCTCTGGCCCTCTCTCCCTCGCTCTCTCTTTCTCTCCATCACTTTCTCTCTCTCTCTCTCTTTCGCCGTCCCTTTCTCGCTATTTCTCTGTTTGTGTCTCTTTCCCTCTCTGTGCCTCTCTGTGTGTATCTGCTTGTCTCGTTCTCTCTGTAGATGTCTCTCTTTCTCTCTTTCTTTGCCTATCTTTGTCAAAATATATTTTTCTCACTTTCTCTCTGTCCCTCTCCCTCTTGATTATGAAGCTTTTGTATTTTGCATTTCTCTTTTGTTAACTTTTTTATTTTTGTGTGTCTTGGCTCTTGAATTTCCTCGTTCTAATTTTGTTCCCTCTCTGCTAATAAATGCTGTCGTTTCTTCCTTTCATGCCCCCCTCTCTCTCTCTTTCTCATATGCTCTCCCTCTCTCTAATATGCTCTCTCTCTCCCTCCCTCTCTTCTTGAGCCCATTTCTTCTCCTCTTCTCAGTGGAAACGTCTAAACTACGAGAGCACAAAAGTTATTTCTTCATTCTTAAAATACTCTAAAACGCAGAAATAACAGGTTCCAGTTTAGGTAATCAGCTAGTGGGCCTACCACAGCATGTCTTTGCCGCTTCAGCGTTATGGAGTTTTCCACTTTAACACAAATCGTCTTTCAAGCAATTTCAAGCACTCTTTCTTCAAATATTTGGGTGTAGATTCTGGGACGTGTTTGTGTGCAAGGAGAGTGGACTTTGATTGGTGTCTGGCGTGATTTGTGGTTGGATTTCATTTGGAATTGGATTTGAAAATTGTCTGGACGAGCGTTCAAACACTTAGATGTCTGTCCAAGATCTTAGACGAATTCCAGCTGAGAGTAGAGTATATAAATGGTTACGACCGTTAACTGACTGCTTTAATTCTATTACTCGGTCGTTCTTTTATAATTTATTAATGCAGTTTCGTATGTTTCATAGTACGTGTTTGACGCAATTTTGATACAAGAGTAGAGCAAATGGAATTCATGGCGTAATGAGGACTTCAACATTAATTTATTCCAGTGGCTATAGTGGAACGGCTGGCCGTCATATCTTTTCCTTTGACGTAAATCACAGATGAACAACTTAGAAATAATTCAAGCAAGAAATCAAGATAATAGAACAAGCTATTCATTCAATAAGATCCTTCCTGATCGGAAACACTAACTCCTAGTTCGCCGACATAATTAAATAGATTGTCTTTACAATGGCTATTTGCCATCGAGTGTCACAGAAACGGACAGCTGCTCTTAACGGTTGCCCTTGATGGTTGCCCTTGATTTGTTTGTTTGTTTGTTGTTTAACGCCGTACTCGGCAATATTCCAGCTATATGAGGGCGGTCTGTAAATGATTGAGTCTGGACCAGACAATCCAGTGATTGACATCGTGAGCATCGATCAATGCAACTGGGATACGGTGACATGCATCAAACAAGTCAGCGAGTCTGACCACCCGATCCCGTTAGTTGCCTCTTACGACAAGCATAGTCGCCTTTTACGGCAAGCAAGACCTATTCTACCCCGGATCTTCACGGTCGTGTTTGCCCTTGATGTTTCCCACCATGTGCCATGATGTCTTCGTGTGGTCAGACACAGGGATACAATGTGACATTTAAACGTGCATAATCAACTCGTGTGGCGGTGTGCATTAATAACATACGTAGTCAAGTCATGGTATGTTGATGTGCAGTTATAACATACGTTGTCAACTCATGGTATGTCGATGTGCAGTTATAACATACGTAGTCAACTCATTGTATGTCGATGTGCAGTTATAACATACGTAGTCAACTCATGGTATGTCGATGTGCATTTATAACATACGTAGTGAAGTCATGGAATGTTAATGTGCAGTTATAACATACGTAGTCAACTCATTGTATATCGATGTGCATTTATAACATACATAGTCAACTCATGGTATGTCGATGTGTGCAGTTATAACATACGTAGTCAACTCATGGTATGTCGATGTGCATTTATAACATACATAGTCAACTCATAGTATGTAGAAGTGCAGTTATAACATGCGTAGTCAACTCATGGTATGTCGATCTGGCTTCATAACATACGTAGTCAATTCATATTATGTAGAAGTGCAGTTATAACATGCGTAGTCAACTCATGGCATGTCGATATGGCTTTATAACATGCGTAGTCAACTCATATTTTGTCGATGTGGCTTTATAACATGCGTGGTCAACTCATGTTATGTCGATGTGGCTTTATAACATGCGAAGTCAATTCATGGTATGTCGATATGGCTTTATAACATGCGTAGTCAACTCGTGGTATGTCGAGATGGCTTTATAACATGCGAAGTCAACGTCGATGTGCAGATATGAAATGCGTAGTCAAGTCATGGTATGTCGAGGTGACAGTTAAACATCCGCACGGTCAATTCATGGTTTAGTCGAAGTGTCATTAAAGCATGCTTTCCATAATTAGAGGTATGTTGAAATAACATTTTCAAAAAATACTTGCAGTCAGTTCTGGGTATGTTGTTGAGCCATTATGACATTCGTGCTATGAACTCTTGATTTGTCGAAATAGCAGTCATGCATGTACTCAATTCAAGCAAGTGACATTCAAAGAGGTAGTACACTTGTCGACATATGTCAGAATATCATTCAATTATGCTTGCGGTCAACTCGAGCAAACATGCAAGCAATACGCTCTGGATGTGTCGAAGTTATAATAAAACACGTACAGTTATATTCTAAATTAGCAAAATACGAATTAGATACTTGACGGATTTAAAAGTACTTTCGTGTATATCATTTAGTTTAAAAGAAGCACACAACATAAAACTCCAAATTCCAAAGTGATGTTTTGAATGTTTAAAAATGTGAAATACAGTAAATGAACATTCTCGATGTCATGTGACCTGACATCATAGGCGTCTATGCAATCGGCTTTGCACTCGGCTTTGTAACGGCATCAGTGAACGTGTTCTTGGTGTTAGGGGAAAACCTGGTTACATACCAGTATACCTAGATTTCCGCTGCAATGGCTATTTCCAGAAGCTATCAATGCTACTGCTACTGTTCATGCTACTGCTATCTGAACATGTTTAGTTCGTGCTACTGCCACTGATATGCTACTGCTATTTGAACGTGTTTAGCTCGTGCTACTGCTACTGTTATGCTACTGCTATTTGAACATGTTTAGCTCGTGCTACTGCTACTGTTATGCTACTGCTTTTTGAACATGTTTAGCTCGACGTGCTACTGCTACTGTTATGCTACTGCTTTTTCAACATGTTTAGCTCGTGCTACTGCTACTGCTACTGTTATGCTACTGCTATTTCAACATGTTTAGCCCGTTATACTGCCACTGTTATGCTACTGCTATTTTAACATGTTTAGCTCGTGCTACTGCTACTGCTACTGTTATGCTACTGCTATTTCAACATGTTTAGCCCGTGATACTGCTACTGTTCATGCTACTGCTATGCTTCTGCTACTGCCAGAGTAAACAAAAGAAATAGAACTGTTTCTTTTTTATACACGTCACTTATAAATCCCATGAAAAGTTGATTATGTCGGATTGAAAGCTTACAGGCCTGTTTACATCTCCAAAAACAGAAAAAATAGAAAGATATAAGGACGGAATCGGTTTTTCTCAGTAATTTGATGGAGTGGAAAAACTATTAGCCGAATGCGTCAGTTCTGTCTCGATATTCCTTTAGGAAAACACTAGTTACTTAAAGGAGTCTATTCTCCATCAGTGTTGTCAATAAGGGAGAGATGGCGGCTAACGTAGACAGTTCTGTCTCTGTAGAAAGTGAGAGAACGTGATAAGTTAAATACAAAACGTCAATGACAGAGAATAACCAGTCTCGATTATCCAACGAAATTGATTCTATTTGGGCGTAAAATGTATAATACCGGTGAAAATTGTATGAATGGGTCAGTGAGAATCAGTTGTGTCACCAGGTATTCGCGAAAAGGGTTAGCATGTCCTGCCCGGCCGATAGCATCCGTTAATCACACAATTTGCATAAAAGTGTGTGTGTTTCTTGCCTGACACGGCAGTATTCCTCCCATGCGACTGCGGCTTGTAAACAATCCAGACTATCAAGGGATGGACCAGAAATGCGATAGCACACGATAGCGCATTTAAGGATTTTATTGAAACCAAAAACGACATGTTAAGTTATTAAAAAAGTAAGGTTTGTCCCAATACCGGGGGAAAATGGTGACTGAAGGTGTCACGTTTGTTTTCAATATTCTAATAGGACACACAGGTTAAAGAAGTCTGACCTGCCTCAATATTCTCAAAGGCACACACTAGCTAGTTAAAGGAGTCTTTCCTGTATTTATATTCTAATAGGGCACATTACTTAGTTAAAGGAGTCTGTTCCGTCTCAATATTCTAACAGGAAACACTAGTTAGGTAAAGTAGTCTTCTCTGTCTCAAGATTCTAACAGAACACACTAGTAAGTTAAAGGAGTCTGTTCCGTCTCAATATTCTAATAGGACACACTAGTAAGTTAAAGGAGCCTGTTCTGTCTCAATATTCTAATAGGACACATTAGTAAGTTAAAGGAGTCTGTTCCGTCTCAATATTCTAATAGGACAGACTAGTAAGTTTAAGGAGTCTGTTCCGTCTCAATATTCTAATAGGACACACTAGTAAGTTAAAGGAGTCTGTTCCGTCTCAATATTCTAATAGGACAGACTAGTAAGTTTAAGGAGTCTGTTCTGTCTCAATATTCTAACAGGACACACTAGTTAGTTGAAGGAACCTGTTCCGTCTCAAGATTCTAATAGGACACACCAGTTAGTTAAAGGAGTCTGTTCTGTCTCAATATTCTCAAAGGGACATTAAAGGAGTCTGTTCTATCCTACCCTTCTCAAAAGGAAGGTGTTGATTAACACGCTGAGTTCTGTTCAGGAAACTAACGTTGACGAAATTATTTTTGGCTGATGAACAAAAAGTGATGGATGAAAAACATCTGAGGGTATATTCATGCCTATCCGAATAGTACAAAAGACATGATAAATATAGGATTTAAGAAACTAAAATGAAACCAGTGCTTGGCCTACCAATGGGACACATACCGTCTCTGTGCCATATGATAACAATTGGCAATTTTGGAATAGCACTACGCCTAATGCTGACACACTAAATCTCAGGATTTCGCCATAAATCTGGCCACGGTTGAGCGTAGAGCTTTATCAAAACTGACAAGCAGCACGTGGTATTATTTTACCTACACCGACGCTTCCATCCATCGAGAGAAATCTATTGGACTTGGCACACACCGCCGATGTGCTTTGCAGGGGGATGTTTTATGGATGAAGCAGCTAACGCAACTCCCGTGCTCGTTTCACATGTTTGAGTCCACAGACTATGGATGACAAGCGAGTCCTCATACAAGTATATTAAATACCTATGCCCATGCTAAATGGTTTCAAATGGTAATCTTTATTGCTACTTTGTCCATTATATTTAACCATGATGGAAAAGTGGCCGCGAAATACTATGTCCTCCCTGTATTACCAAGGCTTAGCAGTGTATATATGCTGCATGTTTTCTGTCTGGTTTGATGAAGTAAAACCTCCTATCTGCTCCAGTATTAGCTTGATCAGAGGGTACATTTAACACTCAACGCATAAAGCATGTCTGATGCAAGGTCTGAATTTCATCTTCAGCATGTGTTACATATGGTTTGATTCTCATTACATTCTTCCCATTTCAGTTCCATCCTCGAAGACTGTGAGGGTAAATATCAATATATCCGGGCTTGGAAGTTAGAAATCTCCAAAATCATAAGTAGTCGATGGTATATTGTTGTACTGGAATGATATGATCGTGTGCGTGTTTACACTGTAGAGAGTAATCAGACACATGTCTATCGAGATAAGGCGATCAATACGGATAACGCATGTCTTGTAAAATTACTTCTATGTAACAGCAACGCATTGAATCATGCCATGTCATAACAGTTTGACCTGATAAGCTCCCAACTTATTATAAGCACTCCACACTACACATAACCGCCTCCGTGGTCTAGTGGTAGAGCGTCCGCCCGGAGAGCGGAAGGTCCGGGGTTAAGTCCCCTGCCGCGTCATACGAAAAGACGTTAAAAGATTGTACTTGTTGTTACCCTGTCTGGCGCTCGGCATTAAGGGGCTAAAACAAGGACTGGTCGGCTCGGAGTCAGTATACTGTGTCTGAGTGGGGTATTCATGTTAAACTGCGGCATGGTATCTCAGTGTGCTAGCACTATGAATCGGCATCAGTCCGGACTAGTACAAGCAGCCACACAAACACACACACGTATTGGCACGTTGCTATATAAGTGCAATAATCTTGGACGCGACGTTAAACCCCATTTCACCTCACCTCACCTCAACTCACCCCACCTCACCTCACCCACCTCACCTCACCTCACCCACCTCACCTCACCTCACCTCACCTCACCCACTTCACCTCACCTCACCTCACCTCACCTCACCTCACCTCACCTTACCCACCTCACATGCCTTGTTGGAGCCCAATCGCTCTATAACAGAGTCCAGCATAAAATAATGTTTCACAGTACGATTTCGATATTACGTCCATGGCATGATACAAGCTTCCAGTGTCAAGGTGCCACTTTCCTGTATATTTAACTATACACGAGTTAAATAGTATCGCAATAACATCGCCGGCGTTGTTGGAGTGATTTATGAACACGAACAGACAGGGTCGTTTCCATTATGAAATGAAACACGAGAGGCTGCCAGCTATAAGATGAGGGCAACACACAAAACTCATTGTGAACTTGAAGGGGGTAGGATTTATATCTGTCATCACGAACTCTGCCTTTGATGTCAGAAACTGGAATTATCTACGTTTGTTTGACAAGATAAATGATTTTTGTTTGAAGCGTATTGTTCACCATAATGGCATTCTTATCTGATCTTGTTAGGCTTGTTCTGCAGGTCTACGAGTGATTGTTTCGCGGGGGTACGGGGCACCTCATTACCAGGATATTTTAGCTGCGATCATGACCATTGATCGTTAAAAGCGCTGTTAACCATTTAATGCTTAGTTATTTTTTTTAATGCACCTTTTTATAAAAGCGACAAACTTGTTTGATAATCACAAGTAGAATTTGTTAAAAGCAGACCATTGTGCGATTCCGACGGTAGCATAAACATGTGTTTATGAATCACTATCAAATAGTGATGATGCTATGGCCAGGTGTTCCCCAAAACGTGTGCGTATCCTGCCCCACCGGCGGCAGTCATGCAAGGGAAAGTCAGTTGTTCAGTTGAAGAAACCCAGAAAGACATGGTAGAAGTGAAAAAATGAATTGCATCAATATGACTTTTGTCACTTATGCGTCAAATTTGCAAATGTTTTACATTTTTCTGTCCTGTAAGTTCTGAAATGTGAACCATATGCAAGAATTCTGGCCTGTTGGCGCTGGATCTATCTACAGTTGTACGTCTATATATAGAATGTTACATATCTCATCTTACAGTGTCAAATAATGTCAAATATATGACTGTTTTAAAAAACGGCAATGTCAAGTGTTCGACACTTATTAAGATACGTTGTTTTATTAAACATCGTTATGTAAGCTGTGAGGGAACAACAAATGCGCCATCTGAGCAACACAACGATCGATCAAATGGATGTTTATAAATGCTGTATGTATATCGCTACACTTATCAACGTTATACAAAAGACAACTTGCCATAACTGACGAAAATCGATTTTCCTCAATGACGTCAAATGACGCAGAGGGGTATACATACGCACACAAAATGAAGGGAGAACTCTGCTATTCTTAGAACTAGGCTATTTTAACTCGCGACTGGACTGCAACAATATATTTTCGTATTGATTTGTTCACGAGAATCCAGCCTTTTCCAACATGTGGGTACTGAAATATTATATATTAAGATATTCATAAATCATAAGAAATGCTCTACTGGTACTACATACAAAATAAGTACAGTAAACTACGGTTATAACGAACTCGAGGGGACTACTAATTTTAGTTCGTTATAACCGTAATTCGGTATAAGCATATATACAGCATAACTACAGCATATAGTCGGGACTAAAAAGTTAGTTCGTTATATTCGTTAGTTCGTTATAAGTGTGTTCGTTATAACCGTAGTTTACTGTAATAGCGAAATGGATTTCCCTATCCAACATGTACAATTGGCAAATGATTCCCGCATTCACCTGGTTGTGGAAGTGTAATTTGAAATTTGGCTCGCCATTAATAATGAAGTACAAGGCTTGTCATCAACTGTAATGAATTACAGAAAATTTGAAAAGTCATAGTTTGTTATACGAAGTTTATTGATTAACATATATGTCTCAATTTGAAGCCGTTTTGACACAACATAAAATTACTGTACTGTTTTTATCCATGTAAATACTTCTTTCAGTGGCATTTAGAAGTTGGTGCGATGAAGTAAGACGAGTTCTATGGATGAACAACTTCTTTATTACAATTAGTGCGACGTTTCGATGTAGATCCTAACACCTTTATCAAGATGACTTGCTTGATAAAGGTGTTAGGATCTATACCGAAACGTCGCACTAATTGTAATATAGAAGTTGTTCATCCATAGAACTCGTCTTACTTCATGTAAATACTGTCTTGAAGCTATACAAAATTGAGATTTGTTGTTATTTTTCTTAAGTTTCTAAAACTCTCACCTGTTAGGCATCAACATTCTTAATTTTTAGAGTTCAGAACAGTTCCATGTTTTCAAAACTGTGAAGTTTAGTAAATTATAAAGTGTGTGTGATGTAGTTTGAGTTACTTCGGACTTCAAAGTGAGTGTTGAAAAGCAAGAAGATATGTCCCTGTGGCATCCAGGGGGCTATCCCAAAACTTTTATTTTTGTATGACAGGTACATTATTACAGTTCCATTGTTTTACGGAGGTACGGGGGCCTTTTACCCAGAATTTCGTGTTCTTGAGTTAAAGCGACAAAACCCGTTCCACATCCAATAGATATCTCTTATACTATATCATGACCATGAATCACTATCAAATAGTGATGCTACCGGGTGTTTGCGTAGAGGTCACCATGGCCTGCCCCACCGATGGCACCCGTCACAAACACATGAAAAGCCAAGTCAATTGTTCACCTAAAAAAAATACGGTAACATGTGGTGCAAGTCAAAAAAGGGAACTACATCGGACATTATTTTTGTCACTGATGCGTCTAATTTGGAAATGTCCTCCAAATGTCTACCATAATACTTTTTGAAAGCTTTACTGAGACTTTGAATGTTGTAACAGTGAACAAACAACTTCTGAGAAAGAATATGTGACGCTCTTTGAACGATTATAAACCTTGGTCCCGAAAAGACGTTTAAGCCTTGTCACTCTATTCTCTTTGTAATTTTGCATATTTTGGGCTTCATTTTGTATATTTGTGTTTTGTTTAACGCATACTCAGCACTATTCTCGTCATATGGCGGCGGTTTGCAAATGATCGAGTCTGTACCAGACAATTTAGTGACTGACATCATGAGCCTGGTCACTAACGACAAGGATGGATATATGCTTACCTGGAATTCTATTTCTTTTCTCAGGTACACATCAAACAAAATTTAATCATGTCATCATCTTCATATAGATGTTGCATGTAATCGTATCCCATTACATGTGAAGATCCGGGGTAGAGTAGTTCTTCAGCAACCCATGCTTGCCGTAAAAGGCGACTATATGCTTGTCGTAAGAGGTGACAGGCTCGCTGACATGGTTGAAGCATGTCATCGTGTCCCAATTGCATGGATTGATGTTCATGATGCCAATCACTGGATTGTCTGGTCGAGACGCGATTATTTACAGACTGCCGTCATATAAATTGTTTGATAGGCATTACTTAGAAGTTGACGGATGACAAAGTAGATGCAATTTTATGGATAACAACTTCTTAATACTGTAAATAAACGACGTTTCGGTAGAGATCCTTATACCGTTGTCAAGCAAGACTGAACTGTTGTCACGTTTACCATCTGACTGCTTCTTATGTAGATCGGGTCGCACAGATGGGAGAGAGGTAACTAAAACGTCGTAAAACGCTCCTTCTTTGAGGTAGAAAAGCAGTAGAAAGTACCAAGGGATGTGTTTCGTATTGTTATGATCACCTCAGCCAGTCTGAGCGTCTTTTCTGAAAACAGCTCCCTCGAGTTTCCAGAAACGCTCCTTGTGCGTGTTCTACAGACGAGTAATTGTTACTTCTAATTCAAGTGACTGACTGTATGACGTTGACAAAGGTGTTCGTTCGATTGGCAAGTATGTAAATCAGTAATTAAGTTACATCTCGACCTGAGACAGGAAAAATAGATTTATTGATCCCCTGGACAGCAGAGGGGAAAATACCTTACAACAGGAACCACATGATATTGGGACACAACGTTTACTTAATACTTATTACAATACTCTACTAGTGTACTTCTATATCACATTACTCCACAACGTTTACTCACTTCTACATCATATTACTCCAAAATGTTTACTTACTTCTACATCACATATTACTCCACAACGTTTACTTACTTCTACATCACATTACTCCACAACGTTTACTTACTTCTACATCACATTACTCCACAACGTTTACCTACTTCTACATCACATTACTCCACAACGTTAGCTTACTTCTACATCACATATTACTCCACAACGTTTACTTACTTCTACATCACATTACTCCACAACGTTTACTTACTTCTACATCACATTACTCCACAACGTTTACTTCCTTCTACATCACATTACTCCACAACGTTAGCTTACTTCTACATCACATTACTCCACAACGTTTACTTCCTTCTACATCACATTACTCCAAAATGTTTACCTACTTCTACATCACATTACTCCACAACGTTTACTTACTTCTACATCACACAACCCCACAACGTTTACTTACTGCTACATCACATCACTCCACAACGTTTACTTACTTCTACATCACATTACCCTACAACGTTAACTTACTTCTACATCACCTTACTCCATAACGTTTACTTACTTCTACATCACATTACTCCGCAATGTTTACCTACTTCTACATCACATTACACAACAATGTTTACTTACTTCTACATCACATTACTCCACAACGTTTACTTACTTCTACATCACATTACTCCACAACGTTTACTTACTTCTACATCACATTACTCCACAATATGTACTTACTTCTACATTACATTACTCCACAGTATTTACTTACTTCTAGATCACATTACTCCACAACGTTTACTTACTTCTACATCACATTACTTCATACCGTTTACTTACTTCTACATCACATTACTCCACAACGTTTACTTACTTCTACATCACATTACTCCACAACGTTTACTTACTTCTACATCACATTACTCCATAATATGTACTTACTTCTACATTACATCACTCCACAGTATTTACTTACTTCTAGATCACATTACTCCACAACGTTTACTTCCTTCTACATCACATTACTTCATACCGTTTACTTACTTCTACATCACATTACTCCACAACGTTTACTTACTTCTACATCACATTACTCCACAACTTTTACTTACTTCTAGATCACATTACACAGCAATGTTTACTTACTTCTACATCACATTACTCCATAACGTTTACTTACTTCTACATCACATTACTCCACAACGTTTACTTACTTCTACATCACATTACTCCACAATATGTACTTACTGCTACATCACATTACTCCACAATGTTTACTTACTTCCACATCACATTACTCCACAACATTTACTTACTTCTACATCACATTCCTTCACAACGTTTACTTACTTCTACATCACATTACTACACAATGTTTACTTACTTCTAGATCACATTACTCCACAATGTTTACTTACTTGTATATCACATTACTCCATAACCTTTACTTACTTCTACATCACATTACACAACAATCTTTACTTCTATATTATATTACGCCATAACGTTTACTTACTTCTATGTCATATTACTCCACAATTATTACTTACTTCCACATCACATTACTCTACAACGTTTACTTCCTTCTTTATGACATTACGTTTGGTGGAGGCTTGAATGAAGCAAACAAGAAACGTTACGATAATTGAAAGAGGTTCGGCGACGTTTTAGTCTACTAACGTTTTGTTAACGTTCGTCATTGTTTGGTTAAATCCAATTTGCGATACTTCAATTCGTTCGAATCTTTCTTTTGCCTGGCATTGCATAAACAGGATCTGTTCGTCCGTCAGGTTTTGATTCCGGAACAAAACTCAATATTATTTATGAAACTTTGTATACACATTGGGCATGCACTGAACTGGTTCCTTCATCTATTCAGGGCTTAGGTACAAATGTTGGTAGGACTGAACTTCGTTTCTGGAGTATAACTTAGTCAATAGTTAAGCATCAGGTATGCCCTTAACTGGTTTCTGACGTTTTTAGACTTTGCTTGAAAGAAACATTTTGGACTTCGTTTCAAATGGGGGTTGCATTGCTTGATGAAACTTTGTAATCACATCCGATATCATACATCACAAAACCCTGGAATTCCTTTTTAAATAAGTCATAAGTTACTTATTGTTGTTTTGAGAGGGTCGGATGGTCAGGCTCCGTGACGTGGTTGATTACATTACTTCGTACCCTCACAGAGTGGGGCGTTGCTTTATAATGCAGTGTTTATTAAAACCCAAGCAAACAAAGGATCATTCTTCAGTACAGGACATGTTGATTTGTTTTTAGTAATCATACTAAAAAGTAGCTTTACTAATTCAGGTCCATGTAAGCTATTGACGTCATTTAAAGGAGATAGTTATTTTATGCACATATTTAAAAGGGAGGGAGATATGAATGACTTTGTCTTCTTGTTCAAGACGCAATTATTCACAGAATGTTTCTTTTACATGGGATGGGGTGAGGTGAAATTGGGTATACGCCGCGTTGAATATTGTTGCACTTATATAGCGACGTGTATGCACGTGTGTGTTTGCTTGTACTAGTCCGGACAATTGCTGATTTTGCAGTGTTAGCCCACTAAGATACCATGCCTCAGTTTAACAAAAACACACCACTCAGACAATGTATACTGCCTCCCAGCAGACCAGATCTTGTTTTAGCCCCGTAATGCCGAGCACCATCTTTTGGTATGACGCAACCGGGAATCGAACCCTCGACCTTCCACTATCCGGGCAGATGCTCTACCATTAGACCACGGAGGCGGTCTTTTACATTGGGAAAGTGTATCAGTGAATCTTATATTGTAGTAACTGTCTCACAAATACCCAAACGATGTTTGTGTGTTGTATGCACAGATTTAACAAGCATGCAGTGTTTCAAGTCTTAAAGGGCACCAGTGTCTGTCTGAAATGTAGAATTAACGCAATCCAGATACACACGTTCAAACTAATGCCCGTTACTTAGAATTAGATGATACTTAACATACACAACGCAACGTTCGCTACACAAAATGCCAGTTTCAATTTAACTATTAGAAGACGGTTTGTAACCATCCCTCCATTTTATCTTTCTAACCTCATACAGAAGGGGGACGCGGGGTTGGGTTGGGGCAGGGCCCATTACAACATCACAGTAATTGTATCGGAAATAACAAATGTTTTCAGAAGACCTTTTTTCCAAACAAGAAATCTTTTACTTCATCAAGAGAATGGAATGACGTCTACACTCTAGACACAGGGGATATTCCCCCCCTCGGGGAGCCAGGATATGTTATTTGTAAATGTTGTAAAAAACATCCTAAATTCTTCATGGCTCGCCTCCATTGATTCACAATGGTGGTAAAAACAGGTCACTACGTCCATGCAATGGCCGAAGGTGTCTGAATTTAACCTTTGGCTTTCCACAAGAGAAACTCTATTGGATTTCCACTGTGGTTTTTCCACTTTCAACGGTAGATTTAAAGTTTAACCAAATCAGGTTTGGGCTCAAAATTGTATTACGATCCAGAATTTAGAGTAGACCAAGGCTCAAGGGACGGGGCGAAATGGGATTAAGAAAAAATGTATTACCGAGCGATAAATGTTGTGTCGGGATTTCAAAGTTAGACTAAATATAAGACCATTTAATTTATGGATTTCATGCTCAAAAAGTGTGAAATATTTTGCTTTCATTTAACAATTTTAGTTTCATTTAGTCCATGTATCTCCAACTCGCTATGTGATCGAAAAAAGATGACAAGCAGTTGACATGATGATAATGTGAATTTCATACTTCAGCTGTTTGTCTGAAACTCTCAATTTGTGGGAACGGATGGTCACTTAGTCGAAGGCTCCGCATATCATTATGTGGTGTTGCGTCCCTTGCACTTGTCAGGATCCGCTGTTCGTGTTGTCGAATTCGATGTGATAATGATGCTTGGTGTATATGCGCAACAAAAGCGTGGAAGTAGGTTTCATCAAAGTGATTAACCTCACGCACGCACACACTCACTTACTCACTCACTTACCAATAACTCTACCAATAACTCACTCACTCACTCACTAAAACCAATAACTCACTCACTCATCCAATAACGCACTCTCCCATTAAACCAATAACTCACTCACTCGCTCAACGAACCAACCAATAACTCACTCACTAACTCAGCCAACCAATAAATCACTAACTCAACCAATACTTTACTCACTCAACCAATAGCTCACTCACTCACTCACTCAACCAATAACACACTCACTCAACCAATAACTCACTCACTCAACACATAACTCAACCAATAACTCACTCACTCAACCAACCAATAACGCACTCACTCACTCAACACATAACTCAACCAATAACTCACTCACTCAACCAACCAATAACGCACTCACTCACTCAACACATAACTCAACCAATAACTCACTCACTCACTCACTCACTCACTCACTCACTCGACAATAAATTATCCAAACAATCAATTTAAGGTTGTTACATATTCACTCCGATAACAACAAAACAAAATCACAACTATTGATTATTGACAATGGTGTGACACAACACAATCCAGCCTGGATTACAGGTACTGTACATGACAACCTGAGTGGTTCACAGTTTCACAAAACTACACACGTGTGAAGGGCGTGAGAAACAGCTGTGCTCAACTGTCTCGCTGTACCACGTGTCACAGGTGTCGTGTAACACATCCGCAATAACCATTGGTCGCTAGTTGATGAGGTCGCTACTGGCAGGATAGCACAAAACATGATCTTTCTAAAACCGCTCGTGACATTACTCATT
Organism: Haliotis cracherodii; assembly: GCF_022045235.1. Lineage (NCBI taxonomy): Eukaryota > Metazoa > Mollusca > Gastropoda > Lepetellida > Haliotidae > Haliotis > Haliotis cracherodii. The sequence goes on along the minus strand of NW_027266276.1, from coordinate 6,752,613 downwards.
CACGTTCACCGTTCACATCAGAGTGAGTGAGTGAGTGAGTGAGTGAGTGAGTATGGTTTTACACCGGTTTTAGCAATATTCCAGCAATATCACGGTGGGGGACACCAGAAAACGGCTTCACACATTGTACCCATGTCAGAAATCGAACCACTAGGCTACCCGACCGCACCTCACATTAGACATACATTATATGGATCACTCGGGGTACATGGGGTTTTAGGCGTCCCGCGTTAGGTTTTGTACCAAGAGCCGGAACGAGTGGCACAAAACCTAACGGGAGACGCATAAAACCCCATGTACCTCGAGTGATCCTTCTACAACGAATTTATCTTACCGGCATGTTTGAATGTGACGTTGTCACAAATTGTCATTAACGCAAATTCAAAATTGATTAAAAAAAGCTGTTCTATTGAACTGAGGTTATTTTGTGCTGTGTCAGGTGACTTCCACCAACTCGGGAAAAGCATGCGGATTTTTGCTTTGAAAAGGGGTATAAGCCATTTATTCTGTCTCTCAGTATTGCTCGTGGCGGGGTATAAGAGATTTATTCCACCGCTGAGAAATTTATCACCCTCCAAGGCGGGTTAAACAGTATTTTATGAAGATCACGTAGACCAATCGGATCTCATCATTCTGACATGGAGGTATGATAATTAACTTCAACACCTAGTTTCATCACTATTTCATAGTGATTCATAAAACACATGCTCCTGATGTGGCCCGAATCGTACAATGGACTGGAAAGGTTTTTGTCGTTTTTATTTAGTTTCAGAGGACCGATTGTGCATATTTAGCTCTACATTTCAGAAGGATTTCTCGTTATTTAAACATTTGTATATTGTTGCTAACTGTTTCGTTAACCAACACATTCTCAGGTCATTTATTTTTAAAAAGCGACAAAAATCTTTACATATTCATAAAAAATCTCTGCTAAAAGCAGAGTCGATTGTACGATTCCGACTATATCATGGTCATATGTTTATGAACCACTATCAAGTAGCGATGACACCAGGTGATCGTATCCTGTCCCACCAGTGGCACCAGTCACTAACACATGCAAAGGCAAGTCAAAACCATGATATGTCATATCTGGGTACACCGAAACTAGATTCAACAAAACACTGATTTTAATGAACATTATCAAGCCCTGATCAGTAGCGTATCGAACACGTGAAGTATATTTGTGAATAGTGTATTTATATGACCATCATACAGATGACTAACGTGTATGTGAATAACGCCTTTGTGAAAAGCGTTTATGTGAATTGCCTACGGGTGAAAGCATATATTTGAACCGGGTATATGTGAATAGCTTATATGTGAATTGATATATGTGAATCGTGTATATGTGAATAGCTTATATCTGACAAGCCTTTTTGGGAATAGCTTTAAGGTGACAGGGTATATGTGAATATCGCACATGTGATGTGCGTAGATGTCAATGGAATATGATTGTGTAAAGCCTTTATGTGAATAGCGGATGGGTGAATAACCTGTATGTGAATAGCGTACAGATAAATTGCGTATATGTGATGAGGGAATATGTGAATAGCCATAGTGGATAATTAATTAAATGTAGAGGCGCTTATTGTGAGCTGACCCGATACAATTGAGTGAGTGAGTATGGTTTTACGCCGCTTTTAGCAATATTCCAGCAATATCACGGCGGGGGACACCTGAAATGGGCTTCACACATTGTACCCATGTCGGGAATCGAACCCGTGTCTTCGGGGTGACGAGCGAACGCTTTAACCACTAGGCTACCCGACCTCCATGACCCTATACAAATATATACGATTTCTATTTTGTGTAAATGAATTCTCCCTGGACTCAAACACACGTCAGAAAACTAAATCACAAGAATTATTTTGAAGAATTGTCACAATGATCAAATCAACAACATAAAAGTAGTTTTAAGCCATACATTATCCAGTAAACACATTGCAACATCTGCCAACATGTGACATTGGTGCTAAAACAGAGCAAGCAACAACAAACTCGAACAGACTGTCAGTTTTATAAGCGTCAAACCGTTTCGTAAAATCAATATAAAAACGTCAAAACCAACATAAAATATCACATGAAATTAAAAATTAAAAACAATTGAAGCGTAAGTCAACAAAGATGCCGCCAAAGGAACCTTAATTTGCAGGATTGTAAATAGCGCCGGTGCGAATTAGCGCCATTGTGTTCTACTACTTTTACATCGTCAAATATAGATCAATTACGTGCGAGCTAGTTCCGTTCAGGGGGGACACCTCAGGATATCTTCGATTGCCCAACGTGGCAAGCTTTTATCACTTCATTTTCTTGGTATCAATAAGATGTGTTGCTATATTGACCGGTTGGTAGAGAAGGCGCTGTTCTCCATCAGACGCTCCATCGCCTGTTCAGAGGTAAACATGGATTTGGTAAAATAGCATCCACGGGTCGAACGGATGAGCTGTGGAACGGTTAACAGAAGGTATCAATAAATATTGCACACCTGGTGTTTGTGAGGGACAATGTTATGACGCCTATTTTGTGCGTTTTAAGCAATTGAGGAGGACTGTTTTGCTGAGTCAATGAGGTTTCATGTTGTGCTTAACACAAGTAAATAACCAATGAGTACCGACATCTGTGCCGTGTGAATGAATGCTGCATTCATTCACGGGGCACAGATAATCCGTTATTCCGGGTTTTGAGTACAGTAAACTACGGTTATAACGAACACGCTTATAACGAACTGACGGATCTAACGAACTGACTTTTTTGGTCCAGACTATTTGCTGTAGTTATGCTGTATATATGCTTATAACGAACTACGGTTATAACGAACTAAAATTAGTAGTCCCCTTGAGTTCGTTATAACCGTACTTTACTGTAGGTTATTCTATATACTGAACATTTTAGAAAAGAAAATGAAGATAAAACGTATGAAATTTCAACCCTACAGAGGAACTTTACTGAAGGCAGCCTATTGTTCCTATGACGTCATGTAATCTATTTATGACGTTATGTATAATGGATGACGTCATATCGCATTTTCACAACAACGAAGCACTGTGACGTCATATGGCTCCAATTGACCAATCAGCATTGAGAATCGCCAAAACGCCCACGTGCAAATAGAGGAAAGTTATTGCACACGATCATTTTAACCTCACGGGGAATATTATCAGTACTGGGTTGGGAGGTCATCAGAGGAGAACGTATATGGTTTCTAAGTGGGCATCGAGGTCGGCTACTCGTCTGTGTCAATATAAACCTTGTATATATCCATCAACATTCGATTCGCAGTCTAACATGTAGTGCCCTCGAGGGGTTACGGTGTGGATGTGGACGTGGGTTGGGGTTGGGGTTGGGGTTGGGGTTTGGGGGCAGTTTTTTAAGGCCCCTGCCAGTATTTAATGACGGTGGGTTCAAGTCCCAAATTCCTGTTTCGTCATCACCGTACGTGCGCATGTGGTTTTTGATGTCAAGTAGCAAATATAAACATGAGGCGCCATTGAAACGTAAGTTATGTTTGAGGTTTGGACAACTGGTATTACACAAAGTGCTCTTTTTTCAACACGTGTTTGCTATGATACGTATTTAGGTCATGGGAACTGGATACAAGTATACGTCCACGTTTCTTTCATAATGTCATTGTAGTGCTGCTACTTATGGCCATGGGATACGTCTGACGCTGTGTGTCTGTGGCGCCGCCATTCGCTGTGAAGAGTTGCGTCAGGGCACGCCAGAAAGCAATGCGTGTGGATACATGATACTTTGTTATGGATGGCAACTTCATTTATTCAAAGTTTCAGAGCTACTTCTTGCTCCTTCATCAGGTGAATAAAATAGGGGAGGACTTCATTCATTCAACTGACGAAGGAGCAAGAAGAAGCTCTGAAACGTTGTACAAAGAATAAAAGAAGCTGTTATCCATAAAAAGTGTCATGTATACATGTTCTCCCAACGTCTAAATGCCTATCGAAGACATGATTGTGGGTTCGAATCCCCGTTCGCCCCGGGTATGTTTCTAGGTTTGTCAGCCGTGCTCGTGGGTACGACAGGAGTGGTAAACGTCTAAGACCTGAATCACTTCGGGCTTTCCTCCCACATTAAGCTGACACGATGTGATATAACTGGAATACTGTTGTAAATTTAAAGTGAGTTAGGTTCTTCATGTCCTTGCTTCATTCCCGCGAAGACCGGGTTAGAACTGATCATCAGTAACCCATGCTTATCAGGCGACTAATACTGAATTCAATCATTGGATTGTCTGGTCCAGACTCGGTTTTTTATAGACCGCCGTAAGAAGGAAGAATATTGGTCAGTACTTTGTTGAAAAACAAACAAACAATCTCTCGTGGAAGACACAAATATGAAAAAGTCCCCTCTTAATATTTGACTATACTGAACAACAAGTGGCAACTGCCTTATCTTTGGAAATTTTTAAAGGCAATGTGGAACTATATGTTGAAATATAGTCAACTATGTTGGAAACTAAAACATATAGTAAAAGCCAACATATCAAAAATTCATCAAGATACCAAAACATAAAATCTATACAAAAAAGTGATCCCTTACATTTTTACTGTGTATAAAAATACTCCTGCTAGTAACACGATCCAACAATTGCCGATAATAACAAACATTACCCTCTGGTGCGCTGGCCCTATCGCGATTGTAATCAGGAACACTGATGAATATCCCAAGACATGGTTCTGAGAACGATGCCTGAACCGATAATATGGACACCCTTCCTGTATCCTTGCTACAAGTGTTACAAACAGGGCCGTCACTGCCGGTCTCTATCCAGCGCAAGCCTGTTGACACAGTGTTGGTTTTGTGGAGACGTGCTTCTAAAGGCTGGCAAAAAATGTTACAACATCAAAGGGCTTGAGAAAAGCCACGGAAACCGAAATCATATTACACGCCAAGTCATTTGAAATTTTATTACAATTATTATGTAATTGGGTGAGTCATAACATCTTCCCAAACAACCTTTATAACAACGGGACATTACATGCACGTCACACAAGCAATCATATCAAGACTTTTTGAATAATTCTTTACATCTGTCTCTTCTAATCTAACTTTACACTGAAAACAAACTTAACTATATGACCAAGAGTAGATGAACATTTCGTCCAAGAAATCAATTGAAATCATTTAAACAGACACGTCTTCAAAATAAAACAAAAAAAGGGAGCCCTGAACAATGCGTGATTTCAAGGTTGCGGCCATCTAGACTTGCCAAATTGTTCTAGACTTGAGTTGGGTTCCTTTCTTAATTTATTATCTGTTTTGAACTAAAACTAAACTAAGGTTTTGTCACGATACATACTCATACTTAATACAATTAGTAGTATGTTTTACGCCGCTTTTAGCAATATTCCAGCAATATCACAGCGGGGGTACTTAATACAAGTCTACAATCACAATGATCAAAATTGAATGTTGTACTGTCCACCGTCCGGGATAAACCGGTTTAGGCTTCCAGACCGCTTATTGGTCGAAACAACTAATTTGTATAGCCCACGGTCCAAGGAGAAACCTGCCAAGACCTGAAGCTTGGCCCACTCTGATATTGACCTGGAATTCGACAAGAGATAGTTATTTCTTGAACTTTCAGGTTATTTCGCCAGAGCCAAATGTGCAGTTCAAGATGGGTGCCAACGATTGGGCAGGACAGGCTCAGTTGTCCCTCATTAGGCTCGCTTCCCCCCCAAAGCGACAAAAAAACTAAATTTATTTCCATAATCATAATAAAAGCAGAGCCCATTGAATGATTCCGATGTGTTTATGTATCACTATCAAATAGTGATGATACCAGGTGTTCGCGTGAAGGTGAGCGTAGTCTGCCTCATTTGTGACTCATCACAAACACATGCATTGGAAAGTCAATTAATAGAGAATACCATGTTTGTCACTGATGTGTCGAAGACTACAACTGTCGTAGTTCTGTGTTAGCGTATCGGGATTTCTATATTCGTAGCTCTACGATCGCTTTGTGAAATGGGCTCCTGGTGTCATCATTGTAGTGAGTGAGTGAGTGAGTGAGTGAGTGAGTGAGTGAGTGAGTGTGATTTTACTCGTTTTCTAAAGAAATATGCCCGCAATATCAAGGCCAGAAATGGGCTCGATACATTGTACCCCATGTGGCGAATCGAACCCGGGTCTTCGGTGTGACGAACGACCGTTTGAGACACTAGGCGTCTGGACCAGACAGTCCAGTGATTGACATCATGATCATCGATCCACGCAATTGGGATCGATGACATTCATCAACCAAGTCAGCCACTCTGACCCCCCGATCCCGTTAGTCGCCTATTACGACAAGCACAGTCGCCCTTTACGGCAAGAATGGGTTACTGAATCCCCTTTCTACCCCGGATCTTCACGGGTCGGCTTAAGCGGGGACTGGTCCTTGTTAAACTGCTACATATCTCAATGGGCTAGCACTATAAACCTGATAGGCAGTACAAGCAGCCACGCACACATATACACACGAAGGAACGTCGTTAAATATGGGCAACAATCTTGAACCTCTTTTCACCTCGCCTCACCACCAAAAGCTTCCTGTTTTACAATTATTCTTTAAGGTTGTGCATCCTAGAACTCACGTTATCGACAGATAATTTCTTACGGTGCAATTTATAGTGAAGATGGAGAGGTCACTGCGAGTGACCAGACTTTCTTTGCGTCATCGTATACCGTATATCGTAGCTCATGCCATCAACCACTAGTCGTTCTGGCTCAGGCTCGACTACATACAGACTGTTGTTAAATAGGTGAAATATTTGTCAAATGCGGCGTATAGATCACTTCACTCACTCATGAAAGGATATTCAACATCAGTGCATAAGTTGCGTGTCGCGTACGATTATCGTTTCCGACAGTCGTCTGTTAAACAGGCCTCTTACTTTAAATCGGAGAGGTTTCAATTTTCTACCCTTTCACAACGCTAACCACAGTTAGTGATCATCCTCTGACTCGTGTAATCGGCTCTACTGCATCGCTTTCCGAAGGCGATGCCTATAGTTTATCAAACGCCAATGTCAATAATTGTTTATTGGTGCAAACATTTCATAATTTCGTTTCTGAGACGTATGAAGTAAAAAACTCACCTATGGAATAGTTTCAAAACAATTATATCGGTTTGTGGATTGGATAGAAATCAATTACCTGTTAGTTCAAAAGTTAACTGTACTTGAATGACACGCGTAATTTTTATATAAACACTGTCTTTGAGTAAAAATAGCACAGGAGGAAATTGGACCCTGTTGTATCATTGATCACGGAGCTTGGGTTAATAGATATCCAAACAAAACATAAGGTCACTGAAAGATTGATAATTATATAATAATTAAAAGAGCACGTATCGTACATGAAACGATTATTCAACCGACATATTCAATGTTTTGACTGGTCGCCATGGAGAATCCCGATCGCCGATCAACGTTCAAACTGTTTCTTTTGGGGCGGCGGGTTAGCTCAATGGTTAAAGCGTTCACTCGCCACGAAGACGCCCAGGCTCGATTCCCTAGATGGGTACAATATATAAAGCCAATTTCTGGTGATATGGGTGGAATATTGCTAAAAGCGACGTAAAACCATACTCATTCACTCACCCGTTTAAATTC